>NW_012267250.1:2310241-2383850 GCF_000151885.1 Dipodomys ordii
TAGCGCTCTACCACTTGAGCCACAGCGCCACTTCTGGCTTTCTTCTTTTTGCTTATGTGGTGCTGAGGAATCGAACCCAGGGCCTCAGGCATGCAAGGCACGCGCTCTACCACTGAGCCATCTTCCCAGCCCCGAGAAACATTCTTATCCACAAAGTTGCTAGATCAAAGAGTTCGTATATTTTAGGATAAAAGCTCACTTTGTAATATTAGGCACCAGACACAAATATTTTACAGCACACATTACACCTTTGCTAAAAAGGCAAAATATTCAAGTCTGCTGCATGCAAGAAGCAACATGTTTTATAATTATAGAGATTATCATCCTAATGTAGACAGGAAAGGGAATAATTTCACTAAGCTAGAAAGCCTGTCTTCTGAGAGAAGAAGGGTGTGGATATACAGCTTGGATTTGCTATATGTAACATGTCATAAAATCTAAGTAGTATGGGTTGGAAAAGAAACATTTAATGCAAAGAGCTTCCTACACCAAACTCTAAGTCCACCCATTACACTGCTTGCCCAAAGAATCATTAACCCTATCATAAACCAAGTCATACATGTCCTTGCCAAAGTCTTATGTAGCTTCTTAACTGCTTCTTGACCAATTCTGTAATAGTGGCATTCAATTCTCTTAGGAGTCAACTCCCAAACTGTATTTTGAGCCTTACCTTCCTCATAATCACATGTTCTAGGATACCTAATGTTTCAGACATGGCATCCCTTTACTGAGAGACCTTACACATGACCTGCTCTTACTTCGTTCCTATATTTTAGGAAGACATTCTTCCACCGTCTCTTATCTGTTGAAACCCTGCCAATGATCAAGCCTTAAATGTCACCACTCCTGCAGTTTCAAATCTCTCCTTACTCTGTTTTATCGTTTAGCTAACCATGAGGAACTAGATGTCCCTGCCCAGTGGGCTCCTTGAAGGCACAGATTTGTCTCATTGGGATGCTTCTTATCAACCAGCTGTGTGCCTGGCTCATTCACCTTATGTGAATAGAGGTTTGTGGAATTTTTCAGGCATTCACCTCATGTGAAATGAAAAAAAAGCTGAATGATCCAGAAGGATAACATTTTATGGAATTGTTCTCCCATGTTATTTTACTATATTGGCATTTTTTTCCTTGATTCCACTCTTCTTATCCAAAAGATGCTCATGCTTGCTAAGATGATATTGGTTGTAATAAACTTCAGCTTGAAATACAAGCCTTTCAGCAATTACTTGCAGTGTAAAAATTTATATTATGTTTAGGGAGATTCTGAAAGCTGATTTGAAATCAGATATTCTAATTTATGAATAAGGCTAGATGTAGTGGTTCACACTGTAATCCCAACCATTTGAGAGGCAAAGGCCAGGTTGTTCAAAAGGTTAGTGAGACACCTATCTCAATCAATAAATAGAGCATGATGGCACATGCCTGTGATCCCAACTACATGGAAGGCCATTCGGAGAGGTATCATCATCTGAACAATGAGGCCCTATCTAAAAAATAACTAAAGCAAAAAGGGCTGGGGATGTTGTTGAAGTGGTAGAGCACCTGCCTATTCAACACAGTACCACCAGCACTACTCACATAAAAGCTTGACTAAGAATGTAGTTAAAAACTGGGTTGAACAAACATGTTTACCTCTTCTGCTAAGGCTCCCCAAGATACACAAAAATCTTCCCTAACAGAAACCTGTAAAATGAATCTCTAGTGCACACAAAGAACACAATTATGAAAAGGGCATTACAGTAGCCTCACTGAGACACAGGGACATGGCTGAGAACCAAGAGAGCCTCATCCAAATTGCTGGATTGCTTTTTATGCACCGCACTCTGCCCAAGGCAGCTCAAGAATGTTGCTCCAGGTGTTTTTGGACACGCTGTGGGTATTTGGTATGAATGAGGTGAACATCAAGTACTTGTAAACAAACAAATCTCTGGTAAATTTCCTAAGCCATCTCAAAATGTACAGTACACAGAGATGCAGGTATATTTAGAAGACACAGATTTTTAAAAGCTAGAACTATCCCATAAAAAGTAGCATATGTACATCTCTGAAAAGCCTAAGAACCTCTTTCATGGGTCACAACTGTCAGACACATCTGGTTGAGGCCTGGAGCTGGATGCGAAGAGACGGGTCATGGGCAACTCTTTCCTTGGGAAAGACAGGCCTCTGTCTAACCCATTCAATTTTGTATAATCTGAGCAATAAACAGAACCACATTAATAATGGAGAAAAATGGGTGGTCCCTGGGACCATTAAACAAATCATTTTTCATAGCGTATGAGCTAGATTTGAAAGATAAACAAGACTTTGCAAATGGACAGGGCAAAGGGCATTATAGGCAGATGGAGATGCATCAAGAGGCATGCCACCATGAAAAGTCCCTCCCTGCTCACTAGAGAATGTTAAGTGTATCAGGGAATCACCTTGGTAGTATACAGTGAACGGTGGGGGAGAGGTCAAGTGAGGCTAGTGAAAAAGGAACAGTGAAGGTGACAAAGAATGTAGCTGTGAGAAAGCTCTCCATCCATGATAAGGAGCTACTGAAAGGTCTTCAGACTCAGCTAGGAGAAGATGGACTGTGTGCCAACTCTGTTCTGCTTTAAAACCTAGGAACTAACAGGGCTAGATCTGTGTTGTTAAAATGTCTCTCTTCAGGAAAGTTCTCAACAGTGCTTGATAATCTTCATCAGTTGTCGATCCTTCTTCCTCACCCATCCCCATCTGTGCCCCAGGCTGACTTGTGCAGTCAGCATCTTCAGACTTCCTCTCCTTTGGTTAGCTGCATGTAGTAGAGGTCAGATGAGGAAAGTATGGGGAGTGTGTATTTATGAGCTGCCTTATGCAGCTATGGATCCTGCAAGTCTGAAATCTGTACAAACTGCAAATATCTAGAAAACAGTTGAGAGTGACATTTTTAGCCAAAAGTGACCTGGAGGCAGAACTGCCTTCTCAGAAGAATCTCTGGTTGTCTTTTTGGTTTGTTTGTTTGGTGTTTGTTTTGTTTTGTTTTCCCACTGAGGCTTCCAAATGATTGAATGAGGAAAATCTACATTATGGAGTAATCTGCTTCACTCAAAACAGTCTACTGTTTTAAATATTGATCACAACGAAAACATTCAAGCCTGGTATTTATTAAAATCTGGGTTCCATGACTGGCCACGCCAACACGTGCAGGTAACCATTTCAAGTGTTTATTGTTCTCACTTCCTCCTGCCTGCCTGCAGACTGATACTGGCTGCAGTCCTGCTGGCAGTCTCTGCCTATCTACTATAAGGGTCCTCTGGACAGGGCACAAGCCTGATGGCAGAAGTTTGTGTCTGCTACTGCTAGCCCTTGGCTGTTTCCCCAACCCTTGAGTTTTCTCAGCCCTGTTGGCAACTTTGTCAATAGTCTCTTCATAAAATCTTTCCATTTATCTGAGGTTTTTTTTTTTTTCTTTCTTGTCGGGATCTTGTCAATGTTGTGTCAACTTACAGTTGATCCCCTAATAAAATTTTCAAAAAAACAAACAAAAGTGTGATCCATTCAGACATGTCTTACCTTCAGTGTAAGTTCAACTAGGATAAGGATAAGGATAATCATGTTCATGGATCTATGTACCTATTATACAGTGGATACTCAACAAATATTGAATGCATGAAGATATTTAACTCCAACCTTAGAGAAATAAACTTTAAAATTAGTTTATGGAGAACTTCATTCATTTATGGTTAGAAGTCTTCAGAAAGAATATGTTCCAAAAAGGATGGAAATTTATTCCCTTGTCAGAAAAGCATCAAGAAGACCATAGCTCATGTTGAGTAGAAATACTAAGATAGTAAAAGGCTCATGTCAGCACGGTTTTGGAGCAAGAGGGAGAATGAAAAGGGCAAAGAGGGAAAACAAACCATGCAAATAGCATTTTCAGTCTTCTTTGCAAAAAGAGTCCTTAATAATAGAGTATGAAGAATGCACACCAAGAACAGGGGATTTGATGCTCCAAGTGATAACAAGAAAATGATGCCACTTGGCCACTTCAGAGACATTGATTGTCTAGTCTTCAGATAAGTAACAGACTAAAGAAATGACAGATGTGACTTCAGAGTGTTTTAATATACTGTCTCTCTGCCTAGAGCAGTCTATAACCTTTTTAGCTATCTGGATTTCTCAGCTCCTTCACATAGGTGACATTTCCCCTAGAAATGTCTGGAACCCCAAGATTGTTTAATGACTTCCCACCTGCTCTCCTATTCTGGCTTTCCCCCCGAAGGGCTCACAACATGGGAAAAATGAATGCAGTCATAACTAACCTCTAGCACAGTTCTGGGCTGTAATCTTCCTGAGGGTAGAGGACTGGCATGGTAACTCCGTCCCCAGTGTTCAGCCCAGTGCCAGCACTTATGAGAATAACAGTAAACTAAAAATAGTAGTAAGCTATAATGTTTATGACTAAGGAACTGTATTAGTTTCTTAGGGCTGCCATGAAAATATGAATTATCTGGGTATCCCGGAACAACAGTATTTACATACAGTTCTGAGGTTGAAAGTCCAAAATGAAGGTGTTGGCAAAGTTCCTTCTGAAACCTTAGTTTCTTCCTAGCTTCAGGTGATGGCTGTTATTATTGAAATTCCTTGGCTTGAGATGGCAAGATTCCCGTTTCTGTCCATATCTTTCTATATCCTCCTGTGTGTCTTTGTTTTCACATTGCAATTTCCTCTTCTAATAGGGGTACCTGTCACATTGTCTTACAATCCTTCCTGATAATCTCAAATTGATTATGTCTTCTAAGATTTCATTTCTAAATAAGATCATCTCAGGTACAAAGCATTAACATGTTAACATGGCTTTTTGGAAGCCACTAACTGAGAGCTTAAGTGAGGACAGACACAGAGGACAGATCTCAGACTTTTCACATTCATTAATTCATTGAGCCTATTCAATACTCTATGATTATCCAGTCTGTTGTATAGATGATGGAATTGAGATGAAGTGACATATTGGCTCAAATTTAAATTTGTGTAAAGTTGATTAAGTAGAGAGGGAAGGACATCACTCTTTTCTTCACCCCTTTCCTTCTTACACTTTTGGAATAATTAAGTGGTGAAATTGTGGGAAGTGAATAGACAGTGCTCACGCTTACTTGACCCATGAGTTATTTGCAGATCTTGCTCTAGCAGATGAGTCAGGAGGTCTGAGGCAGGGCAGGCCATTCTAGCCAACCTCTAGGAGCTGCTGCTGGTCTACAAACTTTTCTGAATTCACTTAAAACCTATTAACATAGTGTGGGAGGATCACGGGAATCTGTGTTTTAGCAGAGATGATTATGAAGATCTCCTGAGTATGGCAGACTTCTAATAGCCTTAAAAAAACAAAAAAAAACAACTAAATGTTGATCAGAATTAGCTGGTTATAACACCTTTCCTGATCACACTGTAGCTAAGTAACTAAGGCATTTGAGTTGCATCATGGTAATTAGAAATTTCAAATTGAATAGGTAGCTCTATCCAAAAAATATAAAGTTATATCAAACCAGAGGCAGTTACATGGGCAACCTGACCCTGCTCTGGGTGAGAAACCTATGCAATATCTTAGACCTTTATGAAGGATGGAGGCGAGAAAACGCTGAGAGGAAACTAATACAGTTGCTACAATAAAATTGGAGTTGAGAAAGGCTCAACAGGCTAAGTGCTGCTCAAAGCAATTACGATTAGGACTGTGATGGCAAGGCTCAGTAAGCCCGTCATCTATGTGAATTTATTAAACACAGTTTTGGCCAGGTGTAGTTAAAAATAACTTTTAACGTCAAGAGAAATTTCCAAAGCAAAAGCTTTAAACTCATACATATATAATGTCACAGTTCAATTGATGTAGAAAAGCTCTCAGTCAGTCCAACATTTTTATCAGTTTTTTTAATTGTTGCATGATCTGCTGAGTATTTTCCTGCCTGTAATTTTGTGAAAATGTAGTGTGCCTCCTCAAAAGCAAATAGTGGCTCCAAATAAGTTCATGTGTTTAAGTGATCAAGTAAAAACTTTAAATCTGTTGAAAGGTGGCAGGTCTTTAGTAGAAAAGTTGGGTGCTATGGGGAAATGAATCAAATGAATCAAATATCCTCAAAGAGTACTCCATGCAGACTTAGCATTTATTTGTGGATTTTTCTCAATAGCAGTCTCCTTGAAACCACATACCTATGGACACTAAGGGTCCATATTCAGGTTTACAACATCTAGAATAAAGGTTGGGGAAGATATAGCTAAGTAATTACTGATACTATAAGGGTTGGAGAACTTCATTGATCATTAATTCAACAATAAAATGTAACCACCAAAATTCTGCATGCAATCTTAATCTATATTTCTATTAATACAGAAGGGCATTCAGAACAAATATGTGTAATCTCTGGTTCTGTGCCAGTTGAGAACAGGCCGGATACATCATGGTCACTGTGGGAAGCCAAGCATTATGAGTGGCATTAGATCGTGTTGGTGAAGAAGTTGTAGGTTATCACCACTACAGCATGAATGAAAAAAACCTCATATTTCCTTAGAAAACAGAAGACCATGACTTTGTTCCAAGTGTGTTCAAAAGATGGAAGCAGGATAGGTAAATGGAAGCTTCAGGGGGACAATATTTTAATTAGTGTATATATATAATACACACACACACACACACACACATATATATATATATATATATATGAATACTCTATGATTTGATCTGACTGACAGTGGAATGAGATGCATGAAGAAAAGATTGAACTTTATGCTCCTGCAAGTAGGCGAGGAACTGTGCTGTAGAAACGGTTCTTTTCACTACTTGGCAAGCTAGGCTAAATGGCCTTAGGCTTCCAGCTGAAAAGAGTGGTGACCCCAATACTGTGTAGAAAATGATGCACTCATGTATTACCAAAGTTTTCTCTTTTCCTGTTTTCCCACAAATAGAAAGAATTATGCGCATATTTCAAATTTAAGGTCGTATGATATTGTTCAAAATAATACCTTGGTATAAGGAGAATTTTTATCTTGCTCAATATATGTTGATTGGGCACCTGATTTTTGTTGTTGGTGGTGGTGGTTATGCGGCTTGAACTCAGGGAATAGGCACTGTCCCTAAGCCTTTTTGTGCTCAAGGCTAGTGCTCTACCATTTGAGCCACAGCTTCCTGTTTTTGAGTGGTTAATTTAGAGATAAGAGTCTCACAGTGACTTTTCTGTCTGGGCTGACTTTGAACAGTGATCCTCAGATCTCAGCCTCCTGAGTAGCTAGGATTACAGGTGTGAGCCACTGGCACCCAACTTGAACACCTAATATTGACAATAATTTATAATGATAATAGTTAATACAAACAGTGTCAGTCAATAGTTTTAGTTTAAATCAGTCCATTTATGAGTAACCACAGTCCTATAAACTAGGTAACAGTATTGTTCCTATTTGACAGATAAGGAAACTGAGTCTCAATGACATTAAGAGACATGAGAGGGGGCAGAGGCAGGATTCAAAACCTGATGGTGGAAGTGGTGCTGTGGTTCAAGCAGTAGAGTGCTCCCCTTGAGCTGAAGAGCTGAGTGACAGCGCCCAAGCCCAGAGTTCAAGCCCCATCACCACCACCACCACCAAAAAACCTTGATGACATTTCTGTGGTATTGATATTTTTAACAATTACACCAGCCATTTGCTTCACAGTCTCAGAGCTGATATTAGGGGTAATGCCTGGAGTGCCACAATACTTCTAGGAACTCTTGAAAATGTATAATTTCCTTTAAAATAAAGAAAAAAAGTAAAATATTTCATTCTATTTTACTTGTCCCAGAAATAAACAAATCTAAAATCCATTAGCATGGCAAATATCTTAAAATGGCAAATGCATTCACGAGTCAGTATATGTGATCCTGGCAGCTCTCCTGCTGGGAATTTCAAAACCAATTTCTTGGGGGGAAAAAGTAATATTTTAATTTGGCCTTGAGATTCTAGTGCTTTCTTATCTTTTGAGGTGACATAATGGTAAAGGAAGTACTGAAGAAGGCACAACAGATGAAGGTAAAATGTGATCAAACGTCCCAGGGCAGACAGAGAGGACAATATCAATGCAGCATGCACATGGGGAGGTAAGTAGCAGGACAGAAATGACTTACTCAACTTCCTTGCTGGCAGAACTGGACCTCTATAGAGCCATGGGGAAAGCAAGAAAGTATAAAATCCATTTTGTGAAAAGACCCATCTTGTCCAGAAAGGGAAATAGTTTCCATGGAATATGGTGCAGTCTGGCTAGTGGAAAGTATCCAGACTGCTTGTCAGGAAAATAACATTCACCCTGAGCTGGTGAGTGAGAAGGGTGGCTGCTCTTTTGCAATGCAGAAGTAAAACACTTGCCAGAAATAGAAATAATGTAGGAAAAGAAGATGTTTTAGGGAAATCTGACCTGTTCAGCAGTGGAATATTTGAGGAGCAAGATTTGCAGTTGTAAAGGCCTAAAGCATATAACTCAGTGTGAAAACCGGTTCGGGGTTAACAACTCAAATGATTAGAAAAGGTGAAGATTTTATGGCCCAGGTTTAAAGGGCTCTTTTTTGGCTAAAGTGTTTTTCATCTTAATAAGACTGATGTATAACAACTGCAAGGGGGAGGATAGGAGTACAATGAATGCTAAAGGGAAAGATTTTAGAAAGAAACCCTTTGTTGGTGGTGGTATGTGACCTTACACAGGGTCATGAGGAACCTTTGCCCTATCCTTTCAAAACTTCATACTTCAAGAAAACACCTTCCTTAAAACTTTTTAGAGGTCAGAGGCATGACTTAGGTGGTAAAAAGCCAGCCACTGAGCAAAAGCATCAGATACGAAGTTTGAGTTCTGGTCAGAAAAAAAACAAAAAACAAAAAAAACCTCAAAAACTTTCTAAGTTCACTTTAGATGTAGATTGGGAGGAACTACTTGGTCACAACTCCATTCTATCCTACATGGAGTATTTCTTGGTTCTCTGTCTCATGTGTATGAGGTTGGCCAGATGTCCCTAAGAGCTACCAAATCTGAAGCCTGTATCCAGTCTCAGAAGGATGTCTTGAACTGCTCCTGCCTAGATTCTTTCATAAATACCATCAAGATTAGCAGGGTACTAGTGGCTCATGCCTGTAATCCTAGCTAGTCAGGCTGAGATCGTGGTTCAAAGCCCACCCAGGCAGAACAGTTCCTGTGAGAATCTCCAATTAACCACTCTACCAATTGAGCCACAGTACCACTTCTGGTTTTTGAGTGGTTAATTGGAGATTCTCACGGGGATTGTTCTGCCCTGGTGGGTCAGTTGAAACTCTCCAGGCAAGTGGGAATTTCTGTATGTATAGACAGGAATTATGTTGCTTTGTAACATATACAAATTGCAAAATCATTTCACGCTGCTTCTCTTCATTCAGATAACTCAGAGTGGACTCCTGTAGAACGTGCTCTTAACACATTTTAATTCTTATCAATCTTTTCTTGTAATACTGATGATGATGATGATGATGATGATTATAGCTCAGTGACTACTATGTTCATGCATTGTACTAAATGTTTTATAAACCTTAATACTTACAAGAACTTTATGATGAGTACATCATATTTATGGCCGGCCTGATTTTAGAGATGATAAAATTGAATCAAAGAGAAAAGGCAACAATCCTGATTGTCAATCCAGAAAACAGCACAGTAACTTAAAGCCAGGTCAGGGATCGGACTATCCTTGAATCTACTTAGCTTTGGAAACCTTCATCCCTCTAGGTAGGTTTGCATGGGTGGGCCCATTTTATAAAAGATCACTACCACAGGATATTCAAGAACCCTAAGTTCCACTGTCTCCAGCCTAATGCCTCTGTTTCCTATGGTTCTGTCACTGCCTTGTCATCCCTCTCAGGTAAAGCATCATATTTAGATGCCCACTTCTCTCCTGCCCTTGCTCCAGCTGCACTATAAGAGGCAACCTAAAAGCTGCTTTAATTGGGCCGGTAAAGTAACTAAAAGCTAGGTATCCCTACCTTGTATCTGTGTCCTTTGAACTGAGTTATTCTCTTCTACAGTTCACTTTATAATCACCTTGGGCTCCAGAAAGAAGAGAATTCATTGATAAACATCTTGTGACAAAAGACAAACTGCTTCCTTAGACAGACAATGTCTTCTTATCATCTTGAAGTAAAGGACCAAAAGCTATCCACCTGTAAGACCTGCAGAGACAAAAGACTGAGCTAATGGTCAACCAGCCATACCAGTGGCCTAGGATTATTTTAACTATGCACACCTATCTCATTCCCTACTCCTAACTCTCCCTATTGAAGCTAAAGACAATGTCTGTTCCCTTGAAAACAGCTAAAGATGTTCTGAAATTCTATCTTCCTATGGCTGCCATGTAGCAAATCTCCTTTCTCTGTACTTTACCATGTCTCTATGTGGCATAGGAGGTGAGTAGCCACTCCCAATGGGAGACTTCTGGAGTCTGGGCTTGAGTTTTAAAAATCCTAGCTTCAATTCCTCTGTTCCCACTTCAGAACATCAGCTTTTTCAAAACTAAGGAAACTCATTCTTCTCATCTTCAGCTTTTCAGGGATTCAAGTTTTACTTACCTACTCCCAGCTTCTCCTGAGTTTGTCTGCCCACTTTGGCTTGTTACTCATGTGTAGTCCAGGACTGACTTCTAGGACTGACTTCCAGGAGTATGCTTGTCCCAGGACTTTCTCCCCTCCACACACACCCTTCTCAGAAGACTCTCATCTCTCGTGCTAAAATATAAATGCAGATATTTGTTATTGTTAACACTTTCCTCAAAAGCACAGTAATCTCATGCTAAATATCATGCTTGAGTATCTGGTTCAACACCCTCTCCTAGTGTTTTCAGTCAAAGAATTGAAAGGAGAGGAAGAGAAGGAAGGGGCAGAGGTAATACGTCCTTCATCCTCCTGCTGGTCTATCTGTACTTCTCAGCAAGATGCCCTACTGGTAACCCACTCAGACCTTGAGAGATGCCATACTACAGAAAGAAATCATTGTCAGGACACAAAATGTAAGCAGAATACAAAATTACAGGTTCTGTGAAATAACTGTGTTACGGCTTGGGAGTTAAGTATTGAAATTTTCTCATTTCTGAATTTTTTTTTTCTGTTTAGTCACCTGAAGCTAGCCTAAGTTTTCTGGCCTCGGGTCCCACTCTCTTCAGTGGGATAAAATTTCTCTTGAATTCTTAACTACCTCTCAGCTCCTAAGTGGAACCTTCTTTTGCAGCTCTGATCAACCAGGAAACTGGATCCTTGTCAGGGATCCTAGCCCCTGGTAAATTCTTCTTAGCTTCCCAGAAGAGCTAAAATGACCCTTCCTTGTGATCCTTTCCTTGCCTCTGAACAATTCCCTCCTCCCTATGCTTCCCATGCTTCCTATGACTTTGTTGCTAGAACATTTTCCAAAGTCAGTTTCTCTTTATGGCTGTTTATTTATTCTCCACTGGATTGGGAGTTCCTGCCTTACTTATATTAGCATCCCCAGTACAGCCTCATACAACTCAATACCTACAACAGTGGATGAACTGGAGCTTTGAAAGACAGAAACTTTGCAGTAATTTTAAAAAATCATGATCGGTACCAATGTCATTAAGACCTAATGACTAGGGCTTCCATAAGAATTAGGAGTTCTTTGCACAGACAAATTATTTTTCAAGTTTGTGCTGCTGGGAATTGAACCCAGGACCTTGAATATGCTAAGCATACACCCTACTACTGAGCTACCTTATCTTTGAGGTTTGTATTTGGTTTGAAATAATTTTCCAGGTAGAAAAAATGCACACTCATTAAAACTTGCTATCCACTCTACTAAAGGGAATAATGTGTTTTACGATTCTTTTGTTAAAATATTTTCTTATATTAGAATTATTTCTTTTTTAATTACTGTTTTAAAATAATTTTAATTGATATTAAGTGATTACCTAAATTTCACAATATTGTGGAATAATGATAGTTAAAGTCACAAACAAATTTTAACCTTCACAAGGCAAATTGTCATTATCATGGTCTATAAAGTTTGTGAATTCTATAGGCTTTGACAATATTTAATTATTTCTTATAGAGAACATTTTTCAATATTTGTTTAGGAACTTAGAAGGAAATAATCACATATCATGTGTCTATCTACATATTCAGTGGGAACCTACATTATTAACATTTTATTTTAATATTTGTCCAAGGCTGGTATAGATTTCACTTGCAAGTGGTGTCTTCCAAAGAGATAAGTAATTTTGGAAGTTCTCAGGTGCCCAGGAGAAGTGAGAACAACGGTTAACTTGAGGATGTGTCATCAGGTCAGGCCGGAGGCAACTCTAACAGAAAGTACAACAAACAAGTGGTAAATGCCCCTCAGAAAGACTGCAGATGTCAGTCATTGGACGAAGCATTTAATAAACTAATAGAAATAAAAGTGATAGCAAAAGAAGTAGAATATGACCAGTTTTTTAAAATTCAAATTAAACATTGCAACTGGAAAGTATAAATGTCAAAATAAAAGAAGAGCTGGGAACTGGTATAGTCCTAGCTACTCAGGAGGCTAAGATCTGAGGATCGCAGTTCAAAGCAAGCTGGGGCAGCCAGTCTGTGAGACTCTTATCTCCAGTTAACCACTAGAAAACCAGAAGTTCAAGCCCCATGACTGACAAAAAAAAAAGAAAAAGAAAAGAAAAAAGGAAAAAAAGAACTCAACTTATTACATTTATGCTTCAAGTATATATTCTAAAGTTCTAAGTGTGACATCCAAAATGATACAAATTTAATGCATACACTGCAAACTGATAAATAACAGAAAAATGAAATGAGAATGAAACTTTCAATGCAAAAGAACTGAAGAAAAGAAGGCTAGGAATATATGGAGAAAAGCTAGGTAAATAGATTAATGGAAAATGGATAGGAAGGGAGGGAAGGGGAAACAAAGGAGGGGGCAACAATGCTTGATAAGAAATGTACTCATTACCTTGCCCAAATAATTGTAACCCCTCTGTACGGTATTTCACAATTAAATAAATAAATAAGTAAATAAATAAAGGATATCAAATTTCCAGTGACCAAAAAACAGATTAATAGAAAATGGAAAAATTAGTAACTCAAATTAGTAATTACAAATAAAGGACCGGTATCACAAACTTTTCAGTTAAAAGTTAAACACAACAGAATGAATTTCTTAAGATGCTGATATGTAAGTGCTATTTTAAAAGATAGAACTAAACTATTTTAGTATACTATCACAATTGTATAACAGCTTTCATTGAGTTCTGTGAGTCTTTCCTTGCATTACTGAACCTGCAGGTGGTTTGGGGACCCACCCCTAAGCTGTAGTTAGAAGTGTGGGAAAGCTTGGAGACTATTCCAGTTAACTTGATAGCTGGCTGAAGCAGTATTAAAAGTATAACCTAAGTATAACCTCCTAAGTATTAAAAGTGAGAACAATTTTTCATGGAGACTGTATAGATAACACTATAACTTTGATAACACTGGACAAGCATTACCAGAAATTCGCCATGTAAGCAACAAAACAGATCTCAATGAAGTTCAAGGATCAGTAGCTAGTAGGCCACATTGACAAAAATAAAGACCTTATATATGAGAAAATTTAAAATCACACTAGTAAGTAACTTAAAAGGACACAGATATTATACTATTTTCGAAAAATCACTTGAAAGGCAGTGATTAAAATACAATTAAAATTTGTAGATACAACTAATGCAGCTGCTAGAGACAAATTTATAGTCTTCGGTAGATTAGAAATTGACAACAAAAACAAAACAAAGGAGAGCAATTAATAACATCCAATTTAGAAGGTTTGAGAAAGAATATCAAAACCACTCCTAAAAATGTAAAACCAAAACCAGGTGCCAGTGGATCATACCTATTAATCCTAGTTACTCAGGAGGTTGAGATCTGAGAGTCGGGGTTTAAAGCCAGCCGGGGAAGGAAAGTCTATGAGATTCTTATCTCCAATAAACTACTCAGAGAAAAACAGAAGCGGTACTGTGGCTCAAGTAGTAGAGTACTAGCCTTGAGCACAAGAGAGGCTCAGGGACAGAGCCCAGACCCTGAGTTCAAGCCCCAGGACTGACAAATGTGTGTGTGTGTGTGTGTGTGTGTGTGTGTGTGTGTAAAAATAAAGACAAACACTGATGAAAAATTTTAAAAAATCAACAGTCACATAGCTTAAAATATTTACTACAAAAACCCCCACAAATCAAATGAGATAGCTATAATGCAAATGAATCAATAAAATTGAGGAGCTGACATTTCTAAAACTTTTTATTAAATGAGTTCTCCAGAAAGAAACTAAGCCCTCTTTAAACAACAAACCAACATGGAAAGATTATTTAGTAAATTAATCATGGAAAAAGTTTTCCTGGTCCTATAGCTTTGTTGCTGAAATTTGTTTGGTTGCTAAAAGTATAAGAGCCTTACAAAACTCTTTTAAAACTTGGAAAAAGAAGTTACTAAACTTTTTTAAATCTCCTAAAGGAACAGTTCTAGTGAATTTCATACCTATGTGTTTAAAAAAGGCCACACATACCTTTTATATGAACTATCCAGTAAAAGCAAATTCACAGAAACAGAAAACAGATGAGTTAGTGCCAGGAATAGGAATAGAAAGAAATAAGGCGATATTAATGAGGACATAGTTTTGTTTGTTTAACTAGGTGCCACTGAATTTGCTTAGTTTTGTGAATATGATAAACTTAGCTAGTCTAAAATTTGGAATCAAACTCTTTTTTAAACAAAACACCTAAACTTCTCTCATTTGCAAAAGCAGTAGTTTCTGTACTTCTTATTTATTGTATATTTCGTTTTTTGGTTTTTTGTACTGTACCTGGGGCCTGGGCACTATCTCTGAGCTTCTTTTGCTCAGGGCCAGCACTCTACCACTTGAGGCACAGCTCAACTTCTGGCTTTTTTGAGTAGTTTATTGGAGATAAGAGTCTCATGAACTTTCTTGCCCAGACTGGCTTTGAACTGCAATTCTCAAATCTCAGCTTCCTGAATAGGTAAGTTTATAGGCATGAGCCACCAGCACCCAGCTTTCTGTACTGTTTTCAATTTAAAAGTATTTTAAAATTGATGTTTATCTTATTTTTTAATTCTGGTGTTTTAAATTATAAACAAAATAATATTGCAGCACTCCAGGGATATATTTTAAAATTCATAAATATAACTACATTAGAGATTAATGCATAAGGTTTTCTACTGTTGCCTCAGAGAAAACAAGGTTGGTGACTATTGTTTCAATGTCTTGTTAAATGGTAAACAGAAAAAAATTCAGGGAAACAAATTAGCAAGAAGTGGTGACACACCAAACCCATAAATCCAATAAATCCTGAGGTAATTTATGTACATGATTAAATCTGAGGGTCCTTCCTGGAAAGTTATTCATTTTAACTCAATTTACCATGTAGTGACAACTTTGTACTAAATCAAATTTCCATTCTGTGTTGTCTCACAAAAGAAAGTCCCACCTTATATACTATGTAATGTTTCAGAGCTGGGAATGTGACTTAGTGGTAGAGTGCTTGCTAGCATGCATGAAACCCCGGGTTCGATTCCTCAGAACCACAGAAACAGAAAAAGCCAGAGGTGGCACTGTGGCTCAAGTGATAAGAGGGCTAACCTTGAGCACAGAGAGGCTCAGGGATGGTGTCCAGGCCCTGAGTGTAAGACCCAGGACTTGGAAAAAAAGAAAAGAAAAAGGGGAAAAAAAGGAAGTACTGTTTCAGTTCCTTCTTCAGTCATGCTGCTGACAGCTAGCCAGGCTCTGGCACTCTATATCAATTTATCTAGTAGCAGAGACATCCTCTGGAGCAGTGTCTAATTTCTTTTTCCAACACACCCTAGAAAAAGACAGTGGTATCCCTGCCATCTATGATACTGTTGCTTTAAACGGTGGCCTGACCTCATTATCCAGATACTTAGCAAATGTAGTCTACCACACAACACTGACTCTGGGAAGGGGTAGGCTACACCCTCAAAAATGACAAAGCAAAACAAAATCATCTGTCTAGCCAGTCTTGGAAAATATTGTTGCCAGGTTGCTTCATTTAAAGAAAATATATGAGCAATGTGCTGGCCACAATCCTGTCCCTCAAAACCCACTGTGAACACTTTTATACAAGGACCAAAAGCATGCCTCTTTGCTGGTACAACTGTATACTTGCTAGTCTACAAGGAGAGCTCTGTACTTTATGACTGGCCACAAGGCTCAGGGCCAGGCTGCACCCATCTCCCCACAGTATCTGGACATCATGTGTTTCTTTTAGTAGAATGATTATGTGGGAAGAATACTGAAATACCTTGTGTTAACTTTCTATCTAGGTCTCCACTCATTGGCATTGGGAAAGTCATTCAACTTCTCGATCCTTTGTATTCTAATTTGGCAAATGGCAATAATGATCAATGGCTGTTTTGCAACTAAAATAAGAGAATATATCTGAAAACTGGCATATGGTAAGTACTCAAAAAGTGCTGCTTTTATGCTTTGGAAGTCACTAAGGAGACAGGATCTGAGATGACTCTGCTTTATTATCGCACAAGCATTATCTCATACTGTACATGTCACTTAACCAGTGGGCAAATAGCAATTTTTACTTCTTGGGAAAAAAAAACCCTACTTTTATTCAGATGGTGCTAGTGCATGGATTTTCCTAAAGGCAGAGCCTGAAACAAGACTATAAGGTATTTAGAAATACTATAAGTTTTTTACTTGAAGATGACTCATGGGAAGTGGGTCAGAGAAGGAAGAAAAGCTACTGGAAGGGTATGTTACCAAGGTCCCTGCTGTGAGCAATGGAGCTGTATCCCCAAGGTCTACAAACTGTGTCCTGAAGCATTTTCCCACTGGTTCCAATCCTAATCTGGTCAAAGTTTTATTTACAAATTTTCTACTGATAAATAAAAATTAAAAAAATAATGTTCATTAAAATGATATCCAAGAAAAAAAAAACAAATTTTCTACTGAGCACCCACTGGTGCAGCTTCAGAAAAGCCCATGGGAGAAAGTGACAGTTCGTGCTCTACTGAAGAGGCTATGAGGGACAAGTGAGGCAGTCAGGACCAGCTGGACAACTTGCAGGACTAATGCAAAATGGAAAGGCAAATATTTCTTTAAAAATCATTCCAAATTTCAGGAAGGACCAGGCGCTGGTGGCTCATACCTATAATCCTAGCTACTCAGGAGTCTGAGATCTGAGGATGATAGTTCAAAGCCAGCCCGGGCAGAAAAATCCCTGAGACTATCTCCAATTAACCACATACACACACACACACACACACACACACACACACACACAAAGTGGAGCTGTGGCTCAAGTGGTAGAGCTCTACCCTTCAGGAGAAAAGTTCAATGTTCAATCACTATTAGATTGTATTTTCTAGAATTAAGCTGTTTAAACTTTGAAGGGGATGGTGTTGCATCAGCCTATCCTGAATTCCATCTGGCAGTGGACTACATTTTACTTTGAGGAATTACATGTAGTCTTGATGAAACTAATTTAGAAACAAGGAGCCCTTAGCCAAGGTCTATTGTACTCTCCAGTAAATCTGAATTCTAAAAGCAGTACTTCTGAATATATTGTCTATTTGTTCTTGCTGTCTAGATCCTGGTTAATCCAGTGTTCCTGTCCTTCCTGAATCTCACTTGATTCTATGATCTGCAATCTATCCAAAATTCTTCATTCACATATATTTACATAGATACACATATATTTCTCTTAGCCACAATTTCTACCCTGTACCACAAAAGAATCAAAGGAGAAATGTCAAACTGAAATGCTCTGGGATGCAGCTCAGCAGACACAAAACTTTTAAGTTTGATCCCAGCATTGGAAAACATTGACTAGTTAATTAAAGGAAATGGAAATTTCTTTTTTTTGTTTTGTTTTTGGGTCCAGTCATGGGGCCTGAACTCTGGGCCTGGGTGCTGACCCTCAGCTCTTCAGCTCAAGGCTAGTGCTCTACCACTTGAGCCACAGTGCCACTTTCGGCTTTTTTCTTATGGGGTGCTGAGGAATCGAACCCAGGGCCCCATGCATTCAAGGCAAGCGCTCTACCACTGAGCCACCTTCCCAGCCCCAGAAATGGAAACTTCTTACTTCCACATATTCTCTCATACTAATTAAAGGCATAGCACCAGATAGACTGAAAAACTGGCCTCAATTATCCAAACTTTACAATGTGACTTGTATTTCCTCCCAGAAAGAGGTGGAGTCTATTTCCCCACCTCCTTGAATAGGGGCTGGCTTGTGATTTGTTCTGGATTATAAAATGTGGTAGAATAATACATCTGCCACAAACTTACATAGGAAAGGCTTTTCCTGCTTCAGGTCTTTCTTTCAGAATCCTGTGACTGCCATATGAACACGACCTGCCATCCTGCTGGTCTTAAACTTAGAAGCCTTAAACCTATGAGTGAACCCCAAACCAAAAGAGCTGCCCACAAATGAATCACGGCTGTAAACATATGAGGTAATCTAGCCACATCAGACATTTAGTTGATAATAAGAGTCTTGAGCAATTATAAATGGTCACTATTTTAACTCTCTGAAGTTTGGAATAATTAGTTATAAAGCAAACTAATGGATATATATCATAAAACATTAAGACACTGAGCTGGGTGCCAGTGGCTCATGCCTGTAATCCTAGCTACTCAGGAGGCTAAGATCTGAGGATTGCCATTCAAAGCAAGCCCAGGCAAGAAAATCTGTGAGACTGTTATCTCCAATTTACCACCAGAAAACCAGAAGTGGTGCTGTGGCTCAAGTAGTAGAATGGTCACCTTGAGCTGAAGAGCTGAGGGACAGTGCCCAGGCCCAGAGTTCAAGCCCCACGACTGACAAAAAAAAAAAAAGACACTGAATTAGTATTTAACCTGTTATTATTATGTTTTATTATATATCTTATACTATGTCGATATATAGTTGCTTATTGAGATTGCCATGGTAATCCTATATGCATATATTTTTGTCTCTTAAGTAATGTGGCTTCTCTTTATTTGCTTATTTCAGAGAGACAAAGCTTTCTATAACTACTCTATCAAATGGTAATTGGTAAATTAATTTATCTGATATAAGAGTTTTTGTTGTATCTGATACCACCCCAGCCAAGAACCAGCAAACTCTGTTTTGAGCCAGGTTTCGTGAGAAGTTACTGTGGACTTGAGGCAGGCGCTGTTTTACCATCTGTCTGCTCCTTCCTTTACCACAGTCTGCCCATATTTAATACACTGGACCAATTATTTAACACAGCCTGGGCAAGACTAATGGCTCTGTTCAAGACTAGAGTAATCTTAAGTTTGTGAGCCAAGCCAAAACACATCCTTCATCCAAGGTGCTCAGAAAATTTGAGTCAGTTCTCAAATCACTTGGAAAATTTTAAAACTGACTAACCACATATAATAAGGGGATCTGTCAGAGACAATGAGGCAATTCACTTCAGAGACTGGGTAATGTGCATATGTGATTTTCCAAGGTTTTAAAACAAACTTTTTTGAAAAGCTACATTCTAAATTGGTATATAGGGGTAGTGCCACATAGAGAAATACAGAAGTTCACTAAATTAGGGAAAATGCATAAGTACATTTAATATATCTCTCCACCATTTTTATTTCACAAGACTTTTTCTAACATGATGCAATTTTGACAGATCATTAGTAACTTCAATTTATGGTGTCAGTATGATTTAGAAGATATTTTTGTTGATTTACTTGGTATAATACTTTCCCCCATACACAATGAAACCCTACTTGTAAAACAGGTTTTCCAATGAATATACACATTCAGGTGCCTCTATATATAATACTACACAAGCTCTTGGCTTCTTGATAAGTCTGTTTTATCTGGGATGGGATCATAACAGAACAATTCTTCTACAACACATAGGGAAAAAGAGGAAGGCGAATTACTTAAAGTTGTTATTTAACACTGCTGATTTATTGCCAGCAAAGAGCCTTGCTTGTAAGGTGATGCAGCTATAAGCTACTAAACTATTAGCAAAGAAGGTATAGATTTCCTTCCTTCTCCTTGCTAGCTCAAAATCACCGGGCAAAGTTCTACCTTATTAAGAACTATTTTTAAATATTCTATCTCTGAAAGAAGAAAGAAACCATAAGAAAAACTTTATAGAGTAAAATGTCATATGGAGGTTGGAAGGAAGAATAATAGAAGGAGGAATAGGAAATATGGTTAGTAAAGATACAATGATGGAGGCAACGATACATCTTATTTTTGTGAAACTGGCCAGTAATAAGGTATTCTGTATTAGCACATCTAAATAAATGCTTATTGTACTTATCAGAACCAGTTGCTTCATGTTTGTTTGTTTGTTTTACTCCATATTGAGCAACAATCAAGCAAAATATGAGACTTCTCAATGCAACCTTGAGAAACTCCATTCTCTTATAACCATTCCAGGGAGGTACTGGTTGCAAACTAGAATTAAGGGGGAAAGCTAAGTAAATCTATTTCAAAATGAACTACATCTCTACCTGATTATTGTCCTCAGACAACAGTCAAAGACTGAGTCCAGCTGGGTGCTGGTGGCACACAGGTGTAATCCTAGCTTCTCAGGAGGCTGAGATCTGAAGACTGCTGCTGGAAGCCAGTGGGGTCAAGAAAGTCTATGAGACTCTTATCTCAGAGTAATCACAGAAAAAAAGCAGAAATGGCCCTGTAGCTCCAGTGGTAGAGTGCTAGCCTTGAGCAAAAAGGAGCTGCGGGACAGTGCTCAAACCCAGAATTCAAGGCCCAGGACTGGGGGTAAGGGAGGGCGGGAGGAAGAATGTCTATTCTTAATTTGGAAATGTATATGTCACTATTTAAGCTTGGAAATCTGAGGTTGCTAGGAGTCACAACTGTTGTATTTTACGTCTTATCTTCATTGGCTTTGTCATATTTCAACTACAGATGTTTGAGCACGACAAACACTTCTTGGTTTATGTCCTTTGGGCTTCTTATTAAGACTTGAAGGGCAGAAAAAGAAAAACAACAGCTTAGCTCTTCTTTGGGGGAATGTGATTGCTTGTAACTACTTTTTTTGTATGCCAGTCCTAGGGCTTGAATTAGGGACCTGGATGCTGTCCCTGAGCTATTTTGCTCAAGGCTAGTGCTTTACCACTTGAGCCAAAGCTCCACTTCCAACTTTTTGACAACTTATTGACAAAAAGAGTCTCATGGTCTTTCCTGTCCAGGCTGACCTTGAACCGTGATCCTCAGATCTCAGCCTCCTGAGTAGCGAGGATTAAAGGTGTGAGCCCCATTTCCCAGCTTTTGTAACCACTTTTTAAGTGGGTAAAACTTTTTTCAATAACCCCTGCATCATCCTAGGCACTATCCTTTAAGAAGCTAGAAAACAGAAAGGAGAATATTTTTGTTTCTCCCTGTCCTAGGAACTTTTAGCTCTTTTAATCCATTCATAAGCAAGTTTTTTATATGTGTTCAACTCAGTGAGGTTGTTCTCAATTTTTTCAAAAAAATATTGGATGGGAATAAAAGCCACAAAGCAAGAAAAAGCTTAAAATAGGAGCAATGCACTAGGACACTAGAACTAACTAGAAATGGTAAAATGAAAAGGATAGTTATTTAAAATGTTTAAATTTAACAGCTGAGCTACTGGCATATCCTCTACTGAAGGAAAGTAAATGAATGAACTGCAAGCTCTGAGTTCATCTACCAAAGTGAAGCTCAAAGAGACAAAGAGAATGAAAACATCAGAGGAAAGTTCAAAGTGGACAGATCCAGACATTTCAGTATTAAATACTACTGTACAGAAAGAAAGAATAATGAAAAGGTAAGATTGCAATATACTAGCAGGAATATCCTAATGCTGAAAAGAAAAAAAAATAAGAGTATTAAAACTGAAATTTCACATTATGTGTATAGTAAAATGTATATATATATATATATGTATATATATATATATTTCCAGCATACCAGAGATAAAATAAACATCCTAAAATATGAGAAGGAAATGATATAATGTACAGGCAACAAGAATGAGATTATTAATAACAAAAGAGTTTAGAAATTAATGGACTAAAGGAAGATAATTTTGGATCCAGAATTCTATATCCAGCAAAATTATTATCCAAATGTGGAGGAAAAACCCTAGATACTCTCAGGCATAGAAAGACTTACAAAGTTTAAACTCTCATTGGAGGAACTATTAAAGGATACTCCAGCAAGAAAAATAGAAAGGGTATAAACTATCACATTGAGAAAATAAACCATTGAAAAAGTAAATCTAAGTGAGTAATACATTTTAAAAATTATGTGTTTAAAAGCAAATTGGACTCATGTTTATAATTCTAGCTACTCAGGAAGCTGACATATGAAGATCACAGTTCAAAGCCAGTCCTGGCAGGAAAGTCCACGAGACTCTTATCTCCAGTTACCCACCAGAAAATTGGAAGTAGAGCTGTGGCTCAAAGTGGTAGGGCACTAGCCTTGAACAAAAGAACTCAAGGACAGGGCCCAGGCCCTGAGTTGAAGCCCACAAATGACAAAACAAACAAACAAAAACCCAGAAAACTGAAACTGAAACTTCAGAGAATAGTATCATGAAAGCTGGAGGAAAGGATGAGGAGAGAGGTAAAAGTAAAGGTCTTAGCTTTATTGTTTGAAGAATAAATATTGACTAAATTTTTAGATTTTGCTGAAAGCCTAAATTCTGTCTTAAATATTTACAGGCAGCCAGTTGTATACTTACCCATGAAACAGAAGAGACCTGGGACAAAAAGAAAATGTAATCAATGAAGTAAGTTAGGATACAAGGAGGAAGAAATGATAGACATAGCCCTGGTGATGCTATCTGAGTTGCTGGACTCAGGTCTTGAAGTGACACTCTTGCATGTGTCAGATACTTGAAGCAATAAATCACCCTTTGGCAAAAGTTACATTGGATTAGTTCTTAGCTTACAAGGAACTAGAAAGATCTACAGAGATGTAAGAAGACTCAATATCTAATACTTAGGTAGTACTACAATGGCTTATGCCACTAACATTTACTGAACTCTCTCTGTATGCCAAGTACCCTAAATGTTTTCTTTACATTGTTTCATTTAATTATTACAATGTGAGCAAAGTGATGTTTATACAGGTAAAATGTCCTACTGGCAGCTAGTGGCTGAACTAGAATTCTAGCCTAAATCTGAATGACTCTCAAAAAGCTGTACTCAAAACTCTATTGTTCAAACTGAAGGTTCCACTGAATAAGAGTGTCATCCATGAGTAAAAAAGACAAGTAAGAGCATGAGGCCCTGAGTTCATGTCCCAATATCGGAAAAAAAAAAAAGATCCACTAGTATTCTTTTCTAGAAAATCAGATTGTATTAACTAAGGAGTACTTCACTTTAAAAATACAATCAGACCCTCTTAGGAAACTGTGACTTATAAAAAAGATAGCAGTTGTTTGAGGTATATATATATATATATATATATATATAAAACCTCTTACTAGATTTTAATACACCTTTTCCCTATGATCTTTTCCTTGCATTTTTTAATGCTCTCATAAACACTTTTTCCTTCTCTTTAAGAATTGATGGCACTCAAAATAGCAAAGACCACATTATTCAAAGACTTAAAGACAATCCACAAATGGGAGAGCTCTTACAAGTCAATAACAATAATATCATTTAAAAATGGAGTACAGGGCTGGGAAGGTGGCTCAGTGGTAGAGCACTAGCCTTGAGCTGAAGAGCTGAGAGACAGCGCCCAGGCCCAGAGTTCAGGCCCCACGACCGGACCCCCCCCCCAAAAAAAAAGAGTACAAACATGAATAAAAATGTTTCCAAACAACTTACATGTCCCAATTTCACAAGTTCAATTGTATGGAAGTTCCATATTTTCTTATCACTAAATAACTAATATATCAAAATTACTTTGAATGTTACTAGATTGTCTTTACTCAGAGGTGTGAAATTAGCCCCTGTCTCTTTTCTTCTGCTAGAAGACATTCATTCTCTTACATTCAGAGGACACAAAATTAAAGCAAAATGAAAGCATAATGGAGTACGCCACGTACCCAGTGTTTTCACATCTAGTTTGATCTTAGACAGTACCTTGAAGACAATCAAATAGCCATAAAATAAATCCACCCCCTCAAAGCCTGTTTTGCAGGTCTAACATCCATAAGATTTCCAAGTAAAGAATTTCCCCCTCTACTTTATCTGCATAGGAAAGCACTGGTAGTCACATTTTTTCCGGGTTCTGTCACCAGCCAGGATTATCTCCTGAGGATCTGGAGAATGAAAAGTGCTCCTCACTTACTCTTTCTCTGTTGACAGAGAATCGTTGTTTGTAACATTCTGCCATTTGAGTTTGTCTCATTGTGGTGTGACTGTCAGTCTCCCTCTTCATTAGGTTTCTATACTTTGGGGGACAGGGGATGACTCAGTAAATGTTTGCCAAGTAAATGAATTGGGCCATATGCTTATCCCTATATCCAGCCATGCATTCCATTTTCTTCTTATAGCATCTCTCCCAACCCTTCAAATGTCCTTCATACTTCCCTTATATGCATTCTAATTGTATATACAGACCTCCTTAACTGTCCCACCCCCTCCTTTGGTGTCTATAACCACTTGTTTTATTGTTCTCTTTGAGTATGGATTACTGTCACTAGGTGACATAGCACCTTAGAAAAACAAGCTCTGCGTAGATGTACCTTAAACCAGGGCACATGGCTTTGGGGACAGAGAACAGTTTAATCTCACCTATTCACTGCATGTTCTTGGATATTGTGCTACTTGCAGATCCAGATAAGGTGGTCCTGATACGGTATCTCCTTTGAATAAAACTGCACCCAGGTCAGGGACTTTGACTTCCCTCCTGTCTCCCAACACCTCTTAAATTGTGATTGTTTCCTTTGAATCCCTTTTTTATATTCTAGCCTTTAGCCTTCCACCTCCTCTTCTGTAGAGGAGAAGCACCATTACAGTGGTTATATTGGTGTTTTAACTCAGGGCCTTAAGCTCTCAGGGTACTTGGATTTTTTTGCTCAAAGCTGATCCTCTGCCACTTGAGCTACAGCTCTACTTCTGGTTTTTCTTTTTGCTTTTAACTGGAGATGAGTCTCATAGACTTTTCTGCCTGCGCTAGCTTTGAACGGCAATCCTCAGATCTCCTGAATATCTAGTGTTACAAGCATAAGCCATCAGCATCTAGAGTTATTAATCTTCGTTGAGACACGAGTCTCTTAGTCAGCCCAATCTGACCCCAAATTTGCCAACCTCCTGCTTCAGCCTCCCAAGTAGGCACATGTCACCATGCCCCGCTTAACTTGGTTCTTGCTAATTAGTGGGTTTCTAATTAAGTAGGAAGGTTACAAAAATACATATCTGAAAAATAGATAAAATTATTGGGAAATTAGTGAGCTCAATTGATTTTAACAGCTTTATTGTGATATAATTTACAATAGTCTATTAGTATCTTCAGTGGTTTTAGTATATTACTAGAATTATAGATCAGCTTACCGTCATACAATTTTAGAACACTTTCCACCCAAAAAAGAAACTCAAACATTTCTTACTCTCCTCCTTCAAGCCTTTGGCAACCATTAATCTCTCTCTATGGATTAATCTATTCTAGACATTTCATACAAATACACCATACATGTTAATTTGTGATAACAAAAGATCCTTTCACTTAACGTGTCTTCAAGGTTGACATATATTGTTACATGTTTAAGTACTTAATTCCTTTTGTGGCTGAATAATATTCTACTGAACAAATTTGTTACACCTTACTTATCTATTCTTCATTTGACAGATGTGGGCTGTTTCTACTTTTGACTATTATTAATAATGCTGTAGGGGAAAACAAAGGAGGAGGCAACAATGCTTGATAAGAAATGTACTCATCTTGCTCATGTAATTGTAACCCCTCTGTACAGTATTCTCACAATAAAAAGACTTATTTAATATTAATCCATTTCACAGTTTTGTTTTTGTGGTTTTATTACTTGCTATGCAGGTACTCTACTCCTTGAACCATGCCTCCAGCCACATCCATACACATGCACTTAAACTTTGTGATTATTTTGCTTTCACATTCTTCCATGATATGTAGGGAGATTATAAAGACAACACAAATTTTCTTTGTAAGTCCAGAAGTCTCTGTATTAATTCTGCCTCCTGCTCTCAAAACAGGTGAGTGAATTAGTTTTTGGCACTTCCTATGGAAGATTAAGTTACCTAGAGCTACCCTATAATTATCCCACTAATTGTCATTAAAAAAGGACTCTAATTCTAGTTCTAAGCAGAGGCTATCTGGTTTTCATCTTACTGCAATTGATTCCAAGAAGTTTATACTATTACCTTTGTAACTTGAACAATTCAGTGAAGAATTGCATCCAATTGTATTTCACTTGCATTCTTGATGACCCTAGAGAACAAAGTACTAAGCTGTTATATCCAGTGACTGCCTGAGACTGACAGTGTGCTCTGACAAGCAAGTTCTTCAAAAAGATGATCCTCAGTTGTCAACTCCACTAAAACTCCTCCCCAGTCATGACTCTCCAAAGACAAGCCATATCCAGTGGATGATCATTTGAAGATATAAAGTCCTGAATCTCTGTACAAATCAGGGCATCAAATTGGCCATCCTGGCCACAGAGTTCTTGTGGGGCTGCCCTGAGGCCTTCATTGGAATTGCATCTCAATTCAACTTCTGCCAAGTTCTCCTTCTTGCTATACTTCCCACTGGTATTGATCCTAAGCTCCTCCTAGTCAACCTCTGCTCCATATCTCCATCTGAGAGCTGGTTTTGCAGGAGTCTACTGTGAGAAACTGCTATGAGGATGGCTATGGAATGAGAGTGATCTCCAACTAATGATCATAGCCTCCTGGGTGATGGGAATGAAGGCATGCGCACCCATGCCTAGCCCAATTACATTTTTATTCTGTTTTTTTTCTGTGACCTTTAACATAGCTTAACTTGTATTATTGCATCATTGTCTTGAACAGAGTATCTGAAAATGAATCAGCTATAGTTTACACTCATAAATATTTAAAAAGCAAGGATGCAGAATTTTTTAAATATTAAACTTCTCTTTTCTAGCTCAGCAAACTTCCAGTCATTAAAGGAAGCCAATCTTCTGTGGAAAAAAATTAAGTATTTTATATGCTAAAAGATAGATGCCCTGGCATATAAGGCTGTCATTTCTTAAAAGTATTTCTTTGAATATATTCCAGAGATTTAAAAATCAGCTAAAAATTCATTATAATTCTGGGAAAATACAAGGCTTCCCTGTCTTTCTTCCTTCATGGACAGACTCTAGTGATTTACAAAGACACCGGAGTACATTACTGAAAAGAAATATGGTTCTCTTGTCCCTTGGCTGACCTGCTCATCACTCTGGATTGAAACACATGTTTAGGCCAGCAAAGCATTATTTTCACTAACAACAGAACCACACCATTCTCTGGTTTTTAGCTATTCTACTATATTTAGTTTCTTCAGCAATCTTGTTAAAGTCCTCCAGGTAAAAATAATCCTTGGGCGAATATCCTTTCCAAAAGAAATACAAATGCCAAAAAATGATTGATCAAGAAGGGTTCCAAAAGAAATACAAATGCCAAAAAAATGATTGATCAAGAAGGGTTTTAAGAATGACTGATAGGCAAATAATGATGAAACCAAATCACAACTTTCAGTATGATCAATCCAGTCAGGATGCATTCTTTCACTCCAATAGAGTGTCACTTTGATATAGGAGACAAATTTTGAAGTCAAAGGTAGTCTAATGGTGGAATCCCAAACAACAATCCTGAAGCATGCAGGATTACTTGGGTAAGAATTTCCTTTCACTCTCAGAAGCAAATGCTTTCTGTATACTGGCCAGGCTGGTCACAGGAAGCATACTCTTGGCTGTTGCTCAACATGAACTTAGGGAACAGAGAGACAATCAGCAGATGAGAACATCATCTCTAGAACCAAATGGTTGAAATCTGTCTCCTACACCTAACACTTCTCAACTTTGGATAAGATGCTTCTGCCTGGACCTTACTTTTCTCACCTGAAACCAAAGACCATATCAATATTCACCTCATGCATTACTGTGAAAAATGGGACTGTAGGTGACTCAGTCAAAATATTAGCACAAATGGCACACAGTCTGTTAGCACCTCATCTCTCAGCATAATTCAGATGAATGGAAATTAGCAAGCACCTGGATAATGTTTCAGCTTCGAACCACAGCTTTCTCCTAGATAGATTCCCATGCATTTTTTTTTATGGTGGGAGGGAAGCTTAAGTGTTCTTTTTTATTATTATTATTGTGAAAATACCATACAAAGGGGTTACAATTACATGGGCAAGATAATGAGTACATTTCTTATCAAGCATTGTTGCCTCCTCCTTGGTTTCCCCTTCCCATCCCTTCCCATATCCCCCCTCCCCCTCCCCTCTCCTATTCCCTTCCTCTGCCACAGTTGTAAAGTTCGTTTTTCAACATAATGATTTGTACATCTCATTGTTGCAACGGGTCCACCTGTATCCCTATTTAAACGATTTCTTTTTGCCCTTCCACTCTACAAATTATAGCAACATCAAATACAGTGAAAGCAAGGGTTATACATACAAAGCAACAAAGAAATCATCTTATGAATATGTTAGAAACAATTGCATGAAAGAAAAAACATTTGAATACTTATCTTGGGGTTCATTTCACCTAACATCAACTTATCTGACCTTTTCTGCTTGTCTCAGACATATACTAGTTATTGCAAATAAGGGAAACCATGGGGCCTATGTGTCTTTGGGCCTGGCTTACTTCACTTAATATAATTTTTCCCAAGTCTTTCCATTTCCTAACAAATGGAGCAATGTCATTCTTTCTGATGGAGGCATAGAATTCCATTGTGTATATATACCACATTTTCTTGATCCATTCATCTACTGAGGGGCATCTGGGTTGGTTCCATATCTTAGCTATAGTAAATAATGTTGCAATAAATATAGCTGTGCTGGTAGCTTTAGTGTGGTCTTGTTTGTGATCATTTGGGTAAATGCCCAAAAGTGGGATTGCTGGGTCATAGGGGAGCTTTTAAGGAACCTCCATACTACTTTCCGAAGTGACTGAACAAATTTACACTCCCACCAACAATGCAGTCAGGTTCCCTTCTGTCCACATCCCCTCCAGCATCTGTTGTTATTAGAGTTCTTGATTATAGCCATTCTAACTGGGGTAAGGTGGTATCTCAATGTTGTTTTGATTTGCATTTCTTTTATGGCTAGAGAGGTTGAGCATTTCTTCATGTGTCTATTAGCCATCCTTCTTTCCTCTTCAGAGAAGTTTCTCTTTAAGTCTTTACTCCACTTATTTATTGGACAGTTGTTTCTTTGAGGATTTGTTGTTGGGGATTTAATTTTTTGAGTTCCAGGTATATTTTAGACATACGACCCTTGTCTGTTGTATGGCTAGTGAAGATCTTCTCCCAATCCATGGGCTTTCTATTGATCTTGCTAGCTATGTCCTTTACCATACAGAAGCTCTGCAATTTCATGCAATCCCTTTTGTTGTGTTTCTGGGTCTCTATTAAGAAAATTTCAGCCTGTTCCAAGGAGACCTAGGGTTTCTCCTATTCCATCCTGTAATGTTTTCAGAGTGTCTGCTTTGACTCCAAGGTCTTTGATCCATTTGGAGTTGATTCTGGTGCAGGGTGATATATAAGAATCTAGCTTTAGTTTTCTACAAGCAGTTAACCAATTTTGCCAGCACCATTGACTGAAGAGGCTGTCTTTCTTCCATTCTATTTTTTTAGCTCCCTTATCGAAGGTTAGATGGCTATATGACTGTAGGTTCATTTCTGGGTTTTCAGTTCTATTCCATTGGTCCTGAGGTTTGTTATTGTGCCAGTACCAAGCTGTTTTGATTACTATGGCTTTGTAGTAGAGTTTGAAATTTGGTATTGATATTCCTCCAGCACTGTTCTTTCTGTTAAGGATCATTTTTGATATTCGGGGTCTTTTATAGTTCTATATGAATTTATAGTTCTATATGAATTTTTGGATTGCCTCTTCTATTTCCTTGAAGAATGCAGTTGGAATATTTATAGGTATTGCATTGAATTTGTAGATAGCCTTGGAAAGTACTGCCATTTTCACGATGTTGATCCTTCCAATCCAGGAGCATGGGAGGTTTTGCCACTTCCTAAGTTCTGTTTTGATTTCCTTTTTCAGCTTTTTGAAGTTTTCATCATAGAGGTCCTTCACTTCTTTGGTTACATTAATTCTTAGGTATTTTATTTTTTGTGGGGCTATTACGAATCCCATGTATAATTTAAATCAGATTAAAAAGCAGCAGAGATTTAAAAAGAGACAGAGGGAAGATTGGGACTCAGAATTTCAAATGTTCCTTTCCCTCCTCTTCCTACCTGTTGGACCTTAAACTCTGAAGGAAACAAAACAAGATCACAAAGGACAAGGTCAGGAAAATACATGTTGTAAGACTTTGGCCCCAGTCCCTGTACAGACCTGCTGAACTGGGCTAGCCATGGAGAAGACCCTCTTCACATGCCTAACCACAGGCCTAGGGCAGCTTTACCAGCCTAGATTTCTCCAAGCTCACATTTCTCCAAGCCCATACACCTGGAATCCAGGTGTCTGTGTACTGCCTGCTGTCACAGGACAGAAAAGGCAGTTGGAAATAACTAACAAGTTAGCCAAACAGTAAGGTATTCCAACAATATGTTCGTCAGCCCAAGCTTAGCTGAACCACAGTCTCATGAGGTAAGTCTAAACTCAGGACCATGGCCTAGGTAAGCCTACCTACCAGAAGGAAAGAAAAAGCCAAAACCTAAAACATTCACCTTATCAAGATCTGCAAACTTTATTTAAACACTTTTCATTGAACACCTACTAGGCATTAGGCCCATGTACATCCTGATAGCCCCACCTAATTCAAAAATCAATATGTTACTACCACAAAGTGAATTTAAGCCATATGCATCTCAAACCAGCCCCTACTCTGTCAGAACTTAACTCCTCTCTTTTGCCTTCACTCTGACCCAAGGAGGAAAAGGAAAAGGAAAACAAAGGAAGAAAGAGGAGCCTTATGCATCTACAGTCTACGGTGACTGAGGGAAACCTTGTCCTCAGGAGTCAGGCATCCTCAACTGCTTCTTCCCTGATCCCACATGTACTGCTGGGGTCACAAAGCCATGGTCCTGCTGTTCCAAGTAGGAAAAACTTTTACAAGGCCTTGTGAAATTGCTGCATGATTTTGACATTAAAGGCACAGAAGTCTCAGCCCCGCTACTTCAGATACAAACCCCGTATCTTGTCCATGGCTTACCATATCCTGCCTCAAATAGAAAATCAGTACTAATTTTGAGGGAAAAGTGGTTTACACATAACACCAAAGATTCGGTAGGCCTCAGGATAAGACTAGCCAAAGTATGCTTTAGGATAAGACTAGCCAAAGTAGTGACAACCCACAGTTCCCTAGGCCAGATGCAAGCAAGCACTAGAGACAATGGAAACCCTGCCATTCATTTCCTACCCAAACAACCCAGATGATCAGTCGTCTGAAATCATAGCCCAATGGGTGTCAAGTGGATAGACATTAGCATAGGGCTTTCTAGTTCAAGCATAGGGCTTGATCTTTTGAACTGTTCCTTCAAATTCCCACTCACACATTTCTTGATAATCTTTAAAACCTAGATCATCTTACAAAGGTATGTTTTTTCCTTGGATTCAGCAAATAAACCAATTCAATCAACCAAGACCTTTTGTGCCCAAACACAAAGGCCAGAATTTAGAGAGGAATATAACCTGTAGCCCTCATGATTCAAGTGTTTTGTTGCTTGTTTTGTTGACTCATGGAACTTTCTTCATTTTCAAGATGAGAATAAAAACGTGGTATTCAAAGTAAGTCACTCTCTTCAAAGTCACCCAGAGAGTTAGTTGCAGAAGAAGACAAGCTCAGTATTTTTGTTTCATTTTATTCTGAAACACAAAGAGCCTTCCTGTTCAAGAATTAGTATTTATTTATTTATTTATTTTTGCCAGTCATGGGGCTTGAACTCAGGGCCTGGGTTTCCTGAGTTTCTTTTGCTCAAGGCTAGCACTCCACCACTTAAGCCACAGTGCCACTTCTGGCTTTTTCTGTTTATGTGTTCTGAGGAATCAAACTCAGGACTTCATGCATGCTAGGCAAGCACTCTACTAGTAAGCCACGTTCTCAGCCCAAGAATTAGTCATTTGAACAACTCTATACATTGGCTCTTTGCATGCTATGAGTTTAGGTTTTTCAAAACTGACTAAAAATGTTATCACTTTCTTAAAAATTTCACAGTTAGTAGTTTCTAAAAATACTGTCTTGTTGGTGTCATTATTACGTAAAAAGCACTAGGGATTTTTTGTTGTTGATCTTGGCTTTTTTTTTTTTTAATCAAACTGCTCTTCCTTGAAGACATGGCAACTGTAACAGTCTCTGTGACCTGAGAATCCCATCCTGATAGTCAGATATTCCAGCTCTGTATCAGACATATTTACACTGATTACAGCTTGCTGTATTCTGAGATTCTAACAACCGTGCTAAAAAGGCTTCTTTCTCAATTTTTGCTCTTTGCATAAAAACTAACTTTTAAGTTGGAGGGTCAAATCTGGTCATGTTTGGAGTTTCAGAAATAGCATTCGAGCCAATAAAAATTAGAGAAATCTAAAACTTCCTAGAATGGGCAGATATAGAATGTCCTGAATTCCATTTCTTGAGACAGTCAGGATACCTATGAAGTATGGCAGAAATCAGAAGACATGTGTACGCTAAAAATTAGTTTGTGAACATATCACAGAATACAATCATAGGTTGTAGTTTACATAAACTACAGAATTTAGAAATGGACTTTAAAAATCTTGCTCTAGCCGGGAGCTGGTGGCTCATGCCTGTAATCCTAACTACTCAGGAGGCTGAGATCTGAGGCTCACGGTTCAAAGCCAGCCCAGGCAGAAAAGTCCGTGAGACTCTTATGTCCAATAAGCCACCAGAAAACCAGAAATGGTGCTGTGGCTCAAGTAGTAGAAGCTGAAGAGCTGAGGGACAGTGCCCAGGCCCAGAGATCAAGCCCCATGCCAAAAAAAAACAAAAACAAAAAAACAACCTTGCTCCAATAGACTTCCTTTATAGATGAGAACACTGGGATTCAGAAAAACTCAGTAACTTTTCCCATATTTGGAAATAGATTTTAAAAAATGCATTGTAAGATGACTCATTAAGCCAGGTGTGATAGCATATACCTGTAATTTCTTGGTTAACAAGACATAAAACTCAGTTGAGTCTAGAATAATGTTATGACTAGAATGGGCAATATAGCAAAAAGAAAAATGAAGGAAGGAAGAAGGAAGGCAGAAAATAAGATGGGAGGGAGGGAGGAAGGAAGGAAGAAGGAAGGAAAGAGCCTATGAATATCCCAAATGAGTGAGGAATTAATGCTTGAAATCAGGGCATGGAGAGCCAAAGTCTAAGAACAATAGATTGGATAAACTTGAAATAGCAGTAAAACCAAACTACTCAGAAAGCAACACAGAGAGGCAAAGAGTTAAAAAATGAAGAAAGTAGCCAAGAGGCTTGGAAGATTGCTTTAAAGATAGACAGAAGACTCAACATACATCTGAGAGTTCCAGGCAAGAAGGTTGCAAGGCAAGAAATGGCAGAGATATATTTCTTGATATAACATCTTTGGAAAACTGCTCAGCAATCAATTTCCTCTTTTCCTTATCCAAAGTACTTAGACTAGACAATTTCAAACTTTGGATTTTCTTCAGCTTTTGAAATATTTGCATATAATACTTTGGAAATAAGATCCATGCCAAAACATGAAAATAATTTCATATACACTTACACACATTGCCTGAAAGTAACTATGTATTTTTAGTATACCTGTGTGGTAATTGTGGTCTATTATATAAGGTCAAATTTTCCATTTGCTATGTCCTATCAGCATTTAGTAAGTTTCAGATTTCATAACACTTCAGATTTTGGATTTTTTTAAATTAATTTTTAGAATTTCTCTGACCTACCAAACCCACTCCAACTAAAAATGCATATAGGAAATACACATATTGGTTCACCAAGAAATACAAATGTAAATAGCAACATGTTCTTCTAGAACCAAAATTTAACCATAATGTCCATCAAGGGACTAGGTAAATCATATTCCTATAATGGAACATGACAGGAAAACAAATGAATGAAATATGAACAAATCTCACAAATATAATGCTGATTAAAAGAAAGACTGGGAGATTCGTTTTAAACTGTATCTGATGGGTTTATGGCCTAAATTTATTTTTAAAAACACTCAATAAAAACATAAACCACACATTTTTAAAGGGCATAAACAGGCATTTACCAAATATATGAATGATGAATATGTATATTAAAAGATGGCCAACATGTCATCCTCTAAGACTTAGAATTCTGAGATGATGGTGACAATATCACTTTTTTAAATTTCCCCAACCCAATACTTACTATGACAATAGTGCAATTGAAATGACAAAACTGGGGACTAGCGGAGTGGCTCAAATAGTAGAGGGCCTGTTTTACACTCTACTAACAAGAACAAGACCCGAGTTCCAACTCCAGTACCACACCCTTATACTCAAACAAAAATTAAAACTGCAAAACTAACAGTATTTTCACAATTTAAAGAAAAACCAACTGCAAAACCACATATCATAGACAAGAGCTACAACAAAGCTAGATGATGAAATAACCCCAAGACTTCCCAAAACTAAGAGGGTAGGGACAAACTATAGTTAAGACTGTACCAAAAAACAAAAATAAGAAGACCGTACCATATGAGCATCTTCTTTGTGGGAAGAAACAGATAGCTGATGGGATACAGAACCCCAAGTCACATGTAGGTACCCACTTAAAATGAAGAGGACCAATAGACAAGCGCAGCCAAATTGCTGCTGTACATATTAAATAGAATAGGGTTCAGATAAAAATACATTAAGTAATCAATCAAGCCTCACAAAGGACAAAGGACAGTCCTCCTGACCAACTCTTACCCCACCCTCACCCCAAAGTTCAGGAAAATTAATCACTAATAGATATATAGGAAAGTCATATATCAGCAACAAACCCCTAGATGACGCCATGTAATAAGTGACAAAGTCATCCTTGGGAGGGCTAGTTCTATTGACAGGTCTTCAAATTAGATAACAAGATTCTACTGACATAAAACAACTGGGTGGTCATGAGGTATTTAGAATAGAAAACATTGTTATTGTGATGATGGTCAGAGTGTCATGTTCCATTTATAAAATGAAGTCAGGAAGAGATTATTGACAAAGGCAACATATGAACTTACCTCTAGCCAAGCCAACAGCATATTATTGCCCTTCTCATCTCTCTTAAAATTCTAGATCACAGGTATCTAGTAAAGCATCAGCCAGCTGTTGATTGCTGTGTGCTCAATGAACCTGGCTTTATAGACTCAATGGATAAGTTACAGGAATGGAGCTATAAGGACTGGGCTAAGCAGATGACAACTATATTACCTGTCTTTTGGAATTCTCCTGAGACCAAGGAATCCTAAGAAATATTTCTGCTAAAAGGGGTATAACACCTAATTCATACATGCACAGAATGTACAAAAAAATTGAGGGCAAAAATACTTTCCAATGTCTAAAACCATGCTTGACACATACTTATTGCTCTATTGGCTTGTTATAAAAGCAACAAAAGGGAAAATAAATCTACACTGTAGTTTCCAACTATTTCTAAATTGTACTATGCATTAGAACACTCCAAGTACAATTCTCAGAGAATGTTGAAAATGGGAGAATCAATCTGTTTACCTGTGATTAACTCAGAAAGCCTGTTATACCAGGTACATGGTGCACTCAGTTAAGCTTGGAAAAATAAAGCAATTGATTTGTTTTAGAAAGGGGCACAGATAAAGCACTAAGCATTTTCTTTCCTTTCCTGTAACTCATTGCAGGCCTCAGCAACTCAATGGCTACTAAGAGCAAAGTGCACCAGCATCTTCAAAAGAACTTTATTGCAATAGTGAACAGAATCAAGAGATTAATTTATAACTATTGTGCATTTCTGAAACAATTTGTGGACCAAATAAATAAAATAAAATAGATCCAAAGTCTACTTCAATCACCAATATGGCTGTAACAAATCTGAATAGCCCCAATCTCATCCGCAAAATGGTTTGTTTCCTGGTACCACCTTCATATGATAGAATGAAGAAATAATACACAAAGTCCTGTGTCTGCAGTGCTTGGCTGGTATAGATGTATCTAAACATGTAGATATTTCTACACAACCTAATTAACATTTGGTTACACTACTGAGTATGGAGAAATACATTACTCCATTACATTATGCTCTATACCATTATTTTCCCTTATGATTGGCCTTTATGAACATGTTTCTACATGCAGACAAATACCACTAAATACATGTACTCATCTATAAAGGTACTTATTAGTAATCAGAGGTTCTTTTTTTGGTTAACACCATTCTTTGAGTCATCACATAACCATGCTTTTAACAACTTTTTAAACTTGAAGTTGGAAACAGCTGGATTTGAAAAGTATTACTCTCTTACTTCCTGTAGGTGATTGAGGCAAACATGAATAGCATGTTTGAAAAGTTCCTTAGTATTGACCACTCCATTTCATTTTCCTTGCTGATCTGAGTCTAATGCTGGGAGTGTCTTGTACTGATATGTCTACCTTTTGTCAATGCTTTAGCCCAAGGATCTCTTTTATTTCATTCTTCAGTCACAAACACTGAAGAAACAATAAAGGCTGTGAGACAATCATTGTTCCCCACCCAATGGTACAAGGGTAGATTAGGAGGCAATGAAACTGTACCTATCCAAAATAGTCCATTAACAGGAAAATAAAACGGAAGGGGAATAATTCCCGGAGGGAGGGGAGGTTGGAGAGATAATGGAGAGGATGAATGAGGATAAATAATGTCAAAGTTGTTTACTTGCATATATGAAAATAGAATAAATCCTGTTGAAATTGTTTTAAGAGGGACTAATGGTAAAAAAAAAGTGAGTTTGACTGGAATATAATACATCATACATATTTATGGAAATGTCACAGTGAAACCTCCCTTGTAAAACTAATGTATGCAAATACAACAAATTGTAGGGCTGGGAATGTGGCTTAGTTGTAGAGTGTTTGCTTAGCATGCATAAAGCTCTGGGTTCGATTCCTCAGTACCACATAAACAGAAAAAGCCAGAAGTGGCACTGTGGTTCAAGTGATAAAGTGCTACCCTTGAGCAAAAAAACCTTAGGGACAGTGCCCAGGCCCTGAGCTCAAAGCCCATGATTAGCCAAAACAAACAAACAAAAAAACCTGTGGAAAAAAAAAAGTAGTCAAATAAGAAAGCTAGGCTCCATCAATATATCGGTAATGCAGATACTGACAGAAATTTCAGGGAGAAATATTTTACATAGAATTGGAAACAAAAAAAACTACCTTATCTCTCAATCTCAGAGGCAAGAAAAAGAAAAAAACTTTTAAGGGAAACAAAGTGCTGGTCTCTCAAAGGAGGGCAACTAGGGCTATCGCAAAATCGTTCTTGTCTCCAGGTGAGAACATTTATTATCACTTAAAAGGGTGTTCGTATCAGTATATATTTTACCTATATATATACATACACACACATATATCAGTATATATATTTTGCCAATACATGTTTACATAATCTTCATCAAAACGAAACTGTTTTTTCAGACTGAGAATCAGTTTCTAAATGTTTCTAAGTTGTTAATGTTCAATCAATATTAGCCAAGTTTGGTAGATAAACTCTGAAAAAAATCGCTAGATATCCAACCTGATTTAATTTTCCATAGTAGCTCTTTTACAAATAATTGAAGTATTTGAATTAATCTTTGTTAGTATATCAGGAGTATTATACAACCCAGAAGCTTATCTTTTACAAGAATTTGTTCTCGTATTCAAGTTCCAGAATGGCTTAAAGTCTGGGAATACATTACAATGTTGAACTGAGGCTAGTTTAGAAATAACAAAATTAAAAATCCTTCTACCTTAAAATATATCACTTCACTAGTGATAAAGTAGCTAAAATTTTAAAAATTAACCTTTCAGTTGCCTAGTATGAAGATTAAATTACAAACCTATAGTTAAAAACATGACAAGTCTATTCATGCTGTGGAAATGTCCCATAAACCTGTCATTTTCACATATGGACAGAAAACAGGAATGGTTAGGGAAAAAAATGAGTTATATGTGACACAAATTCAGGGTAATAGCAAGATAAATGAAAATTCGAGAATTATATTTTTTCAGTTTCCATTAGCAATAAGGTTGTCAAATTCAAAGTATCACTAATGTGGAATAACACCGTAAAGAAATGTCTAAGTTTACATCTTATATTCTGGCTCAGTTGTACCAGACTTGTGTTCAAAATGTTTAAAAACACCTATCAGTTATGCATTAATGAAAGGAAGTCATTCAAATCATGTAAGTTCATTTTGCCTGGAAATTTTTTTTAAGTACATTCACTTTTGCTGTCAGTGTTAGAAATAAGACCAGGATTATTAATAAAAATCAATTTCAAGCTGGGCACTGGTGGCTCACACCTGGTGGCTCAGAATGCTGAGATTTGAGGATTACGCTTCAACGCCAGCCCAGGCAGGAAAGTTCATGAGATTCTTATCTCCAATTAACCACCCAAAAATCCAGAAGTGGAGCTGTGGTTCACATGGTAGAGAGCTAGCCTTGAGCAGGGACAGTACCAAGGCTCAGGGACAGTGCCCAGGTCCCAGAGTTCAAGTCCCAGGACTAGCAGAAAAGAAAAAAGAAAAAAAGTAGTTTCAAGTGAGTTCATGTTAAAGCATAATGTAAGAATGATGACATAACCAGAAAAGCCAAGAAGAATGCAATGCACATATTGGTTTGGAGATTAAACAGAAAAAAAAAAGTTGTTAACAGGTATAATGAATATCCATTATACTAAAAAATGTTTTCACTTAGTACTAGCAAATGTTATTCTAAGGTTTTGGAAGCCTAAAATGGATCTTTCCCATTGGTATAAAGTGTCTTACTCCAAGTCACACATTACAATTTGTACAGTTACATGCATGACCTTACTATGTGCTTGTTTTCCTATGGTGTTTCCTCAAAAGTAAACTATTAAAAATGAATGCAGTGCATTCCAGTAAACAAACTTCACTATTGTATAATAACATTATTAATTTTAAAAATCCCAAATCTCACTTTGAAAGAAACAAGCTTTCAAGTAAATACAAGTTACAATAAAATGCATTAAGAAAATCTATTTGAAGCAATTTCTATTAGAGGAAAATTGCCTTATGTTGCCTGAGTCAAAGCTGCTTAAAATTCCAACCATGTACCATCAATTACTGACTGAATTTGAACAGGATAGCAGAAATGATCTGAAGTAAAAAAACACAGGAATTTTATTGTTGCAAATAATTTCATAGCATTTGACCAAACTCAGAACTACTTATTTCAAAAAGGCTGAAAGCTATACAACAAAGCCAACCAGAATAAAGTCTTTATTTAAAAGGAAAAAAAGAAAAGAAATCAAACCAAAAGATGGAATTCATTAACAAAATATAAAAATGAAAGCTAAATAACAGGATAAAAATACAGCTAAGAAATTTAAGAAACTTTGATTCTGTTCTTCTAACTTGCTGCTACTGGTTCTCTTTGTCCTATTATTATATATGCAAAATTGCTCTGATGATGATTTAAGATGGCCTTGCAAGACCTACCAGAAGGTAAAAGGAATTACCAAAAAAGACACCCAAATATTTTATAAATAGTATTAACAAAAACATTACTTTTTATACTTTTGTCTTTCTTTAGCAAAAATGTCTTTTCAAATCACCTACTTTGTTAACACTGGTTTACTCTCTCACTTAGAGAGATGTAGACTTTCTTTCAAAGTGATACTCCTACAATACTTCACAGTATTGCTGATTAGGCAATAATGGGACTGTCCCACCTAAGCAAAAAAAAAAAAAAAAACAACCTGTAGTACAACTCAAGTACTGATCCCTCAAATGACATTATATTTTGGTAATCCAGCACTTTTTAAGTGTTGCTTTCAAATCATTCTACTCCAGTGTGAGGTCTCCTATAAGTTGGAGCATAGTTCATTGCTGTAAACAAGTTCACTGCCAGTTGTCTGACTTGATTATTTTTTTCCTTAAGAGAGCTGCTCCAGTGAAGAATCATTTATCTACTATGTCCAGACCCAAAAAGAAACAAAATTTCTCTATGAAAAGTCAAGGGACTACCTACCTATTTCAAGCATGTAATCACACCCAGGAAAACACTGCTAACTAATAAAGGTCTGCTAGCACTCATAGCTCATCAAAAGTGCTGTTCATCTTTGGTAATGCACATTCTTCACTGGTTTGACAACTCTGCAGAATGTCCTTGTAGTGGTTCTTTAGATCCTCATACAAAGAGACAGTCTCCTGTGAGTGAGCCAAGGGTAACACCTTTTCATTCAACAACATCTGTACTTGGAACTCTTCTTTAGGAGTCTTAGCATCCTCACAATGGTAAAGCACAAATATTAGATTGGAGGCATAAGGTACAATGTGGCCACTTCGAAACTTCCGCTGGACTTGTTCCTCATAATTATAAGCTGTTAGGGGTTCCTTGTCTTTGAAGTAGCCCATGAGAGAAAGCAGTGGAAGTAGGGTCTCTGCATGGCCAAACTGGAGGATGACTGGAGAAGAAACTGGCTGAGACCTTAAAAGAAAAATTGAGGGGAAATATATATATTCATATCACAAGACACTATACTTGGTAGTACCCAACTCCCCACAAAGACACTTTAAGTAATTCCATCTTTAAAATCTTTATATTACATAACTCAAGTATGATGGCGAAGACTCTGCATTGTTGAGGATTGCTGTTCCAAGACAGTTTGAGAAAAAAGTTCACAAGATTTCATCTCTTCTGGGGGTGGGAAGGTGGCTCAGTGGTAGAGCGCTTGCCTTGCATGCATGAGGCCCTGGGTTCGATTCCTCAGCACCACATATGCAAAAAGAAAAAATTCGGAAGTGGTGCTGTGGCTCAAGTGGTAGAGTGCTAGCCTTGAGCTGAAGAGCTGAGGGACAGCGCCCAGGCCCAGAGTTCAGGCCACACGACCGGACCCAAAAAAAAATTTTTTTTTCATCTCATCATTTTAATAAGCAAGCCAAGCAATAGTCATCATGCCTGTAATCCTAGCTAGGCAAAAGGCTTATGTAGGAGGAATACAGTCTGAGGCTGTTCTAGGAGGAAAACACAAAACTCTATTTGAAAAATAAATGGAGTAAGAAAGGGCTGGAGGAATGGCTCAAGTGACAGAGAGCTTGCATAGCAAATGCAAGGCCCTGAGTTCAAACTCCAGTACTGCCCCACCTAAAAGAAAAGTTCAGTAAATCCTTCAATCATTTCCTCATTTTGAAACCACAGTAGTCACAAAAGGATAATGGCATGATCTATGCTACCTACTATAATGTGCCTGAGATTGGGAGTAAATTTATACAGTACTAGAAATACTAACCACACTCAACATTATGATCTAAGTTATTGTTTTGGCCACTTTTTCCAAGTTTTTTTTCAAGTTTTTTCCTAGTAAAAGCTTTATGAAGAACAGTGAATCACTTCCTGGCCTTTCCCAGCTTTTACAGAAAGAGCATGATTTATATCCCTTTTTTGACAGACTGTCTGTCAGTATGTAACCTAGCTAGCCCCAGACTTGAACCTGCATGTGCTCTGCCAGGATATATATATATATATATATATATATATATATATATATATATATATATATTTCAGACAACTTTCAAAGGGAAGAAAAACTGACAACTGCTTATAAATGCTATGAACATAATCTTCATATTCAGAACTACGTTTACCATACAAGTTATACCAAAATAAAGAAAATATTTTAAAGGTCTGAATAAATGTGCCAATAAAATAATACAAGGAAAACTAAGATAGCAGGGTCAAAACTAAACTAGCCATTTCTAATGTTGTACTGCCCTCACCTCATATATAGGAAAATACTTGGGTTTCCACAACAGAACAAATACTTTAGGAATTTAAACACTTTAAGTTTACTTTTAACCCAAATCAAATTAGTTTTTATTTGAGGGCAGAAAAACAAGTCATCCTACTAGTTCAGGAGGACTGCAGTCAGTGCTTGGTAACTAGTACAGGAATAAGAACTGGACAACTTAAAATACACTGTTTTTAACAGCATATAGTTTTGGTAAAAAAAAAAGTTAGGTGTTGAGTCTTCTCCAAGTATGTACAATAGGCAACAACCAAATTTCTCATGTTTTTAATCTGAAATAATATGCGATCACAATTCCAAAGAGTACCGTCAAACAAGAAAATAGCTATCCATGATGATGAACAGAGACAGATAGAAGTCTTTCTTCAGGAATGTTATCATTAAATCTTCGCTAAAATAAGACCAGCATACCTCTATGATCTAGACCAGCTTCTCTCTTTAGCTACTCCAAGTACTCACTCCTTCTAAAGTATATTCTCCAGTGTGTGATAGACATCTGTTTTTATTCTAGCTGGGAAGAATTGTCTTCTTATCAGAACCCAGTGTTGTGGATTCTGAGATGGCTACTTCTTATTTCCTCTGTATATATGAACTTCCTCTCCTTGCCACAAGCTTTCCATCTTTATTCCTCCTTCCCCAAGTATAACTACAATCACTTTGGCCATTTCTATTTCAGGGGATTATAGAATAACAATGGAAAATCTATCAAGTTCACATGATTTAGCATGATCTTTTGCTCTGTGATAGTGCATCACTATAGGTCATGCATATTTTAAGATAATACAAGCATGAATGTATAATATATAACACATATTTTATATAATCACCTAAATGATTGAGGAATATGTGCAAATCACTCTGAAATATATGGCACCAATCTTTATTAGACATAGTATAAAATAATTAATTGGCTGCTATCTTTCTTTTTAAAAAAAGTCAAAAAAGTTGCCTATGACAAATTACTGGCTTAATAGAATTGTAAGTATCTGGACTAAAGAAAAAACAAAACAAAAAAAATGGGATTTAAGGATGTAGCTTAGTAATAGAACTGTACTTAGCATCCTCAAAGCCCTGGCTCTAATCCCCAGCATGGAAAGGAAGTAGGAAATGTATTAGAAATGTAATTATTTTAAATACTAATTATTTTAAGTATTTAAATGTTTTATACAATCTTTTAAATGGCTTTTGTCATTGCAAACAAAACAAGAACAATTCAATAAATGTGAAAAGGCTTTAAGGGTAAGAAGTGGATTTAACACTCTTAAAATAAGTTACAACTAAAATTCATGATCCTGCTGAATGCTGGGATTAGAGGTTCTGTGCCACCATGTCAGTCTATGTTAATTTTTTTTGCTTTATATAAAAAGTATTTGTATATAATACCTCAGAATATAAACTGCTCAAGACATAAATATTTTTCTTCACTATTTTGTTTTTCCTAGCTGAATTCAACTTAGTTATCATTGGGTAGGGGTAGGGTGAGTTCACATTAAAAGTTTAAAAATAATATAAACTTCTTCAAGACTCCAAAAAATAAAATACTATCTAAATAATGGTTTGGGAATGTAAAAATCCAATGAACTTAGCTATCTTTAAATCATATACTCCAAATCTGGAGTCACTTACAACTGAGAATGTCAAATTTTTTTCATAACATAAACAAGAATGAGAGGCAAATATACAAACTCATTGTTTGGAACCCAACTGTCAAAATATCAAACTGAGTATATCAATACATGACTATATAAATAAAATACAAATACATAAAAATGTGTGGAAAGACTATTTTCCTTCCACAGGATGGGTAATCTTTTAAACAGCTGTTCATATTTGTACCCGTTTTCCCTTCTTTTTTTTTTTTTTTCCGTTTTCCCTTCTTTAAGACTTACTCAAATTTCCTGGGTTTTGACAGATTAAAGTAGGATTAAGCATCAAATGGAAAAACATATCAAGTGTTATTATGTTTGTATTCTCAGTCACAACTGAACAGCAAAAATGGGGAGTCAAATATCTTCAAGTAAAGCAGGCTAAGAGAGCTGTGGAGTTTAAGTGTTCACGTATACAAAAGGATTTTTTTGAGTGTTTTGTATGATTCTAAATAACCTGATGAAAATATACAGAAATACTTACTATCTAATTTTCAGAGAAGCCATTAAAAGGTGTGTGTAAGTTTTTATAAAGTAAATCAGTAACTTTTATGAAGAGGATGTGGTTCCATTCTAGGTCGTGCTGCCCTTTGCTCTAAGTATTACAACTTAAAAGTCTTAGAAAACTTTTAAGCCATCTCCAGTAACTGGTTTACTCTAGTCAGTCTAGGCCCAATCACTATGTAAAGAACAAAATCCCCAATTTCTCCTTGAAAACAGCCCAAGGCTGGCCTGACAATTTTTCTTTGTTTCTTTCCCAACCTTCTCCAAATTACAGCCAGTCTATAATTAAGCTCAACATACTGGCAATAGCAAATGGCAATAAATATATCTAAGTCTGAATGAGAAATTAAGAATATGTCTCACAAGCACACACACATGTACATATAACATATAACATGAGTAAAGGAGAGAACAAAAAGGGAAGGAGTATGAATTGATTCTCAGTTTACACAACTCTTCATATACACACAAACATATATGGGCTCTGCATATAACTGTGCAATAATTTTGCTGAGCATGTAAAGACTGCCACATTCCACTTTCTCTGTGATCTCTTGCCACTATCATTCAACAGACACAGTTGTGAAGGCTTTAGTCTTTTGGCAGGAAAATAAACAAGTTTTTTAAAAGATAAGGCTTGGGCTGGGAAGGTGGCTCAGTGGTAGAGTGCTTGCCTTGCATGCATGAGGCCCTGGGTTCGATTCCTCAGCACCACATCAGCAAAAAGAAAAAAGCCGGTAGTGGCGCTGTGGCTCAAGAGGTAGCGCACTAGCCTTGAGCTGAAGAGCTGAGGGACAGTGCCCAGGCCCAGAGTTCAGGCCCCATGACTGGTCCCAAAAATAAATAAATAAATAAATAAATAAAAGATAAGGCTCAATAATTTAAGAATCTTACTAAAGGAATGGGACTTCAGATAAATGCACAAATGTATATACACATAGTCTCTCAGGAATTCAGACGCTATAGCTCAATAATGTCGGTGTGCTATAGTACAATATGAAATTCTGAGAATTAATGTGGGTAAAATTCTGTCCAATATTGGCTTTTATCTTTAGAATTACATGCATTCTAGAAATCAAATAATTTTATCCTAATAAATTCTATATTTAAAATATCTATACAGAATTAAATGTACAAACTTTTATTTTGTTTTATGAGAGCTTTAAACAAACTTTTAATTAACTATAATCCATCCACAAACAGATTGTCAACTAGTGAAATGTCTTCATAACAGGAAATGTCTACATAACAGAAAATTTTCTCAAAACAGGGAAAACAAAAGTATAGAATGGCATAATTTTAATTCTGCCCTTTCCTCTAAGATAACTACATTAACTGGTGCTGTCATGTTTTCTAAGTTATAAAACCAAAAAGAAGTACATTTTAACTTAAAAAAAAAAACCTTGGGAAACATCAACTGTTAATACAAATATAAGAAACTAAATGTATATATGTGTATTAATTTCTTTACAGAAACACACAGAAAGAATCATGTTTTAGGGTTGTGAACTGGTAAATCTAGTTCTTATTTTAAAGAAGTTCAATGTGGTCAAGTGAATTACCTACTGTTATCAAAGAAGAATGCAGTTACCTAAATATATGCCCTCGTTTACTTATTTAAATTAATAAGGAGATTTTATTAAAGCTTCAGCCAAATTAAGATTTAGTTGAAATCTAAAATTATATTATTGAGGATTGACTCTGTATGTGTACAATGTATAAAATACCAAAGCAAAGAAAGTCATTTAAAAAGCTCAACCAGAAAAAATTAGGTAATTGCATGTTTTTCTCCAAATGTACTTAGACTAAATTTTTTTAAGCTCCTAGATCACGTTTCACACACAACTGATGTTACACAAATTATACTTAAAAAAAAACAAACAAGAATCGAATCCAGGAATATCAAATAGAGCTTTAGGTAATTCATGTAATTTCCATACTTACATAAGTGCACAAATAAGCAACAGCAACTCCCAGTGATATAAGCTGCTTTGGGAAGAAAATTTTAAAAAAACAAAAAAACATTTTTTTCAAACTTTATATGGTTGATTGAAACATCAGTTCCGGTTACTATCTGGAAAAGCCTGGATTTGACAACTAAAATGATACAAGTATTCTTCCTCAAGCAAAAATACATAAACAGCTTACATTTTCAGCTAAAATGGAGTGATAGGGACCAGAGTTACCATACTATCCTGCCTACTTCAACCAGAAATATGAAACAGCAGGTCTCAGATAATAATAATCAAAGTAAGGGAGAAGGCAGGCAAATGAGGTAAACCCATCAACTGCCCCAGCTTCCTGCCTAGAGTTTGCAATGTGGGGAATAGAAGCCCAAACAAAAAGGCAATCATGAGATTGGAAAGGGTCTTTAGGGAAGCCACACTGATAAAATTCCTAGGTCAGAATAACAGAGAATGAGTATTATGAAAAGAGAACTCAGTAAGGTCCCCTCGAAATGTCAGCTGCATGTGGGAAGCATGTGGGAAAGCATGTGGGAAAACTATCCAAATGGAGGTGGGGAAAGCAACACTGCAAAGGAACAGCAGATGAAATTTTCCAAAGCTATTACAAGGCAATGAATGGTTTGTGTTCACATAGCCAAACTGGAAAAACCCTGAAATACATAGGGTAACATGAGAAATCCATCAATGGTAAGATAAAATTAGCCCATCAGAAGGCAGTTTCCAAAATGAAAAAAAAAATAAATCTAGACTAGGAAAGTATTTTTTAAAGCCTAAATCTGACTAAGGATATATCCAGAATGAAAGCATATCTCCACATCTGTTTTATTTGTAACAGCCCCAATCTGGAGATAATCTATAAACACCCATCAAAAGATGAAAGGATAACCCATATGGGAATTGCAGAGCTGGGTGTCCTGGCTCATGTCTATAATCCTAGCTACTAAAGAGGCTGAGATCTAAGGATCATTGTTTAAAGCCAGCAGAGGCAGACAAACTCAAAAATCTTCAATTAACTACCAAAAAGCCAAAAGCAGAGGAATGGGTCAAGTGGCAGAGCACCAGCCTTGAGTAAAAAAAAAACTAAGTGAGAGCATGAGGCCCTAAATTCAAGGCCCAGTACCAGCACCTCCAAAAACACAAATTTTGCCAGACTAAAGATAGCGTACTCTTGCACTGTGCGTACTCTATGCATTATACAAATACACACACACACACACACACACACACACACACACACACACGTACATTCAGGACAGCTCTGGCAAAAAGCAAGAACTCATCACAAATATAACCACAGCAAGAAGGAAAAGGGCTAGATGTGTTGCTCAATTGGCAGGATGCCTGGCAAGGAAGTATGAATCCCTGAGTTCAAACCTCAATACTTTCTCCACCAAAAGATTCACTATCACTAACACTATCTTCAAGAAAGAAAACAAAAGGGTATGATAAACCTTTCAGTGTACTTTGTACAGTCAAGCAATGGGAGTTACTGAATGATTAACACAAAAGTAAGATATGATCAGGAAGAGGATTGTACTTAGGTAAAATCGAAGTCTGAACTCAAGAAGACTTTAATTGTAGTAGCTACAATGTAGGGGAAAGGGAATAGAAGATACAAACCTGAAATGAGGCTGATGGGAATGAGGATGGAAAGAAGAGGAAAGAATTGAGATAAGCTGCAATATTTCAAAAACAGTAAATGTAGAAGGCAAGGGCAATGTGGCACTGAGTAAAACAGGTAATGCAGGAAAAAAAAAAAGGACTCGATATTTTACCACTAAACACTGGGAACACTAACTGGATCAGAGTACTATTTTGGATACTAAAGAAAAGGTAGGGTATGTGTAATATTGTGTATGTATGTATGTGTGTGGGGGGGGGGTAACACATGTACACACATGCACAAGTCCTGGGGCTTGAACTCAGAACTTAGGCTATTGCTGTTTCTGAGGATTTTTGTTCAAGGTTAGCATTCTGCCACTTGAGCCACAACTCTACTTCCAGCTTTTTGGTAATTAGTTGAATATTAGAGTCTCTTTCAGGGCTGGCTTCCAACTGCAATTCTCTGACTTCAGCTATTAGACTGACAGGTATGAGCCACTAGTGCCCAGCAATAGCTACACTTTAATGTCCATTCAAGCTGGTGCCACTACATGATGATTTCAATGCTGCCATCTTATGGCAAAATACGGCATTATACAACCTAAAAAGTCTTATTCAACAATAAAAACTGAAAATACCAAAAACTGAGAGCACATTAAAATGTAGGGAAAAAAATAGTTATTTAATAACAGTAACAGTCATTTATTATTTGTAACAAATAATTTTGCTGTCTGGAAATAATCTTGACAAAACAGAAGATCTCAGGAGGTAAATAATTAATAGTTCACAAGAAATAAGTTTTGAGAAAACAAAAAGTGATTGGATGATTTTTCCCTATCTAAAAAGACACGTGAACAGAGATAATAGGGGAAAGGAAAGTTGAAATAACTCAGTTATTTCACTTCTTCTATAAATTCAGTTTGTTTTTCTAGTCATAACTGCTCATGAAACAGCTGCTGCTTAAATTTGCTCTAATAGTGTATTCACTAGTTTTAACTCTAATCTCATCACCACAGGCAGTTTAAGGAGGAAAAATAAATGTCAAGATTCTAATAATTTAGGGACTCAGAATTCAGACAGCTAGTTATATTTTACTGAAATACTGACAAGTGATATATAACATTATCAGTCTTCAATTTCTTCCACTAAGTAAAATCATGTTGAAAAAACATTCAATGGCATTGAAAACTGAGTTAATTTCAATATAAAAAATAATATGTACAATATGTGTACAATATGTATGTACACATATTGTAATCTTAAAGGAAGGAAACAAGAGTATCAAAGAAAGTAAAAAGTCTGAGAACTCTACAATTAAGGTAAAATCACTTGTTTGTCCAACATGGCAAGTTATTACACTTATACACACACACACACACACAAACACATACTCATACACTCATTCATTCACATAGTGTCATAAAGTTTAAATCCAAAAACAAGGATTTTAAGTCATTAAAAGAGATTAATGTTTGATAAATCAGAAAAATACAAAGACAAATACTCAATTAGAACTTTATTATTCAACTGGGCACAGTGGTTCACTCCTATGATGACAGCTACTCAAGAAGGGAGACAAGATGGGCAGTTTGAACTGTGCTCTCAAGAGGAAGCCACTAGAATGGGTTCAAGTACAGGAGTGATATATTCTTATTTCTGTTTTAGTAAGTACATTTGCACAATTTCTGCACCTCTGGCAACTAGTATTCATAAGGTCGTCTGCCCAGGCAGGCCTCTTCAAGGAGTCTGTTATAAGGGTGTATAATGCTGTCAGCAGTGAGGCTGGAAAGAAGTGCCTGGAGTACTTACAGAGTAAAATTTACAGGACTTGAGGATACAATCAATGAGACTGAAAACTGTTAGTGAGTGAATGGCAAAAGTGATTCACTTTAGTTGGATAGAAGGTATTATTGGAGGTGTGGATCAGGATAATCATCCTTGGTTCTTTGGGAGCTTGAATGAATAAGTGAGTATTTATGATTGATGTGGAGGCCACATTTCAATCCATATTTTAGACAGATAGTATACAGGTATATTTTATTCCTTTTATTAGCTATATCAGTCTCTTTAAAATTTTAATCAATCTTTTAACATAAATAGTGTTTGTAATGCAAAATTTTTTATAATCTAATACAGACATCAATGATGTATTTTTGTCTCTTAAGATCTGCCTTTTTCAGAAATTTCAAAAATAAACAGAATCATTCAACACATAGTCTTACATATCTGACTTACTTAGCATAATGTTCTGAAGGCATCCATTTGATTTAATCTATTAGCGTGCATTCCGTTGCTGAGTTGTGTTGTATTATATGGATGTGTCATATTGTGTTGGTCAATTTATCACTTGATGGGCATTTGAATTATTTAATTTTTAGCTATCATAACTAATACCACTATATATTCTATGTAGACAAAGCTGACTTATTTATCACTAATTAACAGATAGGACTGGAGTTGCTAAATCTTATATAAACGTGTTTAAGAAACTTTTCAAAGAGACTATACGAGTTTACATTAACATCAGCAGTAAATAGTGTAGATGTTTGCAGTGTCTTTGTACTTGGGACAATCCTTTTCTTTTTTTTTTTTTTTTGTCGGTCGTAGAGCTTGAACTCTGGGCCTGGGCGCTGTCCCTCAGCTCTTCAGCTCAAGGCGAGCACTCTACCACTTGAGCTACAGCGCCACTTCCGGTTTTCTGTGGTTTATTGGAGATAGGAGTCTCACGGTCTCTCCTGCCCAGGCTGGCTTTGAACCGCAATCCTCAGATCTCAGCCTCCTGAGTAGCTAGGATTACAGGCGTGAGCCACCAGCGCCCGGCTTGGGACAATCCTTTTCTATCTCCTGTTTTAGGAGATATATTAGTGACATTTCACTGTGGCTTTAATATTTATTGATGATAAGCATCTTTTCATGTGCTCATTTGTGATCCATATGTCTATCTATCTTTTCCAATGAAGTCCATTCAAATCTTTTTTCTGAAGATTAAAAGATGTTTTGTGACTTTAGCTAATATAACTATGCCACAGTATTGTGAAATTTATGTAGTCACATAATCTCAATAAAAAAATATTTGAAAAAAAATCTTTCTTCTTTTTTATGTGTGACTTGTTCATGTTCAGTGCACACTCTGCCACTGATGTACACTACTAGCCCTTTTGTGCTTTTAAAAAAAAAACTGGGTTATTTGTGAGCTTATTAGTGAGCTTTAATTCTGCACATTCTAGATTCAAATCCTTATTTATATGTATATATGATTTACAAATATATCCTACAAGTCTATGTTAATGAATTATGCTCTTGGCATTATTACAAATATATCCTACAAGTCTATGTTAATGAATTATGCTCTTGGCATTATATCTAAGAAATCCTTAACTTACCAAAATCATGAATATTTACCCTTAAGTTGCTGTACATACATTTTTCTAAAAGTTTTATGGTTTTACATTTTACATTTAAATCTGACTCTTCTTATGAAGTTAGGTATCTTTTTTTAATTAGCATGGATATCCATGTTTCAAAACTATCTGTTGAACAGACAGCATTGTCTTGGCATCTTTTACTGAAAATCAATTTACAATATACAATGATCCTTCAGTATTTGTGGGTAATTGGTTCCAAGATCTCCATTAGTAACATAATCTACAGATGTTAACTTAGTCATCAGAGGTGTTTATATAAAATAGTGTAATATTTACATGTCATCTACCTGTACCCTCCCATACTTGTAATTCCTAATGTAAATACTATGTAATCCTGTAAGGAAAATTAATAACAAGAAAAATATTCTGAGCATGTTCAGAACAGATACACTTTTTTCAAAATTTTTAGATCCATAGTTAGTTGGATCTACAGATCCCTATCTGTTAACTCTTACCTCATATAAGGTATTATATTCCTAAAATCCCCAGAAAATGAAAATAAATGGTTGGTAATGTCTTCTCCCATCAAATCCAAGAAAATTCTGCTGTCATGCCAACAAATAATATATATTGGTAAAAATAAAACTTACTACTGGAAATAGAGGACAACATGTCACCTCCAGTCTTTTACTGTCTTATTTTTTAATAGCATGATTCTTTTTTATAGCATGAGTCTTACCACCAATGGAAAACTGCTAACCTTCATGTAAACATATCTATCAAATAACACAGGGTTGGGTTCTACCAAAATGTTTGTACATAGCATGAAAAATAATGGGGGGAGGGAGAAGAGTGGTGGGGATTGAACACAGGATTCCATGCATGCTAAACATGTACATCACACTTCTAGCCCCCAAAAATGATTTTTTGAAGAAAATTTGAAAAGTATGAATGTTAGTTAGCAAAGGTTTAAATGAGAACTCTTCTTTATAATAAACTAGGAGCCATGTGCAAGGGTTAATGAATAATTATAGTATTTATAATAACAATAAATAGAAGCTACCTAAATACCTGTTGACAAGAGCAAATTATAGTATATTCACACTTTTGAATACTGAATCATAGTAAAAATGTACTACAGCTATATCCAATAACATAATGGATATTATGAATGTAATTTGAGAGAGGGAAAAGTCTCAAAGGCAGCAAGTAGTACCAACGCCTACAAGCAAAACTAAAATATAGTTTGGACAACATCCATCACCATAATCTGCAAAGGTTTTTAAATCATCCATTACAAAATATTTTCTAGAATCTGAATAACAAACTCAGAATACACTTCAAATTTTAAAGTTTTACCTTTGCTTCTGTTCAACGGCTTTGTCCAAGTGCCGAAAGATATCCTGAAATAGGGTGCAGCTGGATCGACTATTAATGGTATATCCATAACCTCTTTTCCAGTATTGCTTCAGATCATTTAAATATTCTAATACCTACAAATAAAAAAATTCAAAAATCATTTCTAATATATTCCCATAAATGTTGCCCGATTTAATAATTCTCTCTGAAAAGGTTACATTGTTTAACTATTATTCTAAAAAATAGAATCATAGCATTCTGAGTTTATACTTGCCATTCACATGTTTAGGAGTTGGCCCTGTGGTCCGCGATATACAGTACTCTGTTATAACTTTGAATCAGAAAAATGAGAAGTGAGAATTTGGTGTGAATGGTGATCCTAAGTATTCATTTATAAATAGTGCTCTTATCAATTTTAAAACTGTCCCAAATTTAGGTAAGGCATGATGACTCACATCTGTAATATTAGCAAGGTAGAGATCAGGACCACAGTTTAAGGCCAGTCTAGGCAAAAAGTCAGTGAGAACCCCATCTCACAAAAGAAGCTTAAGCTACGTGAAAGATATAAGTAGGAGTATCACCATCCAAAGCCAGGCCCCATGCAAAAACATGAGATGCTATTTTAAAAAATTGCTAAAGCAAAAAAGGCTTCTGGAGGCATAGCCCAGGTGATACAGTTCCTGTCTAAAAAGCTCAAGGCCCTGTGTTTGAGCCCCAGTATTAATCCCTCCCCCCAAAAATAATTGTTGATCCTACCTACTGAAGGAAGTTTCTGAAGTGATAGTTATACACAGTTACAAATGATGAACAGAGTAGTGGAGAAAGAGGAAAATGGGTCATCAGGAAGTGATGTAGGGACATGGAATTTCATAGAATATACTTAGTACTCAGCATCCTTATGCAATTATCTACTGGGGGGTACTTTACACTCTTCTTCCACCTCAACCATTGAGTGTCATCTCTATTCTGACACAGTACTTACCATATCACTTAAGTCTCTAAGTACCAAAATGAAGCACTTATTTATACAAGTACATTAGCTTTCAGCTTAAAATTGTTCTATCTGCCAAACAGTAAACTTCTTTTTAGAATTTAAATTCTGAAGTTAACTGTTTATTTCTCTATAAAAAAAAAACTGAAGGTTTATATATATGCAAGAGATAACAAGGGTATCAGAAATCTGTAATTCTTGGAAAAATGTACTAACAATGTTTGAGAAAATAACAATCCCATACTCAGAATTTACCTCCTTTAAAGCCACTATACACCTGTCTAAGAGTCCAAAAGTCACAGTTCTAAGAATGAAAAGAAAAAAGGAGGAATGAAATATGCAGATAGAAAATACAATGAAAGGCTGGGAAGGTGGTCAGTGGTAGAGTGCTTTCCTCGCATGCATGAGGCCTGGGTTCGATTCCTCAACACCACATTAACAGAAAGAAAAAAAAAGCCAGAAGGGGCACTGTGGCTCTAGTGGTAGAAGGACTGAAGAGCTGAGGGGCAACACCCAGGGCCAGAGTTCAAGCCCAGGACCAACAACAAAAAAAAAAGATGAATTACTGCCACCACTAGGTGAAACATAGAGCTCCATTTCTCATGAAAACTGCTAGAAAAGAATCAGATGTTCGGAAAACCACTTAAGTCTCCCAGAGCTTTGACTTCCTATAAAAACAGCAACTTGTTCTATACTGACTCTACAACTCTTCCCAGTGGTAAAATCTGATGGTAGGTAAAATAGGTTTTTAAGTTGGAGCAGGTAAGGAAGTATATAGAAATCAAATCACCACAGAAAATTTTTTTCCAGTGATTTATGAACCCAAAGTATTTACAAGTATGTGGAATCTATCTGAACATTAACCTCTACTTAAGGAAAATGAGTTTAAATTCCTTAACTCTGCCTATTTTCAGAAGTGATTTACATAACAGCAACACCAAAGAAATCATGTGACTAAAACTGCAGAACACTTACCTTTGCATCATCTACATCAAAAACATCACACCAAGGAGATTTAATGCCTTTAATTGCCAGGTCAAATGAACAGGTGAAAAAAGCCACCTGAATTAAATCTAGGGGGAAAAAATAGGTAAAATTTTGTGGGTTATTAGTTTCTATAATTTTTACAAAACTAAATATCTGTAGAAAATTATGTGTAGGGAAGCTACAGAAACTGGATGTTTGGTTTAGAGAACAGACTCAGTTTTTTTCCTATCGAAGTATTGCTTTGTACAATGTAAATTGGTAGAACCACAACTATTAGGAAATCATGAGGCGGGAGAGGTGCTGGTCCAAGGAAACTAAAAACTTTCTGGAAATGAGTGCTTTTTAGCTATTAAAGCTTGAATTGGGCACGGTGGCATATGCCTGTATTCCTAGCACTCAGAAGGAAGTGGCAGGAGGCTCTCTAGTTTGAGGCCAGCCTGTGCTACAGTGAAACCCTGTCCTAAAATTTGTTATCTACTAGAAGCATGTCTGCCTGGAAAACCCAGTAAAAAGATTACCAAGAGCATATGGTTAAACGCAACTTGATACTGCTGATTTTTTAGAGGGAAGGAAAAAGGAAACCAAATTTATGTCTTAGTCGCAAATTAGTAATGAAGTACATTTATTAATTCTTTTTAAAACTATGCAACAGTTATTCTATAGCTATTGGGAAAATCACATGAGAGAAGGGCTTAAGAGAAAGGGGAGTCTGTAGAAAAGTATGTAGAAGATGATAAAGAGGAAAGAAAGAGCGGAGTGGCTAAATGGGCAGGAGAAGTGAAACACTATCAGTTTTTCAAACTTAGCTGCCCAAGCAATTTCAGAACTGAATTAAAAAACAAGTTATTTGAGATTTTCACAATGCTAATTTGTGACTATGTTACTTTTAAATACATATTGGTACTGAAGAAAGGGCTTTGGAAATGAGTGCTCAGATTCCTAAGGGTAGTCCTTGTCAGTATCAATAAAACACTGCTGCTCTTGGATCAAGAAGTAGATGACAAAAAAAAAGGAGAAAGAAGGAAGAAGGAGGAGGAAGGAAGGAAGGAGAAGAGGAGGAGGACATCTAATGCCAGAGGAGAAAAAAGTAATCTACAGGTTTTATTTCTACTAATTTCATTTTTCTTGAAATTTTACATCCTTTCTTCTGTCCTAAGGTAAAATGGGGTCCCAAATTAATTGTTGCTATACTTTCCACACTAGTTCAGAGTCTAAAGAATCCTGATGCAGTATACAGTTCACACACACACACACACACACAAAATCCTTAGCACTGGCAATATACATAACCTTTACTTACATAAAGGGCCATGAAATGTAATTTAAAGAAACTCAAATTATGAACAAATTTTATGATGAACAAATTTAAAAGACCACATTATAGGAGTGCTGGTGGCTCATACCTGTAATCCTAGCTACTCAGGAGGCTTGAGATTTGAGGATAGCAGTTCAAAGCCAGCCCAGACAGGAAAGTCTGTGAGACTTTTATCTCCAATTAACAACTAAAAAAACAGAAGTGGTGATGTGGTTCAAAGTGAGAGAGGAAAAAGAGCTCAGGAACAGTGCCTAGGCCCAAAGTTCAAGCCTCACAACAACAAAAAAAAAAAAAATTGAGAAATAATATGCCTTTCAAAAAATTATGATATGGGTAATAATAAATGGACATATAATTGTTAGAGATCTTATAATCCCATTATATAACATAGTATAAAATAGCTTACAAATACTTATGTTTGATTAAAGGACCTAGCTTACTTAGTTTTAGTATGAAACTCAATGTTATATTTCATAACCAGAAAGAATATAACTAAACATAAATTCAGCAAAATAGTCTTTGAGGTTTAAGAAGAAAAACTACAAAACAAAACAAAAGACTTGGGAATATAAAAATCTACCTCTGCCACTAATTTCTGGGCAAGTCACTCTAAGCTCTTTACATTTCAAATTGTCTGCCTATAAAATAAAGAAGCTAGACAAATGATCTTGATGAGTTGTGCTGATTCATCTGTTATGACCCTTCTGACTTCTTGTTAGATTTTTGGAACACAAAAAAGATTTCATATGGAACAGGAATTTAAATATTAAAAAAGAAGACAATATGATAATAAAATAGTCTTGTAAGAGAGGATTGCTAGGGAAAATACAATACTCAGGCAAGACACCAGTGGCTCCTGTCTCTAATCCTAGCTACTCAGGAGGCTGAGATCTGAGGCTCAAGATTCAAAGCCCACGCAGGAAAGTCTATGAGACTCATATCCAATTAATCATCAAAAGGCTAGGAGTAGAGCTGTGGCTCAAGTGGTAGAATGCCAGTCTTAAGTGAAAAAGCTGACGGACAGCACCAGGCCTTGAGTTCAACCCCCAGTATCAACACAAGAAAACAAAAACAAAACTAAAACAAAAACCCTCAATACTCAAAAGTAGTAATAAAACCATAGTAGTAATAAATACAAAAAAACTCTATACAAAGCAACCAAAAAGGAATAAAGAGATAAGTCAGAAAAGATAATTTTTGTTTTGTAAGTAATATTTAGAAATGAAGCTTTATATATTCCTCTGACCTCAAAAAATCCAGATCATTCCAATAAAACTTATATATTAATTTATATAATACTCAAAGAACACTATGAATCTAAAAATAAAGCTTTCAATTTTCTTGCTTCTGGACATACTGTTTCTTAACATAAATTCAACTGTGAGTTCTTAAAATTCAAGTGGAAGATAATTGATATATTACCTGCATTTAAATCATTTACTGGTACTTGTAAAGTATCTGAAACTTTTTTTAAAATAGTCTGCATTTCTGGTCCAGTCTTGAAGGCTTCTACATGATAAAGAGCTGTCTCATTCCTTTCCACTTCAGTTAAAAACTTCTCACAATGATCAAAGAACCTCATTAGTTTGTCATTGATTCTTGGAGGTCCACACTCCATATCTAAAAGACAAAATTATACATATGTAAGTAATTTAACTTCAAATTCTTGAAAATTTTATTTGAAATATGAAAAAGGAACACTAGCAACCTATAACTTTGAATGTCAAAAATAAGCACATAATAATCAAGAAAAGCCAGTGGTAGGGGCTAGGAAAGTGGCTCAGTGGTAGAGTGCTTGCCATGCATGAGGCCCTGGGTTGGATTCCTCAGCACCACATAAGCAGAAAAAGCTGGAAGTGGCGCTGTGGCCCAAAGTAGTAGAGTACTAGCCTTGAGCTGAAGAGCTGAGGGACAGTGTCCAGGCCCAGAGTTCAGGCCCCATGACCAGCAAAAAAAGAAACAGACAAACAAGAAAAGCCAGTGGTAAAACTATTTCCTATTTATAATGATTGTAATACATAAGAAGATATGCTAGAAAAAACTAAAAAGTAGATTTTTGAAAGTAAAATGTGTTAATACAATACAATGTAAAAGTAAATGAATTTACTGTTTTCTTGTAGAAAACAAAAATAGTTACAGGTAGGTCATAAAAAGTACAAAACTGTTTTAGGGGGCCTTTTGGCCAGGTCCAGAATATTTTAAAAAGTAAATGAAAATTTGAACTTTCTAGGTATACTAAATGAGATAAAATTCAAGACTTGATCTGTTTCTCTACTAAACTCAAAGTAGGAACATTTTGTTTTTTTACTTTCCCAACCCTATGACTTTACAGAAGATTCTGTGTTATAAAGAAAAAAAAGACTGACAACACAAAATATACAATATATCAAAATACACAAAATATCCAGCTGATATGCTTCACTGTGGTGGATGCTTTTTATCTTATAACTGAAGTTCCCAGGTAACCTTTCCATTTAAAATTCAATTAGGTTACATTATTTCTCCAACTTGGCAACACATATGTACCAAAAACACATTCACAATCATCCTGAAATTGGGGGGCCTTTTAAAAGTCAAATTCAAAACAAATCTCAATCATTCGAATAATTCATCACAAAAATAAATCGCTTCTGAGTACAAAATATGAAATTAAAATGTCTCATATTGATGCTCACTGAAATGGATAATTCTGACTACTTTGCCAATTGAGTTATATGTCTTACTTAAAAATCTCAAATAACTAGAGACTGAAATTTCTGTGGCCTTAAATTTATTATCCAATTCTTGCAGCTCTTTAAACAAAGACATTGAAAATATTAACTCTAATTCATTGGTTTTCTCAAACAAAACATATACACCACAGGCCAAACAACTGTCTGTAAATGATAATGAAGTGGCTGGGCAAAAGACTTAATCTCTGAAACAAAAAATGATGAAGCGTGGGTTTATCCTGAACCATTCTGATCATTAAGAGCACTCTGAGGCTAATAGCAATTTCTACAATGCAATCTGAAGACGTCATTCATTCATTCCAGGAGTTCCAGTATAAAAGACACAGTATGTATGGTGCTACATTTAAATGGTCTGCTTCTGATATTCAGTTAATTTAAGGGATTTGGGGAAAAGTTTCACTCATGCTACTAGAAAAGGATTGCTATAATTAAAACACACAATTCAACAACTGCATGTAGTCAGTCAATTATAAGCATAACACACAGTCAGTGGAGTAATTTCTTAAAGATGGCTTAATTGCTACAGAAGTACTTCTTTTTATGTAAACTTCACAGCTAAATGATACTCCTCATTTCAATTCTGACCTTTAAAACTAATAAGCAACTATTAACACTTATTTATCTCCTGACACAAAGATGTTACACGTTATTGTTCTCAGTAGGAATGTTACAGGACACATGGAAGACATATACTATAATAATTTAAAACTCTGAATCGGCTTTCCTGGTTCCACAGCTAGTCAGGTGAAAATGAGAAAATTATCTGATTTTTTTTTCATCTTTTGATGAACTACCACCAATTTCAGAAAGCAGTTGTTAAGATTTAGTAAAACAAATGTAAGGGATGTCTAGCATGTGCTAGGCATTAAGTTTTCATTATTTGTGCCCATTAAACAATTTCAAATGGAAAAGGCACCCCAATTCTGGGTCTTAGTCCTTCCTTAAACTAGATAAAGAGGCACAATCTTGGGTTCAGCTTCTGCACTTGTTAGAAGTGTAACTAAACTTCTGGAATTTTTAAGTTATCGCATGTGCCCATGTCTCACAGCTACAATAAGGGACCTCTATAGTACACATGGTAACAAAACAGAAGGAAGAAGCAGGGCATAAAGGTTTGGGAGCAGTTTCCTTGCACAACGTCTAAATCTGGAAACCACATCTGAAAAAGAGATCAATTAAAAAAAAATTTAAGCTATTGCCAGAACCAATGACTGTGAAAGTTGGGTGTAGATTTTAAATGTTCCCAACTACCTGCCTTAGTGGGAAGATGGGCTGGGCTGGAGATCCCGGGGCAATTCCATTTGGGAACGGAAAATACAGAATTTCGAGAGAGATCTCTACGTCTAGCTCTCCCCTTGCTGGATCCTCAGGCGTCCAGCACGTAGAAGGTGCTAAATTCATCGGGGAGGGATGAATAAACAAACATATTTACAAAGACAGCGAATGGTCCGGCCCACACATTCGGTCCTCAGAGAGGGCAACCCGAAGAATGGAAGACGGCGGAGAGAGCGGGAGAGGCTGGGTCTGGGGTCGCCCACGGTTTGGGAATGGAAGCGTTGAGGACGGCGCGCCCGAGCCGGGCCCGGCCCCCCGCGGCTCACCTGCGACGTCGGGGGGCGGCAAGCCCGGGTGGTAGTGCTGCCACAGCCCCTGCAAGAAGGCGGCGCCGCTGTCCACGCAGCGGTGCTTGGAGCTGGTGACCAGCCGCAGGCGGCCGTAGTTCTCCCGGCTGAAGAGGGCCGGGAAGAGCGCGGCCAGGCGGAGCGCCAGGCGCCGCATGTCCAGCCGTCCCTTCTCCACCAGCTGCCCGTCCATCCAGTCCGCGTACCCCAGCGGCCAGGCGGCCAGGGCGGCGCCCAGGCCGCCGGCCTCCCCGTCCCCACCGCCGGACCTGCGGGCCTGCAGCAGCCCGTGCAGCTGCCTCAGCTTGCGGATCTGTTTGGCCGTGGGGTAGCGGGTGCCGTGGCGGATGAGGGCGACCAGCTGCACAGGGGTGCAGGAACCTTCCAGCAACCTCGGGTCCCGCCGCGGCGCCTCGGGGTCCGACCGCAGCGCCGGGTTGACATCTTCGTAGCGGGTCTTGGTGCCGAAGTAGGGACTGAGCGCCGAGACCACCGCGTCGCCCGGCTCCAGGAGAGAGCAGCGCGCGAGCGAGGAGAGCAGCGCCGCAGCCAGGGCCGCGGCGGGCGCTGCGGAGGTCCTGAGGACGCCGGGACAGCCGCAGAGCATGGTGGTGCCGGGCCGGCCCGCCGGGGGCGACGCGCCGGCTGCTGGCGGGCGACTTCCGGTTCCGGTAGGCAGGGGGCGACCTCGGAGCGCGGCTTCCGGTCCCGGGCCTTCCGCGTCTCTCGAGCGTCTTCGGGTGACTGGTGGAGGATGGCTGCTGTCGGAGAGGAGCCCTGTGGAGCCCCGGGACCCTGTGACACAGGTAGAGCCGGCCTCGGGCCCAGCGTGGGCGAAGTTCCTTCTCAGCTGGCGCCTGCGACTGGCTTCAAAGCCTCCCCGCGCGTCTGGCTTTGTAGGGTGTTGGGTGAAGCCCAGACCAAGCCTTTTAACCTCCCTGGCCTGGGACAGCTTTTCACAGATGACTCCGGGTCACCACCCTGCCTGGTTTGGTTTTCTAACTACCATCTCCGAGCCCTCTGCGTCTGATTCACTTGGAAAGGCGGATTGCTGGACTCTTGTTGCAGGATACCGGCTGAAGCTCAATTCTTTGTTTTCTTTTCCATTCTGGTTTTGAACATTGGGAAACTCAGGAAAGGGTTTATTTACCCAGAAATGTCAATCCTGATCTTTTTGTTTTATTCAAAACCTGAACGAGCAGAACACCCCCAAATGAGCATGTTTGTTTATTTCGAAGGCTTCCGAGAATAGGGACCACAATCCTTATAATTGGCCTGCATTGAGTCATGGCCCGACCGATTTACTCTGTTATTAAGTATGAAGTCATTACCTGTATGAAGCAAACATGCTCTTTACCACCACTCCATATCCAAACTCTTGCTGTGTGGAAATGTACTCACATCCTTCGATCTGACCATTTACCTTGGTTTCTCCTGAACCCTCATATATATATATATATATGCCACTTAGGGTGGAAAAAGTATTTGAAGTCATATAATGATCAGTGTTTTTGTGAATGAATCATTTCAAAGACACTACCTCTTTCTACTTGGGAAGCTAATCACCACCTTTACATTTAACTTTTTGGTTAAGTTCCTCTCTGTTTCAAGAAGCTTTACTTCTATTAACTAAGAAGAAAACGGTATGAAATCAAGAATAGATTCCAACTTGAGCACTAAAATTTATTCTGTGCAGTAAGTGTGCTTTCTGTTTAATGACAGTGCCAGGATTTCCATCATCAACATTTTCATAAAGCAGCGCTCAAATTAATACTGAGCAAATGTCTACCTTCTTTTTAATAGACTTCCTAACCCTTAGACTATAGGCTGAGCTGCTTAAATTCATTCAGAAAGTATTTTGCCAAGTGAATCACACTATATTTTATTTAATACATACTTTTCAGTAATGATTACCTTGCATGCTCAATCTCTTTAGGCTTCAAGATCTTCTCAAAGGCAGCATTCTCTTCTTCCTAAGTTTTCCTTCATTCTATAAAGCAATGTTTTGAGACCCCTGCTCTAAACCATGTAATATGTAGTTAAGTTATACTTGAGTATAGCATTCTTATACACTTAGTTCATTCCCAGCTTGATATTTACCCCAGTAACTCATCTGTTAGTTACATATATTTATATAAACCAACTCCAGTATTATTTATGTTATGTTAAGATGACAATAAAAGTAAGCCATCTCTGGCTGTTGGGGTTTTCTGTTGTTTTGATTCTGGCCTTTTGAACCAGGGTCTTACCATGTAGTCCAGACTGGCCTTAAACATACTGTCCTTCCACCTAAGTCTCCTGAGTGCTAGGATTATTGGTATGTACCACCATGCCTGGTTATATATTGGTTTTGACTAGGAAAAAGCCAGATGAACAAAGCGTCTATAAGCTTTGAATGCAGACTCCAAACTCTACCACTGTATATGACCTTGATAAAGTTATATAAACTTTCTGAGCCCTAATTTTCTTATCTGAAAATATGGAGTATTAAAACCTACAAAAATAAAAATAATAAAACTTACATAGGCTGTGGGAGTGGCTCAAGAGGCCCTCAAGATCCAAACAAAATATAATAAAAAATGTAAATGCTAATGCTAATAATGATTATATAACTTACATTGTAAGGTAGAATAAGAAATTGTGTATTTAATAAAGTTGTATTTTTATCATTAATAATGTTTGATGTCATTATTCCTGCACTAAAATACTTAATTCTCAAATACTTACCAGCAGTTATGTTGTATGCATTTATTTCCACTGCACAGGAAAGTAAATGACTTCCACAAGCATGATATCCAACAGAGATATTTCTTTTTTTCTTTCACCAATGCAACCATGTTTATTGCAGCCACTATTTACCATAGCCAAGACATAAAATAAACCCAGATGCCCCTCAATGGATGAATGAAGAAAATCTGCTATAGACACACAATGGAATTCTACTTATCCAGCAGAAAGAATTATATATTACCATTGGTAAGGAAATGGAAAGATTTGGTAAAACTTACTCAAAGGTAATATGTGAGGATTCTAATAGTTTGCATCCTCACTGATTGTTGTGATCTGACTCTTGGGGTATAAATGTCCTAAAGGGTATTAACTGCTATATGATTTTGATTTTTGTTTCTTGCCTCATAGATATTTCATATATCTTATATTAAGTAAAAATTCTATTCATACTGAAAGTTTTAATATGAGAAACTTTTTTTAATCTTTTCATATCAGGCAATGTCCCTATTTTCTGATCTGTGTATAAATTGGTTCCCCTTGGGCAGACATGTCCATCTGGTGCAATCAAGTGGAGCTCACATTATACAAAACATGGCTGCCTTTTGCAGAGTAATGTGTGAATTACTCTGAGGACAACACAGCAAGCTAACAAAAGAGACAGATGAAGCATCAAGTTCTTTGAATAGGTGGGAGAGGACAGATGAAACCTAACACATACAAAATTTTATTTGGGCCAGAAGAGAATTCATCTTGTGAGTAAGATGGGAGGGAAGGGTGAATGTGTATAAATATAAAAGTATGGTTGGAAGAAGTTTATGAAATCGAAGACTAATTACCACAGTTTTCTCCATCATGTTGAAAGCAGTATTGTCTGAAGAGATAGGGAACTGGGAGTTAAATCTTAGAATATGAGCATGGCTTGCATTTGCAACTGACAGAAATGAGAAAACAGTGAACAAGGATTTGGAATAAAGGTATTGGTAAAAACAAGGAAAAAGTTAAATGGTCAACACAAAGGATCCACCTAAAAATGCATGTAAAGGTGAACATTGGCGGTTGTGTTTCAGAGTGGAAAGAAAAATATTTAACTTGATTCTTTTTACATTCTAATATTTCTTAAATAGAATGTTTCCAGTTAACCCACTATACTAAACAACAGGCTGTGTTGGGGTTTTTTTTGCCATGTTATTCATAAGACTTTAAAAATAGTAATTTCACTCTTATTATTTCATTGAGTTGTAGATAGTATTCTTGTTATGACCATCTATTATACTTTTTAAAAGGCTGTTTAAGAAGATATCTTCCTAGTGAAGAAATAGTAATGGAAAGAAAAGGGCAGGTTCTCTTGCTAAATATATATACTATTGCTTAAGATCATAATATCTGAAATTTCAAACTTTGGCTTTATCATTCACTATCTGTGAGATCATAAGCAACTCTTTGGCCTCATTTTTCTCTCCTTTAAGGTGAGGATAATAACACACCATGGAATTGTTAAATAAGACAGTTGACATGAAAACTTCATTCCGTTTCTTGCCTAGAGTGACTATCAGTTGCTTTAACTGAGTATAATTTGAACTTTTTTATTATCATTTTCTCCTTCAAACAAGTAAACTGACAAATGGTCATTTCCTCCCTTGATAACCATTATCTCACAACCACATTAACCAACTAACTTTGTGCCTGTGCCAAGAAAGTTCTACCCTGCTTTCTTACCACCCTGCTGTTGCATCACTCTTCTTTCTACAATCAATTGGCCAATTGTTCGTTGGCTTAGTACTTAACTTGCTTTTTGTTGCAATAGAGCAAGCTAACAGGATGGATGGGACTGGAGTGATCCATGTTTCAATGGCAGTTGCTCAAACTTGTTTGAGTGTGGGTGTTACTGAAGTCACAAGATCTGAAGGCTCTCAGATACTTTGCTCAAAAGTAACCAAACCACTACCAATAGCTAACCATTGGATTGTTCCCCAGCATTTCAGAGCTAATATGAATTTCTTTGAGTCGTGTTTTGCCTGGTATAGATAGCTTTGGGAAGGCACAGTCATCCACAGAGGTGGCTTGCCACTTTCATTCTCAAGATGCCCTGCCAAAAGGTTTCCTTTGCACTGGTAAGATGCATGTACACATGTAGGTTTTTGATTTTAGTAATTCTTCCTTCTCATAAAAAGTTAACTCTAAATCGTAGAATTATAAGAAACCAAATGTAAAATTATAATATATTTAATTTACTAATATTCTTTATTAATATAAACAATATACATATTTTCTACACCCATCTAACAGAGAGAATCTATAGCTACACATTTTTTAGTCCTAAAGTGACTTTCCTGCACAAGTTAGCCTTATTGCTCAATAATATAATTTCCCCTAGAAGTCACACCAACCCAAAATATATTGTTATCTCATCACAATAATGAGTAATGAATTTCCAAACTCTGGTTTAAAAAAGAAATCTCATATTTTTCTAAAACAGTCATAGAACATCACAATTATCTGTTTTTGTTTTTGTTTTTTTAAATATTAGCTTCCCAAAACAGGAAAGTCCCTTTGAGCCATTGGGTCTTTAGCATATTTGATTAGCTGGCATTGAAACCATGCATGTCTGTTTGTCATTCCAAAGAATAAAGAACTTGCAGAACAATAATTCTTCATTCTTCAATCAGAAGGCAGTTTTCAAACTTAGTTTACTAATGTTTCCGTTGTTTCAATAGGTAATTCATGAATGAATCTTCTTTTTCTTTATAACGTGACCATATCCTTCATCAATTCAGTTTCTTTGTATGTATTATATATTAGCAAGTATTAAAACCCAAACAGTACCTAAGCCAGAAAAGCAATACATGCTCACATACATGATTGCAGCCACTTTAGGATAGTTTAATAAAAGCAGATATAATGGTTCCACAAATAGCATCTTTAGTTTACCACATTTCACCTTTCCTTTCTATTCTGATTTGTCTGATTCTGTACTTGAAGAGATAAGCAGGTGCTGCTAAAAATTCATACCTTAGATAAAAGATTCATGGTAAACATATTCATCTCCTATCTCTCATTAAGTAGATTGTCAGCAATTACTTGAAAGGGCGTGTGAATTATTTGTTGAATGGGTGTGTGTATGAATGAATAAATGCAAATAGAAACTGTGGGAAGCTTAAATATGGAAATGATATTGTTTTGCACATGAGCTGTATAATTATCTCCTCTTATTTTCCCATCTATCTCCTGATGTTGCAGAACAGTATTTATGTGATGTTGTGGGTGTAGAAACAGAGAATTTAGATATTTTAGCTAGTTGTACCAGTTCTAGAATGTGACCATTGGAAGCAGAGCCATCCCTGTTTCATTTCCTCATACCTACTATATTACTGACAAAGGAACAATTAGTTTAAAACAATTGAAGCTAAAAGGAAAACAAGTTAAATATGGTATTATAGCACTTACCATTGGTATTCACCAACATTTATTCTAGCCTTTTTTTCTGGAATCAATAGGTAGATATTTACCTGTCAGAAAAGTCATTCTATCCACTCCTGAGAAGAAATCCTTGATTCATTCAACTGGTCTGCATAATTTTATTTTTCTTAATTTTGGCCAAGAAAATATGAAGGGCAGTCTACTGGGAAGTTTCTGGGAAAGTTCATTTTAAGTTTTGTTTGGTTTTGGATGACTATAAAAAGACAAGTTGGCAAGTAGACAACACTTAATAAGGTCTTAAGATTTGGGTGTTTTATTGTGTTGAAGAGATAGTGAAATTGGCATAGAAAATAATCTAGAAAGCCAGGTTGCTCACACCTGTAATCCTAGCTACACAGCAGGCTGAGATCTGAGGATCACAGTTCAAAGCCAGCCCAGGCAGGAAAGTCCTTGAGACTCTTATCTCCAATAAACCACTAGAAAACAGATAGTGGCACTGTGGCTCAAGTGATAGAGTGCTTGCCTTGAGCTGAAGAGTTGAGGGACAGCACCCAGGCCCAGAGTTCAAGCCCCATGACCAACAAAAGAAAAAAAGAAGAAGAAGAATCATCTAAAAGAAAAACAGATGGTATTCAGTGAATAAAATGCTTAAAATTGATATTTTGAAGGTAGTTCACTAATTATTGGTTAAATGAAACAGGTTAAAGTATGAGATTAAGAAAGTTTAAATGATTATAGTGGGCTTTATGTTCCTCTTCTATCATTGTGTGTGTGTGTGTGTGTGTGTGTGTGTGTAATAAAGCACAATTGAAGATGGAAAAAAGGGAAACTTTTAGCCAAGGAGAGTTATAGATAACAAGTAAAAAAACCAAGAAAACCCCAACAGCTAGAAACTTTTGCCTCTAATCTTCTTACCTTCTAGTGTTTCTCACCTTTCACTCGTCTATGAATCACTTCTCCCAACACACCAAATTCATTTTGCAACTTCTCTATAATTTCTCTTTTCTGTGAATCTGAGGTCCAAACGAGGGCCTTGCTTGTGCCAGCAAATGCTTATCCACTGAGCTAAAAACCCAACACTTTCTCTATGAATCTTATTACATTCTTCCATACAGATTTTTAGTAGACATTCTTAGTTGTTTAGAATATTGAAAGACATTAAATTCACAGATATGCCAGTAAAATTAAATATAAGCATTTTTTAAAAAAAGTTCTTAAAATAAGAGAGATGCAAGAGATACATGTCCTGAATATTATCATGTCCAAATAAGATAACTGCATCTGCTTCAGCTGTTTTTAATCAAGGTAGACCGTGCTTGGAAACAAAACTAACATAATGTGATAACAAAGCAGGAAGTAGAAAGAACCGAGCCCTGATGGCTCCAATGAAGTGATTAATCAAACTTGGTGCATGTCTATGATTGAATTTCTGCAAGCTAATATGTATCTTTAGTGTGAAACCAGTGTTTGCTTATTTTCTATAAAAATCCTCCTTAGGGGAACCAGATGTCAGTGGCTCATGCTTATAATCCTAGCTACTTAGGAGGCTGAGATCTGAGGATCACCATTCAAGCCAGCCCGTGCAGGAGACCCTTATCTCCAATTAACCACCAGAAAACTGGAAGTGTGCTCAAGTGGTACAGTGCTCGCCTTGAGCTGAAGAGCTCAGTGACAGCACCCAGGCTCAGAGTTCAAGCCCCACAACCACCACCACCACCAACAACAAATCCTCCTTAGTGGCTTAAGTACCTTTGAGCTTATTAATTCTACCATAACCAAATGGCACTGTAGGATGTCCTTTTGAGCTTTTCTTGCTTTTGCTAAAGTCCTCCATTAAGAGTAATAGAACATCACCATCTGTTATTCCATCTCCATAGTTATGACTCAGTCATAGATTATGGATCATGGAAGGTTCTGGGATGATTAGGAGGTAGGTGAATAGGATGAGATGTCTGTTGATGCCGGTGATCTGGGTTAGAAGATGTGTAGGCAAGATGAAATGCAAAAAGCTAAGCAAGAGGGGCTGGGAAGGTGGCTCAGTGGTAGAGCGCTTGCCTTGCATGCCTGAGGCCCTGGGTTCGATTCCTTAGCACCACATAAGCAAAAAGCCGGAAGTGGCACTGTGGCTCAAGTGGTAGAGCGCTAGCCTTAAGCTGAAGAGCTGAGAGACAGCGCCCAGGCCCAGAGCTCAGGCCCCACAACTGGACCCCCCCCCCAAAAAAAAAAAACGCTAAGCAAGAGATACAAATAAAATCAAAGAAAAAAAGCCGGGCACTGGTGGCTCATGTCTGTAATCCTAGCAACTCAGGAAACTAAGATCTGAGGATCATAGTTCAAAGCCAGCCAGGACAGGAAAGTCCATGAGAGTCTTATCTCTAACTGATCACAAAAAAAGCAGGAAGTGGTGCTGTGGATCAAGTGGTAGGGCACTATCCTTGAGTAAAAGGAGCTCAGGGGCAGTGTTCAGGCCCAGAATTCAAGCTCCAGGACCAGAAAGAAAGGAAGAAATCAAAGAAAGGCTACTCTCAGAGAAGATCTAGATCTTTAAAAACATCTTAGAAATACACAGGCCACACCTTGGGAAAGAATTGTAGGACCCATGCTACAGTCATGCTCTTTACACAAGAGTTAATATCTATGCTCTTATGACATCAAAATGTTATCATGCTTATTTTCTTCCACCTCAATATTCATAAAGACATAATAAGCTTTTTAAAAGTGAGAGATTTAATTACAGTTTTACCTGTAAATACTCAAGAGGTCTATGGAATTGTTCTCTTACAGCTAAATCTGGAAAATGGTCTTAACATTCCATCTAGGTTAGTTAAACTGAATGACCTCTTGTGTTTGCTGAAAGTCTTCATACAGATGTGTAATAATACTCTATTATAAGTTATATGAAAGCTGTTTATAAATATTAAGCAGCAAATGTAACAAACAGCATGAAGACTATTCTTTCATTTTAGGCATTTGAACAATATTAACTCGAGTAGATTCAATTAAGTTGTAAATCAGAAGGAAGAAACAAAGATTGGAACAGGAAAAAATAAAATAGAACACAAAAAAAAGAATCAGTGAAACCAAAAGTTGGTTCTTTGTAAAGATCAACAAAATTGAGTTTTAGTTTAAGAGAAAAGAGAAACCACTGAAATACCAAAAAGATAAATGAAAGAGACAATATTACACTTACAAGGATAGAAAAGATTCTAAGAAAATATGAACAGCAGTATGCCAACAAGTTGACTAACCTGCATCAAATGAACAAATTCACAGGAATTCACGAACTATCTAAACTGATTGAAACTGAACGGATTGGTAATTCATAAGGAAGTTCGATCAGCAAACAAAACTACTCCCTACCCCAAAAGCAAAAGCCAGAACCAACTGACTTCATTGACAAATTCCAAAAACCAGTTAAAGAGGAATTAACATTTATCCCGTCAAACTCTTCTAGAAGAACACTTCTTATCTCAGCTAGAAGCCATTACCTTGTTAACAAAGTCAAAAACATGAAATTATAGACTAATATTCCTTATAAGTATTAATGCAAAAAGTCTCACAACATGCTAGAAAATCAAATTCATTAACACAGTACCAAATGTTACACAATACAATCAAGTAGGAATTAGCCCAGAATTGTAAGGGTGGTTCAACACATGAAATTCAATTAATGTAATATACAACATGGATGGAATGCAGAAAAAAAAACAACCATGATCACCTCGATGGATATCAAAAAAAAAAAGCAATAAAAAGACATCTTCCCCAGCCAGTGGCTTGTAATCCTAGCTACTCAGAAGGCTGAGATCTGAGGATCACAGTTTAAAGGAAAGTCTGTGAACAGGAAGGTCTGTTTATCTTCGATTAAACACCAAAAGGCTAGGAGTGGAGCTGTGACTCAAGTGGCAGAGTGCTAGCAAAAACACCCAGGGACAGAGCCAAAGCCCTGAGTTCAGGACTGGAATACATTAAAAAAAGACATCTTACTTTTTAATAGGAAAAGTACCAAATCATTTTAGATGGTTCTCTGATATATATACTCAATACATATAAATGATGTTATGAAAAAAACATGAGATATCACTTCTACTAATCTCTACTAGGATGAAAATATTTTAAAAAATAGTATTGGTGGAATTGACTCCCTAGTCCATCATTGGTGAGAATTTAGAATGTGGCAGTCACTGTGGAGTACAGCTTAGCAGTCCTCAAAATATAAACACATAATGACTTCATTAGCCAGAAATTCCATTCCTAGGTATGTATCCACAAAGAACTAAAAATGACAGCTTAATAGCATAAACACCAATGTTCAAAGAAACATTATGAACAATAGCCCAAAACAGAAACAAGTCAAATGTCCATCCACAGATGAATGAATAAACAAAATGTGGTATACACATGCAGTGGAGCATTATTCATCCATAAAACGAACAAGTACTGGCACATGCTGTAACATAGGTGAACAATGAAAACACCATGCCAAGTGAAATAAAGCAGACACGTAAATACTGTATGACCCACTTATAAGAAATACCTAGAACAGGCAAATTCATAGGAAAAAAAAGACTGGAAGTTACCAAGGACTGGGAGGAGAGTAGAATGGATGTGGATGAGAGATGACCAGTATTAATTAATTAATTTCTGAAAACCATTTTAGTGAACAGTATTTAAAAATAAGTAAGTAAAGGCTTTTTTAAAATTCTTAATGTTTGGGGCTGGGAAGGTGGCTCAGTGGTAGAGTGCTTGCCTTGCATGCCTGAGGCCCTGGGTTCGATTCCTCAGCACCACATAAGCAAAAAGCAAAAGCTGGAAGTGGCGCTATGGCTCAAGTGGTAGAGCGCTAGCCTTGAGCTGAAGAGCTGAGGGACAGCGCTCAGGCCCAGAGTTCAGGCCCCACGACCAGACCCAAAAAACAAAAATTCTTAATGTTTGGACTGGTGACTGCAGTAGAGTTTCTGCCCTCTCCTCTGATAAGTTATCTGTTCTTCACATAAGCAATAACGGCACTACTTAGTATTAAACAAAAATATTAATGTCACCGACTGAGGAAGGGAGAAAAATGTAAGTGATAAAGTTCTAGTCAGTTCAGAGGGGTTGTTTAGCTAGTATTATATAGCATAATAAAAGCAGCTCATCAGAAAGGAAAGGTACTAGGCAAGGGATAAATATATGCTCACATTACCAAGATCAGAAACCACTATTTGAATTTTCATCTTGAACATGGAAATAACATCTTTATGCGAAACTGAACACTAAATAGACCTGTAGCAAGACTTTTGTTATAAAAAATGAGAATTTTTTTTAAATTTTAAATTTTATTTTCAAATTATAAGTGGAGTGGTAGCACAAGTTTGTAATGCCAGCTTTCAGGAGGCTGATACAGGAGAATCACAAGTTTGAGGCCAATTTAGACTATATAGTGAGCCTCTGCCTCAAAAACCTAAACCAGAGGGATGGGGACAGGAGAAGGAGAGATTTTCTCTTCTTTTCAGTCCATCAGGCCTTCTTCTTTGGCAATACTCTATAAATTGTTTAAAAACTTTTGGGAATTTGTCAAAAGCTAGTGTTTCCAATTACTAGAGACTCTTACATGACCACACTAAAGCTACCAGAGACTCTTAAAACTCTTATACACTACATGAGATATACTAGGAGGTAATTGAAGCTGTTTTAAAATTTAAACTGCAGTGAGGACCATATGAGCAGTCCCTCTTCAGAAACAGAGAATTTTCAGAAATTAATAAAGAACAATTAATAAAGTTGTAATTTTTGGTTTCGAGGCAAGAATTTCTTGGAATAGTAAAGTCAAGCTATGGAGCTCTGGGTAGTTTAAATTCTCATTATATTTTCATAAAGCTCATTCTACCTCCTTTATTTTCAAGCCATCTTTTGCTATTTGGATATATGAGTTCTGGTTCTATGCGTTTCTATGATGCACTTATTGTAACAGAGCACACAGATGCTATATTTATGAATGCTTAAGTATTCAAAAGTGTTATTGTGCCTCTGCAGAAAAGTCACATTCCAAATTTCATTCAAGATTCTTGGCTTATAGAGCTTTGCTGTCAAATGTCTCTAAGCAGTGTTCATGGTCTTGTAGCTTCCCAGGTTTCAAACTGGAGGTCTTAGGCTAATGTGATTCTTTTATTAAATGTGACCACAAATTCCCTACTTAGGCCACTTACTCTTTGCACAGGTTTTAATTTTTTTTCCCTATCCCCTTCCAGGCAGTCTCTAATGACATTTTGTATATTTTTCAGTGCTACTACTCAGAGTTACTGGTAAAAATATTAATGGAAGTCAGGCTACTCTTCCCATATGGAGAAATCTGTGAGATTCCAAAATGACCAGTACAAAGCTTGCCTGGAGGCATGGCTCAAGTGGTAGAAGTTCAGCCGAGCAAGCAAGGAAGCTGAACAACTCAAGACTCTGAGCTCAAAACCTACTACCTACAAACAAAAAAGAACAAAAGCAACCAAGCAAAAAGACAGAATTAGAGGACACATTCCATTCACAGGGTCTTTGAAGCAAGTCTATTATCATCCATTCTTTCTCCACTGAAAGCTTGTAAAAATATAGTAGTAATCTTTGGGATTCTGAAATCTCAGAGACTTTTTTCCTGGCTTATAGGGATTGTGTTCAAATTTAAAAAGTCAAGTTTTTTTTCAGCTCAGGAAAATCTTAGCTTATCATCTCTTATATTCAACTATTTCAATCTGTCTCTTTCTCTCCTTAAGAAATTCCACATATGTAATGTCTCCCACATCTATTCTTCATATTTTTAGCTTCTTGTCAGTTATTTTTATTTCCTGTCTTTTGGGTTGCAAGATATTTTCTTCATTGATTTTCCAGACAATTATTTTTCCCCTATAGCATTTTGTTTTCTTCAGGTTTTATACTGACTTTAAGTATTTGAAATTCAAGTTTTAATGATTGTTTTGTGCTTTCTAATCTATCTACTTGAAAGTTCTCATCACTTCCAATTAAAATGCTCTTCTGTTTCTTGTATTGTTTCTGTTCTGGTAGAAATCATCTGTTTTATTTGTTTAGTTGACAGGTCTTTTCAAATTGTTATTTCCTCTTACATAGACATTCTCTTCTTTAACACTAGAGCCATCAATGAAAATTAATCAGTGACTTAAAGAATTAAAGAACTGTGGCTTTAGAGAGTAACTTTTTGTGGACATAGTAGCAATAGCAGAGTCCAGGTAATCAGCCAGATCTAAGGGGACCAATGTAAACTATCCAATGTAAATATTCCAATGGAAGTCTATGAGAGTCTGGTTACCAGAGACTCTTTTTTTTTTTTTTTT
>NW_012267250.1:2383960-2401740 GCF_000151885.1 Dipodomys ordii
CTGTTGAAGAATTGAACTCAGGGCCTCACGCATGCAAAGCAAGCACTCTACCACTGAGCCACCTTCCCAGCCCTTCCAGAGATTCTTAACACCCAAAACCCTGCAAGTCTTCAGAAAGCAGCTCAAACTGAAATCGTTTGCAGGTGATAAATAAACACTTATGCTGGATAACAACCTAAATCCATTTTTGGAACTTTTCTATTTTTGTGTTAAAAATAACCTTGGTCAACAATGAAACTTCAGTACTGTATGCTTAAAGAAAAGGGAAAGACTGCTCCATATATATGCAACATTATCTCTGCTAGTCATACGTGAACAGTACAGAAGAAGCTGCAGTTCTTTAACTGGAGACTGACTCATATCTTCCAAACCACACCTTAGTCACAGGGAATTGGAGGTACAGGGCGTGGCTTCATTCTCTTCAACCTGTCCCCTGGCAATGCAAGAGGGGTAACTCCTTCTGTCTAATCTCTCAATACCACCAACTTCCCCCCACCCCTCCTCACAGCCCCTAGGTTCCTTCACCCAGGGATTCATCATCTACACCGTTAGAATTTCCTATGGTGCCAAGTAAGCAGACAAGCCTTAAAGGAGAGGTACAAGAAGAAAGCGGTTTAAAAGGATGTGTGTTAGAGTCTTCAGTCAAACTTATTCCCACCTATGAAAGATAACAACTTAAGCCATTATGACCCTGAGAAAAAAGCACAGTGATAAGAAAATCCCTCAGAGTGGGCAATGGATGCTAGGCCGTCCTAGCAATGGATGTTGTGCTGTTTTCACAGACAGCAGAGAGGAGGTCCAGAGCAGCAACTGTGAATAAAAATGAAAAGCATTTGATCACTCCCATAGCTCATGTGTCACTCACAGACATGGTCCTTCTCCAGCTGAGTGCCCACAACTTGGAATTACATATGTTTCAGGAGTCACACACTTAAATATTTCTGTATCCAGTCTACACACCAACATAAAATGAATCATGAGCACAAGTAATTCTGGGGTGAGAAAAAACTGATGACTTTGTGCCACCACTCAAAAAAAAAAAAAGTCTATCCAAGGAACATCTTCCTATAAAAATTTCCAACTGCTTCTTGGCACCCGTTCACTTGAACACCAAATGCCTTGTGTGTCTCAATTTCCAACATTCGAGATAAAAAAATTAATTGTATGATGAAAGGGGTGACATTAATTATAATGTACTAAATTCATAAATACCTTGTTGAGAGGCAACACCTTTTTATACTTACTTAAAGAGCATAAAATATACTTAAAATTTTCATTCAAATTACTTTCTGGCTCATGTTTTATTGCCAAGATTATGTTATATTTGTCATTTTTTAAAAAATAGTAACTTCATGTTCAATATCCTGATAGATTAGTTTTTGTTTGTCAATTCAGAAAGCTAAGCTAAGTAACTATGAAGAAGAGGAAAAGGCAAACCAGAATGATCAAATAACAACTAATAATAGGTTCTGATTACTAGCTTTATTTATAAACTTTCTAGAAATATTTAATTCTTTAAATTCTCCATATGTGTAACTAATCCCAATTAGGACTCAAAGAAAGTGTGACTTGCTTGGTGGGAGAGTACCAGCAGTGTTTTCAAAATAATCCAAAATGAGTTTACATTACTCTTGTATTACCAATAAGGTTTGGTTGTGTCTTTGTGTTGGTTTTAAAACAAGACAAATATGATTTTTATACTGCATGATTTTGCTTCTATAAACATACCCCGACAAACAAAACCTCAGGCAAAACTAAACTATAGTGTCAAAAGACTGCATGGTATTGTTTCTGGGATAAGGGGATTGGGATCAGCAGAAGTAAGGGTAGGGAGGAAGGGGTTCAGTGAGGTTGATATGTTCCACACATTTATCTAGGTGGTGATCACACAAGTAAAACTAGTGTGTTTTTAGCATTGGGCAAGCATTGTGAGGAAGAAAAAAAATTTAAAGACCAACTGTCAAGTAATGCCCTTGTGCCTTTACTAGGAAGTTCTTGGTACCTATAAGGGTGCTCACTTTCGAAAGAATAGAAGAACTATAACACAAAAGAGAGTTCTAACTTGGGTGATGAGAAGTGACAAAAGAAGTATCATATTTGGCATAGAGGATTTCCTAGAGGAATTCAGAGATGTCAGGAATAAAGATTACATGCTGCATGGGACAACTGGAAACAAGAGTCCAACAATATAACGTAATACAATTTTTTTAATGCCATGACTTAAAAACATGGGAAGCATGTTGAATAGAAAAGAAGGATAGACATAATGAAGTACCTGGCTTTCACTATGACAAATGTCTAAGACAAAATGTCTTCCTCAAACTGGAATGAGGAAGCTAGCAGTGGAAGAATCACTTCATCAGGAAATGGAGTGGAAGACATGGAAACTAATATCTTTAATTCCACAGAGGCTGGGAGAGAAAATGACTCTAAATTTAACAGCAGAAGTAAGGATGGACCAGACAGACTGACAAACATCTGTTACATCTGTAAAATGACAACTGAGTATCCTTTATCCGAAATGCTTGGATCTAGAAGTATTTGACATTTTGGAATTCTCTTCCAATTTTGGAACATTTGCATAAACATAATGAAATAACTTGGGAATTGAGCCCATACAAACATAAAATTTATTTACATTTCATATATCTTGCACACATAGCCTGAATATAATTTTATGTAGTGATTTTAGTGCATGCACTGTTTTGACTGCAGCCCACAAATTAAGTCAGGTTAGAATTTTCCACTTGTGGCAACCATGTTAATGCTCAAAAATTTTGTGTTCTGAAGAATTTCACATTTTGAATTATCAAATCAATCTGTATTTGAATACATGCTAATTCTCACCCCACCAAAATGAAATAATGTTTTAATAATAATAATTGAGATTTTGAATGATCAAATCAACCTGTTGAACATATGCTAATTTTCATCCCCCCCCACAAACGAAATCATGTTGGTTATTATCTGTGCCTTATTTGTGGCATGGATTATGTATGCATGTGGAGCTCTTAAAGTTATGAGACCAATAGCACTGAGAAAAAATGATTTGGGGAAAGGGAATATGGGAAGTCTTAGACTTTGGAGCCTTCAGAACTCTTCCAGGATTTTCAGGCAAAAAGATTTCCTAATCAGAAAATAAAGAGCATTGGTGGTAGGGTAACAACACTTTAGGGAGTTATGTATTGGCAATAGAGCTCACTGACAATTTTCATCCTAGAATAACTTCAGGTCAATAATTTTCACAGTCAGAATAGCACTTAACAAGAAATACTGACCAAAGCAGATTCTAAAGGAGCATCTGAAAAAGAAAAGACATTATTTGAGGGTTAGAAAAACTCTTACATCGGAGTCTTTTCCTGACCTTGTAGTGTCCTAATACCCTCACCTTGTCTAGTGGGAAGAATTATTTAAGGAGTCAGAGCAGCATGAGCAATCACAGTTAGAGGTTGCATGATCTCATTTGGGAAAAATTCATAAAAGGAAAATTCCAGAAGAAACCAAGCTATATATAATAGCAAGCAAATCCATGGTTGCCTGAGAAGAGCAAGACACTGGGAAAATGACTGTGGCGGGATAGGGGTTTAGAGTGTGACATAAGTATTATATAGCATGATGATGATAATGGCAATTTATATTTGTTGTGAAAGTTCAAAACATACTGAATTTATCTTTTAAATGGGTGAAGTTTATTATACACAAATGGTTTCTAGAAATCTAAAAATAGTATTTTTCCCTTTAGTAAATTTCCTCCAAAAGTTGCCATTTTTATATGTAAGTGGCTTGTTTTGTCTGTTTGAATAAATAGACAAAGCCTTATGTTCATGTAGAAAGTATTTGGAAAACTAACAATGGAATTCTGGAGGCAATTTAGGGTAGTGATCAAGTGAATGCAAGAGCATGCAAGTGTAGCTGTGTACTGCCCCCTAGTGGACACAATGCAAAATGTCAGTTCCTTCATTCATTCCCAGCTGTTCCTAATCATTTGACCGCAGGGAATTGTTTGGGGAAGTTGAACATGGTCAATAGATTGGCAATTCCAAACAGTTCAATTTAAATGAAGACCTTGGGTGGAGAATGTTGCATTTGATGAAGCAAGTCCCTGCCTCATCTTACTTGCATTCCTCTGGCCTAAGACGTAAGCAAACAACCAAATTAACAAAACCATTCCAATTATGACAAGAAACAAGCAAGATGAATAGTTGATAGCTTACTTGCTTGAGGTAAGGCAGAAACTGCTTTGCTTCAGGAGGTCAGATAGGCTAATAGATGGGAGCTTCAAGGGACACTCATTCCAGAAAAGTCAACATCCATGAAGTAGATTAAAAATCAGACAGACTTGTGAAGTGTGAAGATGTGTGATTAATGAGTAAGGGAGCTTAAAGAGGTAAATGAAAATGAGTTTTGTGGAGACTCAAGGACTAGAAAAGGAGTTTAGCTTATCCGATTCAGAAGAAAGTCCCTGAAGCCTCAAAGAACTGACATGACTCAGTCCACATTTTAAACTTTATGGGCCAAGGAAGCATTCTGTATTGTGTCTATGGCGGTTTACAGTCATTTGTCAAAAGTCACTGAACAGAACTTAGTATGTTAAGGTGACACCCAGCTTTAATCCAAGAACTTACCAGACTAAGACAGGAGGAGTACAAAGCCAGCCTAAACCACATAGTGAAACCCCAAAATAACAATAGCAAAACATCACTGAACAGTGTGCCTTTAAAAACTGAACTAGTAAATTTTACTCTATATAAATTACATTTATCCTGACGAAAATAACTAAAAACAAAAACAATATTCTCAGGTATTAAGAATAGTTTCTCTGGAAGATTCTTTTGTTTCCTCCTGATGAAATCATTTGCATGTCTTTACCTACTTAAACTCTGTGCATGTAGAGTTTTCAATGGGGAGAAATGGTTTTTTTTCTAGTGTTTTTTTTTGTTTGTTTTAAATTTTTTATTGTGAAAATACCGTACAGAGAGGTTACAATTATATGAGCAAGGTAATGAATGCATTTCTTATCAAGCATTGTTGCCTTGTCCTTTGTTTCCCCTTCTCTTCCCTTCCCATCCCCCCCTCAAAGTTGTAAAGTTTGTTTTTCAACATAACAACTTGTACATCTCATTGTTGCAATGGATCCACCTGTATCCCTATTTAAACTGTTTGTTTTTGCCCTTCCCCTCCACAAATTATAGCAACATCAAATACAATGAAAGCAGGGGTTATACCGTGGGGGCGGGACATACAAAGCAATGAAGAAATCATCTTATAAATATTTATTTAAGTCAGCAAAACTAGAGACAAGGAGATCATTTCAGTGACTAACAAGAAATGACAGGAAAGGGCTTAGAGGCTGAGCTGTGCCAGAAGAAATGGGAGAGGGCGCCGTAAACATTGAGTTTGGAAGTCAAATTGCCAGTTCTTGCAAGTGGATTAATTGTGGGCAAAAGAAGCAAGGAGAAAGAAGTTAAGGGTGATTTTTGGAGTATGGCCTCAGCATCATGAAGCAGATATGGGTGCAAAGAACAATCGACTCCACTTTGGAGCTTTTTAAAATATTTGAGGTCATTCTTGTTTACCCAATCACAGGTGAAAAGTCTGTTAAAAATGTAAAGCCTGGCTGGGAATGTGACTTAGTGGTAGAGTGCTTGCCTCGTATGCATGAAGCTCTGGGTTCAGTTCCTCAGGACCACAGAAACAGAAAAAGCCCGAAGTGATGCTGTGACTCAAAGGTAGAGTGCTAGCCTTGAGCAAAAGAAGCTCGGTGACAGTGCCCAGGCCCTGAGTGCAAGCCCCAGGACTGGCCAAAAAAAAGCAAGCAAGCAAGCAAGAAAGTAAACCCTATGGCTGCCACCGATTGATGTCAGTCAGTTCATGCTGGCCTATAAAATATTACACACTGGTATATAAAATATTATACACAATAGATTTCTCACAGTCCTTGGGGCGGGGTTCTAGACACTAGCTGGTTTGATGTTTGGTGAGGACCTTTGCCTTCCATGGCATTTTCTCACTGTGTGACAGGAGAGAGGAGCAGAAAGGGTCTATTAGGTTTCTTCAGCCATTTTATAAAACACTAATCCCACCTTGAAAGATATGTAATGTTCACACTGAGTAATCACCTACCAAATGCCTCGCTCATAATACTGCTGCACGGAGGATGGTTTCAACATAAATATTTGGAAGGAGATACATTAGAATGATCATACATGATATTTAAAACCTTGAGCCTGATTGAGAGTGATAAACGATCCGGGGCATGGGTGTAGATGAAACAGAGGTCTGGAGACAGCCAACAAGGGAGACCTGACCATACACATAAACACACACACACACACACACACACAAACAATTAAGCCTTTGAAAGTTGAGCCTGTAGCTTGGAATACCATAACAAAATATATAGACTGAGTGGTTTAAACAACACAAATTTATTTTCGCTAGGACTAAAAGTTAAGAAGTTCGCTATCAGGGCATCCATTGGCTTGCTACCATGTAACTCCAATCTCTTCCTTTAGCACTTGCCTCTATGGCCATCTCTGATAAGGAAGTTAGTTATATTGTGTCCTGGCCTCCCTCCTCCAGCATGATCTCATTGTAAATTAACTAATTTACATCCGTAACGACTCAATTTCCAAATGAGGCTACATTCTGAGATCCTGAGGGCTAGGACTAAGATATGTCTTTTGGGGAGAGGTTCAGGGGAGGCAGGAAAGAATACAATGCAGCCCAGTATTCTTGCTGGGGCTTTGTGGATTAAGTCTTCCCTCTTAAGCATAAGCATCCCTCTTCAAATCTTTAATACGCATTTAATCCCCCTGTCTCAGATCTAATACCCACAAAACCTTCCTGTCGTCAGTTCCTTCCTAAGGTTTAAGGTTCTGCAATACCAGATGTTAAGTGTGGTAGAATCTGAAGATGTTAGAGGAGAAAATGCGCAGGAAAAAAAGTGCTCCAGGGAGGCTTTTAAAAAATGCTAATTTTGAGTTTAAAATAAAGCAACATGGTACTTATTTTTTATACCTAGATTTAAAGTTCCAACATGCATCAGTCACATAGTGTTAGACTCTATCCTACTACTTCATATTTTCCATTCTTCAACTTGAGCCCTAAAATCAAGTACTAATTGCATAAAACACTCTGTTAATAAATGTTTTGAGCAGTTCTATCTCCTTGGATAAACTCTGAAGAAAATATTAACTCAAGGTGTCATTTCAAATAAGCAGGGAAAAGAGGGGTTCATTAATAAAATGGACAGAGAAGTCGTCTAACTACTGAGGTAGAATAAAGTTAGATACTTGTATCTAAAGTTAGATACAGATTTGTTAGAGAGAGATGCATCTTTTAAATTAGATAAAATAAACAAAAATATATAATTATGTGAGAAACCAAGGATATACTTGGGATATTTATTATATTCTGTTTTGGAAGTCTTCCCTGCCAATTATAAATAGAAAGATTTAATCTATAAAAATATGAATTAATCTCGGTGCCAGGGGCACATGCCTATAATCCTAATTACTGGGGTGGCAGAGACCAAGAGGATTGCAGTTCGATGCTCATCCAGGGAAAAAATGTTCTCACTAAGTTTAACTCCCAGCACCAAAGAATAAGAAAACAAAATGCAGAATTCTAGGCTCTACCTCTGGATCAAAATGTACATTTCAACAAGATTTTCCAAGGGATCATTACTCCTCTTTTCATAGCTTTGCAATATTCTTGAGCTTCCCATTCAAGGGCAAAGATGGTACCGGCAGATTACAGCTTTTCAGCACCACCAGCATGAATGGAGTATGTTTCATTCATTCTAGAGGTATTTCCTGGGATGTGACACTAGTGACTACAGTGGTGCAGACTGATGTGCACTGCAAAGGCTGACATCTGAGGTATCTGATATACATTATAGACTTTTTATTGTGTGTGTGTATGTATGTGTGTGTGTGTGTGTGTGTGTGTGTGTGTGTGTGTGTGTTTGTCAGTTGTGGGGCTGGAACTCAGGGCCTAGGCGCTGTCCCTGAGCTCTTCTGCTCAGGCTAGCACTCTACACTTTGAGCCATAGTGCCACTTCTGGTTTTCTGGTGGTAAATTGGAGATAAGAGTCTCAAGGAGGAAAGTCCTTGACTTAGGCTGCCTTTGAACTTTGATCCTCAAATCTCAGTCTCCTGAGTAGCTAGGATTACAGGTGTGAGCCACTCACACCTGGTTTTACTACTATATTTTTCTTGCTACAATTTTCTAGTAGATGGGATGGCAGTGTCTTATAATAAAATATTATACATATGTTTCAGTTACATTAAAAGTCAAGGATAGAGAAAGCGCTACCTTTTTCTATTCAAAGGTGCCCTTTGGGTTAGATTTCACCTTAGATTCAGGGACTAGAGACACAATATTGGATCAGAAAGGATGAATTATATTTCCTGTTTGATATCATTCATCAATTTCTTCAGAGTTGTATGAGCAGTCACAGTGTGGTAGTTGTGAAACAAATGGTATGGATCCCCTTCTCTCTGGGACAGTGGAGAGAAGACAAGCATTGTCAGAGCAGTGTTAACTTCTCTTAAAGCAATTCCTGATAAGCCTTTGTTTTGAGATCCTTTTGAAAAATTCTATTTTTCCTTTAAATGTGCTGAGATGTTGGAAGCTAAGTAGACTGAACTCCCAGACCCCTCTGCCTTGTACAAAGGACTGCCAATCCAGGTGTTTACTGTACATATGAGTAGATTGCTGTGATTGGCACAGACACACTGTCCCTCCCTTTTCGTGGCTATATAAGCAAGTTATTCAACTTACTTTGTGCAGCATCCTCCTTGCTGCTTCTTCCTGATGCTACATTAGGTCCTAATAAAGACTTTTCTCTCCAGTGGTTTTGCCCACCTTGGCTGAGTTGGTAATATAAAGTAAGGGTGGCAAACCATGGGGACAATCACCGGTTGACAGAGAGACCCTCTTACCATAGGAGCTGTAACACTTATGGCCGGAACCTCACCACTACCTACTGGTCAGAAGCCTGAGGCTGGAACTCTACACTGAGGCCCTGTCAAGGGCCGAGGCCTTACTGCCGTTGCTCACTTCATCACCTGCAAATACCTACCAAGGCCTAGAATAACTTTGGTAGCTCCCCTTCATTGCCCATGATTTCCATTTGGAAAATTTCTATTTGGGAAAGAATCCTACCAGCTACCTATCCTACCCTTACCTGCCTCTTCTTGCTCTGATTAAAAAAAAAATCAATGAATGTGGCTTGTATTATTACTATCTCATAGGATGAAGTCTTTAATTTTAATGTTCAACATCACTATACAGGTTGTGTTTTTCCCCTTCATAAAGTCCTTTATGAATGATGCAACACAATTCCAAATACAGTGTTTTTGTTTGAATGAAGAATGCCCAGTCACAGTTGAGCTTTAGACTTTATGATACAATTAATTATGCATTGTAATAAACTGAAAGGAAAATTTTTCTCTGCATAGGCTATAATTTTTATTACCCAGTTCCTGCAGAATGTGCATTATAGTTTATTCAGTATTTGTTTTCACATTTTCAGTTTCTTCTTCCTTCCTTCCTTCTTTCTTCCTTTCTTTCTTGTTTCCTTCCTTCCTTGTTTCCTTCCTTCAGGGCCTAAGCACTGTCCCTGAGTTTTTGTTTCTCAAGGCTAGAGCTCTACCACTTGAGCCACAGCACCACTTTCAGCTTTTTCTGTTTATGAGGTACTAAGGAATCGAACCCAGGGCTTCATGCATGCTAGGCAAGCATTCTACCACTAAGCCACATTCCCAGCCCCTCATTTTCAATTTTTTTGGTACATCTTCCTCTTCTGAAGTTTTCCATTCTTAATAAAACTACACAGACACAGTTGAGAATTTTGGTTCAGAGAGCAAAGATTTATGAACAAGGATGCTCATGGCAACATAATTTATGATAGTTCTTAAAACAGGAAGCATTTTCAAACTTCGAACAAAATGTGTTTCTGTACACATTGAGGCAGCCAAGAATTATAAAGTTATTAAAACTATGAGTTTAAGGAATAATTAACATGTTAAATGGTAAGTAGAAATGTTATAGGGGGAAATATCAGAGTGCAAAACCACACGTAGGGTGTAATCTGAATATCCTCAAGCTCCTTGGTAGTCTTCAAAGTAGCATTGAACATATCACCAGAAGCTTGTTGGAAATACAGACTCTTAGGCCTCATGCCAAACCCACTGAATCAGAATCCTCAGAAGTATCTTAGGCACATTAAAGTCTGAGAAGCATTATACAACACTTATCCACTTTGGGAAATAGCATCAGTCCACCTTAACAACTTGAATTGAAGATGAGTAGCTCACTACTCTCAACCTGTCCATGCAGAGTTGCAGCCCTCTCCAAACACACAACAGGGCATCCAGTTAGCCATAGTGTAGAACCAGCCACTGGCTGATGCCTGTATTTCCCTACTCAGCATCCCCAAGGGGAAAATGATCTTTTCTTTGGGGGGGGGTCCAGTCGTGGGGCCTGAACTCTGGGCCTGGGCGCTGTCCCTCAGCTCTTCAGCTCAAGGCTAGCACTCTACCACTTGAGCCACAGCGCCACTTCCGGCTTTTTTCTTTTTGCTTATGTAGTGCTGAGGAATCGAACCCAGGGCCTCAGGCATGTAATGCAAGCACTCTACCACTGAGCCAACTTCCCAGCCAGGGAAAATGATCTTTAATCATGGTGATTATCTGAAAATTAGGTTAAGGAAGCCAGAAATTTATTTATTTATTTTAATTCTCTGGTAACTTCTCTTTGAATCTACCTTCCATAGAAGCCTTGAACATTCTTTCCTTTCTTCTCCTACCCCACAAGCCTATCTTCTTTCTTACCCTTGGGTAAGTGACTCTTCTCAAGAGTCAAGGAAGGGACCTCATGTCCCAGAATTAGGAGAAACAACTGAGCTGTGTGGACAGCATCACAGTGTGCAACGTGGGTGCCCACCCACCCGTGAGCCTTGGGAAGTGGCAGCACTGCCTCTCTGGCACTGGCCTGCCTGATGTGGCCCACCTTGACTCCCTGCAGGTTAAAAAACCCCCCTCTGATGACTGTCCACATGATCATACCAGTCCACCCTAGACCTGGACTCTGGTTCTCACTGTAGTGGCTCCGGGCATAGTTGGATATGCCAGGACAATGCTCTGGAGCACTTTAAGAAGTGTCTTCCATCTCCTCCTGGCTGGCATCACAAACCTTTTCCATGCTGCAAACCTCACATGCCTACCAAAAAGTACACATTGGAAAGGATATGGATTTAGATTGAAATTAGACAAGGGGGAGTGAGTTTGGGTCTAGAGGATATTTCTCCTGAGAATTTCCAAGGGGGGTGGAAATTTTCTGGTTATACTCAAGCATGGAATATGTGATGGAATATAATAGAAGAACAGATGACAGCAGGAGAAAAGGCATTGTCTTAGTTCTTGGAACAACCTTGGCAAAATCATTCCCAGACCTTATAATTTCCCCTTTTCTGAATGATGGGTACAAATATTTACATAGCCTGTCTAGGCATGCAAGTTCAAATAAGATCATTCTTGGAAAGGAGGGCTGAAAACTCGAAGACATAGCATATGCACCAATATTATACAGCATTATGGTAAGGAAAAAAAGTTTGTTTCTTAAATTGACCTGAAAATATTCATCCTTGGCCACATGGGGGAACCCGTGAGTTGATATTGTGTATTATCAAGTGAAGGGTAAGCTTGCAGAAGTCTAGCTTGGAAATTAACAGTGCATTAGAAAGTGATTTACACCTGCTACACAGTAGGTTAAGTAGAAGACAGTCAGGAAAAAAAAGTTTATTGTAGTTGTGGGAAGGTATTCTGTTCTATGAGCTTTGAATAAGAGAATATTCACAGTTTCTCAAATATCTGTGCAATTGCTCAGATCCTATCTATAGGAGGTTTGTTTTTTATAATGTACTTTATGTTCTACATAGATTCATGGCAAAATAAATGACATATGTACAGTACAACAGCTTTGTTTGTTGGGTTAAATTATCTGAAGGTGTTGTTGACCTCACATTAGAATCCATTTTTTAGTGACCCTCAGCTTTATTGACTCTTTCTTCAATTCTTCAGTTCTGTCATCATTCCTGGCCTCCTCCACCTTTTAGTTGCCTATCTAAAATATCCCCAAATAATTACTGTGAACATTGGAGAGACATGATGAATTTTTTTTATTGGAGAGAGATGAACTTCAAAACTCATTTTCGGCTCAGTAGCATAGCACCTCCAATGTGTAGTGGGGATTCGTTGCTTCAGGGTGCCTCTGTGCTTCAGCATGCAGAACAGATGTTTCATTTCACAAGTTTTTCCCATTTATTATACATGATATCTCTATCTCTGTGAGAGGAACGCTCCTTTGGGGAATACGCTGTTCCATTTCCCCAGCAAGCTGACTGCACGGAAATGAGTTGTTGAGTCAGCTTCAATTCACCTCAGAAGAGGAGTTTTCTTTTCTTTTTAAATTTTATTTTGCCAGTCCTGGGGCTTGACCTCAAGGTCTGGGCACAGTCCGTGAGCTTCTTTTGCTCAAGAGTAGCCCTCTACCACAGTGCCACTTCCAGCCTTTTCTGTTTATATAGTACTGAGGAATCAAACCCAAGACTTCATACATGCTAGGTAAGCACTCTACCACTAAGTCACATTCCCAGCCCAGAAGAGGAGTTTTCTTTTTTTTTAATTATGTTTTTAATTGTAAAAATACTGTACAGAGAGGTTACAGTTACATCTGTGAGGTAGTAAGTACATTTCCTATTGAGCATTGTTACCTCCTCCTTTGTTTTTCCCCTACCATCCCTTTCCTCCCCACCTCCCCAACTCCTCCTTCCTTCCCCCCACAAGTTGTAAAGTTCATTTTCAACATAGTGTCTTGCACATCTCATTGTTACAATGGGTCAACCTGTATCCCTATTTAAACATTTAGTTTTTTCCCTTCCCCCCCCCCAAATTAGAAAAGTGTATATACAAGATGCAAGATACCAGAATCAAATAAAGTGAAAACAGGTTATACCATGGGGGGAGAACATACCAAAGAAACAAAAAAAATCACATAGTACATTATAAGTACATTAAAAATAATAGCAAGCAAGAAAAAAATCACTTGTGTCCCTGTCTTAGGGTTCATTTCGCTTAACATCATCTTATCTGGTCATATATACATAGCTTTTGACCTTTTCTGCTTGTCCTAGACATATACTAGTTATTGCAAATAAGGGAAACCATGGGACCTATGTTTAGAAGAGTTTTCTAATGCCCTTTGTTTATATTCCTACAAGGTCATCAAAGTGTTCGAATACCCTTTGTTTATATTCCTACAACCACCAAAGCAAAGTGGTCACAGTTCCAAATCCTTCACAAAAGCTCTCCTCTGCACATGCCATTTCCCTACCTGAATTGCATTTAATTGGATACACACATCTTGCAATTGAGTTTCATATCTTCTGTGAATGGTTGCTTGATTAATCCCACCTGAAGCAGTAGCTCTTTCTGCAAGCAACTAGGCAGCACCTGTTGGGGATCTTATTTGTACTTATAAGCAGCAACTTAGGGGAGAAAAGCTGTTGAGCAGAGAAGAGTATTGACTTTACCTCTCTCTGTGTAGTGTCGTATTTCTCTGAGGCAAAGATGGTGCTTATCAGTCTTTACCAACCCTTCTCAGGCTGGGCACACGCCCTTCACACAGTATTTTAAAACGATAACCTGGTTGATTTGATAGAACTGCCTTACAGCTTTGTAGCCTGGCTTGTATTAGGGCTAAAGAGGACAGGGAAAAAGAGCACCCTAACACTCCAACATCAGGAGGAATACAGAGTAAGTTATGAGAGTCCTTTGCAGGAAGTTATTATTGTTATTACTATTATTTGCAAGGCTGGAAATCGAAACCAAGGCTGCATGTGCTACCACTAAGTTAGATTCCTAGGTCTAAACAGGTCAGATTATGGTTTAAAGGCATTTCAAGCCTATTTTTATAATTTTTTTATTTTAAAATCAATAAAATTAATTACTTTCTGCATATGATTCTATGAACATTAGCATTTGTGTCGATTTTGAATATCCATTCAGAATATTTTTCAAAAGCTCCATCGCTCCAATCACTTCCTCATTCTATTTGTAGTCACACTCTCCATCAACCCCAAAGACCCAACAACCTTTGCTTTATTTTTTTTCATATCTACCTATTTGCCTTTACATGTCATGTATGGCACAAAACCTACATATAATGAAGTTTACAAGGAAATATGTCAAAATGGCATTCTATGTAAAAAGTGGTTCACTGTGGCTGAGTTATTATAGTTGCGTGTAAGCTGCTCTGCCATCAACCAAGCCATGAGACTAAACCCTATCGATCTTACAGTTTAAATCCTAGTGTTCTGGTCATGGCAGTGCAGTCTTGTACAGAGAGCCCTTCCCTCGTAGCCTCTTCACTGAAGCCTCCTTGTGAAAGATCTGAAGGTTCTGTTTCTGCCCCCCCCCCCATTGACTATTATGCTGCCTCGCTCCCTGTTCTCAGTTGTCTCTTCTTCCTTGGTCACAAGAGAGCTCCCCTGCTGCTTCACTAGTGGTCTGTCCTAGTGTGTGTGTGGGGGAGGGGTGCTGAGGGAACCCGTCCTGCAGCCATTCACAGGCACCATGAATTAGGGCTGGCTAGGAACCACCTGAGACTACTGCTTCTGACTGCTGTTTTACTGACTGCAGCCTAGAACCTCCTTCGTTGTGTCTCCTCTCCCCCTGGAGTTAGCTCAAAGCCATCAGGAAGCTCTGTTCATGAGTGAAGACTACTGTGGACCAGGACCAAGGTTCCTCACACAGGGCTCCAACCCCACCCCCTTCCCACTTAAAATCCCAGGGCAGGCCTCGGTGTCTATCACCCTATCAGAAGCTGCAGCATTTTCTCTGACAGTTGAGCAGCTTGGCTGCCTGCAGCAAACAAATGACCTGCAGGGGGCAATATTGTCTTTTTTTATCAGTCATGGGGCTTGAACTCTGTGCCTGGGCACTGCCCCTGAGCTCTTCAGCTCAAGGCTAGCGCTCTACCACTTGAGCCTTAGCCCCACTCCCGGCTTTTTCTGCTTATGTGGTGCTGGGGAATTGAACCCAGGGCCTCATGCATGCAAGGCAAGCGCTCTACCACTGAGCCACCCTCCCAGCCCCAGCAATATTGTCTTATACCACTTGTTTGTCTACTGAAACCCTCAGCTCTAACCTAACCAACCAGGATGTGTTTGTAGTTTACCTTACTAATAAGCTAAACAAAGTAGAAATAGACATTAAGATACCCACAGGAGCTATTGGCTGAAACATAAAACAGAATCTATTTGTAAGTCTGTTTTTTCCCACTTTCACTTCCTCTATTAACTTTTCTTATGCCTTACAGCCCAAAGTTAAGTGTCCTTTGGTTAGGCTGTGATAGTATACTTGTCTGGATTTTAGTTTTCCATGCTTAAAATAGCTCTACCTAATTATTTTAAGGCTGTAAGAGCATTTCGATGTATCTTCTGCTTCTTAGTAAACTTTCTATTGTACAGAAAGGGCAAATCACTAAAGAGATGGACATTCCCCTTAGAACATATAAATGCAAAGTATTTTAATAAGTGAAAAGGCAGGGCCAGAATTTTTGTTGTCTCTGCAGCTGTATTGATGCGTCCATACTAATTCACTCATTCCCTTCCTGTGTCCAGCTCCCTAGTAATGAAATGTGCACAGGTTCACCACAGGAGAGGCCTGGGGAAGACAGACTACACCGATGACCAATTCCTTCAGCCTCAGAGTGAAAGCATCCTCACCAGGACAAAACTTTATTCATTCATCAAATATTTATGAGCACCCTTTACTTACCGAGTATAGTACTGGAAACTGCATGGTCAGAATTCCCACTCCCATAGAGTTTAAATGGCTATGCAGCCTTATAAAATGTATTTATTTATCCTTGATTAGTTGTACCATAGGGTTCCAATTGAACATGTCCAATTTTATGTCTAATACATCCTATCAATATCACCCCTTCCATCATTCTCCCCCATCTTTCCCAACCCCACAGATCCCTTCAGTTTTCCTAGTAGAATAGAGTTTTGGCATTTGTACACCTTGATTCACCCTTTTCCTTTTTAAATACGTTTACCTAGAATTATCATCTTTCCTTACCTCCTCTTGAAAAAAAAACATTTCAGCATTTCTTAATTATGTAAAGTAATTGTGCTCAGCACATCAAGGCAGCCCATACAGATAATTACAGTGAAGTTGCTGTTGTCAAGCTTCTTATAAAGGGGAAAATGAAGATTCAGAGAAGTTATATGACTCTCACATTGGAACTAGAGTCAGTAGAAGACTCTAAGCTTTGAGAGTTCAAGTTTTCTATTGCTGTCAAATAACTCTATTACATAAGAGAACCAAAAAGAGAGATAACAACTACCAGGAAAAATACTACTTGTTAGTGTCTCAGAATAACTAATATACGTGTGAGTAGAATTGTTGCTGGGACTCCAGGAGAGATATGCATCTTATGCTAGTTATTTTTAGAAACTTCATTTTTTTTTGGCTGGAGCAACCCATTATTGCATCGAAATTTTTTACTGTGAAAATACTGTACAGAGGGGTTACAACTACATGGGCAATGTAATGTTATCTTTCTTATCAAGCATTGTAGCCTCCTCCTTTGTTTCCCCTTCCCATCCCTTCCCATTCTCCCCTCCCCACACCCCACCCTGCATTGAATTTTTTTAATTATGTGACTTTAATGTGACAGAAAACAGTCTAGCCTCTGTGGTGAGGTGAGCAAAAATAAACACAGCTCTCACATTCAGACAGCCCATATTTCCTCTTGAAATCACACATCTGGTAATATAGAATACATAGAATTTAAAAGACGTTATCTTGTGACCAAGATTCTCATTCCTGGAAATGAAAAGAATCTGTACTATACACAAGCAATCATGTTGAATGATATTTACTAGCAAAATATTTTTAAGTAAGTTTTTTATTGTGAAAATACTGTACAGAGGGGTTTTACGGTTATATAAGCAAGGCAATGAGTACATTTCTTGTCCAGCATTGTGGCCTCCTCCTTGTTTTCCCCCTACCATCCTGTCTCTCCCACCTCCTCAACTACACCCCTTTCCCCTTACAACCCCCACCTAAATTGTAAAGTTTGTTTTTCAACATAGCGTCTTGTACATATCATTGTTGCAATGGGTCAGCCTGTATCCCTATTTAAACATTTAGTTTTTTTCCCTTCCCCTCCCCAAATTATACCAACATCAAATATGGTGAAAACAGGTTATACCGTGGGGGAGGAACATCCAAAGCAACAAAAAAAAAATCACATGGTGCCTTATAAATATATTAGAAACAATAGCAAGCAAGAAAAAAACCACTTGTGTCCTTATCTTGGGGTTCATTTTGTTTAACATCATCTTTTCCGCTTGTCCCTGCCATATACTAGTTATTGCAAATAAGGGAAACCATGGGACCTATGGTTCTTTGGGCCTGGCTTACTTCACTTAATTTAATTTTCTCCAAGTCTTTCCATTTCCTAACAAATGGAGCGATGTCATTTTTTCTGATGGAGGCATAGAATTCCATTGTGTATATATACCACATTTTCTTGATCCATTCATCTACTGAGGGACATCTGGGTTGGTTCCATATCTTAGCTATGGTAAATAATGCTGCAATAAACATAGTTGTGCTGGTAGCTTTAATGAGGTCTTGTTTGTGATCATTCGGGTAAATGCCCAAAAGTGGGATTGCTGGGTCATAGGGGAGCTCTAT
>NW_012267250.1:2403435-2412534 GCF_000151885.1 Dipodomys ordii
CACTTCTGGCTTTTTTCTTTTTGCTTATGTGGTGCTGAGGAATCGAACCCAGGGCCTCAGGCATGCAAGGCAAGCACTCTACCACTGAGCCACCTTCCTAGCCCCCGTATAAAATAATATTTTATGAAATAAACTCCAACAAAAGGAAGCAAGAGATATTTTTTAGTTGCCATTGTTGCTGTTTTTGTTTTCCTTTTGTCTTGTTTGTTTGTTTGTATTTGGGAGGGTAAGGGAGGGAACATAAAAGGTTGGACAGGATGAACAAATACAACAGTGGTACTCACTAAACACTAAGAAGCATATTTCTTGTTGGCAAGATTATCAGTCATTTTCATGATTTTCCTTATGTTTTTTTGCAGATTGCAATTTACAGCAGCACACATACATTGTTTTTCTAATAAAAACATTATTGTAAAACCGAAAAAGAACAAATGTGCCCCTTCTGCCACTTTGAACTGAATCATGAGGCTAAATTCACTGCGGCTAAGTACCAGTAATATATCATACTGTAGCTATTGCAAATGTAGCTACGGACTTTTCATTCCATTTTACACATACTGTAGAGATACTTGGCCCAGATCAGCATTTCAAGATAGCCATCTAAAGCAGAGGGTTGATACAATTAAATAGATGCCAAGCTTTCAGTACTTCATGGTAATGGAAATGGCGCTTTTTTTTTTGTACTGAGTGCCTTAGAGACAGATTTCTAGGACCAGACTCATAACATTTCCAAGAAAGCTGCATGAATTTCTTTTTGATGATATCAACCCCTCACAAAGAAGTTTTAAGGAAAAAATATTTTTAGAACCAAATAAAAGGATTCTATAAAGTTGAAACTATTGAAGACAATGGGGAGAGATTGCGTGTGCTGAACGAGCACATTTTTGTGAAGGATCTGAATCATTTAGCGATCCCTTATCATACAATATAGCTGGGAACAATGGACATTAAATATTTTTAAAAAGATATATATATATATATATATTTGCAGTAGTAGGGGTTGAATTCAGAGCCTTGTATACTTAAAATCACCACCTCAGTCTTTTTTGTTTGTATTTGTTTTTCAGATAGGATTTATACTTTCCCCCAGGACTAGACCTGGATGGTGATTCTCTTACCTTTGCCTCCTAAGTATATGGGATTATAAACATGAACCATTATGCCAGGGTTATTATTTTTTTGAGATAGAATCTTGCTAACTTTTTGCTTGATTGGGCCTCAGACCTTCTTATCTCTGCTCTCCAAATGGCTGGAATTACAGGAATGAGTCACCATACCTAACCTCAGATTTTAATGATTCTTTATTTTATACTTACACTTTAAGTCTGTAAGTTATTATATGGCTAGACAGGCAGACAGATATGTAGGTAGAATATATAAGAATATACTTACCCATTGTATTTTAGAATATAAGACCATAGAGTTTTAGCATTTAAGACTATGGCTAACTCAAACTTGTTTACTAAAATGTGTGTGTATCTCTGTGTATGTGTGTGGGTATGTATAGTTAGTTCTCTATATGTACATGTTCCACTTCTATAGATTCAACCATCTATAGATAGAAAACACTTTTTAAAATATAGGGCATGACAAATTTCTTCTTGACATTTTCCCCTAAACAAAACAGTGCAATGACTATTTACATAGCATTTACATTGTAGTGCATCATATACTTTTGAGATGATTTAATATATACAAGTGGAGGCTACATACAAATATATCATTTTATGTAAGGAACTTGAATATCATCAGATTTTGGTACTCAAGGGCATCCTAGACTCAGCTGTCAGAGTACTGAGGAACAACAATGTGTGTGTGTGTGTGTGTGTGTGTGTGTGTGTGTGTATGTGTGTGTACATACACACAGTTTATAGTTCAGTGCGTGCTTACTGTGTGTCAAGTATTCTATTGAGATCCAATGTTGGTTAGCTAGCAAACATGACAAGTTTCTTATGTCCAGTAGCAGAGATAGAGAAGCATGCAAGCAAATGCAAAATCACCCATTGTGAAAAGTGAAGCAAAGGGGAAGAACAGAATGGAAACCAATTTAAGTAGGTTTCTGCTGCTTACATGCTATACTACCCTGTTGAAAATATCCATCTTTCTTCTTCATACCTAAACTCTTGAAATCTGCAGAAGTGTGGGGTGAATTGCATCTGACAATAAACAGGGAATGGGAATGGTCCAAACATCATCACTGCAGGATGTCCAGTTCAGCTCTAGGTCCCATGAGGGCACTGACTTTCTCATTGGAGGCTCTTGCTATACTGTATAACTCACCTACAAAAAATGACTTTTTTTTTTTACTATTCTGTCATCAATTTCAGTATTTCAATGATTACCATGCTTACAAATAGAAATAAATGGCACAAGTGGCTCATGCTTGTAATTCTAGCTCCTTGGGAGGCTGGGATCTGAGGATCATGGTTCAAATCCAGCCCAGGCAAGAAAGCTGGTGTGACTCTTATTGCCAATTAACTAAAAAACTGGAATGGGAGCTATGGCTCAAGTGGTAAGGCATGAGCTATCTACATAAAAGCTAAGGGACAATGACCAGGCCCTAAGTTCAAGCCTCATTACCTACACCAAAATGCAAGGCAGGAAGGCAGGGAGGCAGGGAGGCAGGGAGGAAGGGAGGAAGGGAGGAAGAGAAGAAAGAAGGAAGGGAGGATGGAAAGAAGGAAGGAGGGAGGAGGAAGAGAGGGAGGAGAAAGAGAGAGAGAAAAAAGGAAGCAAGCAAGCAAGCAAGCTAATATGTATTTTAATTTGTTGTGGCTGAGCAAGAAATAATGAAATGCTATTCATCTGGTCAGCAATTCTTATTTTTAAAATCCAAAGGCAACCAATGATATGATCCATGCACTTTGCTATTATGATAACCTATAGAATGTAAATTATTAAGCATGTCTAACAGTTCATTCATTTCAATAATACCAATCTGTCAAGACATAATAAATCAACAAGAAAGTCTACCAACAACTAGCTGTCTCAAATATTACCTATTGAACTACTCAAAACGTTTTTATGCAGTCATGAAACTTGAAAATTGCTTCTAAATGAGCAAAGCTATTCACACATCATTTCTGCCACCAACAAAAGAAATGCCACTGTAACAGTTGCTGAGTACTTTTTATGCAAAGCCAATGTTAGTGACAGATTTTAAAGCATATAATTTGTCTCAATACATGCATCATTTTATTTGCAAAAGAGCCCAGGCCTGAAGAATAAAGCTTCAAAAAGTTATTTATTTTGTATCCTGGCAGAATAGAATTGGTGAAAACTAACAAATAGAATTGTGTGCTGGTCTTTAAGACTTGGAATTATGCCATTATTTTAGAGGGGATATTATACCAGCCCCCTCCCAAACACATATTCCCAAATATACCAAATGAGTACACTTGGATTTGATTGCATAATTGATTTCATGATGTAATAGCTTATACATGGGAATAGATTCATAGAAAGTTAGGCTGCCAGCATAACTTCAGAAAGAAAGCTTTGCTAATAAGCATGAGAGTATCCGCTCAGGGATTGAAGGAGTAGGTTGTTCAGATCTCTAGCTGGTGAGAAAGGAAGCAAGAATCAGGAAAACCATAGTTTGTCCCTTAAGAGAGAACAACAATTCTTTACCCCTTGGGAACAATGGAAATGTGTTAGCTTTCAGACTGCTCTTCCCAGATTTAGATAGCTAAGAGTTAGAGGTGCTGGCGTCATTAAACCTCAGTCATTATACCTCAGATAAGGCAGAAGAAAGAGAACCCAACAAGATGCTTCCAGAACTTTCTTGAAACATTTCACTGACTGTGCACATATTTGTTATGGTATGTTTTGATGTGATATGAGATGACATGGTATGATAGATGATATAATATGACACATTGCCCACAGGTTCATGTGTGAACGCTTGGCCCCCAGTTTGTAGCACTATTTGGGGAGATGGTGGTAACTTTAGGAGGTGGTGTCTAACCAGAGGATCTAGGGCACTGGGGATATGGCTTTGAAGGTTACATCTGGTCCACAGCCTCTTTCTCGCTGTTTCCTGGCTGCTATGATGTGGGCTGCTATGATCACTACACTTTTCCCACAGTGGTCAGTGCTAACTTTTCCCAGCAATGAATGATGTGTGGCAACACACAGAGAGCTGCCAGCTAGAGGAGCTCATCTGAGCCTTGAGGTTCACAGTTTTTACTGAGGCTCAGTCACATAAATACAGAGAACCACCAGTGATAAGTCTGACTACCTGTTTGGCTGCCCTTAGTTTCTAGTCCCTCCATTTAAGCTGAGAGGACATGGGCCAAACACCCTGTATCCCCACACCATAGACTCTCTGGCCTGCACCATGGTTTCCAGGTAGAAAACATACTCTTCTCAGGTAGGACAGTCCAAGAGCTTAAAGATTACTTCTCAGGAAGTGAGGACAAAGTACCGAACTCTCTGTGTGAAAAGTGGATTCTTTTCCACAGAAAATAGATGAGTCATCTTTCCTGTTCTCCCTGTCCTTTTCTTTCTTCTCCCTGGGATGATTTGTGGACATATGGACATCACTGTGGCAGGGATGTGCCTTCATGTAAGTATAGATCCTACCCCGTCTGTGGCTGGTCCATTCAAGTTCCAGGAAGCTTGCTATGGTGTGCTTCCCCAATTCTAGTGACATTCTTTGGCTCAGTTAAACCCACTCTAGTTTATCTGCCAGTACTGAGGATCCCACCAAATTATCTCTCCAACTCCTGCCATAGGCATGAACCTTTAACCCTTGGTATCAAGATGATCTTCCTCCTTACCATATAGCCTGTATTCTAGAAGCTATTAATTCTATGACTTAGCTTGTTTTCCACAGGGGAGTCTGAGAACTCCTAAAGCCCTTACATGCCTTTGAAGAACAGAGGCAAGGTTGGGAGGGAGCATGTAGGGCCTCCCTTTGTTGAATGATGCTTTTCATTGTTTTGTATCAGTATCAAGTTGGTATAAGGTCTTCTATATGATGGTCCCTTCTCAGAATTCCGAATGAGGACTGGAGTGTCAGTCTTCTTAGCTTCTTCCCCAGTGTGGATACCATTTCTCCTCATGTCCTCTGTCAGACTTTGACCTGGATAAGGAGGTAAGCCGTGACACGGGTTTTTGACTGCTGCTTATCCTAAACTTTTTCTTCTGAAGTGGCTCCTATAACAACTAGGTCAGAAGGAAGAACTTCATTATATCAGATTTTCCTATGTCCCAAAAAAGGAATTCCTCAGGCTGTACTAGCTGAATGGCTTTAGGGAGCCAGATTTATAAAGAGGGAAAAAGAAAAATATTTTCAAAATATTTCTTAGCTAGGTACCAGTGGCTCTCAATAGTAGTCCTAGATATTGAGGCTGAGATATCAAGACTGTAGTTCTAAGCCAGTAAGGACAGGGGAGTCTGTGAGATGCTTACCTCCAATTAGCCACCAAAAAGACAGAAATGGAGCTGTGGCTCAAAGGTTAGAACACTAGCCTTGAGCAAGAAAGCTCAGAGACAGTGCTTAGGCCCTGAGTTCAAGCCCCAGGACTGGCACACAGACATACCACCCCCACTCCTATCTCCCCACACACAATTATTTCTCTTATATGAGGAAGGAATTTGACAATAGTGATAGCCCAGAACACACTGAGGGAGAATACAGAAATCTTTTTTCTCACTTTCTATCTATGTCGTTAGCTTTCTTTTCTTCTTTTTCTTTTATTTCTTTTTCTTGTGTGTGCACTAGGCTTTGACACAGGGTTTTGTACACTCGCTTAGCTTTTTCTGTTAAGGCTGTCACTCTGCCACTTGAGCCATACTTTTACTTCCAGCTTTCTGCTAGTTACTTGGAGATAAGAGTTTGTCATATTTGCATTCCCAGACTGGCTTTGAAACATAATCCTCATATCTCAGCCTCCTGAGAATTTAAGATTACATATGTGAACCACCATTGCCGAGCTGGTTAGCTATCATTCCTGTGACAGAATGTCTGACACAACTTAAAAGGAAGAAAGGCTTGTATACTTCATATTTTCAGAGTCCATTGTAATAGAGGGCATGGTGGAATAGTTCACATCATGGTAGCCAGGAAGGAGAGAGAGAAAGAGAGGGAGGGAGAAAGAACAGTTACACAGTTTATTCTCTCAGGGCTCCTAATCTCTATGGGTGATGCAGGCCACATTCAGTGTGGGTTTCTTCCCTTTAGTTAATTCTCTCAAAAAGAGCTCATAGAGACACTCGGAAGCTTTACTAATTCCCAAAGCAAGTTGATGATCATGAGTCATCATCACATCATTTTTGTTGATGATCAAGATTCAAGTTGATGATCAAGATTCATCATCATATCACTTTTGTTTCTTTGTTTTTACAACTGGTGAGGTTGGGTTTTTTTTGACGGTCATGGGGCCTGAACTCTGGGCCTGGTCACTGTCCCTTAGATCTTCAGCTCAAGGCTAGCGCTCTACCACTTGAGCCACAGCTCCACTTCTGGCTTTTTCTGCTTATGTGGTGCTGAGGAATCGAACCCAGGGCCTAATGCATGCAAGGCAAGCACTCTACCACTAAGGCACCTTCCTGCTCTGCACAACTGGAGAGTTTTGAAACTGGAGAGTTTAGTAGTAAGACAAACTAGCATGAGGAAGCTCATAGTTTTAGAAATGAGAAGTAATACACAAGGTTTTGGAGTGTGCTGATAATAACACATATATTTGGACACTATATGTTAGAGAATTGTGCTGATTTCATTTAATTCCCCCTCAGAAACCCCTATTATTACATTTATGTTTCAGATGAGGAAATAAGCAATTTTTCAAAGTCTTATAGCTCACACCAGAATTTACAGTCAGTACCATCCAACTACATAGTCTACACACTAATTAGCTTTTCAGTGAGGCACTTCTATTTCTGTTTTCCTCTTTGTCATATAAAGGCATTCAGTAAAACACAACTTTATGCTCAGTTGCACCCACAGTTTTGTAAGCTCCCAGCTTCCCTTGGTGCTAAAGTGAAATGTGGCATTTGAAAATCTAGTCTGATGTTGGCAAGCACCCCAAAAATGCTGCTAGTATTAATGAGGGATCCAGCCACTTGAGACTCCACTTTCCTAATCATTTCTTGAGGGAGCTTATAATGAATCTAATTGGAAGCATCTACTTGATTCCCTATAGGAAATCATATAAACCAGTAAACCAGGGCAAACAAGGTGCTAAAGTCAATAAATGGAAGTAAGTTGAGAATGCAGAACTAAAGGTAGGAGGGCACTATGATTTTGTAGCTCAGGGGTAAAGTCTTGGGACACTTACAGGTAGCTGTGCTGTATGTGAAAAGGGAATTTATAGTTTAGGCATTGGAACTAAGAACATATTTTTCCTCCAGGCATTTGATTCTTTAAAATACTACAAAAATGGGAATTTAAGTGGTGTCAATGAAGAAAAAACTGTGAGGTATTGCTCTGTTCAAAGGACAGAATTCTCTTGCACTGATGGCTAACTCCTATAATGCTAGCTACTCAAGAGGCTGAAATGTGAAGATTGCGGTTCAAAGCCACTCAGGGAGGAAAGTCAGTGAGACTCTTTATCTCCAATTAATCACCAAAAAGCCAGAAGTAGAGCTGTGGCTCAAGTGATGGCATGTTAGTCTTAAGCATAAAAGCTTAGAGACAATAGCCAGGCCCTGAGTTCAAGTCCCAAGACCAGCACACACTAGACACACACACACACACACACACACACACACACACACAGGGCAGCATTTGGGGAAGATCTTAGACCCTCTGAGACTCTAACCTAGGCTCTGTGACTATGACTAAGATGATGCTGAATCTTCATTTAGTTACTCACTTGCGGGAACCTCAAAGAGATGGGCTAAACTTAAGAGCCTTCATCACCTCAGTGCTGGTATTATAGGTATGTAACATTATGCCTAGCATCATTTATCTATGTTTTCATATGGATGCTTTTTTGATAGGTAAGATGATATGATGAGAATGGACAATAGAAGTGGAATCATTAGTTAGAAGATAGAGAATGAGAGAGATTAAGCTAAAGAGTAAGGCAATGTCATGTTATATGAAATGATACCTGCTCAACTCCTAGAACAGTGCTCAGGATGCCATAGTGGAGTAGAAACACCAATGAGCCTCTTGAGTTTGAGTGGAGTAGAAAGAACTTTACATTTGTTCCTTCCTTGATTTTAATAATACTTCTCCCTTATCTCTGGTTTCAACTTTCTGTGGCTTCAGTTATCTGTGGTCAACCACCGTCTGAAATTTTAAAAGGAAAATTCCAGAAATGAAACAACTCATGAGCCTTGAATTAGGCACTGTTGTGAGCAGATCAAAATCTTGCTTACTTGCACTCTGGATGTGAATTCACACTGTATGTGTTATCTGCCTGTTAGTTACTTCATAGCCTTCTGTGTTATCAGCTGGACTAGAGGTCCCATGCTTGTATTCCAGAAATGCATATTTTTCTTAATAATGGCCTCAGAGCACAAGAGTAGTAATGTAAAGGAGGTACCAGGATACAGAAAGTGGACAGATGGGTGACTATGTGACAACACTGCAGGGTATAGAAGGAAAAAAGGCATGTGGGGCCCTGGTGGCTCATGCCTGTACTTCTAACTACTCAGGAGGCTGAGATCTGAGGATTGAGGATTGAGGTTCAAAGCCAGCCCAGGCAGGGAAGTCCATGAGACTCTTATCCCCAATTAATGTCCAGAAAGCCAGAAGTGGCACTGTGGCTCAAAGTGGTAGGGTGTTAGCTTTGAGCAAAAGAGCTCAGGGACAGAGGCCCAGACCCCAAGTTTAAGTCCCACAACCACCACCACCACCAACAACAACAATAACAAGACAGTATGTCTGTGCTTTCAGGTGTCCACTGGATTCTTGGAACACACATAAACTTAGTTGTCAATAAGAGTCTCTTGACTATGTTTGCCCAGGCTGGCTTCAAACCAAGATCCTCAGATCTCAGCCTCTTAAGTAGCTAGGATGACAGGCGTGAGTCACCAGCACCCGGCTTTCAGTATTGAAAAGTTCTACTAAGCCGGGCGCTGGTGGCTCACGCCTGTAATCCTAGCTACTCAGGAGGCTGAGATCTGAGGATCGCGGTTCAAAGC
>NW_012267250.1:2412679-2427788 GCF_000151885.1 Dipodomys ordii
CCCATGACCAACAAAAAAAAAAAAAAAAGAAAAGTTCTACTAAGGAACAAGTAAACAACATTTAATCAATCCCTTTTAAGTGCACAGTTTGATAATGGATGACAGTTTTGTAAAGAAGAGAATTGTAAAGAGCTTCAAACACCTAGGTGGATTTCTAGAGAGTAAAGGAACCACAGATTCATCTGGGTTTGCTTCCTGGTTTTGTCATTTGTGTGTCAAAGGTAGATATCAAATGAGAGTATGGGGCTGGGAAGGTGGCTCAGTGGTAGAGCACTTGCCTTGCATGCCTGAGGCCCTGGGTTCGATTCCTTAGCACCACATAAGCAAAAAGAAAAAAAAGCCGGAAGTGGCACTGTGGCTCAAGTGGTAGAGCGCTAGCCTTGAGCTGAAGAGCTGAGGGACAGCACCCAGGCCCAGAGTTCAGGCCCCACGATCGGAACCCCCCGCAAAAAACAAATGAGAGTATGATCCTATGTCTATTTTGCTATTTGTAAGGTTATCCAAATTATTTATTGGGTTTCTTCATTATCACTGAATTACTCCAATTATTATTGAATTTCTTCACTAAATGGTGTGTTCTTTTTCTTTCTTTTATTGTACATGGCTGGTTAGTGAACTGGAATAAATTAGATTTAAAATGATTCTCAAGGTTATTATAAAGTGTATTGACTGTTTTGAAAAGAACAGAAGCAACTTAGAATAATATTCATGGAGAATTGCTTTGTGCTTTTAAGAATCACTCACTTACAAAGAAATGTTTCTTCTATAAAACAAACTCTATTGTAGACTTAAGGCTACACAATGCCAGCACAAAAAAATGTGTTATCGAATTTATTAATTGGAGTCAAGTAGATAGTGATATCAGTTCATTCTTATATTCATTAGGGTTTATTTCACAAGGTATTTCTTCCCTTTAATTGCCAAAGTATAGCCTTAAAAATCTCTACCAAAGGACTAATTTAGGTCAACATTGAGATAAATGTGTTTCACAGCTGTGTTTCACAGCTTAGCCAAAATAGAATCAGAGACTTATATGACAACCCTCTAAACCACAAATGTCTTTTCACAAACCTTAGGTGAAGTGTGACAGGGAATAGAACTGAAGCAATAAGACTCAGTAGTAATTTAAAGAAATAGTTTGATCAACCAGCCTCCATGAGAACCAAATATGTAAACATCAGTTTTGTTGAGTTTTTGGTAGCAATCTATTCAAAGTTATCCCTCTCAACGTCAGCTACAACAATTTTAGAGCTCGTGCCTAAATTCCTCCCCCTAAGGCTTTGATTTATAGGTCTGGGTGTAGCATGGGCATTGGGATTTTTTTATTTTTACAAGTTCCCAAGTCATTGGAAGAACTAGTCAGGGTTATGAACTTGAAAGGTTTATAGCTTTATAGGTTTGGCAGCAACCACATAGCCACTGACAATTTCCTTTTAAGTTGACTGATTTCCTTTTAAGTCAGTAAAAGGTAATATGTCTCCTGAAAAATAAAACCTTGAAAACTGACCTTCCTTAAGGAATGAGAATTTCTAAGTGTGTATTCTTAGCACGAGTACCTTTTATATCTCCCTGGTTGTCAAGTACAGTCAAAGCCTGGCTTCCTGTTATTTAAAAACAACCATGTGACATTTTTCCAATACAGATATATGTATTAGTCTATTTTCTGTTGCCGGTAACACAATACCTTAGATTGGTTGAGTTATAGATTTAAAAAAAAGAGATTTATGTTGGCAGATGATTACAGAGCTTCAGGGCTAAAGGACAGCATCTAGTGATGGCTTCCTATTGCCAGAGATGGCCCTGAGTTGGTACGTTACATGAGAACAGGGAGTTGGCATGTATATTGCTTCTGGTTTTTCTCCCTTTTATAAAGCCACACATATTCAATCCTGGGAGCTCCATTTTGATGGCCTTATTTGACCCTAATCACTTCCTACCACCAAGCTCCATGGATTATGTTTCTATTCCTTTTACATCTGGGTTAGTCAATTTTGAGTTACTATAACCAAAAAAAAAAAAAAAAACCTAAGACAACTTAAAAAGAGAAAAAGATAATTTGGGCTCATTGTTTTGGAGGTTGGTCCCATTGCTTTTGGGCCTAGGCAGGGAAGCACATCACAGCAAGAAGATACAGAGCCGGACACTGCTTACTCAAGGCAATCAGAAAGGAAAGACAGGAAAACTCTGGTTCACCTTTGTAGATGTACTCCCACTGACCTAAAACATACCTTGAAGCCCCACCTCTTAAAGCTTCACCTTTATTATTCCAATAGCATTAATCTAGAACAAACCTTTAACACATGAACTTGGGAGTTGGGGGGGAGAGGAGCGCTCTCTCAATCCAACTATACCTATCTCATAATCAGGGTAACTTTGAAACCTCCCATGAAGCTATAGGAGGCACATTTGAAATCATAGGTGAGGGCTGGGAATGTGGCTTGGTGGTAGAGTGCTTGCCTAGCGTGCATAAAGCCCTAGGTTCAATTCCTCGGTACCACATAAACAAAAAAAGCCAGAAGTGGTGTTGTGGCTCAAGTGGTAGAGCTCCAGCCTGGAGCACGGAGAGGGCTCGGGGACAGAGCCCAGGCCCTGAGTTCAAGCCCCAGGACCAGCCCTCCCCGAAAAAAATCATAGGTGAATCATAGCAGAAGATAACTGAAGAAGCAGTTTTAGCCATCATTAAAGTTTCACTCAATTTGTAATATGTGACGACTTGCTTAGTGTTGTTTATATTTGGTAAATGCTAAGTGCTAACAAAAATATACAGACCTGGATATTAGTGGTATGCTTTTAGGAGCCATATGATGTTATTTTCCTGAAGAGAATGTTTAGAAGCTCTATTAATGAAATAGCTATTAATGGGATATACTCTTGAGGGTGTCAGTGCTCCTTAATCACAATGCAGTGCTACAGGAGATGGCTTGCTTTACTCCCGTGCTGTTCCACTGGGGTGTTGGACCCTGCTCCATGCAAATGAAGGAGGATGAGACAGCCTTGCAGTAGTTTACCTTGTCTTGCCTGGACCACAGCAATAATAGTCTTTGTTCATCTGAATTTCTGAGACATAGTCTCACTATTTAACCCAGGCTGGCTTCCAACTCACAAGACCCCTGCTTTCAACTTCCTGAATTCTGAGATTGCAGGTGTGCATGGCTCCACATAGCTTTAAAAAAAATCTTTTACTTGGTCTTTGCTTTTCCTTGACTGTCTGCAATGCTTTCCTAAAATATCATGGTTAGCTTCAGTTTTAGGGATGACTTAGTAGATGTATTTTTCCCTAATGTTGCCACTAAGTAGACTAAGCATTGCATGTGGAAGAAACAGAAGATTGTCAAAGGTGGTTGGAAGCAGGGAGCTGGGTGTGCTAGGGTATGTCTGAAAAATCCATTTGTGTAAGGCTTACCAGTAAACATCTAGAAAAATAGTCCTGGAATGAATAGATGTGATAGAAAAATGTGGGGTACAAGATAATTGTACAAACATCAATTTCCATATTCTAGAAGTGAATGTATAGAAACTAAAAATGTAATACCCTGGGTTGAGGATGTAGTTCACTGGTAGAATGCTTGCCTAATATGAGCATAGCCCTGGGTATGAGCCCCAACACCATAAAACAAATAAGTAAACAGAATTTTTTTCTTTTTTACAAATCTTACTCCCAAATGCTTATATGTAATTGTAATAAAACATTTGTAGTACTTGTAGGTATAAAATTAAGGTTTGTGGAAGAAATAATAAAATATCTAGCTGGGAGTATAGGTCAGTGGTACAGGACTAGCCTAGCATCTATGGTGGACAAGTGTTGTACCACAGAATTAAAACCCTCAGCCCAACAACATCTTTATGTTTAACAGTTTTTGCATGTGATTTTCATGTAGCTTAGCAATTATACTCTTGGACACTTATCCCAGAGAAATAAAGACTTTTATTTATACATAAACCTGTATATAAACATTTAAGGAATGTTTATACAAAATATAAACATTGGAAATAATTCACAAGCCTTTTGATACATGAATAGTTACATAAACTGCATGCTATTGTTTTATATCATTTGAGTGTGTCCACCAAAGCTTATGTGTGGAAATTTAATTATGAGGAATTAACAGGGTAAAAACATAATCCAATAATCATGATATTTAGAGATAAGGGATCAGAAGGAATTGATCTGGCTTCTAAAGGGCATTAGACAGGGTTAATGTAGTGCTGAAGACATTCTGAATCTTGGCTACATATCCTTGTTCTATCACAGTTTTGCAATAGCTGCTATTGATGAAAACCAGTCAAAGGACACATACTCTTTGTATTACTTCTTACAACTGCATGTGACTTTCAATTATTGAAAAAAAAAACTAGGTTAAAAAAAACCCACACAGATCTTACTGTATCATATCTCTTTAAGCAACTTTGTTTTCACCACTGCTTGCAAGATAAAATCAAAACATTTCATAATGCTTAACTAGAATTTGTGTGATTAAAACTTGTGTGGTCTAGCCCAGTGACTCCCAGTGGCTGGCTGCTAATCCCTAATACCTCCCCAAAGCCCTACCTCTAAACATCATAGTTGGATTAAATTTCCATCCTTCTTATAGCTCACAATGGGGGATTAAATTTCACCTCATGAATCCAGCACTGGCAGTCCACTAGAATTACCTATGAGTTTATAAAAAAAAAAAAATACTGATGTTTGGATCCTACTCCAGCTCAGTTAAGTCAAGATCTCCATGGCATTACTAGACATTCTTTAGTGCATTTATTTTATTAAATTCTGTCTCATCATCAGCTCATAGGCTCTTTAAGATCAGGAACTAGATCTGATTTTGTTCTTCATTACCTAAATCAGTGGCTAGCATCTTGAAGGCATTTAGTATTTATAAAGCAAATGAGTAGAAAGGAGATAGAAATACTTCCTCCCCTGTTTTCTCACTCTTGTGACCTTCTTGAGTCCATTTACGGAGTAAGATGACTTTGCAGGCCATTCCCACCTCTCCAGGATTGTGCTACAAAATTGCATAGAGGTGCATCAGGATTGGTTCCATATCTTAGCTATGGTGAATAATGCTGCAATAAACATGGTTGTGCTGGTAGCTTTGGTATGACCTTGTTTGTGATCGTTTGGGTAAATGCCCAAAAGTGAGATTGCTGGGTTGCCCCTCAGTAGATGAATGGATAAGAAAATGTAATGTAATGTGTGTGTGTGTGTGTGTGTGTGTGTAAATTCTATGCCTCCATCCATGTTGTTTTGATTTGCATTTCTTTTATGGCTAGAGAGGTTGAACATTTCTTCATGTGTCTATTGGCCACCCTTCTTTCCTCTTCAGAGAAGTTTCTCTTTAAGTCTTTAGCCCACTTATTTATTGGGCTGTTGTTTCTTTGAGGATTTGTTGCTGGGGGATTTAAATTTTTTTCTTTTTTTTTTATTGTGAAAATACTGTACAGAGGGGTTACAATTACATGGACAAGATAATGAGTACATTTCTTATCAAGCATTGTAGCCTAGGGGATTTAATTTTTTTGAGTTCCAGGTATATTTTAGAGATGAGACCCTTGTCCATTGTATGGCTAGTAAAGATCTTCTCCCAATCTGTGGGCTTTCTATTGATCTTGCTAGCTATGTCCTTTGCCAGGCAGAAGCTCTGCAATTTCATGCAATCCCATTTGTCCAACCTATCTTGGACTTGTATTTCTGGGTCTCTATTAAGAAAATTTCAGACTGTGCCAAGGAGACCTAGGGTTTCTTCTATTCCATCCTGTAATGCTTTCAGAGTGTCTGCTTTGACTCCAGGTCTTTGATCCATTTGGAGTTGATTCTGGTGAAGGGTGATATATAAGGATCTAGCTTTAGTTTTCTACAAGTAGTTAACCAATTTTGCCAGCACCATTTACTGAAGAGGTTGTCTTTCTTCCATTCTATTTTTTAGCTCCCTTATCGAAGATTAGCTGGCTACCTTTTTTGCTATTTTTTAAAATGTACTTATAATGCACTATGTGATTCTTTTGTTTGTAAGTTCTTCCTCCACGGTATAACCCCTGTTTTCACTGTATTTGATTCCGGTGTTCTGCATCTTGTATATACATTTTTGTAATTTGGGGAAGGGAAAGGGTATAGTGGAATGCTTAAATGGGGATGCAGGTTAACGCAGTGTGACGATGAGATATACAAGACACTATGTTGAAAATGTCGGGGGAAGGGGGAGAAGGGAGTGGCTGGGGAGGTGGGGAGGGAATTGATGATGGGGGAACATCAAAGGAGGTAACAATGCTCAACAGGAAATGAATACCCTACTCATGCAACTGTAACCCCTCTGTACAGTATCTTTACAATAAAAAAATGTAAAAGAAACAGAAAAAAATTGCCTAGACACCATGGTATTCCAAGATGGAACCAACCTCCAAGTATAAAATCTGGAAATGTTGACTGTGCCTCCTTCTTCACACTCAATCAACAAATGGATGAAAGTGAAACAGAAGCTGACAGGGAGGCTGGGATGACACATATTCTTACTCATGCAGAAAGAATAGAAAACATTTTAAATGCAGCTTAAAAATTAAAAGCACTTATGGAGAAATGGAAAAGGATTCGGGGGAAAGAGAAAAGTTTTGGGATTGGAGCTCCCAGTCTTTGATCCAGCCATCACATTTGCAGAAAGTGAGTGTGGTAATGAATATTTTAAACAACTGCTTTGAGACATTGCATATTCTTACATTTTATGAAAATATTAGTTCACACCCCTCCCCATAATTTTGGAAATAGCTTTATTTTCAGCAGCTCCACTTCATTTCCATCTTAATCTGTTCTACTTAATTGGTGGGAATTATCTTTCTTATTTTATCTTAGTTTTGATATGGGGAGTGTTTTTTGTTTAAAAGTACCCACTAGAACTTTCAAGATTTCTGGAGGTAAAACATTGTGTGGGAAGGGCTAAGGAGAAGAAATTTCCTTTTCCACACAGGTCATATGAAGGTGTACCTGCAGAACCATTCTGTTTTTCACTATTCAACACTTAATTATAAAACTGGCTTTGTGAGTTGGGGTTGTAGGACAGTGGTAGAGTGCTTGTCTAGCATGTTTGATTTAGGTTTGATCTCCAGCATGGTAAAATAAAACAAAACAGTAATAACAACAAAACCCGGTGGGGAGTAGGGGAAGGCTTTGTGTCCAATGATTTGACTTAATTGTAGGCTAATTTGTAAGTGTTCAGAGTACTCTGAGCTGAGATCCATTGACAAGTTAAGTAACTATGCTATTCAAGTTCTGAATGGATGCTAAGGAGTTCTCTATGCTTTGTAGAAAGAAAATAAACCTTTTTCAAAGAAAATTTATCATCTTCAAGTTGAGCCACTCATTTGATCAGCATTTAATTTTTTTCTTTTCTTTTTTCTTATTTTAGAACTGGAATTAGAATAAAGGTCTTATACTTGCTAGACAGACACTCTACTGTCTCCAGCCCTTTATTTTGTTAGTTATTTTTTGAGGCCTGAGACTGGGATTCAAATTTGGTACCTGATGCTTTTACTCATCGGCTGACCCACTACCAACTCAGCCATACCTCCTACCACTTTTGCTAGTTATTTTTGAGTTGGGAATCTTACTTCCTGTCTATACATGTGCCTGAAAGTTAATTTGCCTATTTTACGCTTCCTGGCATAGTTCGAATAATAGGTGGATCCCACTATCTCCAGCTTTTTCTGCCTATATGGAGTCGCATGAGCTTTTCTGCTTGGGCTGTCCTCAAAGAGTGATCCTTTTGTTCTCAGCCTCCAACACATTTAGGATTATAGGTGTGAGTCACCACTGTCTGGCAGCATTTTTCCTTTTAAGAAGCCTTTGTAACAGCACTTAAAAATTTATTTTTAATGAGGTCAAATTATAAAGTTCATGGAATCACAACTCAAGATGGGAATGAAATCTTTGGCCTATCAGAGCAGGATTGTAGATTTAGCAAATAAAATGAAAGAATACTCAGCTAACTTTTAATTTTAAATGACTGATGAATTCATCAGCGTACTATAGACAGCATTGGTGAAAAGGTAAATACTGGCAGGAGAATGGCCTAGACTTGCTGTGAAGAACTGGAATCTCTCTATTTCGTGGATACAGGTAAGACATGATCTGTGCCTTATTCCAGGACTGCCTGCCAAACACTGAGTGACCTGGTGCTGTAGAGTTAGCTGAGACATAAATCCAGTACTTAAAAGTGCTGGGTGAGAGCTGGGTGCCCGTGGCTCACACTTGTAATCCTAGCTACTCAGGAGGCTGAGATATGAGGATCACAGCTGGAAGCCAGGTCAGACAGGAAAGTGTATGAAACTCTGACGTCCAATTAGCCACCAAAAAGCTGAATGTGGAGCTGTGGCTCAATTAATAGCATTTTAGCTTTGAGAAGAAAAGGTCAGGGATAGCATCCAGGCTCTGAGTTCAAGCCCCATAACCAACCAAACAAATAAAAAAAGTGCTGGTAGACTCCAAAGAAGGATGATTAAACAATTAAAAATTCCAGTTTACTTTGGTCATCCATTTTGACCACTGTCTAAATAAGAGATTCTCAATTCAGGGTGATTGGCTGAATTTTTTTTTTTAATCTTAAGCCTAAAGACATAGCATTATGAGTGTTTGACTTTTTGCTTTAATTCCTGTCAAAAGTCAGAAGCCCCTGTGTGTTCCAGGGAACCTGCGACAATCTCTGGAGCCATTGTCAGCTGTTACAGCTAAGAGAAGGCGCTTCCTGCATGTAGCTGATTAAGAGCGGGGATGCTGCGTATCACCCTACCATTCACAGGACAATCACTCACAACCAAGAATTATCTGGTCTGATCTAGACTGCAGAGCACAGGATTTATCATCAAGGTATTCTAGCCCTGTCCTGCTGTGTGTTGATGTCTTACTTTTCCAGGTGTTAATGAAGGAGAAAGAGTATATTCTACATGCCATATAATAAAGGAGATGGAATGTCGATTCCAGGGCAACAGATGAAGAGGTGCCCATGCAGTGATATCACAGGTATTATTTTATCAAATAATTAATATTCCAATTGTCACCATGGAGTGAAGAATAAATTTAACCTTCAGACATGGTTAAGCTGCTCTTCTTTCCCCCGACCCCTTGCTTACATTGTAGGTTCAAATTAGCCCAGGGTAAACTTGATGGAGGTATAGGAAAATTGACAAAAGTGAACATTCCAAGGAGGAGATGACAAAAAAAAAAATCAAGAAGCACTTAGTTTTGGTAAGGGATTTAGGAATTTCCTAAGACAAGTACTAACAGGGACTTCCGTCTTTTGACAAGAAAGAATGCAAGGTCAAAGGCTCAAATCCTGTGTCTTTAGACATAGGATTAAAAAATAATTCAATCAGGATTTTCCACTAGCATCATTCATACTTCAAGCATACCATCAAATCTCCTGTAGCCATTCACATTCCTCACAGGGTTCTAGGGTTCCCAAAGTGGAAGAATGTTGATATTCCTTCAAAATCTTCCAAACCAACAGAGGGGTCAGGAAAAGTGCCAGTCCCCAGTTAGTGCTGTCTTCCCTGCAGCATGGCCTAGATTTAAAAGCCTTTGAAGAGTCTGTGCCAGCAGTATAAAGTCCAGGTGATTGCACTCTCCTCTCCTTTAGTGTGGGAGACATAATTTTTGTTTCAACCTTCCAATTAGTTTTGCTCATCCGGGACTTGTTTGCAAATGGTAGCTGGAGGAGAGAACGGGTGTTCATTATTTTGTGGACTACTGCTATTGCTGTAATACTTATGAGGAAGCTGATTGCAAACTACAATAAACATCCAGAACATAGTGAAGATACTTCATGTTTTTATTATGCATACTTCTAATTGTGTACAAAACATTTTATGGACATATATTCATATTAACGACCTTATTAATTCCCATGACACTTATGGGAAGCAAAGAGGGGGTGGGTTATATTATTCACATTTTAAGAGGCAATAATTAGACCTGTCTGGATTCATACATTGATTACTTGAGAGCCAGGAAGAAAAAGCAAGTTTTAACAATTGTGCCAAGTCTGCTATCCAGTACAGCACTCCCTGCTTTGTGGTCAGTCATAAAATGTACATGACAGATTGTGAAGGGTATAGTTGGTATGGTTGGAGAAAAATATAGCCAGGTGATTTTCATTTCTAGTTTATGTTTTTAAAACAAGAATGCCACATAGAAAACAGTAACTATTATGGCTATTTGGTGCTAAGTTCTGTGCTAGGTACTAAAAGTGGAGAGATAAATATTTAACCTTCATATGATAATCAGGTAGTGGGAGATAGGTTTATGTGAAAAAACAGAAATTGGAAATGGGTCGTGAAAGGGTATTCATTCAAATGAGAAACTAGGAAATGGGACTCAATTGGACAGAGGGGTTGCTAGTTTCTAGAAGAGATATAAACTTGGGATCAGTTAAATGTTTATTTCCCACCATGTAAACTGAAGGCAGAAAAATCAGACTGGGAAGAGAGAGAGAAAATAAGCAGGGTCAGAGGAAGCAGAGGGAGATTTCCTGGTTTCCCGGTAGCACTCAAGGTCCTGGCTCCAAATCTTTTCCTGAACCTCAGCTACAAGCCTGATTGACCCCTAGGTTTTTAATGTCATTGGCCAACAGGAAAAGCCAAGCCATTCGTCAAGCCAGGAATTCTAGCCAAGAAACAGAAATGAACACAGAAGGTAAACTATTACCAGATCTACTCCTCAGGGCAAATACTTGGAAATAGCCATGTTGCCTTGCAGTTGGCTTTTCCCATCAACTTTAATTTAGACCCCAGATTGTGGCCAGCTTGGCCAGATGAATATAAAGGCTGAGGGGCCTTATGTGGTTCTGTGGCTTTGTATTCTTCTCCTGACACACATTTCCATGGATCCATACAAATGCCCGTTAACCCCCTCAGTACTGTTTCTTCTGTGACCATTTGGTAAGTGCTGTTGCTTACCAGTCAACTGGCTAAAGCTGCAATTTTAGTCTGATTATCTTCTAAAGGTAGAAGGAACATTCATTTTGTACATCATCACCAACTCCACATTTGGCAAGTGAAGTATTTGCCTCAGAATTAGTTCTCAGTATCTTTTTTTTTTTGGCTGGTCCTGGGGCTTGAACTCTGGGCCTGGGTGCTGTTTCTGAGCTCTTTAGCTGAGGGCAAGTGCTCTACCTCTTGAGCCACAGAGCCACTTTTGATTTTCTGAGACTGGTTTATTGGAGATAAGAGTTTCACAGGCATTTCTGCTGGGGCTGGCTTTGAACTGTGATCCTCAGATCTCAGCCTCCTGAGTAGCTAGGATTACAGGCATGAGCCACAGGTGCCAAGCTCTCAATATCATTTTTAACATGTATTTTCATGACAGATTGTAGCTTGGAGGCAATTCATTTTTATGTTGTTTCTAGTTGTCCTACTAGCTACGTAATTCATTATATTCTAAGTACTAGAGAAACCTAAAATGTTTCAAACAAGCAATATGTTCTGCATTAACATTTTGGTAAGAAATCTTTGAAGATTCAATGGACTGAATACACACACACACACACACACACACACACACACATATGTATATGTCAGTTCTGGGGCTTGAACTTGGGGCCTGAGTGCTGTCCCTGAGCTTTTTTGCTCAAGGCTAGCACTCTACCACTTTGAGCCACAGCTCCATTTCTGGTTTTCTGGTGGTTAATTGAAGAGTCTCATGATTTTCTTACCACAGCTGGCGTTGAATTGTGATCCTTAGATCTCATCCTCTTGAGTAGGTAGGATTATAGGCATGAGTCACCTGCAAGAAAATCATTTTTAACTGGGAGGGATACAAATGATGGGAAATTTAGGATCACAACTAAATTTAATTTCAAGGAGAGTCAACATTTTTTTTTTTGTCTTGTCAGTCGTAGGGCTTGAACTCTGGGCCAGGGTGCTATCCCTCAGCTCTTCAGCTCAAGGCGAGCATTCTACCACTTGAGCCCCAGCGCCACTACCGGTTTTCTGGTGTTTTTTGGAGATAAGAGTCTCCCGGACTTTCCTGCCCAGGCTGGCTTTGAACCTCGATGATCCTCAGATCTCAGCCTCCTGAGTAGCTAGGATTACAGGCTTGAGTCACCAGCACTTGGCTGAGAGTCAACTCTTAAGTGGCACTTCACGCAGGATTAACTTTTAGGTTTTGTGATTTCCTGTACTTATGGTCATTATTAACATATGGTGTATTTGTTTCTTTTTCTCTCAGAAATGATTGAAATGGGAAAAAGTTTATACCCTTTTCTCCCCCGTGTTACGGTTCATCCTAAAATTACTGTGGGGCACCATTTATGAAGCTATTATGAAATATTTAAAAAATACAATTTTTATTTTTATTTTTTTACAGAAACTACAGAAGAAAACGGACAACAACCACCCATCCCACTGTAGGCTGGGGACTTACACTTAAGGACTGTTACTATTTTGCAAATTTGAGTTCCTCTTTACATTGGGGGAGGAGGGTGTCACTTTCAAATAAATTCAAGATTCCTTAAGTCTTACTTCAGATGTGTTTACTTTTGACTTTATTGGCAGGAAGTGTGAAGCCAGGCTGCATAGTCTTGCATCGCAGCACTGGAGAGAAAATGACCAACAGTTTTTTCTGGCCTTTTTGTTTATTTTTAATTTTATTTTCTTGTAAGATGCTGCACAGAGAGGTTACAGTTACAGTAGTAAGGTAATGAGTACATTTCTTGACGGGCGCTTAGGTCTTTAAAAACAAAAACCAAACTCCCATCTCCAGACCTCAAGCCTTTGCTTTGCAAAACATTTGCACCTTTTAGGTGCAAAGTAACACAAATACCCCGTAGGATTTACAGACCCCTCTACACTCACAAGTTAAAATGATTGCAGCGAAAACGCGACTGCAGCCCTAACAGATGCAAATGACAGACGCAAGCTTTCCTAATCTGGGGTGTGTGTGGGGGTGGGGGGGGGAGGAGGGAGGCGCGGTGTTACCCTAGGGTGAAAAGGCCAGAGACGCAGGCGTGGAGGCCCGTCCAGTCCCCCGAGGGGCGCACTGCCTGGTTTCGAATCCCAGACGTCACAGGGATTTGGGGGGCACAACACGTTTTTTCCCCCAGTGGCTCACTGGAAAATGGGTCGCCGCGAGGCTTAGCTGACAGCTCATCCGAAGTCACCCGAAGGGCTGCATCAGATCTCCCCACCCCCAGCAGCGTTTCCGACCCCGTGGGTAGGTCTAGGGGGGCCGTGAAAGTGCGATCGTAACGACATCCCGGCTGATGGGTCCCCCGCTAAACAGGGATCCCCGCTGACTCGGTCAGGATCAACGTCCACTATCGACAGCACGACCGTGCGTGCGTGCGTGCGCGCGGCCCACCGGCAGGGAAGAGCGGCGGTGCGGGGCGGGGCGGCCCGGCCCGGGCCTCCCACCCGGGAGGTGGCTGGAGCCGCGGGGGCGCTGGCTGACGAAAGGGGAGCCCCCTTCCTCTCCCCAGCTTCCACCCCTGCGGAAGGGCTGGGGCCGTCGCCCGCGCCCATCGGCGCCCCTGATGTCAAGCCTTTAGGTGGTGGTCGGGCGAGGGCCGGTCAACCCGGAGAGCCCAGGCTGCGTGCAGCCATTTCGGTCCCGCGGGGGCAGGGCGGGCGGAGGCCGGGGCGGGGCGGAGGCCGGGGCGGGGCGGAGGCCGGTGCCTGGGGTGGGAGGAGGGCTCGGCTTCCGCGCCGTGAGCTCCGGCTCCGGGATCCGTCCCGAGGGCCGGTGGCCGGAGTGCCGGGTGGAAGATGGCTGCCCCGTGTACCGCGGACGGTCACGTGTCCCCTCCGCCCCCCTCTAGTTCCGACCCCGCGGGAAGCACGGTCCGGGCTGCAGGGCACCGCCGGGGTGCGGGGGGCGGCCGAGGAGGCCGGACACGGCGCAAAAGGCCAGCTCTGCCTACTACCGCCCCCGTTCCCAGCGCCGGGGAAACCTTCCTTAAGGCGGTCCGCTCCAGGTAGAGCTACCGGGCATGCGCAGTACTCCCGCCCGGGCCCGGCGCTCTCCGGGTTTTCGCCCCAGCGCGGAGCGGCTGCGGCGGCTGCGGCGGCGGGAGGTGGGGCCCCGATGGGCGCGGAGGATCGGCTCTGCTGCGCCCCGAGACTTGCGCGCCCCGAGAAGAGCTTCTCCAGCCTCTGGGCGTTGCAGATTTCACGGGCTGTGCAACTGTCTTATTCTGGGAGGAGGAAGATGGGGATCTGGAAAGAAGTTTGAAAACGGGCCGTAGAGTTTGAGGTCCGCAGCCCCCCCCCCTTTAAATGAGCATTCAATCAGGTGTTAAACACGGGTGTCGCAGCGCTCGGCTGGGGCGGGGGGTAAGCGGATCTGCGTTGCCCCAGTTCCGACCCGGGCTTCCCAGCTCGCGTCCTCCGCTCTCCGCCCAGCCCCGGCTGCGCCCTAAAAGCGTTAGCACCCCCGGACCATAAAACCGGCCTCCAGTCCGAGCGGCCTCCTAAGGGCGGGCAGCCGGGCCTTCCCCGCCGCCGGGGAAGCGCCTGCCTGCATCCCCCGTGTTCTCACGACGTGGCAAAAACAGAATGAGAAGGGACCAAGCCTCGACCACCCCAAAGCAGCACCGGGCGGCCCGGGGTCCCACTTGGGTTGGGTCCGGGGAAGAGGCCCCCCCCCCCGGACCCCGCCCGGCCAGCCCGGCCCGCCCACTCCCCCCCGGCCGCCGCGAACACCCGGAGGAGCGGACTCGCGCCGCGCGGGAAGCCGGGCCGGCTCGGCCGCGGACTGGGCATGCTCGGCAGCCCCGAGGCTCGCGGTGGCAAGTCGGAAGCGTTCTCACCAGCGAGGCGGCCGCGGCTGGGGCAGCGGCGGCGGGCTGCGGGTTTCGGGCAGGAAGGGAACGGGAAGGGCCAGTCCCGACACCTCGCTCGTCCCTGACGCCGCGGCCAGCCAGCCCGAGCGCGCGACCGGGGGCGGGGGGGGTGCGGAGCCCCGACGCTGCCCTGCCCCGGATTTCGTTTCGCGGCGTGGGGGCTCAGCGAGCGGAATTCCGGCGGCTGCCGCGACTCCGGTGCAAGTGAGTCGTGGGGCGGGGGCAGAGTCGGCCTCGGGGTGGCCGGGAGGGCGGACGCGCCGCGGGTGTCTCGGGCCAGGCCTGACCCGCGG
>NW_012267250.1:2427934-2432401 GCF_000151885.1 Dipodomys ordii
CCGGATCCCGGCTCGGAGGGGGCGGGCCGTCGGCGGGGCTCCCCCAGCCGAGTTGGGGCGGTGAGGACGGCGGAGGCGTCAGCGGACACCTCTCCAGAGGTGCTGAGTGACGGCTGCAAAACTGCCCGGGGTCCTTTTGGGGTTAGCGGACGGAAAACTCGGGAGCCGAGGACCCCCCCCCCCTCCCTCGGGCAGTGGCCAACCTGGGGTCCGGACACACTGGGCGGCAGGACCCCCCCATCACTGCCCCATCCCCCACAGCCCAGGCAGCGGCGTGACAGTTGGTACCTCCAGGCCAGATTGCAGCGGTCCAGGGCGCCCAGGGTTTCGGGATTACCCCATTGCGACCCCTCGATGCCCCTCGACGACGGAACAGGTGGGACCTTCCCTCCTCCCCTCCTCCCCCCCCTTCTCGTGGAGCGAGATCCTGCGGCTCGGTGCGGCTGCTCCTGCCCGGTGGGGGTGACAGGGGTGAGGCCTGGAGGGCCATTGTGGCCCAGACTGGACAGTCTCTCCTGGACGCGGCTATCAAATGCAGGCTGGGGGGCGGCGTGCGTGGGGGTGTCCAAGCGATCCCTCAGCCCCTGGTCAAGGGCAAATCAGCCCCAGCAGCCGCTGCCTCGTCTTCTCTCAGTCTTCACCCAAACTCGGGGCTGTCAGCTTCCTCTAGCCGGGCCGGGAGTCCCCGTCCAGCTAACGGATTCGCCCTGGCGCGTTCTGGTTAGCCTTCCCCAGAATTGGGGTGTCGCGAGTACAAACCGGGGCTGAAGGTTGCCATGGACCGCGAGCGCGGAGAGAATCCAGGCAGGTGCTTCCCATGTTTCCTTTCACCTTCAGACCGGTTAGACTTCCGTTGCTACACGCTGGTGAAACCGGGAACGGACGCTACTTTTCTAGAAGGAAGTTTATCTAGGGTCCTGCCTACTGTTTTAGCTCTCCTGACATTTACCTTCCTGATCCCATTAAGCTGTTTGGACAGGTTATTTTGCTTTCACACTGTGTGTGTGTGTGTGTGTGTGTGTGTGTGTGTGTGTGTGTGTCTGGTTGGCTGCCTGGTGTGGAAAAGGGGTGGAAGCTGGTAATGGTGTGCTGGGATCTCCCCACGGCTCTGGCTCTGTGGGGGTTGAACGTTGAGAAGGGGGGTCCTGAGTGGACCCGCAAGGAGGGGAGCGGGACTGGTGACGTAGGCACGCCCTGGGAGTTGCCTGGGGCTGCCCAGGTATCACAGGGACAGCAGCTGGTTTGGCCTGTGCAGAAGGGCAGAGGGCTGGGCGTTTCATTGGTCCTGGTGTTGATGTCCACGGGAGAAGCCGGGTGGGGGGATGGGTGGCTGTCTGGTCAGTGCTTCAAGGGAAGCCCTGGGATGTTTGGTGATTCAGCAGGTGGCAGCTTTCCAGCTCTGAAGCCATCCATGCCTTGGCCTCAGCAGGCTAGCAAGCCAGCAAGCAGAGAAGCACAGCCTGTGCCCCCGGCTGGAGGTGCTGGCATTGGGGAAACCTCCCAGAGCTGCCTGCTGCCTGCTGCCTGCTGCCAGTAGCAGTTTACTTTTCTTATCTTGTTTTCTGTTTAGATTGGGAGACCGCGGTGCCCTGGGTTGCGTCCTGCCTTTTCTTAAACCTTATAGCATGTTTTATTTTATTTTATTTTATAGTGGTATTGGGGTCTGAACTAAGGACGAGGGGGTACGTTACCACTTGAGCCACACCACCAGCCATGTGTTTTTGAGGCTCCAGCTCTGAGACCTTAGCAAGAACAGGCAGCTGCTACCATGCAGCGTCAACGGTTATTCTGCAGAGATTGATAGCCTTCTACCTTTTATTTCTGCTTCAGAGACTAGGAATTTATACATTCAGTAAAACAGTAATATATATTTCTGCAGTTCTTGAGTGTTGATAGTGAGCCATTTCAAGTATCTGGACACTTTTTTTGTTGTTGAGGAAAATTGCTTCAAGGTCTGGATTAAATTGACACTGTAAGGACACATTTGTTCATTGGACAATCCCTGGCATCTTGTATAGAAGCTGACTTTTATTACTCAATAAATGCCTATTGGACTGAAATTAAAATAAATTCTTTGTGATACAAAAATATCTGTTCACCATCTTCCTCATCTTTGCTTTTGTATCTGCATGTGGGCTCTTCAATGTTTTCAGTGTAAAGAATACAGTATGTATGTTGGATGTTTTTGTATATTGTAAGACATCATTGCCTCAAAAATTCAGTCATTTTACTTATCTTGTTAAAGGTCTTATTTCAACTTGTGGCAGATGCTGCACTTCAGCTAGAAAAATTGGTGTGCTTTGCTAAATATCTCCTAAAAATCTAAAGGAATTCTTGAAGCTGTCAGTATCCTTTTTACAAAAACTAAAATGTTTTCCTTGTGAATTTCAATGCAGCTTTAACTTATACAACTTTCTTTCTTGAAAGAGCATGGCTCAAGTGATAGAATGCTTGCGTACTATGTGAGATGCCTTTGGGCTCAATCTCCACTAAGGACAGGGGGTTAGGTGATAGAAAACTTCTCTTATGACAGCTTTGTTCATGAGAGCTTCTTATAAAGCATTTCAGGAAAAGTGTACAATTCCTATTCCTTTCCAATGAAAAACGCTGCTGTAAAACAATAGAACTATTTTGGGGTATAAAAGTAAAAATTGTTTGGTCTGGACCATAAATGCCCGGGTCTTGGGTAGGTGAAGCCTATGGCTTTCCTTGTCTTCCCTCTGTGTTATTGTGCTTCCTCTCCAGTGGTTTACTGTCTTCCTCTAAAGACTTTCTTGGCCTGTGCTTGCTTATTTAAAGCCCTGGCAGAGGTACTGCTTGCGTTTTGCACATATATATACTTGACCACTTTTCTGATTTACACTTTCCTATCACTTCATGTGGATGTAGCTAACTGCTCAGTGATTCTTGGAAAAGCCATGTGCCTATGTCTGGGGTCATGATCCATCAAGGGCAGCTTCAGGCTGTTTTCTCTGGTAGTAAATAACATACTCTTCTGGAGAAGCTTTGATGACATGCTTGGTCTGAAAGATTTTTGGCTTTTCCATTGAAGGTTCTTGACAGGAATATAAATATTTGTTTCTACTACATGGCAAGAGCTCCAGCTGCAAAGTTTGTCCTGTTAGTTAAGCTGCCTTATCAAAAGGAGATTACATTTGGTTGGGGAAGGGGAGTGAAGAAAGAGGAGGAGATGTTAGGTAAGTGGAAAGCAAAAATAAGATCATAGTCAAGGCTTGCCACAGCAAGATGACCAGAGACATGGCTCAAGTGCTAGTGCTTATCTAGGAAGGGCAAGGTACTGACTTCAAACCCTAGTACCTGCCAATAACAACAACAGAAAAGCACACCTTTGCCAGAAGTTAAAATCCAGCTTCTTTTTAACATATTATGTCAAAGAGGGAAAATCAGATTCAATAGCAGGTTGGGGATCCAGGGGACTGAAATTACTTTATATTGCAGAAACATTTCCTTCCATTCCCAGTGGCCACCTTGACCTGTCCCTTTCATGATGCAGAGCTAACTCGGGGCTTGAAGTGAAGCAGCTCTTGTGTGTGAATACAGGTGAGTGGAGATCTACAGAACTTGAGTGATTTTTTTTTTTTGCCTTACAGACTTTTTGGTGCTGAGAGTTTAGCTAGTTAGTGTGTTCATTTCTTGTCCCTGATCCTCTAAAGCTTCTTGCTTGTTTTTATTTTTTTCTCCTTTCATTCCTATTCCATTCCCTTCTGCCAGAGGAGTCTGCTTTTAAGTGTTAGATATGTTTTTGGTTGAGTATGTTTCCTTGTTAAAGATGTTGAGTTACTTTGTGTGTGTTTTAAATTTGTGTAAGTGGTAATGTGCCATGCATTTTATTCTTTTTCATTCATCATTAAAGCCTCTTCTTGGCCAATGGGAATGTGGCTTAATGGTAGAGGGCTAGCCTTGCATATAGAAGGGCCCAGGTTCCATCCCCAGCACTGCAAAAGAAAAAACAGACACACCCATCCACTTCCTTTTATTTTTTGCCAGTTCTGAGGCTTGAACTCAGGGCCTGGGCGCTGTCCCTGAGCCTCTTTGTGCTCAAGGCTAGCACTCTGCCACTTGAGCCACAGAACATTTCTGGCTTTTTTGAATAGTGTATTTGATTTAAGAGTCTCATGGGGACTTTTCTGCCAAGGCTGGTTTCGAATTGAGATCCTCAGGTCTTAGCCTACTGAGTAGCTAGGATTACAGGTGTGAGCCACTGGTGCCAACTTACACCCATCCATTTCTAAAACTTTTATATTATGACAATGTTCAGACATTCATGAAAGTAGAGAGTTTCTTTCAACATTTTTTTTTTTTTTGGGTCCGGTCATGGGGCCTGAACTCTGGGCCTGGGCACTGTCCCTCCCTCAGCTCAAGGCTAGCGCTCTACCACTTGAGCCAGAGCGCCACTTCCGGCTTTTTTCTTTTTGCTTATGTGGTGCTGAGGAATCGAACCCAGGG
>NW_012267250.1:2432451-2444792 GCF_000151885.1 Dipodomys ordii
CTTTTTTCTTTTTGCTTATGTGGTGCTGAGGAATCGAACCCAGGGCCTCATGCATGCAAGGCAAGTGCTCTACCACTGAGCCACCTTCCCAGCCCTCTTTCAACATTTTATTTGTGATGTAAGATCCGGGTTTACAAAGTTTCTCTAGAGAATGCACTATGGCTGGTACTCATTAGGGCTGCCATGACACTTTTCTATATCTAGTTCTTTTCACTCAACATAATGAATTTTAAAATATTCTTGTCAGTTTTGTTTTTTTGAGTTGGGAGTCATGTTGTATAGTCCAGGCTGGCCTTGAACTTGAGATTTTCCTGTCTGAGCCTCCTGAGTATCATCACACCTGCCAAGTTGTTCTTTTTCAATGTGATGAAATATATGTAACCTAAGTTTATTATGTGATCATTTTAAAGTGCATAATATGGTGGCATTATGTGCCTTCACACTATTGTGCAACCATCACCACTGCTCATTTCTAGAACCTATTATTCCCTAAACCGAAACTCTGCTTAACCTACTGATTATGAAATTCCATACAGGGGTCAGATTTTTTTTTTTGTTCCCTCTGTGTTCTAGTCCTCTGACTGTTTCAGTGCACATTTTTATTTCAGATTTGCATCAGGTTTTATGTGTAGGACAAGCTCTTCTTTTACTTTGCTTCAGAGGTTCGCCTGGTTTTTTATTGTTTCCCCCCTCCCCCTAAACATTTTGGAATGCTTGTTTCCCACAAGGTATAGGAAATGAGATTGCAGTACATTGGATATCTCATCTGGGGAGAGCAGACACCTTTTGCTATATTGTCATTTTGTCTATGAACATTGTCTGTCCATTGTTTAAAAACATTTTAAATGGAGCTTATAGTTTACTCTGTCATATTGCCGCTTTTTTTTGTTCTTATTTGGTTTGGGAATGGAATCCTCGTCCTCAGGCATGTTAAGTACATGCTATATCACTGAGCTGCACCCCTTTTTACAAAGCTCATGTATTGTGAGGAGAGCACCTTTTTCTCTGCCTTTGATGTAGGCAGACTAATGGCTATTGGGACAAGTCTTTAAAAATCTCCTTTTTCTCTCACCACACTTGAGACTCCCCCTCAACCCCACTGTAGCCCCAACATCTTCCTTTCTCCCTTCTTTAGAGGAAGCCCCTACAGGGCTTTGGAAGAATTGAAGAGAGATAATGTAGGAGACATCTTGAGTATGGATCTTGAAACAGAGTTGTGAATCAGTGAATGTTGCTGTCATAGCTTTCCTCACATTGGGTTTACCATTAATGGCATTCTTTTATCTGCTCCTAAGCAAAGAAGTGTCAATTTGGAAAGCCAAATGAATGAAGCAACCAATTAACCATGTACCCCTATATGTGCAAGCTCATGCTTTTGTCTAGTTTTATTGGGTTTCACAGAAAGTATGGATACTTCAAGGAATTTTACAGTCAAGTGGGGAGGAATATACAACCAATATATAAGAAATGATTAGAGAACTCTGTATGACAGATGGTATATAATTAGGGTTAAGTGATGTGGTACCAGGGGAGTTATGAGAAGAAAGGAATCCTGCTTTGTGGGCTTTCATTTCACTTGGATGGCATTAGATGAGAGAAGAGAGAAGAGATGGGAGAAACTGAGTGTAATTAGCATTTCTTTGGGGGCTCTCAGTATTGAGGCCCATGGCAGTGAATATTGTGCTTCGTTTAAGGTCCTAAAATCAATGTTTTGCAAGTAAGTGCAAGATAACTAGGAGCTCACTGACTTCTAGAACAGTAGTTAAAAGCACCAACTATGGAGTGCCTGGGTTAGGATGCTGGCCTCCCTATGTAGGATCTGTGTGACAATAGGCAGGTTATATGAACCTTTTGTGCCTCAGTCCCTCTACCACTCTTCAGTGGACGTAAGCAGAACAGCCATCTAACAGGCTCTTGTGAAACCTATGTAAGTGTACATTTGTAAGGCACTTGCATAAGGTATATCAGCTTCCATCATTGTGACAAAATACTTGAGATAACTAACTTTATTGGGGAACAGGATCTTGCTACATAGCCCAGGCTGTCCTGAAAGTCATTAAGCTGCCCAGGCTTGCCTTGAACTTGTGCCTCCAGCTGCTCCAGTGCTCAGATTATAGGAACTCACCACCATGCACAGTGATCATTAGGTTTTAAGGAGGAAATATTTATTTTGGCTCAAGAGGGTTTCAGTCCACTGGCACTTGGCCTGAGGTGAAGCAATTACATCTCAGTGGGTGTGAGTATTGGAGGAAGCTCACCTCAAAGCATCCTGGAAGGAAAAGGTTGGAGGAGTAAGTTCCTAGTGACCTAACTTCCTTCCCTTAGGTTATAGGTCTTAAAGATTCTTCTACCTTCCCTTAGCATCCAAGGATGGGTCTTTGGGGAAATTGAAGATCCAACCTGCCACTCAAGAATAATATAAATGGTAGCTGTTGTTATGACTACTTTTGTTTATGCTCACCACTTCATTCCTAATAACTTTTCTTGAGGTGTATGGTACTTTACACCCCAGAATTGGCTGGATTTTGTACAGCAAGACCTGGTTAGAAGCTGTTTAGTCCCATAGCAAGAGTGGGCATGTGAAGGATGCTCAGATTGAAACTGAGTTAATAAGTACTGGAAAGTATGCATTAAGTTTGGAACAGATGATGTTCTCTGGGTATCCTTACTCAGAACTCTGGAATGGATCAGGTGAGGAGTATGCAGGTTTCATTTTGCTTTGTTCCTGATTCTGATTAGATCTTTGCCACAGGTATAGGGATTCATCTGTGTTGAGAGCAAACCACATACCGGATGCTTGCTTTCCATCCTTGACCCTTGAAATGGATGTTGCCAACTTCTCTTGGGAATAGGAGAGTGTGAAGCTCATGTGATTTGCTAGAGATGGTAGGAGAAGGAAGGTTCTAGAAGGAGGTTAGTGTTTAGAGCTCTGGCTAGTTGACAGAAAATCAGTAGGTGGTGCTGGTGAGGAGCCAGTCAGTACAGTTACATAAAGAGTTGTGATGCACAGGTTAGGCCAGCCAGGTGTTCTCATGACCTTGGTTGTTTATCAGCTTAAGCCAGTGTTCTCAAATTGCAGTGTGGATCAGAAGCTCCAGAAAGCCTGGTTACAGCACCCAGTGGTAGACTCCAGTTTCCCCAGGCAGGTAACTTGGGGCAGGTGGCAGCTAGTAATTCACATGTGTATAAGTTTTAGGTGCTGCTGGTGACGGTGGTCCTTGGACTAGCTCTGAAAAATACTACCCAAAGCAATGCCCATGCCAGCCAGCTGCCAGCTTCTCCTGCCTCTACTTCCATTTCATCCAGTGGTATGATTTTAGAAAAGAGAACTGCTTTCTGCCTCATGAAATGAAAACTGAGCTCCTGGGTACCCTTTAGCCAGTGCAGAGCTGAAACTTCCTGTCTGCTCAACAGTTTGTGAAGTGGCCCCAGAGCTATGATAAATGATGGAGAGAGAACACCTGAAAGTGTAAAGCAAGACCCCTACAGCAGCCTGAAGTGCCATCCAGTGCATCCTGTGTTTGGAAGACAAGATGATGGCCTAATTTATTTTCATTTTGTTGGTTTTCATTTTGCCTCCTATAGATCAAAGGGTGGCTTTCTGTGACTGCCATTTTACCCATGGGGAAATTTAGTCACAGAGAAATTAAAATCATATTAAGACACAGCCTGATAGTGGAGAGGCAGCAGCTAATCTTATTTGACTGGTTTCACTGTAGTGAAAGAGTGTAGGAAAAAAAGAAATAGGGATGGATGTGGTTATTGCAGCAAGTCTGCTGTGTTGCAGTTCAGATCGCCTTTTCTCTGCCCTAACAGTGTTCCACGTAAAACCACGGAATGACTTTGTTTTTGTTCTTAAGATATATTTTTTATCGCAAAGATACTGTACAGAGGGGTTACAGTTACATGAGCTGGAATGACTTTTGGAATTGAAAAATTTTGTAAGCACTCTGCAGTAAGGTTAACCCAGATGAGGATAGTACAAGTTAATTGTATTTGAGGGTAAACACTGGCTTGGATGTGTCACTGGGTTGGTTGTTGTCAGACTTTCCCCTGGACCTGTAAAGATTTGTTTGCTTGAGAGGCTGTGTCTCAGCAGAAAGAAGGGAAGATTTAAGGAAGGTCAAGGAGGCTACAGAGGCCTGTGCAGGGGTGGGAGACACTCTCAGGTCTGGTGGGTCTCCACACCTCCGGTTGTGGGGTTTGAACTTGGTGCCTAGGCACTGTCCCTGAGCTTTTAGTGCTCTACCACTTAGAGCCATAGCTCCACTCCCAGTTTTCTGGTGATTAATTGGAGATAAGAGTCTCATGCACTTTCCTACCTGGACTGGCTTTGAACTGCAATCCTCAGATCTCATCCTCCTGAGTAGCTAGGATTATAGGCATGAGCCACCAGCATGGGGCTAATGTGGGTCTTAAAAACAGCAGCCAACACAAAGCTTTGGGTGTGGGTTAGGTCCTGGTGAGCTTTGAGATAGATGAGTGAGGTGGGTCTGTCACAGATGGGCATGTACATCCCTTGGTAGTTTGGTACAGTATAGGTGTCATGAGTACAGTGTCCCAAAGCTGCAAAGTTCTGGATGTAACACTGGACCATAAAGGGCACCTGTTCCACAGAGAGCTCTGGAAGTCTCTGTTGACATAGGATGGTGTGGACGGAACCAGAAGTGATCTTTTCAGGTCTTACATTTCCCTTTGTGTTAACTTTGAAAGTCCCACTAGGTTTCTGTTTTTCATGAGCTAACTTAGACCATAGTGAGGCGTCTAGGCAGACAGGCACTGTTGGTCCAAATGTGAAGAGGGGGAATCTGGGACAGGATTGTGCTTCCAAGCTATTCTTCCCTTCTAGGAGCCCACAGGAACACCATACATGCTACTCTCTCTGTCTCTGAAAAATTGCATCCATTTCCTGGGATTTTCAAATTTGGTGATGGTTACTGATTTTCTATCTTTCAAATAAGTCTTATTTTCCTTACATTTGGGCCAGAAGTGAAATTCTCCTTTCTTTCAGTGGTTCCAGTTTCTCCCCTTTGTCCTCATGCCCTTCTGTAATACTCATACAATTAATGGAGAAGCTGTCAACCCATGTCTGTATGTGGAGCGTTTGCGTTTGTGGACAACATACCATCGGGTCCCTGATTCCCCACAGCTGAACGGCATGGTCCATGGATCACTGTACTGTACATACATATATATATTTGTTCCTGGGGCTTGAACTCAGTGTTTGAGCACCATCCTTGAGGTTTTTTTTTTTTTTTGCTCAAGGCTAGTGCTCTACCACTGGAGACACAATTCAACTTCTGGCATTTTTTAATGAGATATGAATCTCAAGGTCTTTCCTACCCAGGCTGGCTTTGAACTGTGATCCTCTGGAGACACTAGAGACACAATTCAACTTCTGGCATTTTTTAATGAGCTATGAATCTCAAGGTCTTTCCTGCCCAGGCTGGCTTTGAACTGTGATCCTCAGATCTCAGCCGCCTTAGTAGCTAGGATTACAGGCTTGAGCCACTGGCACCCAGTTTCACTATCCCCTTGATGAGAAATATGCTTGCTCAATTTAACACTGCCTTCTTCAGCCCCCCCCCCCATTCTTCAGCAACATCAGTTAAGTGGACCTGTCCTCCAGCTGTTTTGTGTTTTCTAGGTTGTGTCTTCTCCTCCTGACAAGCTATGTGTGTTAATGTTGCCAATTGTGGGTGTTTGGTCTAAGTTAGATAAGATGTGAGTCTTCAGAAGGTCTGTGGATATTATTAGTAATCTCGGGTTAGGGGGTGGGGTGGGGGCTCATTACTTAAACCAGGCAGGGAAAGATTCCCAAGAGTTGTAGATGAGGTGCAGGATGGGGACTGGAACAAACCTTCGGTGATATGGACTGTCCCCTAAGGAGGTTAGAGGTTCAGCTGAGGAGGACATTCAGACAGGGTAGGGGAGATGGAGAAATCCAGAGGGCTATCAGCAGCCACTATGGGCAGAGATTTTTACCTGGGTTAGGCTGATGGGTGGGCACCAATATCTCTACAAGAGGGTGAGATGCAGATGTGCTGGAGGCCAGAAGAAAAGAGGATTGTATTATCCTGAATTGAAGACAGGATAATGTGATACATTGGCTGGTGGGGGAGAAGCAGATGGGCATTCCTGGCCTGCTGGAGAAAAGGCTGGCCATTGGACCAACTGGGGATTGTGGATGGCTGACTGCCAAAGCCAGGCTGCCTGGTCACCTGAGATGGAGGGAGGGGGACAGACCTGACTGGCTGCCAGGGAGTGCACACCTGTGAGATTGCAGTGAACTTTTCCTTTTGGAAGGGCCCGGGCAGTGAGTCCTCTGGGTAACTACGAGGAGCTGGGAAGGCAAGGACCCTAGCCTCAGGTGTTGCCAAGTCAGCTAGGGAGCAACAGGAAGAGCCCTGGACTTGCTTCGAAGTCCTTTGGGGAATGTTTTTTCCTCCTCCTTCTTTTCTTTTTTTCTGGTGTGAAATGTGAACAATAGCTATACTGCCCCAAATGATTTTGCCGGAAGATCCTTGGTGGTGCCAACAGGGTGCCTACAATTGTTGAGGTGGCCTGAGGAAGTGGCAGCAGAGGGTGAGCCAGATATTCCCCAAGGGGGCCGCTCCTTTTCCTCTCCTGTGACCACTCACTGGCCAGGTGCAGTGCGAGGGTTGTTGCTATGCCTACCTGGCCTTCTGGCTACGAAGAGTCAGGGCTCTCCCCACGAGGACTGTGTTGTACCTGTTCTTTCTATCTGATCTCAGCCCAGATAGTCTGTCGGAGTTGCCCTTTTGGGCTGTCAGGTCATTCTTCCCACCCTGTGATCTTTAGTGCACAGGATATCTCTATATGTTCTTCTGTGGAAGTCTCTAGCTTGATAATTGGGCATTGGCTTTAGACAAGGTGAAATCTAAAGTCATTTGGACTTTTCAATATGTGGTAATCAAGTACAAATAGGAGACGTGTCAACCGGTGATCACCCAGGCCTAGGAACGGCTCTGCCACACATTCACAAGGTCTGTAATTTGACATTTGCGTTTATTGCTGCCGCTCATACAGGGACCGACACCTGAGTTAACTTTGAAAGGCCCTACCAAGTTACCACCAGCTGGCCGGGCAGCAGTCCAAGTTTCCACGGGGCCCTCACAGGACTGGCTTTTCCCCTCCCTTTGATTTTAAAAACAGAGACAGGTTCCTAAGAACACTCAGGACTTTCTCAAGCTTCATTTTGGCCCATTGTTTGACATTCCGACAGTACCCAGAGGTTCTTTCTGAGGTCTGTGGATGGTTTTCAGGAAGACACCAACACAAGATACACAGTTGGGGTGTATTTGAGTGTATCATGTAGGGGATACCATCAGAGCTCTTCGTGAATTCACTGAGAAGGTGACTGGAAGGTCCATTTTCATGAAAGTGGATAAAAACTTATGATTATGCCTCTGAAGAGTTTGTCCTTATGGCCCTTTCCTCCATTGTTTTAGAGGAACTTTTGAGAAATGACTGTCTAATAGGAAGAAGGCACATGCTGAGAGCATCATTGAGGTAGCTGGGGCTTGGCATGTCTGAGTCTTACAGATGGAAGAGGTTCTGTTTTGTATTGGAGGAAATAAAATAATATGGCTGGTCTCACTGGAGAAGGTGATGCTGCAATGTGGTTTTGTCCTCCACCAAGCAAGAAGAGAAGGTTAAACTCACTGGGAGAAGAAGCAGAGGACCACTTAGAGTAGGAGCTGCTTCTTAGGCCTGCCAGATCCCATGGGGACTGGACACGGATCTAGAGAGGAGAGTCTAAGGACACTTGGGCTGTTGATGTTAAAAGCACCTGTGTTAGGTCCTCGGCTTGAGAAGTCTACAGCAACTTGTGTAAGTTCGAAAATGCATGACTTTTAACTTCAAGGCAAGGCTATGGAAAGTGCTATGTAGCCCAGGGCTGACCTTGTAAGCCTTCTGCTTCAGAATCTGTACAGTGGTCTATAAGGCAACCCTTACTAACATCTAGAGGAATAATAACAAAGGTTCTCTGAAAACATTGGTATGTGCAAGGAAGTATATACTGCTTTTGTAAAAGAAATAAACTACTGATAGTAGTGGCTGGTTGCCATCTATGAGGTGGCTCTCTTTCTGAGCACTGAAAACATGCTGATGAGCTTGGCTGGTATGAGTCCTACCTGCAGTAAGCAGTAAGTAGTCAATGAGGGAGAGACAGGCCATACTCACTTTCTCATCAAAACCTTCTGTAAATACTCCTGGGGGAAATAAAAGAATGACTCCCTAACATATTCTATCACCTCATGCATACCTTTGAGTACCTATTAGTAGCTACTTGTCTGTCCTGAAATTGCTGATTTTCTAGACGGTGCGAAGTGGTTAAGGCGATGATTTGTCTGTAGCCGATCAATGCTGTATTGCTGTCTGATCTTCCTTGTAGCTTGTAGCCTGTGGCAGAAGGGTGTGGTGGAAGCTCATCTCTGATAAGATGTAACTACTATTACCCTCTGGATTTTTTCCTATAAATATTGAGTACACACTAAATAAACATTTTGATGAAGAATCAGAAGTGGAATGCCATAAGGGATTATATTATCAAAGCTAAATCCTACTGTGCTAGAACGGACTTCTAGCTTACAGGTTCAAAGTCTTATAAACATTTGTACACTTTCATTATTAAAATTATAGTAGAGTTTGGTATTGTGGTAGAGCAACTTAATTTCTTAGTACGTATGATCAGGTGTAGGGAACATTCATGAGATTGCATAGATCTTGATTTTGAACCAGGCTGGAGGAGGGACAAGTGAGGAATTTCTTTTATTTTTGGGTCCGGTCGTGGGGCCTGAACTCTGGGCCTGGATGCTGTCCCTCAGCTCTTCAGCTCAAGGCTAGCACTCTACCACTTGAGCCACAGCGCCACTTCCGGCTTTTTTGTTTTTGCTTATGTGGTGCTGAGGAATCGAACCCAGGGCCTCATGCATGCAAGGCAAGTGCTCTACCACTGAGCCACCTTCCCAGCACCTTTTATTTTGTTTTTTAAGACTTGTTTTGGACTGTTATTTTGGTATGATCTACCAATATAATACCCTGTGAGTGGTAGTTTGCTTCAGACTTACTCAACTCACCGCCCTTCTCCCCCTGCCCCCAAGCTGGTATTGAGGTATAGAGGTATAGGCCTTGTATGTATTAGGCAACTACCCTACTACTCTCCAGTCCTACTTTGTCCGTATGTGACTTTGCTTATCTTTAACTCCTGGACTTGAGTGTTTCCTTGGTGATGGCGATGCAGATTCATTTGAGTAGTTCTGTCCCTGAGCTTTGTGTTCTTTGTGGGGGAGGCTCTTTTGGGCTAATCTTATAAGCAGATGTGCGAGTACTGCCTAGTGCATCTCCCCCCCTCCCCTCCCCCACACTTTTTTTTTTTTGTATGCACTTTGCTGCTTCATAAAACCCTTCAGCCTTGGCTCTGGAAGTGTGACAAGAGAGCTGTAATACCTTTCAAGATAACAGAGCTGCTTCCTGAATCTCCATCTGTATCTCAGCTCTCACTGCTTGGACGCTAATTTCAGCATTTCCCTGGAGAAGAATAGCAGAGCATCTTTACAGCAGAAACTTGTGGGAAATGTTTGCTCTCTCAGGGCTTTTCAGTGTCCACTGTCAACCATTTTTCCTGGAAGCAGTGATTGATTGTAAATGTGTCCTTTGATATTAAGAAATGTTCTGTGTTAGTGCTGTTATCTGCAAAGCACAGTGTTAGAGCTCTCTGTTATTCAAGCAGACTTTTAGAATACAGAATAACCATCCATCCTATCTTTGTACAGCCAACAAAGATGTTCCAACATCTTTGGACATGCAAGTACTTGACAGAGTCTCTTTGTTTGAAGGCATTATGTTTGCCATTAGCTGGAAGAGATTTTTTATTCTAGGACACATCTGCAATGCCCGTTTTGCATTTGAAAATGAGTCTTGGGATGCTAACAGTTCACATTAACATTTGGTACTCTGTTCCTGTCACTGATGTCATGCTGATGTGGTGATCATCCACTTAGTGATGCAATCATTGATTGTGTGCCTTTCAAGGATGCCAGAAATGACATTTAAAGAAATCTTTCTATTCTTTGCCTTTCTAGACTAAAGCTGAAGATCAGATTTTGCCTAAGTATAGAAATTGAGGACAACTTTGAAAGATTCTTACATGTATTGTACATAGAAGTATGTATCTTAAATTGAGTATGGTATCACGTAACTAATCACAGCTTTCTGGAGACATTGAAACAGGAGTTTCCTGAGTTTGAGCTCGTCCTAGATTATATAGCAAGATTGTCCCAAAGCGAGACAAAGGAAGCTTGTGTTTTATTTGCAGGTTTTAGAATATCACATTTTGTTATATTTTATACTTTAAATGTAGTATTAAGATGGGAAGGGGAAACAAACAAGGAGGCAACAATGCTCAATAGGAAATGTACTCATTACCTTGATCATGTAATTGTATCCCCTCTGTATGGTATTTTCACAATTAAAAGAGCTTATTAATGATAAAAAAGAAGAGCTGGGTGCCTGTAATCCTAGCTACTCGGGAGACTGAGATCTGAGGATCACAGTTCAAAGCCAGCCTGGGCAGGAAAGTCCATGAGACTCTTATCTCCAATAAACCACTAGAAAACCAGAAGTAGTGCTGTGGCTCAAGCGGTACAGCGCTCGCCTTGAGCTGAAGAGCACAGGGACAGCACCCAAGCCCAGAGTTCAAGCCCCACAACCAACCACAAAAGAAAAAAAGAAACAAAAAAAGATGTGACAGAATATTTGTCTATAATTTGCCTTTAGAAAGCACAAATTTTGGTGTCTCAGCTAAGATTTTAGCTACTTAGGAGGCTGAGATCTGAGAATCGTGATTCAGAGCCAGCCCAGGACAGGAAAGTCCATGAGACTCTTCTCTTCAGTAAACCACCAGAAAACCAGAAGTAGTGCCGTGGCTCAAGTGGTGAAGTGCTGGCCCAGCTGTGCCCAGTCCCAAGGTTCAAGCTGCACAACCGACCAAAAAAAGTAGATTTCACTGTATTCATTTACTACTTTGTTGAATGGCAACTGCTTTTGTACAACTACTAAACATGTTCATATTACTGTGCAACCATTACCACTATGTGTATCCAGAACTCCTATGCTATTCAAGCTGAAATTCTGTACACACTCATCAACATGTCTCATTTTTTTCTCTAGCAACTACAGTTCTCCTTTCTATGTTTGACTGTGTACTCAGAAGTCAAAGATCTTGTTGAATCCAACCCTTAGCTTCCTACTTTCAATGTTAGTACATTGTGAAACACATTTTAGGATTTCCTTCTTTTTTTAAAGACTAATATTTTATTATGATAGCCCATGTACCATGCTTTGTTTGTTCATTCTTGGGCTGGTGTAAACATGGGCATACAAACGTCTGTTTGAGTGAAACATCTTTCAGTAAGCTTTTAAAATATTAAATAAAGTGCTTTTTAAAAGATATGTCTTCTTATGATGGATCAGTTTAACTCAGTTTAGTCAAGGAAATTCCTAGCTCACCCACTTCAAACTCTTACAGCAGCGGTTAGCTGGAAGCACTAGTGTTGCTTGAGGTACACAGAGCAGTTTTATAACACTTCAGGGCAGTTGTACCAGCAAACTTGGCAGCAGCCTTGGGTAAAGCTGGTCAGGGTTGTTGGAAAACAGCCTGGTGTTTTCATACCTTTTGCTTTGATAGCTCCTGCCTGTCAGTACCTCTAGAGGGAAAAATCTGGTAATAGCGTTTGCTTCCTCAGTTCAGTCTGAGCTGCTTAAATTCCCATCAGAACCCATTCTGGATGTGTGGATAGGAACTAAGTGGTATGCTTATCTGCAAGCTTGGCTGACTGCAGCAGCTCTGTACTTTCTGTTGAGGGATGATAATCAGGAAGGAGGCTGAGGTTCTGATATACAAGCTGTATTTGCATAGCACTCTGGATTTTTTGTGTGCCCTCCCGCCGCTCCTCCCCCTCTCCCCAGTCTGTGTAATTGGAGGTCCTATGGAGGTTATTAGAGCAGCATGTTTTCCCTTCACCTCTGTGTGGTGGTCTAGTGGTTTGTGGTAGTCCTCTGTCATCCTCCTGCAACATGTTACAGATGCTTTTTTTTGGGGGGGGGACATAGGGAGTTTAGTCTCACTTCCTGTTTTGTAGACATACAAGTGAAATGTTTTGTACTAGTATAGGCCTGATAAGCACAGTCAAGTCTATTTGCTTACATTCAACACATTTTCTCCCTTTCTTTCTTTCTCCCCCACCCGCCTGCTTCCTCCTTTCCTCTCCCCTCTCCTCTCCTTTCCCCTCCCCTTCCCTCCCCTCCCCTCCCCT
>NW_012267250.1:2449052-2462021 GCF_000151885.1 Dipodomys ordii
GTGTGTGTGTGTGTGTGTGTGAGAGAGAGAGAGAGAGAGAGAGAGAGAGAGAGAGAGAGGGAAAGAGGGGGAGAGGGGAAAAAGGGAGAGGGGGAGAGGTGGGGAGGGAGAGGGAGAGAGAGGGAGAATATATCAGGGTCTGCATAACTCAGGCTGGCTTGGAACTTGATATATATCCCAGGCTGGCCTTGAACTTGTAATCCTTCTGCCGTAGCCTCTTAATTATGCAGTTAATAGGCACATGCCACCACACCTAGCTCTGTCTGATTGTTAAATGCTAGTAAAAAAAAAGATTAGATTCTAGTAAAAAAAGATTTATCAGCAGTAAAATACACTTTAGGAGGTATATAGTTATGTCTTAGTTTGGGCTTTAACAAGAATACCACTGATTGTCTTAGAAAACCACCCCCTCCCCCAAAAGAAAAAAAAAGAAAAAAAAACTAACCCAAAATCCAAATACTTCTTCCTTACATTTTGGTAGGCTAGACTTTTGTGATCAGGGAGCCAGCCAGCATGGTTGGATTGTGGTGAGAATTCTTCCTAGTTCATAGGCTGATGCCTCTTTTTTTTGTAAGTTGTGGCACCTGAACTCTGGGCCTGGGCGCTGTCCCTTAGCTCTTCAGCTCAAGCTGAGTGAGCACTCTACCACTTGAGCCACAGCACCACTTCCAGCTTTTTCTGCTTATGTGGTGCTGAGGAATTGAACCCAGGGCCTCATGCATGCAAGCACTCTACCACTGAGCCACCTTCCCAGCCCAGGGCTGATGCTTCTTTACATAACAGAAAGACCATCTCTTACCTGACTGCAATCCCATCATGACCTAATGCTATCCCAATGGTCCCATCATCAAATACCATTCCTTTGGAGGTGAGAGCTCAACCTACAGTCTTTGAAGGGACACAAACATTCAGTTCAAAGCAAGTTGTGAGTTTGATTGTATGTATTTGTTCATGTAACTCCCAGTACAACCTATAGAACAGTTCAGACACCTTTCCGTTTCTCTGGTGTTTATTTGTACCTAAACACTTCTTTCCCCTAAATTCCTGATCTGTTCTTTCTTGATAGTTTTGCCTTTTCTAGAATGTCATATTCAGACCATAACTGCTTCATACTGGCTTCTTTCTCTTAGCATTGGAGATTCAGCCATGCAAAAAGCACGTTACCATGGAGATTTCTGACACTAACTCAGTGCTCTGTTCCTAAATTCACATTTCATACATGAAATAAGCTAATTATAGGTACGGTGGAGGGATGCTATTGAGGAACTCTTAACTCTTATAACTCTTATTATTGGAATTCTTTTAATTGTAATTTACTAGTCACTTAATCAAGTTTCTTTCTTTATTGCCCAGATGATTTGGGATAATTTCCAGGAAACTAGAAATACTTTGAAAAGATGTTGCTTTTTGAAATGAGTGCTTCTGATTTTCTAAAGTGAGTAACAGAAAAGTTAAAATGAGCCAAATGTTTTACTTTGAGTTCATTCCAGCTTCAGTGTTGGTATAAAAAATGTCTAACTTTTACTAATACCATAAAGGGTTGAGCTAGTTGGCAAGGTTATTCTGTTTAGCATAGGATAGAAATAGGGAGTCATAATATTAGTAAAAAAATTGCGATACAAATATGGTCTTTTAAAAGTCATCAAATCATTCATTCTGAAGTCTGTGTGGCTTCATAGATGGGAACATGTACTTAAAATCAACTACTTGCTTTTTTTTCTGCTAGATAGCCTGATCTTTTTTTTTTTTTAATACTGAATCTTTGTAAGCAGATATCTGATGCCTGCTCTGTGTCAGGTACGTATTAAGTGTTAGTCTGTGTAATCCTCACAGTGACCCTTTGGAATAAGATATTCCCATTTTACAGAGGGAAATACTGCTGTAGAGTCCATCTGACTTGTCTAGTGTGGTGATATGGAGCCTGATTTTTGAATCCTGTGGGCTTATCATTGCCCATTTAGCCTCATTCTGCTTGGCATACAGACATGATGCTGCTGCCACTTGCTTACCATGAAGGCTGGAACGGCTTTACCCAATATGGCATCTACTTCCTTTATGGGACTGTTTCCAGGGCCTAGGGTTAACGCTTGCTTACCACTTGTCCTGAGATCAAGTACTGTTACATTGTCTAGAAGATCCACAGTAGAGAGAAAATGAATTTTGAAGTTGAGTTTCAAGCAGTGTCTCCATTTTATTTTACTGCTTATGCGATTCTAGCCAAATTTCTTGAATTCTCAGAGTCTGAGAATAGAATAGAAACATAATACATTTTCTAGTAGATTTATAGGGAGAATTTGAAGCAAGGAGGTCAGACACTTAACCAGTCATTAGCCCATGTAGATGCTTAAGTTTTGGCAGCTGTATTGTGAACACCTATCTGGTCATCTCATTGAGAAGATATCCAGAGTAATTAATTGTTAAGAATGTGGTCTCTGGAATAACCTCTTGGGTTCAGATCCTGGTTCTGTGACTCAACAGCGGTGTTGCTTCAATGTCTTCCTTCTGAAAAGTGGATGTGACAACAGTTTCTTTTTACTTCAAGGCATTATCGATTTGAAAGAGACAAATAAGAATTGCTTAGAAGTTGTCTTGAAATGACCCCATAAGGACACATTTTAATGACATTGTTTCTTTCTGTGATATAAGATTTTCCTTGAAATTTACCTTAGTTCTTTGCTGCCTACCCAATAATAAGAATGTATTATTTGTGGCTTTTAATTTTAATTTTTATTTGTTTGTCATGAGGGTTGAACTTGGTGCTTGGGTGCTGTCCCTGAGGTCTTTTACTCAAGACTAGCAGTCTACCACTTTGAGGTACAGCTCCACTTCTGGTTTTCTGGTGGTTAATTGGAGGTAAGAGTCTCATGGACTTTCCTGTCCTGGCTGGTATTGAACCATGATCCTCAGATCTCAGACTCCTAAGTATCTTACTTGTGTTTAATTAGAAACATTTACTATCACCTTTTAAATTGACATACAGTTTGAATTATCTTAAAAATTAATATTGCTACTTAATAAGTAGGGTTACTCTATAGATTTAGTTGTCACCAATGGATATCTTTTTGTGCAGAAATTTTTTTTGGTAAATTTGTAAATCGTTAAAAGCAAAATCAATTGCCATTTAGAGCATTTTCACCCTACAGATGATACATAAAAAGCATAACCTGCTCTCTGTCAAAACAAAACACAACAATTATTTTATGGAGATGATTTTTCTCTTCTGCCTTAATCTTGAGTTTGGCTACATTGATGCAAGTTCATTTATTTCAGCCTTTAAGACAAAAGCAGTAGTAAGATTGAGCTTCAGTATTCAAATCTACCAAGAAGAAAATAGGCTCTGAATTTTCCATGAGTCTAGAAGTCAAATCTGCCTGTGCCTGTGGGCAGTGTGTGTTGCTGGCTGGGTCTGCATCATTATTCTGAAGTCTGTGCTGATGTCCTGTGACTAATGTGTTCCAGCTGTCTGGGTTACTGCTTTGGAGTACTATTTATTTGCAGCAGGGATGCTTCAAAGAGGAAAAGCTTTCCCTTTTGTTGGTTGAAGCTTTCCTTGTAATTAGTAAAACAAGCCTGCCTCTTATTTGGAGAGAGACTGGAAAGGCAGCTAAAGAGTCAATTGTATACAACCACTTTGGAAAACAATTTGGCATTACTTTGAGGAGTTGAACATGTGCAGTCCCAAGGCCAGTTTTCTTCTCTTAGGTATACATCCTATAGAAATTTGCCTATGTGTATCAGGGAACAAGCATTAGATTATAAATGACACCATTATTCAAAACAGAAGGAAAAAAACCCAACAACCCTGAAAAAGCGTCAGAGGATCCTCAGCATAGAGTAGAGCTGGGTGTTGTGAGTATGTTCACCAAGTGTGAACTTTCATTGGTGGAAAAAACTATGAACCATATAGGGCTGGGAATGTGGGCTAGTGGTAGAGTGCTTGCCTAGCATGCGTGAAGTCCTGGGTTTGATTCCTCAGTACCACGTAAACAGAAAAAGCTGGAAGTGGTGCAGTGGCTCAAATGATAGAGTGCTAGCCTTGAGCAAAAGAAGCTAAGCCCAGGCCCTGACTTCAAGCCCCAGGACTGGCAAAAAAAAAAAAAGAACTATAGTCATATGAGTCAATAGGGATCAATCTTCCAATTAAAATTTTAAGGGAAGAGACAAATCTTAGAAGAATACATCCAATATGGTTTCATTTATATAGGCTTCAGTTAGGCAAAACACAACTATATGTTGATAATACTTAGATGGTAAGACCATAAAGGAGGAACAAAGGAATGATTGATTCAAAATTCAGGATTGTGGTGAAGTTTGGTGGTTGGATGGTATTGAAGAATGAGTGGGGGAAATACAATCAGAAAGGGCACATACCCACATAAGACTTCCCAAAACAAGAACAAACCAAACCTGGGCGATGGTGGCTCATGACTCTAATCCTAGCTACTTAGAAGGCTGAGATCTGAGAATCATGGTGTGAAGTCAGCTCAGAGAGGAAAGTCTGTGAGACTTCTATCTCCAGTATCTCCAATTAACCAGCAAAAAGTTGGAAGTGGAGGTATGGCTCAAGTGATAGAGTGCCAGCCTTGAGTAGAAATAGCCCAGGCCCTAAGTTTAAGCCCCATATTGGCACCCCCGCAAAAAACAAAACAAAAAAACATAAAACCAACAACAAACCCAAACCAAAATCCAACTGGGTATTAGGTGCCTTGGAATTGATTTAATTATTGTTTAAGCTTCTGTATTAGTATATTAGTTACCATTATATAACCAATTACCTCAAGATTTTCAAAACAATATTAGTATTACTTCATACATTCTGAGTGTGGGTCCGGAAATTTGGGAGCAGCTTAGCTGGGATGTTATGACTCGATGGTGTTGCAGCAGAACTGACTGCAGCCAAGGGACCTCACCAGGATGGCTCCCTTACATGGTCGTTGCAGGAGGCCTCTGTTTCTGGTTGGTTGTTGGAAGAGGCCTCTATTCTTTACTGTGGATACCTCTCCCTTGAGCTTGACTACCCTCATGTCATGATGGCCAACTTTTTGCCTTCCAAGACAGGATGGATACATTAGCCACAACATCCCTTGACCTGGTCTTTGAAATCTCACTTTTTCCATTTCCACAGTATTGCAAATTGTGTTTGCACATACTAGCCTTAACTCAGTGTGGAAAGGGACTCACCATGTCAGCTCATAAATATTGGGATAACTGAGGGCCATCTTGGAAACTGGCTACCAGTTGGTCTAAAACCTAGAGAAGTCAGGATGGTCATTTGACCTTAAAAATTCATGTGATTATTTTCTACTCCACAATGTATATTTGTCTTAATATTAACTGATTTTAAGTTATTCATTTGCTTAACCTTTTCTCACCAAAATCTTCAAATGAGACTCAAGTTTCTGGATGTACATCATATATTTTTCCTTAGTTTTGTGTAGCTGTGGGCATAACTGCTTGGTAAGTATTGCTGAGTCCAAGTGCCCACATTTTTGAGTCAGTACATGTGGTGTTTCTGCTTTACAGATGTCAACATCCTTGAAACGGGTGTTCCAACCTCCAGGAGAGGCAGTCTACCAGAGAGGGTCTCATCTTTTTAGTCAAGCTAACAAGTAATAAGACAGGACTGAAATCCAGGTTCAGGGGCTCTCTGACTGGCTTTCCTGAGCTTGTTTGAGCCAGCACTGTCACACTAAGCATTAGTACTGCTAAACTTCCACGTGTGCACAATTTTGTAGATTAACAGGAGAAGGAGCCCTTTAGGCCATGGTTCAGACACTACATTTCTTCTTTTTTAGTTTGGTACTGCTGTATCTATGCTGTCCTATATTGTATGATTGTGTTGTGTTGTATTTTGCATTTATTGAAAAGCGAGTTCACAACTTCAAGGATTCACTGCCTTTGGATATAGCAGTGATAAAATCACCAGTGCTACAAAGTAATACTTGTTCTTTTACTTTAGTTGGTCAATAGTACTCGAGATAGACATGGGTAAAAATTCATATATATATATATATATATATATATTGCCAAAAGTATAGTGTTATTGTGACTGCAAGGGAAGTAGATAATTAGTAATTATAGTAATTGGTAGCAATTACAGTATTAATGGTACTATTAAGAATAATTATGAATGTATACTCTCAGGGAACAAACTGCAGCACCTGCCCGTCTCATGTGAATGTGTTGTTTGGCTGTTTGGTTCTGGGGTTGGTTTTCAGGACAGCATCACATGTATTTGTGTGTGTGTGTGTGTGTGTGTGTGTGTGTGTGTGTACATGTGTATGTATGTACATATTCTGTGCAGTGAGATGATCCATAAGCCTACAGTCAGAAACCCTAAACATGAGTTTCATTTCTCTTGTTTTCTAGTTGAATATCCTAGTCATATCTGGACTTTGAAACTTGGCTGCCTTCTCTGCAATATGGGATCTGTAAACTTGCTTGACTCACAGGGCTGTAGGGAGAACTAGAGGTACTAGATTCTCAAAGAGTGGTACAGTGCTAGCACACTGGACATGCCTGTCAGGCTTGAGGGCACCTTGTGTTGTATGTAACTGCAAACACTGTTGTGAAAGGGTTTGAGGAAGTCTAGCAACTTCCATGTGGTTTTAAGAGTACATGTAGATGCCTTCTAATGATGGTCTGAGAAGTCCAAGGTCAGGCATGCTCAGGTCTAAGCTTTTGTCTGAATGGATGTTTGGGTCTGTTACTACCCTGAAATTACTGTGAATTATGAGAAACTCAAGCATACCTTGAACCTGAGATGGGGATCTAAGTCATGGAGGACCTGAAGTATGGCCTAATGACTATAGTTAATATATTGGGTGTTAGAAATTTGTTTAGAGAGCACATCTTAAGTTCTCATCATGTGAGATGATGGACATATTAATTAATTTGATAATAATTTCTCTATGCATACATATATGAAAATGTCATGGTGTTCTTATAAAAGCTGATTAAAAAAAAAGAAAAAAAAGAACCCCTTACTTTTGGAGTGGTTTCTTTGTCCCAGAGTTTCCTTCACCTAGAGTATGTGGTCATTTTTTTTTCACTCTTTCCTGTTTGAAAAAAATTATACCATTATTTTAATCTAGAGGCTTGCCATAAATTAACTACATTTTATCAGCAGAGACAGCATTAATAATAATGAAGACCCTTGATAACATGTAATTTGCCCCTTGCAGAGTGAAGGCAGCAAGAGAGAGCCTTCAACTTGCCTCGAGGCATGTTTAGCCAGTTTTGGTTAAAAGGAAGACAGCCATCCACTAGAAAGGTGAGTCAAGATTTCTATGCAGCTTTTGACTATAATTGGTTTTTTCCCCCCCACACCTGTGGAAGGGTGAGTTCCTCTACATATACTACCTGGATTGAACAGTTGTTATCACTTTTCCACATTTTTTGTAGGGTTATACCTTTTTTTCTGAAACATGTGAAAGCAAGTTATAGACATCATGCATTTACTTCTAAATTTGAGGGGATGCAGGTATTTTTCCCTTAAGAGGCATTTTAGGAGAAGGCCATAAACTATGTCAATGGAGTGATTTAATTAAGCAGTTATGTAGCCCAGACTGGCCTTGAATTTGTGATCCTCCTGCCTCTGCCTCCTGAATGCTACTGTTAAAATTTTTTATTAAAGGCTATAATTTTGAGTTACGTTCCTGTCATAGTTGATATGGGCAATAGTGTCAGATTACGTTTTTCTTGGTCTAAGACCAGGTCTCAAACTTGTACTTGATCTTTTTGTTGACTGGATAGTTCTTGACCATTTGAACCATGCCTCCAACCCCCAGGTTTATTTTTTTAAAGGACTGGAGGTGTGGCCCATGTGGTAGAGCACCTGCTTAGCAAGTATAAGCTGTGAGTTTTTCCAGTACAGAAAACACTTGTTTGTTTTTGGTTGGTCATGGGGCTTGGACTTGGGGTGTGGGTACTGTCCCTGAGCTCTTTTGCTGAAGGCTAGCACTCTATCACTTGAGCTACAGTGTCACTTCCATTTTTATGGTGGATAATTGGAGATAAGAGTCTTACAGATTTTCCTACTGAATAGCTAGGATTACAAGTGCAAGCCATAAGTGCCTGGCAAAAAATACATTAAAAATATTTAATTAATCAATTCCTAAGCAATATGAATTAGTTTGATTTGAGAAATATCTAAGTACATAAGCATGGAACTTCTTCTATATTCAGATATGAGAAATAAAAGCATGGATTATTATTGTACTTTTTTCATTTCTTGTTACCTGTCTGTCTACCCCATATGATTTCACAGTTAGGTCAATAGGTCAGATGGTGACCTTTACCCTTGTACTAATCATCATTCCTAATTACATCAGTCTTCATGGTTTAATGAGATCAAAGCTATTTTATTGGGGGGGGGAGGGAGGAGTGATAGTACTGTGATTTGAACTTAAGACCTTGAACTGGCCTGGCTTATTGCTCGTTTAGCTGGCACTTTACCACTTCAATAAGGAATATATCAGGTCCTCCGAATCAACTAAATATGCCAAATAAAGAGGTATGACAAAGGGCAGAGAAAGGACTTTATATGACACCTCTTGACATGGGAAGATAGCACTTCATCTTCAACAGTCTTTAGGGTACAGACATGAGCTTTAAATTTAAATACAGGAAGAATTTGGGGTAGGGCAAAAGGCGTGTGTAATTTAAACATCCCAGGTGTGGCCTGGTTGGCTGTTGTGTCGATTCTGGTTCTCCCAGGTTTTAGAGATGTTGTGCCCTGGAGTGCTCATGGGAATCAGATTGCTCTCTTCAGTAATTGTAATTGTCCTTTTTGGGTGGTGGTGGTGGTGGTCTGTGCTGCAAGACTGCTATTCCTTAGAGGTAGTTTTAGTCCCTTGTCATGTATTGATTAGTTTTGTCTTTCCTGAAACTCAAGGTGATTGCAAAGTGACTGGAGAGAGAAATAGCTTTGAGAAAAGACATACAAAATGGAGTCAGTGATAAGGGTTTTTGTTTTTGTTTTTTTGTTTCTGTTCTTCAGTTCATTTTTGTGTCCAAGTAAGGAGTTGATGCTTTTTAGGAAACAACTAAGTTAAGTGTTTACAAGTATACCGTAAGTAGATTGAAAGTGCTTTTGCTTTAGGGTGAGGCCATAGCCTTTGGGATCTGAGTACTCACTGAGATTGCCTGTGAGGTATTCCCATCCCTAGGTCCAGCCTGTAGGAGGTTGCTTGTGCTATTTACAGTACAGTGTTTCTTTCTTACAGCCTTTGTGATCTTTTCGCCCGGTGTTGCTGCTTCTCTTACCTTTCTGCTATATAATATTCTTCCCAAATGTTGAAGGCCTTCAAGAATTTTCCATTTTAGGTTTTCTTTGTATATCCCACTGCTTACAGCTAGCTTCTACTGATCACAGTTACTGTGGCTGGGGTATTTGGTGTGTTGTGATTAGGTCACAGCCTAAGTTCTGCAGATCTGTGGCTGAAGAAGGACTGATCAATAGACAGTAGGGTGTGGTTCCTTCAAGAGGTAAATCAAGGTTACCAGCAGGATTGGTGGGTACTGGAAGGTCCACTGACTGGAATAAAAATCATCATGAATGTATCTTTTTATGGTTTGCAAAGTATTTTCAAGCATATTCTTTGGTTTGCCCCAAAAGATAGAGAGGCAGAATAATGAGGTGATCCAGAATGTAAATTCTGGGGCCAGACTGCGTTCAATTTCTAGCTGCAAGGGCTTCTGAGAAATTATCTAACCTTGCTGACCCCTAGTTTCTTCAACTGTGCAATGGGATAAAGGTGTTTACCTCATGGGGTTTTAGGAAGGGTTATACTAATGAATGCTAGCAGAGCACATACAACAGCACCTCATGCCTGCTCACCTATTTATGGTGGTTAACATTTAAAACAGTTCAGCCATCAGAAGAATGAGTGTCCTGCCTTGTTCCTTGACAGTCTAGCAAGTCTAGGTTCACATGGGCTGTAAGGGTCAACACTGTACAGTTCTGACTTTTTCTCTGTCCCCATACTTAACTCTATCAGGACTATGGGGTATTTGGATTAATGGTAAATGAAGGAAGCAGAGAAGAAAATCTCCTTGCAGAGTAGAACTGTTTTATGTAAAGATTTAATCTATAAAGAGGCTATTTATTCTACGCATAAGTTGATCTTTGGCTTCTCATTTGAAGAGTGCCCCTGGGTATACTTAGGAGATCACTAGGAGGAAATTCACACTTGTGTTCTGCCCTGGTTGGAAACATGCTTGGGGTACTATCCAGGCATCTCTCACTTCATCAGGAAATGCTTAATTAGGTCCAGTCTTCTGGGCTGCAGAGGACCTAAAGGATTTTGTGGTGGGAGGTGATTTGAGCCTTTCAGGTTGATGGGAGGATATAATTATTGACTCAGGTTTGGTCCATCCATCGCAGGATACTGCTTCCAAGACTTCTGGCCAGTTCTAGCTAGACATAGTCAGCATTTTCCCATTAAGAGTATTTCCCCAGGATTGCTGAGAAAGTTTTGTCATTCTTGATGGAGTCTTTGCTCTTAAGACTCAGATGTTGATATGACCCAGACATCTAGGAAAGGGTCATGGTTGCTTTTTGTGACAACAGTGTCAATGAATGACTTCCTTTGTACATATTGCAGACTCAAGACATTGGAAATTTAAACTATTAGTGTGGGTAATCCATGGTCCACCCCCAAAATATGCGACTATAAAAGCAAGTAAAACCTTAGAAGAAAGCACAATGTTGGCTCTTTGGAGGAACAATGGTGCTATTTGGTCTTTGCAAAGCTTGCTTCATTCCTTGCCTGACAAACTGCCCTGCTATTGCATAGCACTTTCCTCCCCCAGTTTCCTTCCCCAGTGCCATTGTGTCTGAAATGTGGGAGGGGTTAAATCACTTGAATGAACAAACTCATCTGAACTATGCCTTTACTTTTTAATTTCTTTTGACAAAAAATCATTTTCCATGTATATGTCTCCAAGAATTTCAGTTTCAGTCTTAGTGTTACCTGTTGTCTGAACACAGCCCGTTGTTTTTGTTCTTTCTTTAGGTAGAGGTGGTGGCCTGTGAGGATTGATTCCAATACTTGGTTTTACAATAATATTTACATTCCAATGACAGCACCTACTCAGAGAGTAAAAGGATTAGCTAATAATTCTGTTGAAAGACCCTACATTTGCCAAATGCTTGTGGGAATCATAATGGATTCTTAGATTTAATCCTCTGTTTGTTTCTAGCTCCTCAGAGTTTGCTGAGCAGTCTAGGATTGAATATTAACAGTTTCTTCATTGCTTTTAACATGACCTCTTTTTACAGTAGAGAAAACAGGGTCAACCTTGTTTTCTGTGAAGTTACCAACCAAAGTCTTAACATCATCATTCATTATGGGATAGACACCTCTTAGAATTCTGTTGTTGATTATCCTGACCTCGATGACAATAATGCTTACAGGATCATTATTCTGCAGAGGTGGGAAGAAACAGAGGCATAGCCAGATTCGGCTGAGTGGCCACTAGCTTTAGCAGTCACACATTGTGGTGAACTAGTGTGGGCCGGTATCCAGGTCAGTGTTCAAAGCATGCAAAGATAGTTGAAAATACTCTATGGCTTGCAGTCTCCACCCCTAAAGTTCTTCTCTGGGGAAAGCTGCTTTGCCTTCAGGATTGAGAGGACACTTGAGGGAGAAGAGCAGTAGTTCCTGAAACTTAGTGTCTCCTGATACTCATTAAAGGAGGAGACTTAGGCCTATCCAGATGCCCTGAACTGAAACTATGGAGGGGGTCTAGCAGTTAGTGTTTTAATGAGTCCTCCAGTGGATCATTTTTACCTTTTTTTGAATTGGGGTTAAAAAATTTGCTGGTGTTAAATCTACTGTGTATACACACACATACACATAATGTGTATGTACAATGCATAGATACAGGAATTTTTATTATTTTACCTTTTTTTGAATTGAGGTTAAAAAATTTGCTGGTGTTAAATCTACTGTGTATATATACACACATAATGTCTATATACAATGCATAGATACAGTAATACTTATTATATAATATGTATATTTAATATTATATATAATATACTGTATAAAGTATAACAAACCTCCAGAATGTTTTCATTTTGCAAAAATCTAAAACTTACACTCTTTAAATAACTCCCCTTTTCTCTTTCCTCTCTCCTCTGCTGACCACCTTTCTCCCTTCTGTTGCTGTGAATTTGACTACTTCGGATACTTTATATAAATGGAACATGAGGTGATTTATGTGTGTATCAACTCTATATTGATCTGGCTCATTTCCTTCCAGACTCCTACCCATATCATCAGTGGCAGCCATTGTGAGTCTGAACACTCACCTTCGACAGTCATGCCATGCTCATTCTATTTTTTATTTTTATATTTTATTTTTTATTATTAATATTTTTTATTGTGAGAATACCATACAGAGGGGTTACAGTTACATGAGCAAGGTAATGAGTGCATTTCTTATCAAGAATTGTTGCTTCCTCCTTTGTTTTCCTTTACCATCCCTAGCTGTCCCCCCCCAAGTTCGTTTTTCGACATAACATCTTGTACATCTCATTGTTGCAATGGGGCCACCTGTATCCCTATTTAAACAATTTGTTTTTTCCCTTTCCTTCCCCAAATTATACCAACATAAAATACAGTAAAAACGGGTTATGCCGTGGGGGCGGGGAGGGGCAATACAAAGCAACAAAGAAATCATCTTATAAATATGTTAGAAACAATAGCAAGAAAGAAACCATTTGAGTCCTTATCTTGGGATTCATTTCGCCTAACATCAACTTATCTTACCGTTTCTGCTTGTCTCAGACATATACTAGTTATTGCAAATAAGGGAAACCATGGGATCTATATTTCTTTGGGCCTGGCTTACTTCACTTAATATAATTTTTTCCAAGGCTTTCCATTTCCTAACAAATGGGGCGATGTCATTCTTTCTGATGGAGGCATAGGATTCCATTGTGTATATATACCACATTTT
>NW_012267250.1:2462276-2501800 GCF_000151885.1 Dipodomys ordii
GGACTCCACTCCCAAATTACTAGAGCTGATTTGAAACTTTGGCAGAGTAGCAGGGTATAAAATTAACCCTCAAAAATCAATGGCTTTTCTGTATGCCAACAATGAGAAGAGTGAGGCTCAAATCAGGAAAGCAACTCCATTCATAATAGCCCCACAAAAAATAAAATACCTAGGAATTAACCAAAGAAGTGAAGCACCTCTATGATGAAAACTTTAAAAACCTGAAAAAGGAAATCAAAGCAGAACTTAGGAAGTGGAAAAACCTCCCATACTCCTGGATTGGAAGGATCAACATCATGAAAATGGCAATACTTTCCAAGGCTATCTACAAATTCAATGTGATACCTATCAATATCCCAACCTCATTCTTCAAGGAAATAGAAGAGGCAATCCAAAAATTCATATGGAACAATAAAAGACCCTGAATAGCAAAAACAATCCTTAACAGAAAGAAGAGTGCTGGAGGAATATCAATACCAAATTTCAAACTCTACTACAAAGCCATGCTCATTCTAGTCCTGCCTCTTACACCTGTTTTCTGTTATGTTCATCAAGTTGCTTAGTTTGCCTGAGGTCATCTGTTCTCTGGCTGTGCTCGTCCTCCCCCTCTATTTCTTATCTGGTGTTAACTTTATATATGTAAATATTTACAGATGTGCCTTACAGTATAGTTTGACTACCTGAACTTTTCCTGTACACAAATTTTGTTTTCTTAGAATTAATACTTGTTTTTGTTTTTAAATTGTTTCTTTGCACAAAATAGCCTTCCATATGGATCTCTTCTCAATAACTTAACATGTATCAGTTTTCAGTTTCATTTCTTAGGGAGGACTCACCTGGAGCCTTAAGTAGGGGTACTCTGTGGGCCTGCTGGCCCCCACACCTCAGAAATCTCTTCAGTACCCCCTTGACCATTTATTTCATTTTCTGCTCTATTGACTTCCCTTTTTCCTTTATTTCAGATTATCTTGCTTTACTCCCTTTTTTAGATCATATTTTCTGGCACCTACCTAACAATTTACAAATGAGAAGTAGACTTGAGTTGTTATGTGTGTGAGAAGGTTGCATTCATATTTAATTTATAGTGTGTCTGGGTGTAGAATTCCAGGCTGGAAATCACTGAGCTTTGTAATGGCAAAGGTCTTACTCCTTGTTTGCTGGCATCTAGTGTACATGGTGAGAAGGTGAGACCTGAAGGTTCTCAGTTCTCTAAAGGCTCACTTTATTTCTTGTCTCCCTTCCCCCTTTTGGTTTGTTGGTTGTGGGGCTTGAACTCAGGGCCCGAGCACTGTCCCTGAGCTCTTTTGCTCAAGGCTAGCACTCTACCACTTTGAACCATAGCTCCACTTCTGGTTTTTAAGTAGTTATTTGGAGATAAGAGTCTCACCGGGACTTTTCTGCCTGGCTGGCTTTGAACTGTGATTCTCAGATCTCAGTCTCCTATGTAGCTAGGATTACAGACATGAGCTACTGGAGCCTGCCTGTCCCCCTCCCCCCCCCCAACTTTTATTAAAAAATAGGGTCTAGCTGTGTAAATCAAGCTGGCCTTGAACTCTAGATGCTCCTACCTCTGCTTCTTGTGTGCTGGTATATCTTTAGCATTTTTTAAAGAAGCTACTTTCATTTCTTTTGATTAGCTCCAAATGGCCTCATTTGGTCTGCAAACTCTTCACTTTTAGATATCATTTTTTGTTTCTTCGTTTTTGGTTTTTTAGTCACCAGTACTTGGTTAACTTATGCTTTTCAAAAGAAATGACTATAGGGCTGAGAGCATGACACAAGTTGTAGAGTACCTGCCTCGCGTGAAGCTATGGGTTCACACTGAAGTACTGCCAAAATAAAAATAAAAGCAAAAGAAAATGAAAAAGATGGGAAAGCAGGCATGGTGGTCCATGCCAACAGCATGTTAGGAAGCTGAGACTGGAGATCATGAATCTAAGGCCAGCTTGGGCTATATAGTGAGATTCTGTCTCAAAAATAAGACAAAAAAATAAATGGTGTTGTGTTGGGAGTTTAAGAGGGAGAACAACTGAATGTGTCTGTTCATTTAACTTGAAGTCAGTATGAATGTCTTAAAAAAATCCAGGTCAGGGTTTGTAGCATCATCATCTGGTCAGATACACACCTGCAGCAGCAAGCATTAGCTTGTGTTCTGTTATTTTAAGGTGTGATATAAATTTAGATGATCTCGGCAGAGAGCTTGGCTTTCTTGTTAACTCTGCAGTAGCTGCCTTTTCCCCCCTCCCAGCTAATGGCTTTTATTCCAGGTGGTAAAGTACCAATAAATTTATAAATGATATTTGGACCTTATAAAAAATACAAAAAATCCTTATTGATGTTGCTAAAAGGAATTTTCTGAGGGCTAAGTATATAATCCTTAGATTAAAATGCAGCGGACAGATTAAGCCTTCTCACATAAAAAGCCGAATAATAGGCTTTAATGCCATTTGTCCTTGACCACCCACAAAAGGCGTTCCTGCAGGCCAGAGAGATTGGACATAATATGCCTAGGAAGCTGGGCTGAATTTGTGATATTTATCCTTTGGTAAATGAATGTTTCAACAAAGCATTCAAGCCTGGACTGAAAGTGAATAGGTAGGAAACTTGTTAGCCTTAATTCTTGTAGTAGGACACTGTAAACACGAAGTGATTGTATGAAGGCAGAGTGGTCCTTTTACAAACGGCTCACTGACCTTGGATTCTTTATGATTCACTCCCTATTAGTTGCTTCCTGTCTCTGAGTGTTGGCTGTACCCTCTTTCTATACATGCTGCCTTCCGGCTCACTGAATGAAGCACAGCTCTTCAGAGGATGCCCTGGTTGTTGTTCAGTAACAGAGGTGATGGAGATGTCCATTCTTAGTTCTTCCAGCTGTGTGCAGTAGTAGCTTTTCCACTGGGAAAGGGGAGGAAAACGTGTGCTTATACTAATTGCTATGGAAGCTTTTCTGAAATCCTTTCCTTGGATATGCTGGGCTGTGTGTAAAGCAGAGAAATTACTTTCCGCCCAAAAGATCATCCTGTTACTATATGAATGTTTGTGGAAATCAGACTTACACATTTCCTACCTTTAGGTCACTCTTGTTTATTGAAGCTGTCAGCAATTCAGCAGTAATTTTTCTTATTGTCTTGAGGTTGAATTAAAAATAAAAGGAAGTTTAGTACTGCAGAGACACTTAGTTGTTTGTTGTATTTCACAAGAAAACTAAATATAAATGATCAAAACCTGTACATTAGAAAAGGAATCTCTTGTTTAATTAGCAACTCATCCCTTTCACTGTACTTTTGTCTCTTTTCTATCCTCTCCCTTGTTTCTTTATATGATGAGGAAGTGAGCCATGGGAGGTGCATCCCATATACTTAGCAGATGTAAACCAGGGTTTTCAGTTCTAAGGGGAACCCTGCAGAGGATGACAGGTTAGCTCACACATGCTCTGCTTGGCTCTCCTGCATGTCATCATCCCTGCTGATGATCACAGTTGCTGCCTCTGCCACACTTCTACTTGGGAGCTTTCAAGCCCAAGCATAGGCTTGGTTCTCCCTCAGATTAATGGAAGCAGCCGGAGTCTTTCAAAAGCCTATTCAGAATTCCAAGGCCAGCAAAAGAAAATAAACCTTTTTTTTTAAAAATTAAAAGGAGAACTATAAATGTCCTTTACAGAAACTACCAGTTTCTGATCTTTCTAGAACTAGTTCACTCCCAGAGCTTAAAGTTCCAGCTCTGTGTGGTATTTATAGATTCTTAGGTAAAAGAGCCAAGAAAGAACCAAACGCATGCAGTTTCCCAGTGGATTTAGATTATCTGCCCATTTCACAAATGTTTAAAATCCCATGCTGTTGCCAACATGGTATTGGCACTGTATTAATTTTAATTTATATTCTTTAACTTTTGTTGACAGAATTGGTTACACACACATATACATGATCATATAATGACTGGCATCAAAAGTACTGTCAGGCAATGAAATGTTAGTGTGACATAGGTGATTTTTGTGATTCAAAACTATGTGAAATGTTAGGAGACAGCAGCTTTGTCATTTGAGTTTATCATGAATAGAGCCCTCATCAGATTGGGAATTTACCCAGGTCTCCATTGGAAAAATTGTTCTTCAGCAGAGTATGAATGAAATATTCTATCTGTTGTGGGACTCCTTCAGCTTGTGGAGGGATGAGAAGAAAGGATGGCATTTATGGAATTTGGCTACTCTGCCAAAGGGGTTGTACTCCATCAGTTGCAGCTGTGGTGGCTGCTTGGAGGAGAACGGGGACAAGGGTGACTTCCCAGAGGCTCACTCAGGGAGGGGTGTCAGAGGCTGCTGGCATTTCACATGAGATCACAGTATGTGATGCCTTAGGAGGAGGCCACAACTAGAACACTCTTTGGGAGACTGACTTGAATCTATGATGAGGATGAACTGGCCATTGTGTTGAAAGAGGCGAGGTTTCATCTTCAAGGTGAGCTGTTTCAGCAGGCTCCATCACCACCTTCTTAGGCCCTCAGGCCCTCAGATCAGAAGCTGGCATTGAATAAGAATGGTGGGTGGGTGTTAGGGATTTTGGTGTTGAGGTTGGTAAAATAATTTATCAAGAGTGGGGAGCAGGAAAACAAAGTTTATTAGGCTGCCATTAAAAGGGAAGGTAGGTAGCTAGACCAAGGGCATGTAACAAGGTTAAGTGCAGGTTTTATTCCTCAGGGTTGGGCTTTGATTGGCTGTATCCTTTCTGTAGGCCTTATTGATTGCTGGTGTCTTCCTCTGATCATGGTTTGATTTTCAAAGGTAGGATCATTTTTCATCCTTGGCTGTCAATTTCTCATCCTACTTGGCCCATGATATTTTGCTCCCACCATTTCTACCTGGCTGTTGACATTTGCTTCTGCCATGGGGGAAGGCCTCTTCCATAGTGAGGTTACCCTCTCCCCACTTGGCTTTAGTTGGGCAAATGAATGGAGGTTCTGCCTTGTCTAACACGACAGTGTAATTGGAGGAGAGGCAGAGACAGGACAGGATGCCTGTGAGGAGGTTGTAGTCCAGATGGCTGAGGCAGGATGTAGGCTGTTGCAGGGGCCCTGCAGCAATCGCTCTGAGAAGATCAGAAACATGTGTTTTGAGAGACAGTTATGAACTTCATTATTTTACTTTTCTGTAGTATTAAAAAAGACTCAGCAGGTAATAGAAATATTTTATGCATGGGTCACTCCCCAGGCTTACTGAGGTATATAATGAATGTATACTATTTGGTGAAATTTGAACATACAGACACATTCCTATTACAGCCACAGCAATCCAGGTAGTAAACATTACCATCACCTCCAGAAGTTTTTCTAGGTCTCCATCTTTATCTTTATCTGTTCATCTGTCTCTTTCTGTTGTCCCAGAAGAGGGGTAAGAATTGTTCATGTAAGATCTATCATTTTAACTATTCCTTAAAGGCACAATATCTTATTGTTAACTCTAGGCACTGTATTATATGGGACATTTGAAAACTTACTCATTTTGTTTAACTGTAACTACAGTTCATATCATTCTCCTATTTCTGGGTTACCAGCATTCTGTTTACCTCTCTAAACTTGACTCTTTTCAATGCTTTGTCTAAAAGGAATTGCATGGGCTTGAGACTGCATGAATAGAAGTGGTGAAAGTGGCATCTTCTGGATTATGGAGAAGAAGCTTTCAGTTTTTCTTCATTGAGTTTGGTGATGTTATCTGTGGGGTTTTCAGTTATGGCATATAATTGTGTTCATTCTGTACCTCATTTGTTGACAGTGGTGATCATGAAAATGTATGGATTTTGTCCAGTTCATTTTCTGCATCTGTTACAGTGATCATATGATTCAGACTGTAGCTTTCAAGGTAGAATATGTGCCCTGGCCCCTTAACATGGTGTTGGAAACAATAGTGATTGCAGGGGCAGAGATCTGAGGAAAGCTAGCCTGCTGCTGAGTTTTCAGCATTAGATACCTTATTCTGTGTTTGGTTTTAAATTATAGAGATGGCTCCTATAGTTTATTTCTGTATTATATATCATGGCAGAAGAGAAGAACAAAAAGAACAAGGAAAGAGAGTACAGACAAAAGAGAGAAGATGAAAATAGGATATCTTTCTAACTGGCAGTCATTCACAATGTATGTATATTGAGCTTAAAAAATCAACAAATAGCTACGTATGACCTTTGACAAGGACATAGACTCAGAATTTTAGCAATGGAAAGTTCCTCAAACCCAGTATGCAAAACAGGTAGTTGTCCTACATGCCCCCAAGCCTGAAGAGGCTTAGAGGCACTGCAGAGCACATTTGAGCTGGTGGATTCTGTCATTTGATGGACAAGGAGTTTGACTTTTTAAGGTGTTGGCAATAAGAGTGTTAAGGAACAAACACAGGTATGATTTTTGTGTTTCCTCCCCCTCTCCCCCAAGGAATCCAGAGACTTCAATTCCTCAGTTGTGGTGGGTGGATTACCTTGTGTACTGCAGTAATCCAGTTTCCTTGGTTACAAGTCTAATTTCATGGAGGTAGATTTAAGAGGGTTTCATTTTTCCCAGAAGAAGAGTTGTAAGTTTTTGAGGAGGTGGCCTTGCCCTGGAACCTGAATTCACACAGGCTGGTGTGGTCAGCTGGCTAGAGAATGCCTGACCAGACAGAGGAAGGTGTCTGGCCTGGTGGTTAGTGTTTATAAGATGGATAGAGGAGGATTCTATCTCATCTTTACGAGTGGCTATTTGGTTGCTGTTAGAACTTTCATTTGATGATATGCTATGTAACATCACAGACAAGGAAGTTCTGTGTACAAGTCCAAGGCTAATGGCTATGATCATGAAAAAGTTACTTAGCTTCTAAACTAGTTTTCTCACCTTCAAAGTCATAAGCCATTTGCCTTATGGTTATTTTAAAGATTAAGTGAGATTATATATGTGTGATTATATATTTGTGATACTTTTGTATGTAAATGTGGAGTTTCTATCCTTATGTATAGATTTTCAAGTCTGTGCTGTTAAGGTACACATGCACATGGGCCCTGTACATGCATGGTGCCAGACATGTGGTAATTCTTAGTACACAGCAGGTGTTGTCACCATACAAATGTGTATTATTTTATGATTGTTATACTCAAGTATTGTTTTGTGCTGGGCACTGCATATCAGATTCAACAGTACTCACTGCAGGGAAATGGAAAAGATGCTAGGCTTTGTTTGAATTGCATCCGGATTCCACTTTGCTTTTCTTAGTTTTATCCTTTGTCTAAATGTGAGCTGTGTTCCCTTAAATAAACCTTACCTATGAAAATCAATACTACAGCCTGGGCTGTATGATAAGACCCTGTCCAAAAAAAAGAAGAGCCAGTACTATCTTATTCATGATGCTTTTCTGGGCAGGCAGTGTGAGCTGCCTGGCATGAAGGAAGTAGCTTTGTGAAGATGTATTTCTTAATTTTTTTTTACCCTTTTAGATTTACTTTGCCTCCTGGAAAATTAAAACCAAGTTTTCTAGTCCATTAATTTTTCTGCTTTTTGGCCCGTAATTCTATCAAAGTGTTGGTCAGCGAGAGATGACTAGCGTATGCAGTTGGGTTTGGCAACAGTTCTTTCCAGAGGCAAAGACTATCCACCATCTTGGTGCTTAGCTTGTCCAGGAGGCTCAGGGGCAGGACCAGTTTCTTTTACCCTTTGAGATAGCAGATGACGGAAGGGCCCTCAGTGTTAGGTACTGGGACCCTAATTGGGAACCATGGACACACAGCGGAACCATGGACACACAGCGGAACCATGGACACACAGCGGAACCATGGACACACAGCGGAACCATGGACACACAGCAGTAGCCCAGGGACCTCGATTATATCTATTTTTCATTTCACTCCTTGGGTCTTTATTTTCACCTCTGGGACCTAATTGGGAACCATGGACACACAGCAGTAGCCCAGGGACCTTGATTATACCTATTTTTCATTTCACTCCTTGGGTCTTTATTTTCGCCTCTTTTTTTTTTTTTTGGGTCTGGGGCTGGGACTTGAACTCAGTATTTGATGCCTTCACTCATGAACTGATATTCTCCTACCTACCTGAGCCATGCCTCTAACCCCTACTTTCACATTTTAAAAAAATTTCATGTGTAATTCAGTGGCACTCCCTATACTCATAAAGGCCCGGGTCATATTGATTTGATTTTGAGGATTATTTAAAAACATGTATACTTTCTTTATCTTTATTTTTATTTTTTGTTGGTCATGGGGCTTGAACTCTGGGGCCTGGGCGCTGTCCCTCAGCTCTTCAGCTCAAGGAGAGTGTGCTACCGCTTGAGCCACAGCACCACTTCTAGTTTTCTGGTGGTTTATTGGAGCTAAGAGTCTCACAGAGTTTTCCTGCCCGTGCTGGCTTTGAACCATGATCCTCAGATCTCAGCCTCTTGAGTAGCTAGGATTACAGGCGTGAGCCACTGGCACCCGGCTGTGCATTTTCTTTGAGCCATTGACTTGACTTAATAAGACATTGACTAAGATTTAAGGGAGGAGGGATTCTGCTGTGCTTAGTGATTTTCCATAATTGAGCTCTAGTCATTACTTCCTTTGGCATTGAGTGACCAAGACTGTGAAATGTGAATTTTTCCACAAGTAAGGCAAGCTAGTCCAAATACTAAAGACTATGTGGACATACCCTTTGTTTCCCAGAGCATCCCTGTGGGAGGAAGGAACCAGGAATCCTAGAAGAACCTTCCATGAGTTTTCATGGCATCATTCCTCTTCAGGTTCACCCTTGGTGGTGCTTTGCCAATATAAAACTGTTTAAGGCTTGTGACCATAGATTTCCTAGAAGGTCAGCAGGTAGCCAGGAGACCTTGGCAAAGAGCCAGCCACTGCTCTTTTTGCTACCACTGTGGAACACTAGGTGCTGGATGCTTGTCTTGGGGCCTTGTCACCAGTTCTTATCGTAGCCTTCTAAGCTGGGGGATAGCCTCACTTCTTGGAAGGGCACAGGAAGATTTTGAGAGGGGAAGCTGCCTGCCCAGGGTGTGGAATCGTAGCTGAGATCAGCACTGAATCTAGATTTATTTGTCCCCAGAATCCACGCTTTTAATGAGCATATGCTCTTGTCTCCCTGATAGTAATAAAAGCCTATGGACCCTGAAATCTGTTCTTTCTACTACAGCAGTTTCTGTTCCTCTGTACCCTAATGTCTTTACTGCTCATTCATTCTGAGCACACAGATTAGGAATCCACACCATGTACTATGGCCATGGTGTCTTAGGCAGCATTAAACCCCTTACTTCGTTTGGACAAAGAAACAGCTGTCAATTGTTCTCCCTTACTACCGGTGGGGAGCGGGGGAGGGGGAAGTAATGTCAACTTGTTTGGGTGTGCTATTTTATTTTAAAAACTCCTTTACTTTTTTGCACTTTAGGAACATGAGACTTGGAAAAATGAATTGGACTTGAATGCTGGAAAGTGTGAGAATGTGGGCTAGACATGGTTGAAGGAAAGGAATTCGCACGACTGTAGGCATAGAAGAGATGGCAGTAAGGGATCCTGATGTTTGGTTCAGATATGATGCTATTCTGGTTTTTTTGGGTGTCCCTCCCCCCTCTCTCCTCCCTTTCCTGTCTCTTACCTCCTTTCCTGCCCCTCCCTTGCTTTTTTCCCCTCCCTCCTTCCCCATCCTCCTCCCTTCCTGTGGCTACCAATTAATGTGTAGCTATGCATGTTCCTTTCTTATAAAATTAGAATGTTTGTATATTTGAGAAATATCAAGGCAAAAGCGTTTGAAAGATCCTGAGATTCTTCCCTCAACTGCTTCTTTCTCTGACGAAGCAGGCAGCATTCCCTAGCCCTTCCCCCATACCTGCAAGGTAGCAATGTGGATAAAATGGGGGAAGAATACAAGATTCTAAATCAGATACATAAATAAATAAGAACAGTAGCTAATTAAGAGAATGGCTTAGGAAGAAATGTAATGATTTTGGAAAATGTAAAATCCAAGGAATATTTGGTTGAAGATGGGAAGGATATTTTCTTCCCTTTTTCCTTAGGGAAAGAAAGTAGTTTTAAGCATTTGAAGTGTGTATGTGTATGTGTGTGTGTACATTTTTTTTTTCATTTTATGATGTATGTAAGAATTTCAAACTGGAATGTCTCTCTGGGCCAGTGGGCACAAGAATTGGCCAAGTGGATTGTATGTTAGTAACAGCAGAGGCTGGGCTCAGTGACACTCTGGGGAACCCTGTGCCCCTTGTAATAGGAGCAGCTGCTGCTTGGAGCCTATTCCTCATTGCCAGCTGGCAGCCCAGGTGGAGGTGTGTGTGAGTGTGTGTGTGTTGGGCGAAGATCTTCCAGTTTTCATGGAAATCTAGGTTTTTAAGTAACCAGTTAAAAACCTCAATACCAATGCTATGTGGGTCAAACAAACCAGAGCTGTGGTTTGCAGTTGGTTCATGAGTCACCATTTGGAACCTTTTAGTTTTGCTCCGCTCAAATATATTCTGTATTACCCACAGTGTTTGCAAAATGATTTCTGCTTTATAATAAAAACTAAAAATTTCCAAGCATTCATTGTAAAACTTCCAGTTGAATTTGATTTGCAATATTTACACGGAAGTGAACTTAGCTATAAGTACACACCATAGAGCCTTGCCCTAAAAAATTTGCCTTTAATGCAGGTTTGTTACACTGAATTGAGTGCTGGGGAACTTAATAACCCATACCCTTCCAGAATACAGGAATCAGAAGATGTCAACAGAGTAAAACAATGAAGATGAATATGTTTTCTGATTGCAGCATCTGTCACTGTGTCAAGCACACCAAACAAGGATCTGTTTTCACAAACAAAGGACTGCTGGGGGTATGGCTCAGGGTGGTGACACACTGAGCTCAACCCCTAATACTGCCAAAAACAAATCAAGGCTGACTGACAAAAGCTACCGTGTAAAAATAGATGGACTCGTTGAGTAATACTTTTATTATATGAATCTTTGCTTAGTACTGTTTTCTAAGCTATCACTTTTCTAACTTCTTTTGAAGTTGATTTTTTCATTTGGTTGGTCGTGTGGCTTGATCTTAGGGTCTGCGTGTTGTCCCCGAGCTCTTTTGCTCAAGGCTAGTGTTCTGCCATTTGAAATACAGCTCCACTTCCTGTTTTTTGGTGATTAATTAGAGATAAGAGTCTCATGGACTTTCCTGCCTGGGCTGGCTTTGAACCACTGTCCTCAGATCTCAGCCCCCTGAGTAGCTAGTATTACAAGTGTGAGCTACCAGTGCCCAGTTTCTTTTGATGTTTTATTTTTATCATCCTACTGTACTTATAAGAGCCAAAAGTTGTCAAAAATTTCCCACTCCTGACCTTGTATTCTTATTTAGCTGTAAATAAGAACATAAGCAGAGCCAGATGCCAATGGCTCACCCCTGTAATCCTAGCTACACAGAAGGCTGAGATTCAAAACACCTGGGCAAGAAAGCCCATGAAACTCTTTGTCTCCAGTTAACCAGCATAAAGCCAGAAGTGAATCTGTGACCCTAGTAGTAGAATGCTAGCTTTGAACAAAAAAAGGGATAGATCTAAGGGATAGATCCCAGGCCTTGAGTTCTAGCCCTAATACTAGTACGCAAAACACACACACACACACACACACACACACACACACAAAAGAACAATATGTAGAAAAGAACAATTACTGCAAGAATATTCAGGAAGTACCAAAAGACTAGGTTGCTAGAAACTTAGCACACACCAAACCACAGGAACAGTGAGTCCCCATGTGCCTGGCCACCCTGGTGGGGACACCCAGCTGGCACCACCCACACCACAAACCACAGCTTCCTCTGTCTTGTTTTTGTATTGCTGTTTTTTTGGTCTTTTCTTTTTTTGGTACTGGGGATCGAACCCAGGACGTTGCACTTGCTAGGCAGCGCTTTGCCACTGAGCTACATCCCATCCCTGTATTGCTTTTTTAAGATGCAGTGTTCTAGGCAGATGCATCTGATTGTCCCTGTCACATAGTGTCAGGGATAGAAGAAGCAATGACTATATCGGCATCCCTGGTAGGTTGAACCTTCCTCTTAATATTCACCTCAAATCCAGTTGACTTGGGATTCTGGACACCATTATGTTGAGTTTTTGAATCACTTCCCAAGGAAGAGGATGGAGGCATCTGAAGATTTCTAGAGGAAAGCAAAGGAGTCTGAAGCTGTGTAAACCTGGGACTGTGTAGCTCGTGGCAGAAATGGAAGCTTCAGAGAGGTTACTTGCCCATTTAGTGGTAGAGTTGGAAATCTAACTGCAAAGGCGGATGTGTCTCCCATGTAACTAAATTACAGCCTCACAGATCCTTTCCCCATTCTGCCTGAGGTTGCTGCTTGTTTTCTATTCCAAGCAGTTGCAGTTGAACCCAGTGCTACCCTGGTATATGTTACATTATTGTTGGCTCTGCAGCAGTAGGAAGGCGCTGTGTATGTGATCTTGACGAGTAGGGTTTTGTATCAATACCTCCTTGTAGCCTCACTTTGAGAAATGATTTTTACTGGATGCATTTTCTGAACACCTCATATGTGTCCTGAGACTATGTTATTAGCCCAGGGTTGAGCAAGTTGAGCAAGTCAGTTACTGAATTAGTGCCATTTTAGAAGCCTCCTCTGGAATAGCTTCCTTTTCTATCCTTTTCCTATCTTTTTTCTTACCAACCACTACCAGTCCTCCCCCCCTCCAAGATAGTCACAGCCCTGACGTGCTAGTTATTTCCTTGTAGCAAATCTTTGCCAGCATGTACTGTGTCATATCCTTTCTATCTGTGCAAGTATCAGTGTCCTGTTCAGTTGCATTATAGGAAAGCTGGTGTTATGGCATGTTCTCTCCCAAGTTGAACTTACTGTTAATGAACTTTTCACTTACATGGCTGGAACAGGAATGTATTTGTTGAGGTATTAGGGTATAGCATTCTATCGTTCAGCATTAGGTCGGACAACAGTTTATTAAGTTTATGAGCCCTAGCTGTCTTTGCTGTTCTCCCAGGATGAGCTCCTGCAGCCTCCTGTCATCCTTTCCCTGGCAGGGTCTGGTGTAAGGGCTGGCTTGGAGCCTGAGAGCAGGCAACTAGACTGCCTCTGGCACTTGAGATAGGTTGTCATTAACTTCATTCCAAAGCATACACAAGTGTAATCAGAAACGCTGGGCCTGTAGATTCCTGTAACTGAAACCCCAGTTACTATGGGACTGATTGCATAGGAAATGGGTTGCATAAGGAGAAAGCCTTGTATAAGAGGATTTAATGTGTTTCTCAGTATCAGTGTTTTTGAGAAGCTCATTTTCACTGGTGCAATACATTCCCTTATTAGAAGTAGCAACTCATAAATCCCAGTCTTAAATACATAGAATGGCCTTTCTCTAGGCATGGTCTGGAGTGTGACAAGCAAGTCCATGCTCCCATATAGCTAGAGAGAAACTTAGGTGTGAAAGCAGTGATAATCAAAGGCTGACCACGTGGGCCTAAGTGTTCTACCTTGTATTACTGCTTGCACATAGTCAAGAGGCCCCAGAGAGGGCCTAACAGAAAGCCAGCAAGCTCTGAGGCTGTCAAGGCAGGCAATTGATGTTGTTGAAGCTGCTAGCACTTTTGCTGCTGGGAATTTCTTTTCACAGGTGAACACACCTGGTAAGGGTCAAAGCACTGGCAAGATCAGAGCAGAGTAATCTACTTTGAAGATGGTGTCCCTGGAATCATGAACAGATGTATAGGGAAAGAGACAAGAGGAAATCTGGCTGCTCCCAAGGGAAAAGATCTAGGCTGTGAGTTAAAAGATACTTGACTTTGTTCTGTGATATTTGCAATAGTGGTTTTTTTTTTTTTTTTTTTTTTTAATTTTTCGGGGGGCTTGAGCCCTGGGGCTGGGGGCTGTCCCTGAGCTTTTCAGCTCAAGGCTAGTGCTCTTTTTTTTTTTTTTTTTTTTTTAAAGCAGTCTTCCATCTACTTGTGTCAATCAGGGATGTGGCAGGAAGGCAGCAGTGGGGATTGTTGTGTTATTGTTGTGTGTATGTGTGTGTGTGTATATACACATTCTTCGTACATAGGCATACAGAGGATGTTTGTTGGATATGTAGAGGCCTGAGCTCATAAGTGGAAAGGCCATGAATGCATTTTCATCAAATACTTGATTTTTGAAAATCGTGGGGTGTTAGAATCTTAGATTAATCTAGAAAGTCTCAGTCTCATTAATTCATTTGGGTGAAGGTTAAGTTGGATTGAGGTGTTACTGGGACTTAGAAAGGAAAGAGATAAGGAAAGGCAAGCTTCAGACTTGATTGTTGATTTGGGAAAAAGAAGAACACATGAATTTAGTTGATTTTTTTACAATGTCTTTGAAGGAGTCTCAAATTTTACCTTACCTCTTTGGTATGTGTTCTGGACCCAGAATGATGATGTGCTCTCTGGTGGTTGGAGATGTCACTGCAGCCTCCTGAAGCCCTGGGTAGGGAGAAGTCCTCTTGAATAACCAGGTTGTATGTGATTTCCAGCTCAGTTACTGCAAAACATCCTTTTACCTTTCAGTTTGCTTGGCTTAGCTCTTTTAACATCAGTGGGACTTAGTAAACAAGGAACATTTGAAACACTATGGATTTCTAGTTCACGTCTTTAAAATGAGTGACTAGACTCAGTTCAGCATTCTTAGCTGCTTTAATTTTTTTCAGTATTTAAAGATTAAGGGTTTCTTACTGTGGCAGGCACTAAGCATCTTGAAGAAGTTGATGTAAATGTGACCAGTTAAGCACAGTTCATTTTTAGAATTTCAGAATCAGAAAAGGTTGAGCTGGAAGGAATCCCAGAAGTTCTCTAATCCAGCTGTGTGAGAGGTTAAGAAATTGGGCTCTGGACCCAGATGCCCTTGTGTCCCATTCATGCCTTGCCAGCGGATGCCTGCCATCTGGATCCCTTTGGGCCTCAGTCTCCTTAAGTGTCAGCTTCACAGTGTTGATATAGGATCATAATGAGTTGATATTGGCAAAATGATTGTGCTAGTGCCCCTGGCCATTGAAGTGAAAAAAATAGGCCAGAGAAAATTTGATTGGCCTGAGGTCATACATGTAGTCAAGGTTCAGAGAAACCAAGCCTTTAATCTCCTTGTCTTATTTTGCTTCTATCAACCATTATCCATTAGCTGGTTCTTCAACAATGGGTTTAAAAATTTATATTTGCCCAATATGAGCACTAACAGTTTTGGAGCTCTGCTCAGTGCTCAGAGACTGTTTTTGAATAACAAAGTTTGGCTGTGACACAGAAAGATTAACAGACAAAGCAGGACTCCCCTGTGCCAGTGGTTGTAGTCCCCTGCCTAGTAATGCAGCCTTTAGGAAAACTTGTAGTTGGATTCCGAAACAATGTGTGAACTATGATCCCAATGATAAAAACACAATGGAAAGAATGGAAGGAAATTCACTAAAATGATCAGTGTGTTAGGGCACAGGTGTGATGACTTTATGACCCTTGCAGTCGAATTTCTCGTCAAATGGGTAGGACATCAGTGATGTATGGAGAAGACCTTTGTTACTCTATGGCTCTGACTCCACCTGCCACTGGTAATTTTCTCCCTTCAATGCCTGCCATCAATAACCTGGCAGCTGTATTGTTCAAATCAGGAAGAAAACCTCCTCACAATAGGGAGAAGGCAAGGGGAGGAGGGATAGACAACTGAAGTAGGAGGGGGATATTGTAATAATAGTCAGTGCATGTCCTATGAAACTAGGAAAATTAAGGGGATGGGTGGGTTTGGGAGGGAAAGGAGAGAATGATGAAAGGGGTGATACTAATTAAGACGCATTGTACTCAGAACCTGATGTTGAATTGTAATTCCTTTGTACAACTACTTAAAGATAATTAAAAAAAACAGTACAGGTAAACAGGTGTACGTATTTCATGCAAGAATATATGTAAGAATATGCAATTGGAAGGAAAACAAGTGAAAGTTCCTACTAAGAAACCATTTCCCACCAAACTATTAATATTTGCTTTGTTTCCTTTTTCCTGTCTTGACAAACTTTCCTATCCTGTGTTTAGGGAGAAGGTGTCAGATGTTTCCTGCTGTTTACATAACTAAATTGAAACTTCTTATAGTTTTACATAGAAGGGGTGATATTTCAGTTTTATCAGACTTGTAAGTGATGAGACATAGATTGTACCCATTTTTTTTTTCTCCATATGCCTTGCAAACATTCCCTCCAAGCCGCTGGCATCCATGTGGAGCTCAGAGAGGACCTAATTCTTCTCTGTTTCCTGTATGCTGTAGACAGGCTCAGCCTGTTGAGAAAAACCTACTAAAACCTTCCTGACACGGTAAGTGAGTACAGGGTAGAATTTTACACAGATCTGGATGACCTTTGATAAGTTATTTAACTTTTTTTTTTTTTTTGGTCGGTTGTGGTGCCTGAACTCTGGGCCTGGGCACTGTCCCTCAGCTCTTCAGCTCAAGGCTAGTGCTCTACCACATGAGCCACAGCACTACTTCTGGCTTTTTCTGCTTATGTGGTGGTGAGGAATCTAACCCAGGGCTCATGCATGTGAGGCAAGCATTCTACCACTGAGCCACCTTCCCAGCCCTATTTAACTTTTTTTTTTTATTAGAATTCAATTTCTTTACCAATAAAGTAAGTTTAATATTAATATATGTCTGATGAATCTCCTGGATTCAGAGATGAGACCAAGGATAGGTAGAGTTAATGCTGCTTCTTTCTCTTCACTACCTAAGCAACTGGGTATCTGTTGACTACGGAAGCACACACAGAAGGTGTGTTATAGAAAAGATGTTGGAGCTGGGCATGGTGGTACATGCATCTATAATCCCAGTATTGGGGAAGCTGAGTCAGATCATAAGCTTGAAGCCATCCTGAGCTACATAATGATTCTCAGTGAAAGAGAAAGAGAAGGAGGGGAGGAGGAAAGAAATGGAGAAGGGGAAGGAAAGGAGGAGAGAGAAAAGAGGGAAAAAAGAGGGAGGGAGGAAAAAGAGGGAAGGGGAAGACGAAGGAGAGGAAGGAAAGAGAGAGAAACAACTTTGCGGTGATAGTACAAGTATACTTCTGGCAGCCAAATGGAAGTAGGCTGTGTGGTTGTCTGGTTGATGGTTGATGCAGTATGTTTCTTTACAAAACCCAAAAGTAAGTTGAAGTAAAAGGTCCTAACAAAATACTTTAGGAGTCTTGCTTAGCCAGCTCTTGTAGTGGTGAATAACAGGTCTTTGATATGTGTAACATAGTGGTCTCTGTGGGTCATTCTTGAATAGTTTCTAGGCCAACATGTACTTACAGGAAAGCATATTATTAGGTTGAAATTTCATGACATTGAAAACTGAAGAAAGTGCTACCTTTAGATTCATCAGGAAAAGATGCCATGTACCATTTTGCCTTGTAGTATTTGGCTCATTCTAAGCTTATTGGGATATGTCAAGCATGAAATTTGAAGTAGTCAGGAGTGAGTTGTCCACTTTTTGTGGCAGGAGTGGACTTAGATTAGCACATGTGGGTGAACGCCCGTGTGGTACCTTCATATACTACTTTTTGATAAAATAGATAAAAAGTCATAATCAAGTTAGTATGGTGAGTTCACTGAATCAGTAGCATACCATTGCCTACCATACTCTGAAATCCTAAGCTCCAGGTGGAAAATCAAAACGATACGAGAGTGTTGTGTTTAGCTAGCATCAGAGTCTGCATTTACTTCGAGTACCCACCCACTTAGAGGCTCTGAGACAAGTGATTTAACCTCTCTGTGCCTCAGTTCCTTTATTTTTAAGATGAGAGGAGTTAATAATACATAATACATGTGGATGTGAAGATTATATAAATTATTAAATATGTTGTTTATAATATATGTCTGCTACTTATTGTCAATATAAATTAACTTTATAATGATAAGAGCAACCAAGTGTCTTTTCTACCCATCTTTCTTTTCCTTTTATTAACCCATTTATACCTGGGAAACATTTTCCAATGCGTCTTTCATGTGTATAATGCACATAAAGAAAAGTTTTTTTAAGGATCTATTCTAGGAAGGAAAAGAAGCACAAATACAGACTCATTTTATGAAGCAGAATTATTACTCTAACATCTAAAATAAACATTACAGAAAATTGAACCATAGACCATTATCATTAACTTAGATGCAGAAATCTTCAACAACAATTAGAAATAGAAAGATATACCATCAGTATTTCCCCCCTGACATTAATAATCAGCTGCCACTTAAACAGTATTCTCAATTCTGTGTTTTTTCAGTGATCCCCAAATTGAAGCGGTTTATAGTCAAATTCAAGATCTTTGTAGTTTCCTTTTGTTCTTTCTATTATCACTAATGCTTTTCAAGTATAAGATAATTACATTTGCAAATTGGACCAAATTCTTGGTCCAGATTTTTCAATTGCAGCCTTGGAAGAGAGTTAGAAGGTTGAGTCTTTTCTGGAGCAAAGGGACAGGCATGCTAATTGCTTAGACAGCATTCTCTAAGATCATATAAACTAATTTTCTTTTCTACAGTAAAAATATTTCTTTATGATTAATGTAATTTGCTATTGAAATTTATTTGTTTTTTTGCTAGTTTAGGTTTTATATTAGTTTTGGTTTCTGCAGCAGTTGCATATTTTCTTGGATTGTTTTCTGGTAAGGCACATTTTCCTTTTGAAAATATTTCACTAAAATTTTTAAATAATTAAGCCATCTTTGTTTGCTAAAGCAAAATACCCATTCTTTCAACCCTCTGTAAATATCTAATACTACTTAAATATTTAATAAAGGGTAATAGATATCTTTTTAATAAGGAATTTATTGCTAACTTTCTTATAAAAAGCAGTACTGCTCAAGAAGAATTCTGTTTTTCCAAATGATTAGTAATGATACTGTAGAACGTTGTTATTTAAAATGTATCTAGCAAAAGCTGATTTTATCTTTCTATAATATTTCCAACTTTTTTACTTGTTATGCATTATTATACATATTAAAATGGTTTAATAAGAAGTACGAAATACAAAATGATCTTCCAAGATGATGAACTTCATTAGATTTGGAATTGATTCCTCAAATGTGTTTTAGAAATAGGTAGAATTATAACGTGACAAGCTTTAATTCAGTAACTTGAATGAATTTAGCGAATATCCAAAACCACTCTTAATTAAAAAAATGTTGATATATGTGAATTTCCTCCCTGAGCATAATTCTTTACTTTTGAGTTAATTTTTATCTCCCTTCCTGCTTCCTACTTGCCACTTGAAAGGCCCAGACTACTCTGAAAAGCAAAGATAGTGATGTGATTTTGGTGACACCTGCTGGCCTGAACCCATGCTGGGAAGTGTTGGCTTCATTCCTCGGTAGTAAGAGGTGTTCTGGACCTCTGAGGGATCCCACCTGTTAAGTAGAAGCAGTTGGCCTAGATACTCTGTCATTTTCTAACATTGAAATTCTGTGTTCTAACTCTGCATTTAGTAGAAAGAATACAGTAGACCCCACTGGTGTTGAAGAGTGTCCATAGACTTGTTGCATAAAAAAAAGCAACTTGTGGCACATTTTGTACATCTAGGAAAAGATATACAACCAGGTACTGGTGGTTCATGCCTGTAACTCTAGCTACTCATAAGATTGAGATCTGAGGATTACAGTTTGACGACAGACCAGGGAGGAAGGTCTGTGAGACTCTTAGCCCCAATTAACCAGTAAAAAGCCAAAAATAGAAGTGTGGCTATAGTGGTAGAATTCCAGACAGGAGTGAAAGAGCTGAAGGAGTGTGCCCTGGCTCTGAGTTTAAGCCTTAGTGTTGGCAAAGGAAAAAAAGGAAAAGAATACACAATGATGTAACCTGTTTACAGTTGGAATAGAAAGAAAGTCACTTACTTCTTAATTTATATCCCTTGGAACTAAATTTTGTTCACTCATGTGACTTACAATTTTTTAAAAAGAGTGATAATGTCTGATTCTGTGGTTCTCTAAGTGCAATGTGGGAGTGCACAAACCATCCAGGGTTCCTGCCAAGGGACAGCTGCAGCCAAGAGGAGGCTGCTACTTGGATAGCTGCACCTTCTGATTTGCTATACCCACAAGTTGCAACCATTGTCCCTCCATACCTGGCTCCACCAGTATTTGGATTTGCAACCTCTATTTTAAAATAAAAAATAAAGGATGTGCTTCTTAACTGATAAGCTTTTTATTAGCTTGGACTTGCTACTCTGAATCAGGAGGGTTGAATGAGATTGGGGTATGTGTCACAATGATCTCTAAATACACACAGTTTCTATGTGAATCCATATGCTGTTACAGGCTCCATCTATTTGTCACTGCTTAGGGAGTATTCATATCTCTTTCTTTCCTTTTAATTAACATACATTAATAATTTAACAGAGATGATTCATGGGTGATAATTCTGTGGATGTATACAGTACTTTGAGTAAGTTCACTTCCTTTATTATATTTCCTTAATCTCTCAATTCCCTTTTACTTTTCAAATAGCATTTGTTGGGTTTCTTTATGCTATCTATCTATCTATCTATCTATCTATCTATCTATCTATCTATCTATCTATCTATCTATCTATCTATCTATCTAATCTATCTATTGTCTGTTATGAACTTAAATTCTCTTCAGCTACCCTTCCCTACAATTCTCTTCACCCACTCCCTACTCTCTCTTTTCCCCTTCCACCTCCCACTGATTTTTCTACAGATCTGGATGTGGATAGAAGTGTGATGTAATTTTGTTCCCCCCCACCACCACATTTCCTTAATTGGGTTTGTTTCTTCCTGTAGAATATGACTGTTTCAGCTGCTCTTCAGCTGCCTAGGAGAGAACAGTTAGGGGAGAAGTGGTCAATGTAGGGGACCTTGAATTCTTACTACCTATCACCTCTGTGCGTGTCCCCTAGGTTTCTATATTTCTCTGCATGCTCAAGGGTGACTCAAGGCCTTTCAAAGCCTTTCAAGAGGAGAGCTAATTTCTTTTTTTAAGTTTTAAAAATTGTTATTATATAGGTGGTGTACAGAGAGGTTACAGTTACATAAATCAGGTAATGAGTCTTCTTTTTTGGGGGTGTCTGTTGTGGGGCCTGAACTTGGGCCTGGGCACTGTCCCTCAGCTCTTCAGCTCAAGGCTAGTGCTCTATCACTTGAGACACAGTGTCACTTCCAGCTTTTTCTGCTTATGTGGTACTGAGGAATCGAACCCAAGGACTCATGCAAAGCAAGCACTCTACCACTGAGCCACATTCCCAGCCCCAAGAGAGCTAATTTCTGCCTGGTCTCCTCCTTGTCTTAGATGTTGTTTCTTTGCCATTCTTAATGATACAGTTTAGCTTTGATGGTACAGCAGTTAAGATAGGATGAGTGAAAGTTTGCTGGTGATACCAATGTCACTTCTTTTTCATTCACATCATTTTTGACCTGTGACTCCTGATGTGATAAGGATCTCTCTTGAATCTGTTGTCTCCTCTGCTCTGTTAGTGGTTGCTGGTCTATCCTGGATAGCCCTGAGGAGTTGTGGTCTTTACTTACTTTTGTTGGAGGTTCTTAGTTCTAATCTCCTATGCAAGATCATGTTTGTTTTTGTTTTGGTGGCATCTATTGTTATCTCATGCAGCTAAAAAATCTTCATGGCCTATTCTTTACCAGGATTCCAGATAACACTTATATTCCATCACTTGAGCCACAGGGGAATGTACCCTAATTTTTTTAAAAAAATTCTTGACTGTGGGCCTGGAGGGTAGTTCAGTGGTAACATGCTTGTCTAGCATGAAGGAAGCCCTGGGTTCAGTTACTAACTCTGCTAAGAAATGATGATGATGATGATGATGATGATGATGATGATGATGATGACAGTAAGTGAAGACTGGCTCAGAGGCAAATGCTTGTAGAAAGCTAAAGCCAGAAAATCCACTGAGATCATAGGTATTTGAGAAGTCTGGGAAGGTATTTTAAGAGCTGATATAATTGGATAAATGCCCAGGAGCAGAATTGCTGGGTCTAAACAAGGCCACACTGAAACTACCAGTACAACCATGTTCATTGTGGGCAAATGGATCATGAAAATGTGGTTTATATACACAATGGAATTTTATGCTTCCATCAGAAAGCATGGCATTGTCTCATTCATAAGGAAAGGGAAAGACTTGGAAAAATTATATTAAGCAAAGTAAGCCAGATTCAAAGTAACATAGATTACATGGTTTCCCTCATTAGTTATATAATTAGAATATGCCTATAAATTTATAAGTAAACACAATGCATAGTAAAAGACAAAAAATATACTTGGCCATGATAAATTATACAGGATTAGACATTCACACAGTGAGACCAATGGGGAATATTCTTTAGAGAGGATCAAAAAAGTTCAATAGCTATGTGCATATATGGTCATATAAAATGATATTTATAGTAATGAACTCCAAGAAATAGAAACAAGAGATCTTTTGTTACTTTGGGTTTTTCCTTCCTCCTTTGTTGCTGTTTTTGATTTTTTGTGACTTTTGTTTTGTATATGTTTATTCTGGGGAAGGTAAGGGAACACAGAAATGGTGGGAGCAAGGTTGAACAATGCATTAGTGATACTCACTAGACACTATGTTGAATGAACTATACAACTTGTGGAGGAAGGGGGTCGGGAGAGAAAACCTGGGAGAAAACAGGGGAAAAGGTGATACTGTTCAAAAAGAAATGCCCTCATTAGCTAACTTATGTAACTGTAGCCTCTCTGTATATTACCTTTACAATAACAATTACAAAAAAAAAGAAAAAAGAAAAAAGAGCTGTGATAGAGCACTTGCTAAACACATGCAAGGCCCTTGGTATTGTTTTATCTTATATTAATCTTACTTGTATGTTCCTTTGTCCCAAGTGTGAAAAACCTTTCTGTTCTTTTTTTTTTTTTTGTCCAGTCATGGGGGCCTGAACTCTGGGCCTGGGCACTGTCCCTCAGCTCTTCAGCTCAAGGCTAGCGCTCTACCACTTGAGCCACAGCGCCACTTGCAGCATTTTTCTTTTTGCTTATGTGGTGCTGAGGAATCGAACCCAGGGCCTCAGGCATGCAAGGCAAGTGTTCTACCACTGAGCCACCTTCCCAGTCCAACCTTTCTGTTCTTGTGCCTCACCCCTGTCAGGCTGTGTAGGACTGGAGAGATCACTTGGTGTATGAAGAGACAAACAGACTCGTGCCTTGTTGCATGCTTTTCATCAGGTGCTTTTGTGTTGCCTGCTGCTGTGTTGATAATTTTATATGGTCCTTGAGTGATGTTATAAATATCTGAATTGTCCTTCTTAGAAAAAGGTTCCTTACTCCTGCTTTACACTAATGAACATTGAACTTTGCAACTAATAAATAATTTAAACACTAACTTTACTAGAATATCTCCATTTTAAGGCTCTTGTAGGCTTTAGGAAGCAAAACTGAGTCTAAAGCCCTTCTTGATCAATGGAAACCCAATATTCTTGGCTAGACATGGCATGTGATAAGCTCCTAAGTCATTGATGTAGGCTGGAACTGCTGTGGGATGTGGAAGCAGTTAGTAGTCACAGGTGATGACACTGTAGATAGGTAAGAAGAGAGAGGCCAAGAGATGAGCAATATGCAGGGAAGACTTACTGACATTATATTGTGACCTTCTGTCTCTCTTGCTCTTTGGGTGAACTTGATACTATTCCTCTGTTGGAGTTTAGCAGATTAATTTCATTGGTTGTTCCAAGCATAACTAACAATAAGATGAGGACTGTGGCTGGGGGTGGAGTGCTTGTCTAGTAAGTGGATAGCCCTGTGATATTTAGCTTGGGAGTGAAAGTAGACCCCCCCCCCCAGCAGTATTACTGCAATGTAAAAATTGGTTCTGCATACTGTACTAAGTTTTCATTTTCTGTAGGTCAGGAAAAATTCTAAGTGGTTTCTGTACATGATCCCATTTAGTCCCCAAAGCCCATTTATAAGTACTATCCCATCTTACAGATGAGGTAACAAAGAGGACAGAAAGAAATCTTGATTAAGGCCATGTAATTATCCAGTAAATGTTAAAGCTGGATCTTGAGTCTATCCAGTCAATCTGGGTCTAGAGTGTTTATCATCACTTACGCTTTCCCCTTAATTGGATGACGAAACCTCTCCAACCAAGGTTAATTGTGGCCTTGTTGTGGGGAAGGCTAGTTTAGCTTTATTTAAGAATATTTAATGAGGATGGCTGTGGTTGCTGTTAAGAGGTGTGTAGCCAGGGGCAGTGGCATCTGAACTGAGCTTACACCTGAGTATTGCCAGCACAGGGGAAGCAGCTGGATTGACCTTCACTGCCTCAGCATTTCCAAGCCTTAGTTTTATACGACAGTGTATGGGGCCTTGAGTAATTTAGGTTTTTCATAGGCTGCCTAAATCTGCCTCATGTAGTGAATGTTCCAGAGCTTGATTTGAACCCAAAATGACAAAATGAGAAGTAGCACTGATACTAGGTGTGTACCAGCTGTTTCCAGTAAAGAAACAATAAGAGATATTCATCAATTAATTATGGTTTTAAATCATTCAAAGGAGGATCCTAAATTAGTGAAGTAATTTGCCAAGTCAAGCTAAAAAGTGAAGTCAATGTGTGAAAAATTTTTGAGTTCATGTGTATGAATTTTGAGTGTATGTGTATGAATACTGGCTTTTTGCAATAAAATGCTTCAGAGCTATGATTGAAAAAAATTAATGTGAGCATAAACCCCAATATCATGGCTCTAATTGGCATTGTGGCTCCATTTGTATTCTGTGGCTCCTGTAACAAATTATCGCAGACTTGGTGACTTTAGCAATATAAATTTGTTTTTGACTGTTCTGTAGGCCAGAGTCAAAGATAGGTCTCACTGGGCTAGCATTAAGGTCTTTGCAGGGCTCTGCTACTTATGCATGTTATAGGACTCAGTCTGTGCTTGCCTCTTCTGGTTTATGGAGGAAGAATGTCAGCGTTCCTGGTGTTGTGGCTGCCTCACTCCAGTCTCTGCCTTTGCATTCACAAAGCCTTCCTTCTCTTGGGTGTTAGGCTGTTTTGCCTTCTTCTTGTAAGGATACTTTTCTTTTCATATAGGGCCTACCAAGGTGGTCTCCCCAGCTTGAGATCTTTAACTTAATGGCATTTGTAAAGTTCCTTTTTTGGCCATATAAAGTAGCACCCACAGTTTCCAGGGATTTGGATATGGATATCTTGAGAGGCCATTATTTAGCCTACTGCTATGGCAAATAGAATTAGGACTTCCAGTTTGCCTTGCAGGAATATGCTTAATTTCAAAAATTGCCTAACTGTTTTCCAGATCACAGATGGTAAAAATGCAGAAAAGAATATTCATGGTCAAACAGATTTGAAAAATATTGTGTAATTTAGCCATCTTTAAAGGGGATTTACAAGGAACAATGATGGCTTTAAGGATTCCTGTGGCAAAGAAAGCTTCTTAACTGTGTCTAGCCCAGAATTCCTAAGACTTAGATTACAAAGCACTGTGTTTTTGAAGGGTGCCCCTATTTCTATTTCATATGGTACTTAGAACATGTTTTAATAGTACCAGTTCTTTATTACCCTTTAGTATTGTGAAGAGTCGTGTGGCTTGATTGTTACTTCAGGGCTTAAAAACCAAGACAAATATGCGAAATTACATGATAACCTAGCATGATTTTCAAGAGTTGCTAATGTGCTGTGGGATCAGAGAGGTGAAGATATACTATGATAAGGGAGAATCATTCTGACCTGGAATGATCTAGAGGAACTTCACAGAGAAGGGGCCTCTGTTAAGCAGAAAGCATCTATGTGTGAATATGTAGATTATCTGAGGGTAAGATTTGCTCTTCTTCTCTAGAGAAGGTTCAGGGGTAACAAGGATCATGCCTGGAGTATCACTCTAAGGCGTTTGGGCCTGATTTGGTAAACAAGGGGTTGACATAACAATTGTCTGTAGGTCAAATCTAATTCTCTGCATATTTTTTTTTCATCTTCCATACTGGTGCTTTATTATAGCTCACTCAGCAGAACAACTAAATGGGCTAAGAGGGAATCAATCACAAGTTGCGCATCACCAGTGATTAATAAAAAAGCAAGCACTGAAGACACTTTGGGGTTCTTGTCCAAGGCAAATCTGCATATTTTTATATATAAAGTTTTATTGGAATGTAGCCACATCCATTTGTGCAGCATTTGGTTCAGGACTGCATGAATGCTATAATGGAAAAATGAAATAGGCTCACAGAGTTAAAATATTTGCTGTCTAGGCCTTTACATAAAACGTTTGCTAAATTTCCTTTAGGTAAACACCCAAGGAGGAATGGAACCATTGCATCATGTGGTAGTTCTAATTTTAGTGTTTTGAGGAACCTTCATGCTGATTTTCATTGTGACTGCCCTGTTTTACATTCTCAACAGTGTACAAAGGTTCATTTCAGATATTTCCTCACAATCATAACTCTTACCTAATATTATTACATTCTAATGTTATACCAGCATATGTGACTATAACAGACATTTCAGAAATAGATGTTTTGGAACTTCCTTATCGGAAGGAGTTTCATTTCTTCAGAATGTTTGTTCTTGGAAAATATGTACTAATTTTTGTAGTGCTTCCAGGGCAGCATATTTGGGGCTGTAGAACTACCTTGTTCAAGTGGCTCCTGCAGTGGTTACTTTCTCTGTTTCTTTAGAGAATTTAGATTAGCCTGCCTTGTGACCTCCCTCCCTTCCTTCCTCCCTCTCCTCCTTTTTTTTCCTTCCTGCGAGACATTTGGAATAAACTCAAGAGAAAAAGTATTTGGGTTTGAAAAATTATCTTAAAAGTTGATTCACAAGCATGGCCAATGGGATAAATTAGGATGAAGTTTTGGTTTTAATAGGCTGGTTATTTGGAGTCTCCTTTTCTTGGCGATGAGATTTTGACCTCAGGGCCTTGCACTTGCTAGGCAGGTCTTTTACCATTTAAGCTATGTTCCTGGTCCTTTTCTGTCAGTTCTTTTTCAGTTAAGGTCTTGGGTTTTCTAAGCAAGCCTTGGACTGTGATCCTCCTATCTCCATCTCCCAAGTAGCTGCTCAAAGTTTAGTTATTTTGGTTCCAAAACTTAACTGTCCTCTAGCTTCTCTACTAAGTAGATGGGAGTCACAATTTGTGTCAGGGACTCACTTGGAATGTTAGCCATAATTCTCCCCTTTCCTCCCTCCCTCCATTCCTCTTCCCCTCTCCCCACTCCCCTTTGCCCTAGGATCAGTGTGGTTATCTTCTGCCTCACTTGCTGGGTTTTTTTTTGTACCTTAAACCATTGTTTTGATGGTTAGTAATACTTTGCAACATGATATATGTGTATATTAACGTGATTGTTTGAAATAGCTTGATTGCTGGCCAGCCTTGTGGCCTGGTTTTTTGTCTGTCCCATCCTGCTATCTCCCGCCTTTCACAATTCCAAGTGATGTGAAAAGCAGCTGGACTTTAGAGACATTGCTGGGTGGAATTTCCAGGCTCACTGCAGACACATTTTTTCCAGCTGAGCATATTGTAATGGAAAATTTAAGTTTGTCTTGACACATGTTCACTGTTCTGCAAAAAAGTCAGCATTTAGCTTCCCAGATAGTTTGGTTGCTAACTCTATCCCTCTCCTATCTGGATTGTGAAAGGTAGATGTAGATACCTAATACCACTTGTTAAAATTGGCTCAAGAGTGACCATCTTGTCAGGATGGGTTGAGAAGCAGGCAGGGCATGTTAAAAAGAAAGGTTTTTTTTTTTAACATTTGCTGTTTTATATGATAATAAACAGAACTTTTTTAAAATAAATAGTTTCTGAAAGCAAAAAGCCCAGTTGGGTGTGGTTGCATACACTTGTAATCCTAGAGAGGCTGAGGTAGGGTAAAAATTTAAGACCTGCTTGGGCTGCAGTATGAGTTGAAGCCAGCCTGGACATAGTGAGACCCTGTCTCAAAAATTCCTCATCGCAAAAACAAAAACAATACTCCAGACCATAAACCTCCAAAATCCAATCAACAAAAATAGTGATTTTTCTAGGTGTCATCAGGACAGTATATGTGATGGGTAATTAATTTTTCATATTTAAATATAGTATATGCATGTATGTATATATAGGCACACATGTCTCCATTTTCTTACATTCATTTCTTTATGTCAGTGTTTGCTTTTAACAATCTTATTTTGACTTTTGGTATTCATAAATTCTTTTATTTTTATGAGCAAATATGCTTATTTTTTGTTCTAAGCCCAGTTTGGTGGTGTCATAAACATTCTAGTTTTTCTTCTTTATTTTGGCTATTGGAATCTCATAATCTGATCTTAAACAAATGTCCAAGAATTAAATGAGTGGCAACACTTCAAAAGGGTGATTTGTAAGTATTGTATGCATGTCAGATTGTCTTTGAATTTTAAAAAGATCACTAGTAGACTAATAAACATACTTCCTGCCATTTAAAGATACATAGAACCCGGAAATTTTTGTTTATCAGTCTCTTAGTTTATACTGTACATGTCTTTGAAGAATGAAAAGTGGAAGCCAATGTTCTTTCCCATCAGAAAGTCTACTTTGGTGGCTCAAACTGACTGGAGAATCTGATGATGGTGATGGCGGTGGTGGTGGGAGAATTTTAAGAAAAAGTGACAGCTCCTCCCATTCCATAGTGTGTGCGTGCATGTGTGTGTGTGTGTGTGTGTGTGTGTACGTGCATGTGTGTGTGCGTGTGTGAGATTTTTGGCAAAGGTGTGGGACCAGGCAGCATTCTTGACTTCTGAACCCCAGAATTTCCACCTTACCCCATTAGAACCTGTTGGTAGGACAGGACCACACAGTCTTCCATGTAGAAACACCTGCCGGGAGACCGTGTGTTTTTTGTTCCTAGGAGATTTGTATTTTGTCAGAAAAGAAAACATGAGTTCTAGGAATCTAAGCCCTTTCTTCTGGTGAAGGAGCCCTATGACTTTTCTACAGTGGCTCACTTAATTGAATTTGAAACTAGCCCTTTGCTTTCCAAAAATAATACCTCCCTAAAAGAATGGCATAGCCAGCAGCTTATTCATTTTCAAGGATTTTGGCTTCATCCTTGGTCTTTCCATTAAATGGGGGCAGTTTATAACAGCTGCCTGTGAACTAGAGTGTGGTGAGATGACACAGCGAGCTGAGTATGGTGTTCAGTGTTTACTGAGTATGGTGGTCAGTGAAGGAAACCAGAACCCTGCATGCCCCTTTCTGAGGATCTTAAGATTCATCAAATATTAAATCTTCAATGCTGAAATTATATTTATGTAGCAGACTCACGAGGCAGTTATCTTTAAGAAATACTTTGAATAGCTAGGCATAGTGTGGCATTCATATAACCCCAGCCACTAAGGAAGTGGAAAATGAGAGACTTTTAGTTTCAGGCCAGCCCAGGCAAAAAGTCAACTGGAACCTATCTCAACCAATAGGTAGGTGTGGCTACATGTGACATGGCTGTTAACCCACCTATGGGTGAAGTGTAGATAAGAGGATTATGATTCAGGGCATCCAGGACAAAAAAAAAATGTGAGATACCATCTCAGAGATGATACCTCGAGCAAAAAGAGCTGATGGAGGGCTCAAGTGGTAGAGCTTAGCAAGAGCAAGACCCTGAGTTCAAACCCCAGTACTGCCCAAACTAACAAAAACAAAACAAATAGACCACTTTTCTCCAAACAAATCAGATATCCATTATTTTCAATAGTAGTTTTATTATTGCTCAAATGAAGTTGCTGTGAGAGAGAAAAAAATCACAAGGAGTGCTGAAAGGTTGAAAATGAACGACTTAAATTATAACATATCTGGTGAGGATATTAAGTTCTGGATTATGTTTTTATACTGTACCAACATAACTTTTCTTTTTTTTTTGGTTGGTTGTAGGCCTTGAACTCAGGGCCTGGGTGCTGCCCCTGAGGTTTTTTTACTCAAGGCGAGGGTTCTACCACTTGAACCACAGCTCCACTTGCAGCTTTTTGGCAATTAATTGGAGATAAGAGTCTCAGGAACTTTCCTACCCAGGCTAGCTTTGAACCAGAAGCCTCAGATCTCAGCCTCCTGAGTAAGGATTACAGGCATAAGCCACCAGTGCCCAGCTCCAACAAAACTATTATAAACTATTTCTATTACTAGAAAACAGAAAATGAAAAATTGTGTCTTTGATATTTTTTTTTAACCTGAGACCCTAGATTACCTTCCAAGGTCTCTGACCTTGGCTAGGGTAGTTATCTAGCCATTGGTAGTTGAATATGGTTATCCTAAGCACTTACACCCGAGTGTGTCCCGGCTCCTCCTCCTCTATCATCCCCATGTTCTTTTCTGAAGTGGGTCTCTGTTGTAATTTACTTAACATCACTTGTAAATGAAATGTAAATGCTGTAATGACTCCAGAATGCATCCTACATCCACCCCCCCCCCATCTTCTCGGCGGTACTGTCATCTGTCACTTGAGTGTATGTAGTCAGTTGCTCTCCAGATTCTCTGGGACTCCTTTCCATCCTCCTTATCAAATGAAAATCTGGTAACCTACCCCCTCAATTCCCCAACCCTGAAGAGAAGACAAATATCCAATACCCATCCAATTTCCCCACTATCTTAAATTAAAACCAGAACCTTATAGCCTCAATGCCTTTTGTGAACTGGTGAACTGCTGGTTCACCTCCACACTCTTCCCTAACCCCTTTATGTCCTGAGGGTGTGGGATACTGTATACTGCTCAGTACCTGGAACAGCTTCACATAGTGAAGGTCTGTCTTGTCCAGGATGCTTGTGATACCTCCCCATGAGACACACAGAGCTTTTTGGGTTTGTCTATGATTTGTCGAGTGCCTGCATGATAATAGACTGGGGCATTGAATTTGTAAAGATACTATGTGGCTTATTAGATGCAATGTGGACTTAATTATGTTCAGAGAAAATTAAATCCTGGATGGATTTTGTGCTTTGACAGTGATGGTGTCATTTCTCTTGTGTGTGTGTGTGTGTGTGTGTGTGTGTGTGTGTGTGTATTTTCTGTACAACTTCAACCTTCCTGATGCCAAAATGTAGACAAGAGTTATCACTCAAGGAATAACCTTGAGAGTTTCCTGTTCTACTGACAGAGACACTCCTACTGCAAAAAATACTACAGCAACTAAAAAAAATGTTATAACAGCTTGTTCCCCTGGTAGCACTAGTTCTACAGAAACAAGTGTTGTTAAGTAAATTATTAGCATCATGACAAGGAGGGGGAACAGGAACCACAGTGTTTTACCACAGACACCATCCCAAGTGATCTCTCTTAGCAGTGGGAGGATTTGAAATCTGGATGTACCTGTTCTAAATTTTCAGACTCTGGAGAAAGTTCACTTTATCCATGGACCAAAATGCTGCTATGCAAAGTTTCAAAGTAAGGATTCAGCAAGGACAGTGGAAAGGCCTCTATTTAATGGCTCATGAAACTCATTTGGTTAGAGATGTCACAGATAAATAGAATTAGCAACAAAAGGTAGAATGGATAGGATGGCTTAAGATCTTATTTTAAAGGCTTAATTGTTACCTTAAGCCATACAGCTTGTTCAACTAAAAATATTCAGCAGACTACAGGATTTGAATGTCTTGAAAATCAAGTACTGATTCAACTAACAGTAAAGGAACAGGAACAGACATGGAAAATGCAGCCAAAGCTGATTGATAGAAATGTAAATACTGTAATGACTCCAAGGGCCATTTTCCTTGAAAGGTCTCTGTGAAATGAGAAAGAATTTGTTGACCCTTGACTTGGCCTGTTTCTAGTAGTAAATTCTAAGGAAATGATTAGTGATATATTTAGAGTGTTAGCTCTGAGGATTGAACAGTGAATATAGTTTGAGTTGAACTTTGGAAACAGCCCAGATGGTGCATTAGAAAATGCTGTGATTCACCTATGTAATGGAACATTGTGTAACAGTGCAAAAGTACTGGTCTGGGACAAAATGTATGAGAAATAGTCTATAATGAAACAGGCAGGATTAACATTTCAATAAAGAAATCTTGTAAGCCCTGGAGAGTGGGGTAGGGAGAGTGTATTTAAAGACATTAACTACAGTGTTCACTTGGATTATCCTTGGGAGGATTCTAGGTAGTGTTTTCTTTCTGGAAGATTTAGAATTTACAGTGTTTTCCATGAGTAGTTATAATTAATTTTCTAATCAAAACAGTTTAATGCAATAAATAAAACATAATCTAATATATTAAAAATTGCCTGGTTTACTCCAAAGAATATAATAAATATAGGCTTTTTAAGTCAAAAGATTTACTCAGTCATTATTTTCTTTAAGTATGGTGTATTCATGTGTATATCTTCAGGAAGGTGGGGAGGGGAAGGATACAGAACTCAGGGGAAAAGGGTGAAAAAGTGCAGTAGTGCAGCTCACTGGACAATGATGAAAGTAAACCATGCAACTTGTGGGTGGAGATGGGAGGGAGGGACTAACTAGGAAAGAGTGGGGGAATGGAAGACACTATATAAAAGGAAATATACTCATTATCTGACTCGTAATTGTAATCCCCCTGTAACCACCTTTATAAAACAACAAAATAAATTAAAAATTACTCGGTCATTTAAAATTTCCTAGTCCTTTTATGAAGGGATTTGGTCCTCAACTCTCCCTTTAAATTAGTTGATTGTTATCACAGAAGAAATACGGGGTGATTATAAAGAGTAATGTGGTAGGAAAAGACTTAGGTCATTTAAATAGAGGTTGAAGAGAAAGAAGAGTTATCAATACAGTTGTAAAGAAATGTGTAAATCTAGGGCTGGAAAGGTGGCTCAGTGGTAGAGTGCTTGCCTTGCATGCATTAAGCCCTGGGTTCGATTCCTCAGAACCACATAAGCAGAAAAAGCTCAAAGTGGCACTGTGGCACAAGTGGTAGAGTGCTAGCCTTGAGCTGAAGAGCTGAGGGACAGCACTCAGGCCCAGAGTTCAGGCCCCACGACTGGTAAAAACAAAAACAAAAAACAAAAAAACTACATCTGACACAGTAACATTTACTACTTGCTTAGTCTGAAACTCTGTCCAGAAAATTCCCCATGTGTCTGTGTGTGGCCAGAATAGCCAGTAGACTTCACTTCCTTGCTTTGTGAGAGGTGGCATCAGCGGTCTCAGGCCTGAGAGCTGACTTTCAGAAGTGGGGTTTCCAATCTAAGGTGGAGTCCATGGAGCCATATTAGAGCTGTGTCAATGAATCATCCCATTAAAACCTAGGTCTTGCTCTAAATACTTGTAAAGGCATTTCTCAGAGTATACCCTCTATGACATTATTCATATGGAACAGCTGTGCTGTGAAAACCTATTGGGTGGGTGAGGAGTGAATGGAACAAATATTTTTGTCAAAGGAGACAGGTCAACATGTCTGTCTGTTTCCACGTCCTCATTTGCATTCGCATTTATTATTTGAAGACTCTAGAAATCTCACCCTAAAGATATCTTTTGAATTTAGGTTAACCCAAATCTGCTAAAGTTAGTTAGCTATGGAAAGCGTATTTTTCTCATACAAGGATTTTTATTCTTAAGGCAAAGATGGGTACTACCATGTGGGTATAGGTGGCCCTTTGTTCAGAAGATCTTCATCCTAACTGGACTTGTACTGTGAGAGAAAGAACTGCTATAACTTCTCTGTCCCCAGATATACACTTGTATTTGGAGAAACTGGGAAGTGGGCCTAGGTCGATATAGTAATAGCGTTCATCTAATGTGGTGATTAGCAACCTATGAAAATTGGTACAGCCTAGGATTCTATTTTCTTTAAAAAAATATCTCAAATGACCAAGGTTGACAAGAAATACATGAAAATGTTAATGCCTTGGCTTCCTTTTAATTTTCCTTCAGTGACTATAAATGACTAATAAAACAATGATTGTACAGGGTTTCCCACCCATTTCCTCTTGGAAAGATTAGGGCAAGGCAGCCTGCATCCTACTTTGCAGAGGAAGTGTCCCTGGCTATCACATGGAAGCAGCAGGATTTCTGCCCTTACACACTGTTGGAAGGAGTTCAGGAGAGCTGAGTTCAGGAAACCAGCAATGGCTCCTTGTAGCCATCTACCTGCTGTCAGCATTACCAGTGTGTCTGAACTGTGGAAAACTTAGAGAGCTGAAGTCTGCTGGGTCACCTCTGTGCTGGACACAGAAGAGACTTTAAATCAGAGTAGATACTATGTGATAATACTCGTGATAGTTTTTTCTAAAAATTTTAACTGACATTTATGTATAAATAATGAACTGTGATTTCCATTTATACATATGATGTGCTTTGATTAAATTCACCCCTTCCTTTTCTTTTCTTTTCTTTTTTTTTTAATTGTGAAAGTACGGTACAGAGGGGTTACAATTACATGGGCAAGGTAATGAGTACATTTCTTATCAAGCATTGTTGCCTTCTCCTTTGTTTCCCCTTCCCATCTCCCACCCCCTCCATGACCTCTTCCTTTTAAAAACAAGTTTCTTTTTTTGTTTTTGTACATGAATAAAAATCATAATCCCCCACTGGCCTATCCTTTTCCCTCCCCCTCTTATCCCAATCCCTAGTTTAACCTCATGTGATTTTTTTTGTTTATCTGAATGCCATATATGGAGAGAGAACATACAATATTTGTCTTTCCCAGTTAACATGATCTCAAGTTCCATACATTTTTTTGGTAAAACCCCATTGTGTATGTGTATGTATACATATTTACATATATACACATATACATATATTTATACATGTATGTATGTATGTACACACACTCCATTCATTAGCTGAAGGCTACTTAGCTTGGTTCTATAACTTGGCTGTTGTGTACAGTACTTCCATAAACACAAATGTGAGGTATCTCTATTATGTAGTAACTTACATTCATTTGGGTGTATGCCCATGAATGGTATAGCAGGGCTGTATATTATTTGTTTTGTGAGGAACCTCCATACTGATTTCCGTAGTGGCTGCCCTATCTTACAGTGTTTTCATACCCTGCCAAGCAGGGTATGTTGAGGGAAGAAAGCTTGGAGTTTCTGGTCCTACCTGATAACAAATAAGATGGGCACAGTTCCTGGAGATAGTTCCCAGTGCCTGCACACTCTGCCTAGCAGCTCACTTCCCTGTGTGCATGTGAGGCTGTGGAAATCATTTGATGGGGAGGATTGAGAGAAAGGGCTGAGCTCAGGACTTTCAGTTACAATCTGGCAGCCAACACATGGAATTAGGAGGCAGGTCCCTGAGGCCAAGTGCTTATCAGCCATAGGCTTTGTGCTATAACCCTCAGTACTTGGGGGACAAAGCCTCTGCTCACCATGTCATCCACTACCTGAGCTCTCTGCTGTTCAGCCTTCTCAGGACTGCATAATGCCCTGTGCTTCTCCAAGACCACCTCTTGTGACCATCTTTCAATTGGACACTGGCATGGAATCCCAAGGCTCTATAACAACTGCTTTTGTTTATATTGTTTATACTGTGCACACCATTGTTAAAAAGAAGATTCCATATCTCAGCATGTAAGGGTAGAAGACTTTTTATATGGTTTCTTTGATTAAAATTATGTATCAATCCCATTTTCCCTTCTGTCTTGTCAGAAAGTTAGAAATATTTTTCATGTCATACAAACAGTATTATCCTGTGGTTGGGAAATTAGTTTTGAGTATTCCAAGTGCATAAACATTTTCAGAAGATGAAAATTGTTATGATAAAATAACAACAGGAACTGCTAATTGATGAGGTCATAATTTTAGATAAAACCATCCCTATGTCTTTAACATTTTAGATAGAAAATTCCATGCTCTGTTAGTTGATTGTAGGAAAGCCATGGATTTTGGGGGGAAGCAACAGGGCCCCAAACCCATAAATCTCAGCTAAATACTCAAGTGATTTACAGTGTGACTGTACATTAATTTATGAATGTGTTTAACTAGTGTATATTAAAGCAATGCACTATTTTAGATGATGACTGAAAAGTGCACATATTTAGTATATGTGATACTTTAGTATATGTGATCTTTTTTTGCTTTAAAGAAAATGAGGATTAGCTAAGGAAATTGCAAAGCTCATTAAGGGGGAAAAAACCCCTCCTTCCTCACTAAGTGGGACTGAGATGTAAGCAGGATTAGTCATTCCCTCCTCTGCTCCCTCCTCACTTGGCTCTAGTTTGCCAAAAGCACTAATTGTATGGTATTGTAATTATTTGTTTATGGTCTGTCTCTCCATTAAGCTATACTGGCCCAGCCTTGTTCTTCTTTGTGTCTGCTTTATGAAGCATAATGCCTGCAGTGAATTTTTACATATATGACTCATATTTCTGAAGTAGTAGATTAGAAGGCATGTTTTAGTCCAATAGGAGTTCAAGATATGGGCAAATATTTTGAAGTAAAAGGGGATCGAGAGGCCTTAGACCTAGTTTCTAATATTTGCTCATTGTAAAACAATAATAATGATCTAGAAACTCTAACCTCTTATGAGGTTTCTGTGTTTCTGTGACTATTGAGTTCCAATGAGGATTTACATGCTAGAGCCCCTGAGTGGGTTAAATAATACTCAGGTAGTCCTTCCCCCACTTTCCCATCTGAGATTCTTTGTTTTGTGGTAAGGTATGACCACTCATCTAGGATTATTGAAGGCCTGTGGTATACCTGGTGGTCTGTTATATAAAGATATCCTGAGGACTAAAACTACGGTTTCCTCTTCAGGCATTTGTCTGGAAGCAGTAGCCTCAAGTAATAGCCTCAAGCCTTTAGAATTTACACAGTGAACTTCCTTGAGGCTACAAATAATCTTGCTTTGTAGGTCAGGCTGATTTTGAATTTACAATCCCTGTGTTGGGATTTTAGGCATGTACCATTACACCAAGCCCAGAGTCTGTAGTTTTAAACAACAGTCTGTTAATAATGGGGACATGACCTGGAGCCTTGAGAGGCTCATAATCCTCATCTGTAGTATCAGGATTGTTTGATGAAACCCTAAGGGTTTTTGAAGATTGAGTAACTTCTATGAAGTTCCTCTCATTGATCCAAGAACTGAGTAGGCCCTTTATATACACTGACTGCTCTTATCTCTTAAAATGAAGGACTTTCTACTTCTTTAGCATCTTGAAGCACATGTATTATAGTTTTTGAGTTGCTGATTTCTTCATGATCCCATATTTTATTCCAAATCCCATAGATTCCATTTTTCTGTTTTCTCATATGGCTTAGGATGATTCTTAAAGCAAAACACTAACATTTATTTATTTAATTTTACTTAATGCCAGGTACTAGAACTAAGTTCTTTATCTAAATTATCTCAGGTAATCTGTACAATAAGGGAAATAAAGAGAGATTAAGTGTGTTGCTCAAGGCCATAGAGTTGACTGTCATTGGTAAGCCTGCCATGCCTTGGCACATCAGACTTTCAAGCCCAGATGCTTACTTAGTCCATTTCCTTCTTTCAGCATGTATTAAATAACTGAGGAGTTGGCCCTTCAGAATGACATACACAAGTGTTCTTAGATGACTTTCAGTCTTGCTTGTTCCAATGAAGTGTACACTGCAGTTGAAGCTGAAGGCCTTATGCTCTTCCTGCTATGCATCAAGATAACAGCTCACTCTTAAGTGCTCAATGGATCTCCCTTTCTGTAATCTGGCCTCACACTAGGTCTTAGTGGACATGCCGGGGGAAAGGCAGGGTATTAAGTGGTTAGGCACCCCTGACTAAGAAATTGAATAGCCTTGGAGCTGAATCCCAGTTTTGTCAGTTATAAGCTGAGTAATCTTGGGCAAGTAATAAAAATGCTCATTATGTAGATTAAAAGAAAAAAACCTGTATTTATAAGCATACACGTAGACATAGCCTTGAGCATCACAGATAGTGAATATTCTGTTAGAGTTTGTGGTGAACAAGTTTTTTTGGTAGTACTGGGGTTTGAACTCAGGGTCTTGTGCTTGCTAGGCAGGTACCCTATCCTTCCTGCTCTAGTTATTTTTTCAAACTGGATCAAGAACCTGCCATTTATACTTGTTGTATAACTAGGATGACAGGTGATACTGTCAAGCTTAGCTTATTAAATTGGTGTCTCGTGAACTTTTTGCTCACAATGTCCTTCAGTCTCAATTTTCACCATCTCTATCTCCTGAGTAGCTGAGATTAAGGTGTGAGCAACCAGGCTCTGTGATGGTGATGTTCTTTGAGCCATTTTTGTCTTGTTTTCCTATCCTGGTGCTAGGAATAGATGGGTGTGGACCAGCTACTTGGTTGAACACATTGCCAGTTCTTTTTAATCTTGAAGTTGTATTTGTTTCATTGACCCAGACTCTCTCTTGGCTTTAATAGAATCAGAAATTAAATAGCTGGAAGAAGTTGATCAAGCAGGGTTATAATTATTTGCTAGTAATCATAATAGCTAACATTTATTTTTTTCTGTGTGATGGCTTCTAGACTAAGTATTTTCTTACCAGTGAATATCAAAAGGCAAGCATTATCTCATTTCATAATACATAAATTTTATGGCTACAACTTTAGTCTCTGTAGTGAAGAGGTTATGCTTTAACATGGGGAGACTGGGTAAAATCCCAGAGCTCTAGCCAAGCTGAACTTAACCTCAAGTCTTTCTGAGTGGCTTGTTGTTTAAAGCTTTCAATAATCAGTTGTATTATACATTATTATTTCAACTTCTATGAGGCAGAATCCCATGTTCTACTTGAATGTCAACATATGAGTTTAGCGTGTTAGTTGTGAAGTATACAAACTACACACTTCTTAGAAATTTTTGCTTTTGGAAAAGTTCTTATTTCAAAACTAAAATACTTATACTTTACTGTTTTTAATTTCTGTACTTTCTTTTAGTTTATTTTGGAGAGGACAGTACTGGAGATTGAATTCAGGGCTTGGAGATTGCTCTGCAAACACTCTACCACTTGAACCTTTTTAGTTTGTTTTTAGTTATGCCCTTGTTCTAACTTAGTCTTGAACCATTCTCTTTCTATGTCTACCTCCTGAGCTGGTGGTATTACAAGTATCACCACCCTGCCTGGTTAGTTCTGTTCTATCTTTTGTGAAAATGGAAAAATGCCATCTATTGCTAATTGCAGAGCAGAGTAGTACTTAAAATATTAAATGGTTCAGTTTTCTTTATTCTCTTTTATTCTCTAAACTTTGATTGTGAATTTCATACCTCAAGGTTAGTATCAGAAATCTTTGCATTTCTGTTTTGATCCTTCTCCATTTTTCTCTCTTCAGTTTTCCACATTGGTTAACATTCTCTATGAAATGAGGTTGCCTGACCTCCATCACTGGCGAGGTCTGCAGTATAAGAAGGGTAACCCCTTTGAGGTGATCCCTCTTCTCTGATGTGGTCTTCATGAGACTCTCAAGGACAATTGACCATCGCCATTATTGTTCATCCTTCAGCTCCATAGCTCTCCAGTGTGGAGCTGGAAATGGGCAAAATAGGCTTTTGTTCTGCATGGACACTTAGCTGATTTGTAGAGAAGCCAACATGTTACTCCCAATAGAGGATTATATTAGTTATAGCATGTAAGAACGTGTGTGTGCGCGCACATGTGTGTGTGTGTGTGTGTGTGTGTGTGTGTGTGTGTGTGTGTGTGTG
>NW_012267250.1:2501936-2543882 GCF_000151885.1 Dipodomys ordii
GTTTATTGGAGATAAGAAACTCACAGACTTTCTTGTCAAGGCTGGCTTCAAATTGTGATCCTTATGTCTCAGCCTCCTTAGTAGCTAGGATTACAAATGTGAGCCACTGGCGCCCGGCAGTATAAGAACTTTTTGAGGACATATTTGATTTACTTACATACATATTCTTAATTCTTCCCTCTAAGAGTAGTTCATCATCCTTGGCCTGATCTTTTTATTTTTCTTTATTCCTGGGAAGAACATCCTTTCCTGTTTTTTCTCTACTACTTTTAATTCAGCCATATGCATGCCATTATTAAGACTTGTTTATCACCCTGTCTTGGTAAAATACTTTGTTCTTTATTATGAGAATTATGGTTGGAGTTAGAGGTATTAGTTTATGGATATAGTTATGGAATCCATTTATAAAAGATTCTGATAAGCTACATTTTATTCTTATGCTTTATTTAGTATTATTCTGGTGTCACCAAGGACATTCTGGGTCTTCCTTGTATCCCCCATTATGCTGTTAGTTTTATAACTAAATATATTTATTTCTGTTTATAATAACTTTCCCATCAAATCTTTAGCTCTGCACTTCGCAGTTATATGAGATTGGGACCCTGTGGTCTCTCTACTTATGTGCTTATCTTTAGTTAGCTGATAGAAATAGCACCTACTTCATAGAGATTTTGGGAGATTGAGAGAATGGATGCTAGTTCTCATCTATGTTTAGCACATTGAAAGTGCTCAGTACAGTTATTTATTTTATTAATTATATATATATAAGAGCGACGAGGTAGATCATAAATAGACCCAGTTTCAGATGGTGATTACAGAAGCCCATTTAGTAAATCAAAAGTGAGGGAGAGAATTTGTCTCAGAAGAAAGGGTGTGGGCATGAAATTACAACAGATTTTCATGAGTAGTTTTTATGTGTGCAGCATGGGGAGGTAGAATAGAAAAGTGGGCAGAGAACACATATGCTGAGGGTGTTGTTTATCAGTCCAGAGGTTCCTACTGAATTCCTGGGACATGGTGACCCACAGAAGATTTGCTTTATAGTGCTGCCACGTGATGACTTGTGGAAACAATACCACAGGGTCCACAGGAAACCCACAAGACCTTGAGAGGCCTGTTAGCAGAGTCCTAGACAATGAGAAATGCCAGGGTGAAGGAGGATAGATGGGTAGGTCAGTACTGTTTCCATCAGATGCTCACTTCCAAGTTCTAGAATACCTGATGTGTAAAACCAAAGGAAAACAAAACTCTTATACTTTAATAGCTTTTGAGAATTGAACTAGATGGGCTGCAGTGTGGATTTCTAATAGGGAGAACAAAAAGAAGTAGAGGATATCTGCAGAGGGAGTCCTGTGTGTGTGTGTATGTGTGTGTGTGTTTCTGTGTATACATACATGTAGTGGGCATAAATCTACCCTTTTCAGGGAAAGACCTGTTCTCCATTTTGCAAGTTCCTGTTTTCTCACAGAATCTGATGAAAATATAATTTTTTTGCGGGGGGGGGGGAGGATTGTGAGTTTCTCTTTGAGTTTTGTTTTAAATTGTTTTCTGTGGGGTAGTGGTTACAAGTAAAAATAGAAAATGAGGATGAAAAGGAGTCTTCTCCTCATCCCCAAGTACATGCACAGAAACAAGAAAATGAAGCGCAGCAATGACCTGTCATTGCTTTGAATGAGCATGGTGCTTTGTGTGGCCCTGTGAAGCCATGCAAATGGAAATGTATGCCGCAGTGTTAGCCCACCACCCATCTGAAGTGACTGTCAGCTTTCTGGAAGGAAAATTGGCATTCCCTGTCATCATTTCTGGAATTGTCTTACTCCTAGAGAGCATTTTGATATCACAGTGTTGCAGAAACCACTTGTTAGATTGGGTTTTCTTTGAAGTACTTAAGTAGTGTTTATTAAAATAAGCTGAAAGGCATTAATCCTTCACCTTTCTCAGAATAGCCATAATGTTGGAAGCATGAAGACAAAAAGAAGGGTAGATCTGGTCTTGCCTTCTTATTTTAAACAGTTGAAAGAAAAGCCATCTATCTGTGAGGCCACTGGCAGTGGGCAACAGGCAGCCAGGATTGTGATCCTTGAGAAAGGAATCACATGAAAGGTACTTGGCTTTTGTTTGGACTTATCCCTGCCAAGGTATGGGAAGGTCAGTTCTGGCAGAGCATATTTCCTCATGGCATTGAGAAGGCAGACAGATCTTGATATTCAGGGCTGGATAGGGGAGAGAGGAAGCTAGTCAAGCACTGAGACCTATACATGGTAAAGCAAAGCAGCTGCTAGAATAGAACAGAATGGAAAGGCCAGAGGTCATGGTTTACTGGGAGGGATGGGAAAGGCCACACATCCTAGGAGTGAGGACCATATCTAAATAGACTTCCTGCTAGACTAAAACTAAGGACTTAATCATAATGGGCCCATTTTAACTGAGTGTAGAACCAAGTCTGCAGGACCAAGAAGATCCTCTAGTAATTTAGTTATCACCAAGACCAAACTGAGACCCTCTAATTATCTGCTGACAAAAGAAACATGCAAAGAAGCAGAAAAATGTGACCCATATTCACGATGAGAAGCAATTATTAAAAATAGTAAGTGTAAAACGGTCACTGAATCCCCTCACTGAGGGGAGCCAGGGCTTTTTGGAGATGTGACTTCATCTAGGGCAGAGACAGAGCAGGTAATTAGATGAGCCTAAAACATTGTTTTTTGAATGGCAGAAAGAAAAATCTAAGAAATATTAAAAAAAATACAATGGTCTACTCTACATAAACATGGAGGATGACTTGGAAGTGTTCCTGCTGGCTAAATCTGAAACAGTCTGAGTACCAAAATAAATATAGGGATAAACTATAAATCATTAGGAAAGTAAGGTTTCTGTATTGGCACTAAATGTAATTAGGTAAATAGATAAATAAATGATATGGAATGTCAAATTGTGAATACTATGGGGGAGTGAATGTTGGAGTCAGCATATTATAACCATCATAGTTTGTAAAGTTTAAGCAAACATTACTAATGGATGCTAAATCTAGCGGTAGTTCTCCTCTCCCTTTCCTCCTCCCTTACTCCCATTCCATGTAGGATCTCACTATGGAGCCCAAGTTGCTCTGGAATTTTCTGTGTAACATAGGCTAGCTTTGAACTTGTGACCTTCCAAGTACTGGCATTACATAAGGCGAAGTTCTGATGTGGGACAAGATTTTTGTGTCACTTTGAAGTGTCTCCCCACAAGCTGGGCACCGATGGCTCACGCCTATAATCCTAGCTACTCAGGAGGCTGAGATCTGAGGATCACAGGTCAAAGCCAGCCCAGGCAGGAAAGTCTGTGAGATTCTTACCTCCAATTAACCACCAGAAAAGCAGAAGTGGCACTGTGGCTGAAGTGGTAGAGCACTTGCCTTGAGCTGAAGAGCGACAGTGCCCAAGCCCAGAGTTCAAGCCCCACAACCAACCAAAAAAATATAAAAAATAAAAAAATAGTCTTCCCACAGATCACCTATACATTGCAAAGAAAAATATTTTATTTTAATTGGGGGGGGGTGTCCAGTCGTGGGGCCTGAACTCTGAGCCTGGGCGCTGTCCCTCAGCTCTTCAGCTCAAGGCTAGCACTCTACCACTTGAGCCACAACGCCACTTCCGGCTTTTTTCTTTTTGCTTATGTTGTGCTGAGGACTCGAACCCAGGGCCCCATGCATGCAAGGCAAGCGCTCTACCACTGAGCCACCTTCCCAGCCCCAATATGGTATATTTTATTGGAGAAATTGGACATTACTTTGGCTAGAATCAAAACAGATTTTACGTGCCCTCAGATATGATATTCAGAGAACTATATCATGTCTGTAGATTCTGGCTGAGAATGTATAACCTGAACTGAGTCATCAGGAATCACCCAAGGAAATGTCAGACAAATAAAAAAGAAATGTTCTGTTAATATATAAAGGGAAGAGGTCATATTCCTCTGAAGTGTCAGTGTCATAAAAGGCAAAGATGCATGACCTATCTTAGGTTAAAAAAAGATGGAGAGAAATGGCAGCTAAATGCATGAACTCTCCTTGGACTGGAACCTGAGATGGGGCAAAAGAATTGTTAGCTTAGGCTAATTGATTATGACATTTGGTAGAAGTGTTAAACAATGCTAACTTTACTAAGATTGAAGTTACATTGTGGTTATGTAACAGTATATTCTTAGAAAATAATTTCTGGAGTGTTTAGGGGTAAAGGACATGGATACATGAAATGTATCTCCAGTAGCTAAGGAAAAAAAAAGTTGAGTGTGTGAGTTAAATGAATCATTAAGTAAAAGAGTTATACTGTATGTTGATAGAAGGGATATCTAGGTCAAGTGTACCTATTCTTTGTATGTTTATTATTTTACAAGTTTTCTGCCAATTTGAACTTATTTTAAAAGAAATAAATGTAAAAGAGTAGCAATAAAACTGTGACTTGAGACAAGGAGGCTAGCCTGGTGCTTACAGGCGCACACCTGTAATCTAGCTACTCAGGGCTGAAGTCTGAGGATTGCAGTTAGAAGCCAGCCATTAAAGAAAGTCCATAACTATTTCTAGTTAAGCAGCTAAAAGTCAGAAGTGGAGCTGTGGCTCAAGTGGTAAAGTGCCAGTTGAGTGAAAAAGCTAAGGAATAGCACTCACACCCTGAGTTCCAGTACTGACACAATACAACATCCAATCAACCGAATGTTAAGGAAGATATGTGTGAAGATACAGTGACTGGCTAACTACCTTGGTATAGGTTTTCATCTATTTGGGTTGTCTATGCCATGTATACTTTTTGATAATATTCTTTCACTAGACAAAGCTATTTCTCTCTTGACAGAAAGCATATCTAGTGCAATAAGAAATAATGTTGCTGTTTAAGGTGGATGAAGCCATAGTGTTATTTTCATGTCTTGGGAAAGACTAGAAGGAGAAGCCATAGAGTTTGGTTCTAATTTCTCTTTTGTATTATTAGCTGAATGGTCTTGGAACCATTCCCTAATCTTTGAAAACTTAAGCTGCTCCTTTACTTAAAACTAATACTTGTCTAAAGACAAACAAACAACAACAAAACTAATGCTTATCTGCTCTCAAGATCTTAAGGTTTCAATGAGAAACTGCTTGTGAAAGCTCTTTGTAAACAACAGTAATCTTTTCTACAAATATGAACTTAATAGGAGTTGCTTTGGCTAAATTAGAAAAATGGCCTTAGACAAAATACCTTGTCATTCTGGTGGCATCTTGTCTCCCTTACTGGTCAGGTGTTTACTTGATTGATTAAATGAAATTTCCCCAGTGGACTCTGGCCTTTGCTGGCTGCCTCCTCTCTCATTTCCTGCCTTTATTATTCCAGGTAAAACTTTAGTGAAGGAGTTGTGGCCTTTCTGAATTTCAAGAGGAGTGACTTTGGTTGGAGCACAGCAGAGGGTTTTACACTGGTAAGTCAAATTCTTACTTTCACCCGTTCTGGAAGAACTCATGAATCTGAAGTTCATTGTAATTGCTCCTGGTTTGTTCTGAGATTGTATGTTAGATCCTGATTTGGTAGAAGCAAAATCAGCCAAGGAAAGGCCATTAAGGTTTGAGGTGGGCTGGAAAAAGGCTTGAAGAGGTACGCCCCCTATTCAAGAGACAAACAGTGTAGACCAGGCAGGAAAGGACACAGGAAGTTTGCATTAGCCTGAGTCATATAAAACCCACAGGAAAGGTTATAAGAAGTCCCAGGAGAATCCCTTGAGGCCCAGACCCACCTCTTCCTTTAATGTGGACTTGCTTTGATTAAGGTCTTTATCCTGGGAAGATTATATTATAGTTGCCAGGTCTTCTGCTGCCTTTGGAGTTGAGCAGTCTAAGCCAGTGCCACTTTCAAAGTGCCAGTGAAATGAAATAAAGACCTTGACTTGGAGCAGAAAAGCCAGCTGCATGAACTAAATAGTGTTTTGAGTGCCATCGTCAAATTCTATTCTAGCAAATAGTAATTGTTTATTTTGTGTGCTGGTCCTGGCCCTTGAACTCAGGGCATGGGTACTGTCTCTGAGTTTCTTTTGCTTAAGGCTCTACTTCTGGCCTTTTCTGAGTAGTTTTGTTGGTGATAAGAGTCTCACTTTCCTGTCCAGGCTGGCTTTGAGATCCTCAGATCTCAGCCTCTTGAGTAGTTAGGATTACAGGCATGAGCCACCAGCATGGGGCTTGCACATTTAGTTTTAATGATTGTATCTTTATTTTCTTATTTATAAATTGTCTATTTCTGCTTCAAATCTTTCTGAATACTTTTTGAAGTTGCTGCTTGGTTCCTTTTTTACTCCACTGCTTGTAATTTTAAACTGTAATAGTTACATCGTATCTTCTTTGTTATAATACTGGGATGTGAGATCCTTGGTGGTTCAAATTTTTGTTTGTATGTTGTATGTGCATGTTGAGTGTGTATGCTTTGCTGATAGTGATCTGGTTGTGGGGTGTGGGGTGCCTGCAGACCCAGCTACTGGAGGAGGAGAGGCAGAAGGATTGCCTGAGCCTACAGCTCTAGATCAACCTGGGAAACATAGCAAGATTCTGTCTACCATTAAAAAATAATTTTTTATTTGATAATTATATCTTAGGCTTGTGAGGTATTATGTCATGAAATTTGGGTTTGCTAGAACCTAGGACCCAAAGGACCACATTAGAGAGGCAGGATAGCTGTTTGTTTCCTTTAGAGTCCTGGTTTCAGGTGGAGCTTTTGTAACTTGCTGACAGCTGGAGGTGAGGATGCCCCTGCTATGCTGTGATTGCGGTTGTCCCCAGGGCAGTACCAGCCCTCTTCCTTGCCGGTTCCTCAGGGTTCTTTGCTGGCCGGTCACTGCATTGGTCCTGGATTTGTTTTTGTACCTGGAGCTAAGCGTTGCATTAAAAAAATTCTTTAAAATAAAATAATATTCTAGATTTTAGAGAGAGGTTTGAAGATACCCAATCCACCTTGATTCCTGAATTAGAAGTATCCAAGTAACTTTTTAAAATGCATTTTTATGCATGCCTTTTGATGAGTTCTTCATATATTTTATACTTTAAACAGTAAACTACGTGCCTTTATTTCACCTAAATATAAGAAAATACTAAAATAGTGATTCCTTGGCAAGTCTGCTGAATTATATATTTGCATTGATGGTACTTTTTCTTGTTAGTCTATTGACTATTTACTCCCTTAGAAATTGGTATTACTACTCTTAGGATAACACGTTGGAACAGAATACTTATTCAGCACCAGTCTATTAAGCCTCCAAATCTATTTTCTGTCGAAGTGTCTTTTTCTTTTTTTTCAGAATCCTAGATGTGAAAAATGCGGTTGGGGCTCTCTGCTTGTGGGTGCCTTTCTTCTTCACATGGAGTGCAGAAAATAGATGCTTGCTCTTATGAACTAGAGGCAGTAAGTCTGTAAGCATGATGGCCTTGAGTCCCACATCTTTTTAAAAGGTCTAGGCAGCAATATGAAGGTGTTGGTCTATAGAATGCTAAATTGCTTTGGATTTTGGCATAAGAAAAAAATCCTTCAGAATGAATATCAAGGGAAGTTGGTGGTTCAGTAGTCTCTTATTCATTTTATAGCAGCATGATCACTCAAAGGCAGCTATCTGTACCTTTGTAGAGGCCCCACAGCTATGATAGGTGTGTAGATTTTGTGATGAAAGTGATTCATGAGGCATGTCTCTAATCTGCAAAGTCTTATATATTGTAGCTTGTAGGTATGATGCTTGTAATACTAGTATAATCTTAGAAAGGTAGGCACTGCTTGTATTCCTAGGAAGTGCTGAGCTTGTAAAGGGGGGCTTTGAAGATTGCCTGTGTTGGCCCTGTGCTTTAAAACATAGGAAATATAAATGCCAGAAGGTTCTGTGGCTTTTCTGCCTTTGGATAGTGAATTCTGATTGCACTTTCTTATATCTGTGTCCTCAACTTCTGGGTTTTTGGCTGTCAGTTTAGGCATTACTGCAGGGTTGTGCTTTCCAAATGGTTAGAGTAGCCAAGTACTCCAGAAGCTCCACAGTGGGAGTTGGGGTAGTGAGGGATGGACCTGGACAAGTTGGCTGGGAAGCCTAGCCACATAGGGAGATACCTCGTTGCAAAAGGAAGAATGGATATTAAAGGCTATTTATTATAAACATGTACTATGTCAAGGTTTGAGACATGTGGTAGATATGTGTCCTAACCTGTTTTCTGTTGCTACAGCAAAATCCTAGAGATGAGGTCATTTATAAAGAGTAATAGTTTGTTGGGCTCACAGTTCTGGAATCTAGGCATTCTAAGAGCATGGTGGCACCATGTACCAGCTGAGGGCCTTCTTGCTTTACTATAGTATGGTGGAGGGTACCCCAGTTGAGACAGAGCAGGCCTGCTAGTGTGGCTCTCTCTTCCTTGTAGACTCATCAACACCCTCCTGGATGTGTCCCATCCTATGACCTAATCTTAGTTACTTTCTAAAACTTTTGCATCCAAATACAATGCACATATGAATTTGAGGGTTGTTTCCAACACATAAACTTTTTGGGGATACATTCAAGCCGTAGCATTAGACAATCACCAAAATATTACATTTAACTAGGAAAAATGAGCATTTTTTTTTTGCTTAGACTGCATCATTCAGAAATACCTATGACAAAACACAATGGCATGGAGGCAGATGCATAATTGCAATGGATTACATTTTTAGCATCTGTAGGCAAATGATATAGAGTATCTTTTGTTTGGTATTCACAGGCAGCTTTTTGATAACTTGTTTGGGTTGTTTTGAGCTTCACAATATGCTTGGGTAGGAGGAAAATGGAAAGATATTAGACTCAGCTTTGATTTGGAGTGAATTTTCATGGGTTTTAAAAAAGACAGGCTGTGACCTTTCCTCTGGGGTACTGTCATGCTTGCTGCTCCCAGGGCTGTCCTACCATTGGGCAATATTAGATCCAGTTTCTGAGGTGAAACAATACTTAGGAATATTTGTGTCAAAATATCTTTTTTTTTTTTTTTTGGTCCAGTTGTGGGGCCTGAACTCTGGGCCTGAGCATTGTCCCTCAGCTCTTCAGCTCAAGGCTAGCGCTCTACCACTTGAGCCACAGCGTCACTTCCGGCCTTTTTCTTTTTGCTTATGTGGTGCTGAGGAATCGAACCCAGGGCCTCATGCATGCAAGGCAAGTGCTCTACCACTGAGCCAACTTCCCAGCCCGTGTCAAAATATCTTATACTATTAAAAGTGTGTATACAAAGTGGGGTGCCAGTGGCTCATGCTTGTATTCATAGTTACTCAGAAGACTGAGATCTGAGGATTGTGGTTCAAAGCTGGCCTGAGCAGGAAGTCCATGAGACTCTAACCATCAAAAAGCTATAATTTAGCTGGGTGCTGGTGGCTCACACCTGTAATCCTAGCTTTTCAGGAGGCTGAGATCTGAGGATCATGGTTCAAAGCCACCCCAGGCAGGAAAGTCCGTGAGACTCTTATCTTCAATAAACCACCAGAAAACTGGAAGTGGCACTGTGGCGCAAGTGGTGGAGTGCTAGCCTTGAGCTGAAGAGCTGAGGGGCAGCACCCAGGCCCAGAGTTCAAGCCCCATGACTGACAAAAAAAAAAAAAAAAAAAAAGAAAGCCACAAGTGGAGCTGTGACTCCAGTGGTAGAACTCTAGTGTCTTGAGTTCAAGCCCCAGGACACACACACACACACACACACACACACACACACACACGCATGCATGCATGCACGCATGCACACACACTAAAATAGTTTGGGCTTAACTGGCTTAATTTTGAGCTTAATATAAAACTTAATGTTGATTTCATTAATTAATGACTATATACTTACTCAATGTGATTTTTAGAGTTATCAGCTTTAAGTCAATTAGTAATCTTTTAGATGACTGAGGATTTGGAAAGTATTTAACATCCTGTGTATGACACCTGTGAGTCATAGTCATCCTCCTCTTGCATGTCTATTCTTAAGTAAACTGGCTGGAAGTGATGCTTCTTTGGTAGCCTCCCCTGGGGCTTTGGTGACCTTCCCAAGCTGGAGTTGGGAGGGACAGTTTTACTTGGCCATGGTGCCCCCCCCTCCTTTCCAGATGTCATGATAGCACTCTGGGATGCTGTTGGGTGACAAAGTGAGATTTAAAAGAAAGGCTTGTTAAGAGAAAGTCCTGCTTGAAAAGTCCTGTGATTGGCTAGGTGTGGTGACACATGCCTGCAAACCCAGCTGATTAGGAGCTGCAAGTTGAAGGAGCTTGAGCTCCAGGCCAAACCAGGCAGCAATATGCAGACCTTAAATTAAGGTAAAAACCAAACCAAAAGGGATTAGGGTATGGCTTAAGTGACAGAGCAGTTGCCTAGCAGGCACAAAGGCCCTGAGTTCAATTCCAGCATGATAAACAAACAAAGCAATATGATTGATTTTGGCAGCTAGAAGTGTTGAAAACACAGGCTAGAATACTTGTGGTAGTTAAAATTTAGATTACAAAACAATTAGCATTTTTTTTTGTTGGTGGTGGGTCTTGAACTCTAGGCCTGGGAGCTGTCCCTGAGCTCTTCAGCTCAAGGCTGGCACTCTACTACTTGAGCCACAGCCCCACTTTCAGTTAGCATTTTTTATGTGGAATTTTTGCATGTGTGCATCGTTAGAAGGGAACTTTGACTATGTGTAGAGACTCAAATCTCCTGCAGGGACAAGAGCAGTGTCTGCTTTTTCCAAAGGCTCCTTAGTGGCCTGCGAGCCTTCTTAGAGTTGGTTCAGGAGACCCCCACAGGCCACCAAACCCAGGTCATTGCCCTGTGCACAGACAGCTTCTAGAAGGGTTTGCAAGTGACTATGATAATTTAGGAAAGATTGGGTCTCTGTAGAAAGAGAAAACTTTGTTTTCTGTACCCTGTCCTGAATTTCTTTTTTTTTTTTTCCTGCGTATGTGGTGCTGAGGAATTGAACCCAGGGCCTCATGCATGCAAGGCAAGCACTTTACCACTGAGCCACCTTCCCAGCCCCTGTCCTGGTTTTCTAGCTTTGTCCATTTCAGCTATTGTAAATGCTTGCTGCTTTTCAGCGCCAGGTCTTTCATCCCAGCTCTTGGCTGATGCCCTTAGGGATTTAGAGCCTGTCTTTTCCCTCCCTCCTCACTCCTCTCTTCTCAGCAGACTCTGTCCACTTTTGCCCAGTCAATGCCAAGTGCGTCCTGAGCTATCTTGAGTATGGGTGTGTCTTGTTTCCAATTCTGACTCCATTTCCTCTGGCCCTTCCCTTGACTTAACTCAGATACCCAGGCATTCCTCCGGTTACGTTTAGCTATTATGTAGTATTGATTCTTACTGGACTGCCTGAACCATGCCTCCAATCTCCATCAGACCTGTGTGTCACGTGATCTGCTCCCTCAAAGCTCTAACATTGCAATCTGATAGTCAGGTCTTGTGTGTCCATAAAACATTATTGACTCACTGTGTGTCTGAAAGCTTGACCTCTGTATAGATGTCAGGAGATAAGAGATGAATTATATGGTTGGGGCCACTGGTACAGAATGAGGAGAGAAAGACGACAAATAGCATCAGTAAGGAAAATATGTACAGGCTAAAGAGGAAGGGGGTGCGATTCTTCCTTGAAAGCTGGGCACCAATGACGTTTGCCTGTAATGCTAGCTACATAAGAGACTGAGACCTGGGGTATTGTGGTTTAAAGCTGTCCCAGACAGAAAAGTCTCTAAAATAATGATGGACTTGGAGGCATGGCTCAAGTTGTAAAGCACCAACTGTGAGCAAGACAAGCTGAAGAGCATGAGGCCTAAAATTCAAACCCTGTTTCTTGTATGTAAGTACATGCATGCATGTAAAAAATAAAGGAAAAGAAAGGGAAAAGATGAGGGTGAGTTCCTCAGGTAAGTGGAGGAAGTCATGGCAGACACTAGCCAAAAGCCAACAAAGACTTCTTCTAGTCTTCTTTTCTGATGGCATTTTTCTTGTGAAATTCCAGACCTCTATGTAACTAAGGGATCTCTATTAGTGGAGTTTGGTTCATCTCTTTAGGTTGTTGAAAAGAATCTCTCTCTTTTTTTTGTCAGTCATGGGCTTGAACTCTGGGCTTGGGTGCATTTCCTCAGCTCTTCAGCTCAAGGCAAGCACTCTACCGCTTGAGCCACAGTGCCACTTCCAGTTTTTTAGTGGTTTATCGGAGATAAGAGTCTCACGGACTTTCCTCCTCACACTTTCCTGCCTGGGCTGGCTTTGAACCGCGATCCTCAGATCGCAGCCTCCAGAGTAGCTAGGATTACAGGCATGAGCCACCAGTGCCCGGCAAAAAGAATCTTTTGAGACAATATGTCCCTAAGGTATTTGTGTAATTGCTAATTCTGTGTATCTCTTGGGTAAAGATATGACCTAAGGAAAACTGAGTGGGCTTTGTTGATGTTCTGAAGTCTGGAGGTCTTCCTTAGAGCCTCTGCCATGAGAACATGTTATGTATTTTGTATTAAGTGGTTCAGTCACCTGGTTGGCCTTGTTCTTACAGAGGATTTGGACACTAGGCCTGACAATGAAGCACATATTTAAGGTTCTTCCTCCTGATTTTATCCAAACCATGCCTTGTCTTTGATTGTAATTTTTACTTTTCATTACTGGAAAGTACTTGTCACTCTTTATAACTATGTGTATGAATCTTTCTCCTACTTTGAGTTCTTTTAAAGGCAGGAGGCCTTGTTTAAGTTTACTGTCTTGTGCATATTGCTTGTTACCAGGTCTGACTCATAATAAAAAAGGAATAAACAGGAACGTGAAGTAATTTGTCAATTGTGATTTCCACGTGGCAGTCAGAGAGGAGATAACTATCTTTTAATATGGTCAAGGTGAAAAGGGCAAAAGAACCAGGCATCATTTACTAAAGTCCTTCTAGGGGAGGATGTTTTTAAATGATGCCTATTTCCTTTTGCCTTTTTCCCCTTGACCATTTTCACTGTGTTTGATATTGGTATAATTTGGGGAGGGGAAGGGAGAAACAAATTGTTTAAACAGGGATACAGGTAGACCCATTGCAACAATGAGACGTACAAGATGCTATGTCCAAAACGAACTTTACAGTTTAGGACGGGGATTGGGGGTGGGTGGGGGCGAGGGAATGTAGTTGTGGAGGTGGGAGGGAAGGGATGGTAGGGGAAAACAAAGGAGGAAACAACAGTGCTTGATAAGAAATGTACTCATTACTTTGCTCATGTAACTGTAACTCCTCCTCTGTACAGTATTCTCACAATAAAAAACTCATTTTTTAAAAAAGGATCTTTTTCATATATATATATATATATATATATATATGTACTTTGGTGGGTCAAAATAGATGCCGAGTGTGGATGTGATTATATAAAGCTATACATATGATAAAATTTTATAGTACTATATGAGAAAAAGTGAAAAAGTGAAATCTGAACAATCTTTGATAAATAGTATTGAACAATGTTAATACCTATTTTGTGATTTTGTAAGATAGGGGAAGCTGCATGAGGGATATTTGAGAATGCTACTATTTTTTGCAATTTCTACATGAATCTAAAATTGTTTCAAAATTCAAAGATAAAAAGATGCATACGGAAGTGGTGCTGTGGCTCAAGCGCTAGCCTTGAGCTGAAGAGCTGAGGGACAGCACTCAGGCCCAGAGTTTTAGCCCCACGACGGACAAAAAACAAAAAAAGATGCATAATATGATGAACACTATAGATCTATTAAAACAGCCACACCCCCCCCCCAATAAGGTAAATACCAAGTTCTGGAAAAGATGCAGGATATCTGGGACTCTAGTCCATTGCTGGTAGGAGTGGGAAATGGCACCAGCTCCTTTGGAAAAGAGTTAGATAGTTGTATACAAAGTTAAGCGTTCACTTACCATATAAGTGAGAAGATCTGTGTCCAAGAGAAATAGGAATCTCTATGCAGTAAACTAGGCTAATATTTTTAGCAGAATTTTCTAAAACTTTAAGAAAACATTACATGTCCTTCAGCTAGTGAATAGTTAAAACAAACTGGCATACGTGCCATTGAAATGCTCCTCATCAGTAACAAAGATACTACAAATATGGATATATTTGTATATATGCATATGCATAATCCAAGAATATTACTAAGTAATATTCCATTATAATACCATTCTAAAAAAGGAGGTAGTATAGGTGAGAAAACAGATCATGATTGTCAGGAACAGATGACAGGATAGAGGACTGACCAAAAGGTCATAGAGAACTTTTGGGGATAAAGGAAATTGGATTGTAGCTCCATTTGTCAAAGTTCCAAGAAATGTTGACTAACAAGGATGGATTACTACATGAGAAAATTCTACTTCAATAAATTGGCCTTTAAAAATAAAAACACCACTAGCAATCACAAAAATAATGGATTATATGCTTTGGCTTAAATAACTAGGAAGAATTCAGTGTGTCTTCCACTTGTCTAGGATTGGATAAGGATTTATTAAGCCACTACTAACACAAGATGTCTCATTCAAACAGAAGGCTGCAGTTCATTCAAGGACATTGGCTTCTAATGACTCCAGGGGGAGTGGGGTGCTCCATGATCTTTGATAACAGAATGCTTTGGGAGAATAAACAAAACACTGCTGGTTCTTACCTTAGCTGCAGTCTGGACTATGTGAACATTTAGTCAAATTTTGTTCGGTCTATTTGCCTAGGTCTTTTGCCATTGAAAGAGTCATCACTAGAGTGGAATCAAATATTGAGATAGCTTAAAACTCGGACTTCCTAGATTGGCTCAGGTTTACTGTGATCTAGTACTTCAATTCAACACTTGCTAATTATTAACCATATGTGTTGCCAACACCCTATTAGGTGTTGGGTTAATACAGAAGAATGAGTCCTGTTTTTGAGGCAATTTACCCTTTGATCAGGGATACTCAACCATGCAAAGCCAGCTTAAATTCAGCACAGGGGAGAATTACAAGCAGGAAGACATTATATAGAATACACTGAGCCTTGACAGGTGAGTAGTTAACAGGAGAAAACTCATGATATTTTAGACTGAGGTAACCATGTGTAATGTAAAAGCTCTTGGTAGGGAATTGTGACAAAGAAAGGTAAAAAATTTCTTCCCTCCTTCAACTAAATAAGAGTAAAAGGGGATATATATATATATATATATATAGAAAGAGAGAGAGAGAGAGAGAGAGAGAGAGAATATTCAGAACATGTGGAAAGATTTAAAATCTCTCTTCTTCCTCTGTATTAATTTGTATTGCTGCTGGAACCCATTACCACAAAAGTTGAAGCATAAAATCCCTAGTTTTTTGCCTCCGGCTTTCGTAGCTCAGATCAAGGGTCACGTAAGCTAAAGTCAGTATGTCACAGCCTTGAGCCAATAGTCTCTTTCTTTTTCTTTATGGCTTCCTTCACAGGCTGCCAGTAGTTTTTGGTCATGGTCCCTTTTTCCATTTTTATCTTCTTTCTGACCATATTTCTGTAGCACAATCTAGGAAAAGTTTTTATTTTTTTTAAGTACTTGTGTGATTAGGTTGGGTCTGTAATTTATCATATCTGAAAAGTTTCTTTTTTATTAATACTTTTTTATTGTAAAAATGCTGTACAGAGGGGTTACAGTTACATGAGCAAGGTAATGAGTACATTTCCTATCAAGCATTGTTGCCTCCTCCTTTGTTTTTCCCCTACCATCCCTTCCCTCCCATCTCCACAACTACCCCTCTTTCCCCTGCCCCGTCCCCACGCCAAAGTTGTAAAGTTCATTTTCAACATAGTGTCTGTACATCTCAGTGTTACGATGGGTCACCCTGTATCCCTGTTTTTCCCTTCTCCTCCTCTAATATATATATACAAGATTACAAGATGCAAGGCATCTTGTAATGTATATACAAGAAATGTATATACAAGATTACAAGATGCAGGGCACTGACATCAAATACAGTGAAAACAGGGGTTATACTGTGGGGGAGGAACATACAAAGAAGCAAAAAAAAATCACATGGTACATTATAAATATGTTAGAAACAGTAGCAAGCAAGAAAAAAAATTGTGTCCCTATCTTGGTGTTCATTTTGCTTAGCATCCTCTTATATGGTCATATGTACATAGCTTTTGACCTTTTCTGCTTGTCCTAGATGTATACTGGTTATTGCAAATAAGGGAAACCATGGAACCTATGTTTCTTTGGGCCTGGCTTATTTCACTTAATATAATTTTTTCCAAGTCTTTCCATTTCCTAACAAATGGGGTGATGTCATTCTTTCTGTCCCCAGATATTTTAAATTCTGGTTTGGTTGAATCTATGACTGGTAAACACCTGTCTTTATTGCTTGGGGGCATGGCTCAAATAGTAGAATGGCTGCCTAGCAAGCCTGAGTCCCCTGTTCAAATGCTAGTACCACCTCCTAAGAAAATACTAATTTTGAAGGGGAATGAGCCATCAATGATGGCCTAACATTATGCTAAAAGAATAATGTTCTTTATCTCACCTGAGATTTCCTCTCCTGAGATACCAGTGCCTTCATGAGAGCAGGAGGTAGTATAGTTTTAGCCACTTACTCTGGGATTCAGTCCCTGTTAAACTGACTTATGCTCTTCTGTATCTTGAGGCCTTTTGCAAGAGTGGTAGAGGCCTGTGAAGTTGTATCCCCTAGCCTTCCTCCAAAAGTGGTACCTTAGCATGTTTGGCTATTTACATATTTGAGGTACTCTTTATATATATTCTCATTTGATATTTATTAAGAGAAAAAGTCACAGAACAAGTGATGGTTATTGTTAGTATGATTATTGTTGTTACACAGCACCAGTGGGGGCCCATGCACTCTTAAGCATAAGGTGGTGGGGCCTGGCTAAGTGGCGGCAGTCAATGGACATCTTTACTGAGCTTCCACTCTGTGAGCGGCCCCTAGGGGGTCTGTGGTGGGATTGAGTAGGTCCGATTCTGCTCAGGCTAAGCTGAGGCTCTTCTTAATCATAGGGACCACTGGTCACTGTACTACAGGTCAGAACAGAAGTTTTTTTGAGTGCTGTTTCTCCAGGGAGAGGGCATGTCTGGGTTTGAAGCCTCCCGTATCACCCCCCCCCTGCCCCCCCGCACCTCCACTCCCAACCAGGATTTCGTGAGATCATTTAAGATGACTTCTCCACAAGAGCTTCATATCATGCAACTGGTTGCTTAGTCTGGCCAGGCAGAACTGATGGTAGCTGATAAGTGGTATTATTATTGCAGACTTTTGGTTGTTAGCTGGCTAATTTAGAAAATGGTTTGGATTGCACCTGAAATTCACTTCAGTATAAGGCTACTGCAGAGATAATAAGAATCAGAGTGTGGTTGAAGGCACAGAGATGAATTAGGCTCCGGCCTTATTTCACTTGCTGTGCTCTTGTGCAGGCGTGTGGTCATGCATGAAAATTGTGTTTTGGCATCCCAGAGTGTTTGATAAAAGAGTGCCACCGCCGCCTGCTTTTTAGCCAGTTTAGTTCAGTTCCTGCTGGCCCCAGCCCAGGGCCTTGGTGTTCCTGAGCTGCTGTTGCTCAGAAGAGCTTGCATGGGAGTGCTGAGACAGGAGACTTGTGCGATTCAAATCAGTGGCAGCTGCAAGCACAGACGATGATAAAGTCCTTCTGTTTGTTTTCACTCTGCCGTAAATGGTACTTTAGGATTTTTATAACATGGCAATGTTGCTTAGGAAGGCTTGACTTCTGAGGGTATTTATTCTGAGGGTTTTAAGGACCTTCTATGAGTCAGTTCAGTCTACCGTAAGGATGGGTGACAAGACTGGACTTGATGGGCAGACCTAGGCACCAGCTGACTGTGTCATCTCCTACCAATCACTTCCCTTCTCCCTCTCCGGGACTCTTAAGTGGGGGCAGGACATGGCCTGCACTTGGTCTATTTGGTGCCATATTCTGCAAAATTTTGGAGCTCAGAACTCCTTCCTGCTCCTGAGTTGAGTCTCTCATTCATGTGGATCAGTTCAGTTCCATAAGGTAATATGTGCACAGTGCTTAGAATATCTGGGACTGGGGAGGGGGGGCTGAGGGAGGATGGTGGTTACTGTAAATACTGAGATTGTAGCACTGTCCTTTACTTCCTGTCCCAGAGTAAATAGTACACACATGTGCCTATTTCTAATGTGGATGTGAAGAAGTCTGTGGCTGACCTTTGTGATCTTAGGAAGGGGCACTTTGCTTTGATGTTTTTTTAAGAGTACAGTTCTGTAAGCTGAAATGAAATTAAACACTATATCTATATATTTTTACAGCATGGCTTTTTTTTTGTTTTTTTTTGTTTTTGTTGGTCGTGGGGCTTGAACTCTGGGCCTGGGCGCTGTCCCTCAGCTCTTCAGCTCAAGGCTAGCACTCTACCACTTGAGCTACAGCACCACTTCCGGTTTTCTGGTGGTTTATTGGAGATAGGAGTCTCACAGTGTTTCCTGCCCGGGCTGGCTTTGAACCTCGATCCTCAGATCTTAGCCTCCTGAGTAGCTAGGATTATAGGCATGAGCCACCAGCGCCCAGCATCATGGCTTTTTAAAAATGTATGCCTGTCCTGGGCTTGAACTCAGGGCTTTGAGCTCCCCTTTTAGTTTTTTTTTTTGGGGGGGGGGAGGATGTTGGTCGTGGGGCCTGAACTCTGGGCCTGGGCGCTGTCCCTCAGCTCTTCAGCTCAAGGCTAGTGCTCTACCACTTGAGCCACAGTGCCACTTCCGACTTTTTTCTTTTTGCTTATGTGGTGCTGAGGAATTGAACCCAGGGCCTCATGCATGCAAGGCAAGCGCTCTACCACTGAGCCACTTCCCAGCCCCTTTTAGCATTTTTTTGCTCAAGGCTGGCACTCTACTATTGAGCCACACCTCCAGCTTCATCAACTGGATATTAGAGTCTCATAGACTTTCTTGCTCTGGCTGGGTTTGACTCTCGATTCTCAGATCTCAGCCTCCTGAGTAGCTAGGATTATAGTTTATGAGTCACCAGTGCCTGGCTATTGTAACTAATGTTATCGGGAAGGAAAGCTGTGGTGTTCACTAAGCTGAAGAAAGTCCTTGAGAGAACCTGGTAACTGGAGTCTATTTAAGAAAAAGAAGATTTCCTTCCTCCCCTAATATTTAGCAGATCTTTCTGTTTTTCAGGCACCAGAGATGCAGATTCCAGCCAATACCACCCTTGCCTTTATGGAGGTTAGCGTGTGTGTGTGTGCGCGTGTGTGTGTGTGGGGGGGGGGCAGCCATGGGGTTATAGAAATAATGATTTTAATTATAGTTGTGGTTAGGGCTGAGAGAAACACAGTGTATAATGTGTAGGATCTATATATGATGGGATACCAAAAATATCCCCCTGGGGAAATAGCTTTTTACTTGTGGTTTGTAGTGGGAGGTGAGAGGCCAGGGGAGTGGGAGGGGTGGAGGGAGAGGAAGGTCTCTATCCAGTGCCAGTCTGAGCAGCAAGGAGAAGTGTGGGTTATATCTTCTAATAGAAAGTTTTGGTGACTTGTGGTTAGAGAGGGGGTAAGCTGGATACTCTCTTTCCTGTTTGGGAGATAGCTTTCCACAAGTAGCCTGTGGTTTGGTCGCCATTTCCCTTGGGCCTCTTTTCTAGTGACTTCTTATTAGAGAGACCTTTCTTGTCACTAGAGTCAAATCATCCCTTTTCCTATTACTCTGAAGTACCTGCTGCTGCCTTACAGAACTTTAGCTTTCTTTTCTTGTTTGTTTGTGGTAGATGTTCTCTTAGGTTAGGAAAATGTGAGCTCCTTGTGGGGCTGAGGAGACACTGAAAGGGGTTGTTCTTCCCGCTAAATCTATAGGAAGGGTCTCCATAAGTACTTGTTGGCTTTAAGAGTTTGCCTTTGGTTATGGTTTTGTTTCCTTTGTTTTCTTTTTCTTTTTCTTCTCTCTTTCTTCCCTTCCTTCCCTTCTTTCCTGCTTCCCTCCCTCCCTTCCTTTCTTCCTTTCTCTTTCTTTCTTCTTTTCTTTGCTGCTACTAGGGCTTGAACTCAGGGCCTGAAAGCTGTCTCTTAGCTTTTTTTGCTCAAGGATGGTGTTGTACTACTTGAGCTACATCTCTGTTTCCAGTTTTTGACAGTTGATTGGGAGATTCTCATGGAATTTCCTGCTTAGGTTGGTTTTGAATTGCATTCCTCAGATCCTGGCCTCCCTAGTAGCTAGGATGATAGGTGTGAGTCACTGGAACCCACCTTTTCATTTCCTTTTCAAACTTGGATGAGTCTTTCAGTTAAGCTAAGTGTGGAGAGGGAGTTGGTGTGAGGGTACCATTCCCACGCCAGATCAAATTTTTATTGCATTTTATTTTTTGTCTTTTCAGTACTGAGGTTTTGAACTCAGGACTTTAAGCAGGTGCTTTATTACTAAGCCATTCCTCTAGCCCTTTTTTGAATTGGTTATTTTGGAGCTGGGCTCTTGCTTTTTGCCAGGATACATGCCTAGACCACCACCTGCCTATTTTAGGCTTCTTATCATAGCTGGGATGACAGATGTATGCATGTCATGTTCTCAGCTATTGGTTGAGAAGGGGTCTTATCTATATGACCAGGCTGTCTTTGAACTATGACTTCCTAAATAACTAGGATTCTAAATATGCCATACCAGAGTTTGGCTGTCTTTTTCCCCCCTAAAGGTAGTACGAATAGAAAAGATTGCTTTTTCCTCTTTTTAAAATGTCAGTGTTAGACAAGCTAGAAAACAGCAATTGGGAAAATGTTTCAATGTAGATGTTTTCCCTTTTATGATGGAATTCTGTTCTGATAAACCCATCATAAATTGGTACCTGGCACCACAGTAAGCTATGGGATTTTGGCTGTTTTCCCCGTGACTGCCTGGCTGTCTGGGAGCTGTAGCTCACTGCCCCTGGGCCAATGCTTTGAGAGAAAAGTGGACTGCATATCACTGGCATGGCAGGTAGAAATTCAAGCTTGGAAGTACACTTCCTAGTGAATGGGTATCACTTTGGCATCTGTGTTAAGTTAAATGCTATAAGTTGAATCATTCAAAGTCAAGGATTGCTTGCATTACTCAAAAAAAAGTAGCCCTATTTCTACTTTCTGTTTTTCTTTGGTAGTACTGGGGTTTGAACTTAGGGCCTTGTGATTGGTAGACAAGTGCTCTGTTATTTGATCTTTGGTTCTTTTTGCTTTAGGTTATATTCTTATTTGGTTCCTACATTTTGCTGGGCCAATCTAGGGCCTCAATTCTCCTACCTATGCCTCCTCTATAGCTAGAATTACAGGCCATTGCCATCACATACACTTTATTTGTTGATAGATGGGTCTTGCTGACTTTTTGCCTTGGCTAGCTTTGAACTTGTATCCTCTATAGCTCTGCCTTCAGAGCAGGTGGGATCATAGGAATAATCATCATCCTGCCATCCTATCCAGCCTGCCTCCCTTCTTACTACTGTCTAGTAATAAGCCCATGCACAGTGAATGTTGAACAGTTTTTGGTTAAAATTTTTTAGCATATTCAGTACCTCTAGAATAATTGTTTTTATGGAAGGAACCATTAAAACAATTTTGACTGTCTCTTTTTACCTCCTGGGGAAAGATCTGAGACTGGGGTCAAAACCCCACCAAAGGAAAAAAATTGAGGATGGCATTCAATAAAAAGACCAAACAAACAACAATTTGATAGCAGCACTGTTGGATCTGAGACTCTGTAAGTCAATAAGTAGAAAAGGCTAGTAATTCAGAAATATTTTTTCTGAATCTTTTTGATGATTGGGATTAAACCAACTGCTATTTAAAAATGAACAAGATCTGTGTTTGTGCAGGAGGTTGTATGTAGTATGGTCACCGGTATAGCAGTTGGAGTTCTTGAAGACTTCTGTTTGAACCTCCCATCTGTCACTAGCTGTGTGATTTTGCACAAGTTCCCTAACCCTTTCTTTAAAATGCGTTACTATTACCATTTATAAGCTGACACCATTGATACTGTTACTAAGCACTATAGAGTACAACATAATTTTCTCCCCACTTGCCTGAACTTAAATCTCCTCCTGTGCTTGTTAAAAGCCAAGTTTCTCAGGCACCACCCAGACTTGCTGGTTCAGATCTCAGGGGAAGGGCCTGGGAACCTTGATTTAGGTAGAGGATGCATACCTTGAGGTTTGTGAGCCTGGGCAGGTTTCATATATTCTGCATGATAGAGTCCAGGTGTGTCTTCATACTTGTAAGATATTAACCAGGCTTTAGACTGGAAATACAGTCATTGTTTATAGATTCCAACTTGTTCAGAATTTTCTCTCTTTCCAGAGGAAGCAAAACTTGCTCCTAGACTCCAAGGAACACAGAAATATTTGTAGTTCCGAATAGCATAGGAATAGTGTAAGATATTAACCTAGCCTGGTTTCTTTCTTTCCCTTGAGAAAGCTTCTTGGATTCTGTCTATGCTCTGAATTATACAAAGCAACATGGCCAATGAAGTGACAACCCTTAGTCTCGCCAAGATTTTGAGGCTGAAGCCCATCTGATCCTGTTGTGGTAGTGACTATGGAGATAGAGACTCCGGGGCTAGATGCATCTGAGGGCAGGTTAGCAGAGCTTCTCTTTCCTTGGCTGAGCTGGGAACCAGGAAGCAGTGGCCCACTCCACTGCACTCAAGACAGCGTGTTCTTCATCAGCTACTCTGGAAAAACAACATTTGGTTGTTTTCACACAGATCTTCAAGTTCATATTCCCTCCCTGGCCCAGGCAGTCACTAATCATTTCCCTATCAGTGGCCAAGGAAGATGAACATTTAAACTTTTACCTCCAGGGATGCAGTTTAGAAAGGTGTTACAAATGAGGGTGTTCAGCCCTTTGTGGAGTCTGGGGTTCATATTTTCAGTTAGGTGGTACTATGCGTGCCACATGGGGTGGGGTTGGGTTGCCTGTGCCCGATCTATGAAGATTTGAAGAATTTGGTCAAGAACCTATTTTTGTCTTTTGTATGGGACATAGTTTTATATTGGTGACACTTGACTCTATTTAATTGTACCTTTTTGTTTGCATTCATCATGGGAGAATTATTGAGAATTGTTTATATTGAGTCTTATTTGGGTGTCAAGTTGATTTTCTAAACCAACACAAATCCACTCATTTTGGGGGACTGTTTTTAAAGTATAAAAGTTGATGTACATTTGTAAGTGGCATGTTTGTTGATCAGTCTGAAAAAGCCTGTGAAGCCTTGAGAACATTCACATAAATATAGTTGAACTTAGGGATCTGGAGTATTTCTTCTTTATGCCCCTGTAGTGAATAGTTTTAAGTTGGGAACTCCTCAAAGTGTAGCAAATTTAAGAATAGCTGATTAGAAAAATGTGCTAGTGGGCAGATATGTGTCTCTCTGTGGGCACTTCTGAAAGACTAAACTTTCCAGATAGGACCATTGAAAGGTGAGAGCAGCCTGCCATTTACTGTTGCTGTCTGATGGACAGTTGGGAAGACGTGGCTCTCAGTGGCAGTGGGCTTCTTGTCCTTTTTTGTCTCTTGGGAGGAGCTGAGCTATGGGATAAGCTCAGTCCTGCAGCTTTCTTTACTGGCTTCTCTTATTTTTTATTTATTTATTTTTGGGGGCCCGGTCGTGGGGCCTGAACTCTGGGCCTGCGCGCTGTCCCTCAGCTCTTCAGCTCAAGGCTAGCGCTCTACCACTTGAGCCACAGCGCCACTTCCGGCTTTTTTCTTTTTGCTTATGTGGTGCTGAGGAATCGAACCCAGGGCCTCAGACATGCAAGGCAAGAACTCTACCACTGAGCCACCTTCCCAGTCCTGCTTCTCTGATTGTTCTGTTTTCCTTTTTTTATTTTTTCACTTGTAAATCTGTGTGTGGGAAGAGGCTGGAGGTGGAATTTCATGTCTTCTTGTTAGAGACAGTGATGAGGATTGTAGCTACAGAATGATAGCTTGTCAGGTGAGAGGCCTGGGAGGAGGAGAATTGGTGAAGAACAGCCAGGGACCCACACAATGGAATCATCTTGGTAGGGAGGAGGGAGCGTCTACACCAGACACTTCTAAATTGCAGATAGAGAGTGTGTAGTAAAGACCAAGTTAGATCTACAAACGCGCTCTCTGCTTAAGGAAGCAAATGGAGAAACCCCAGCTCCTCCTTTCTCTTCAAACGTACTTAAACACAATGAAAATGGCCTGTAAAGCAAGATGTGCAATTTTGTTAAAGACCCATATGTAAAGCTGTAATTGTTTATATAATTATGTCTTAATTATCTAGAATGTGGTCCTAAGATTTTTTTCAGAGACTTTTAATGATACCATGTGTTAACATCTCACCACATTTTCTAACCTTTTTGAAAATGTGTCTCCTGTCTCACTCCACCTCTTGGGAACTCCTGTGACACTCCTGTGAACATAGAAAAGAGCTCCTTATTAGGACTTAAAATCATTTAGAGAGTGACTCAGTAGGTTGATGTAGGTGGAAAACTGCACTAGTTTCTTACTGGTTGTTCACATTCTGCTTGTGTTCATGATTGGATGTTGATTTACAAGCTGTTTTAGCTCAAGATTTGCATGCTATGTTTTAATTTTTAGAGGCTTTAGAACTTCCTTTTCATCGCATTACCTTAAGGGATGTCATTCCCTCCCTGTCTCCATTCCTCAGCTCTGAAGGACTTAGCTGGGGAGGTTCCCTGAATGACAGGAGGACTTTTCCCTTCATGGGATGGAGACAGGGCTACAGGGTCACTTGGAGGAGGCAAAGGTGATCTGCCAGAGTATAAACTGCAAGAGAGGATGCACTCCCAAGTGTGACGATCCTCACATAGATCCTGGGAGGATTATACATAGACTTTGAAGCTTAGGCAAGAACTGACATGAAACGACTTCTGCTTTACAAGAATCTCTTTGGACCTGTCTGGAAGCATGGACTGGAGACCTGCAGTTGCTGATCACAGTTCTTCTCCGTCACCCTTCCCCACTGTAGAAGCCACTTGCGTCTGTGTTATTTTCTTGGAAGTCTCATCACCAGAGCACGCTGTACTTGCTTTATCTTTCTTCTTTCTTCTCATCTGCCTAACTTGACTGTGAACTCTGCAGGGCAGTGGCTCTGTCTTTTTCCATTGCAGTGTTTCCAATGCCACTTCAGTGGCACTAAAGGGATTTAAATTCTCATAACCAATAAGAGACAGCAGGCATTGTGCTTCTGGATTCCATCTTTTGTCCCATCCCAGCCAAGAACGAGCCACCTAATCCTACTTGTGAAGGAACAACTTTGAGTATATAGAAGTAATGTCCAAGTGAGTACTCTTCAAAGTACCAACCTATGAATGATAAAAGCTGAGGAGCTGTTTCAGTTTCAGAGATGTGGAAGCAGTGGACAGTTGATGACCCTGTGCTAGAGCCATTGCTGGGAAATTAGTATCACGGACTTGTAGACAACAGGTGAAATAAGAATATGCAAGAGTCAAGGCCACATCTCCTGTAGTTGTTCTGGATAAATTGTCAGGGTTTGTCAGCCTCAGGATATGGCAACAGCTAAAAATCTAGGGACGAACGCCCAACAATAGGACTTAAGAAGTCTGACTTTCAGTCCAGGATCTGCAACCCAAACTGTGTAGCTGTGGTTTGTTTTCAGAAGGTATAGTTTTGAGAAGCAGATATTCTCTGGCTGTTACATAACTTTGAACCTGAGCAGCAGTCTCAGTGTGAATAATTCTACTAGGCCAGAAGGGATTTGCTCAGGCTGCCTCTGGAAGGAGATTTAGATTTCAAGAAAACAATGGAGAGGAAAAACGACAGAGACTGAATGTTTCTTGTTCGTACTGACTTTCTTATTGGCTTCCTCTTGGAGATCAGATTACTTTGAAATCTCAGAAGAAGAATCAGTACTCAAGACAGTTTTAGGAAAAAACATGCAGGTCTGTTGAGAAGCAAGCTAACTTCAGGAATTTCTTTGGGGTATGTTTTATTTTCTTATTTTTTATTTTTAAATTTTATTGTAAAGGTGATGATGTACATGAGTCAGGTAATGGGTACATTTCCTAGTCACCCCCACTCTCATTCCCCCAGTTTTTCCTCTCCTGACTTCCCTCTCCCCAAAGTTGTATAGTTCATTTCCATAATAGCGTCTAGTGGGTTTCACTGCTGAATTGGTTCACCCTTTGTCCCACTGTTTCTGTGCTTCCCTTACCATGCCCCAAATCAGATAAACTTATATACAAGACAAAGGGTATAGAAATCATAAACAGTGGAGAAGGGAATACACCAAAGAAAAAAGGAAAGAAGAAAAGAAAAAGAAAAAAGAACCACAAACAGTATAATAAAAAAATCTCTTGCTTCCATTTCTTGGAGTTCATTTCAATATGCATCATTTTATATGATCATGTGCACATAGCTATTGAACCCTTGTGATCCTCTCCTAAGGATATCCTCTTTTGTTCTCACTGTGTGAATGTTTATTTAGACTGCCGTTTCATTAATCATGTTCAGGTGTGATTATTTGTCTTTTACTATCCATTGGGTTTACTTGTTGATTTAAGGGCACATTCTAATTATTACAACTAAGGGAAACCATGCAACCTGTGTTTCTTTGGATCGGGCTTACTTTGCTTATTGTCAGCAGTTTTAGCACAGTTCCTTCTGACTGCCCCCAGGGACAATAATGATAGATCTTCAGTAAGTGACCCTGAAGTTTCCAAGCCTGGAGATCTCTCATCAAATCTGCTCTTCCAAAGAAAGATTTAAAATTACATACCCATATATCTTAATCATGAAAACTAGAAAATACTTGTTAAGCATTTTAAAAGAGCAGTTCTTGAAGATTCTCCTGATTAACCTGAAAGTAATAAGCCTAAACTAAGACCATAATTGAAGTATCCCAATGTTTTGAGCTGTTTCTTGGGTGGATGGAGGAAAGAGATTAGTCTGGGCTTTTGCTAACGAAAGTAGAAAGGGACTTGAGCCAGGAATATAATATTATGTTAATTTACATGAATATTTCTCAGTACATCAATAATATGTCAAAATCTTAAATTTAAAATCCATTGTAATGTTCATGGAACCCAAATCAGAAGCCTTATGTAGAAGTGTTAATAAATGTAAAGTGCTAGGAAAAATATTGAGTGTGCACATGCATGCATGTGTGGGTGTGTGCATCCATGCAAGGAGTCTTGCAGTGTTTTGATGACAAATTATTACCCATTTGATTTAACTTTCATTTTTATTTGATTTGTTTAAATGTGAAATACTCATACGTCTTGTTTTCATACTGCTTTAGCTCCCAGAATATTTTATATTTTATCACAATTTCAGTAAATCTCTACTAACAGAGCCAATAGCAGTTACTTGGTAGGATTTCTGAGAATTCACCCGGAATCTCTGAATTTCAGTAAGAAGGTGAAGATTTCAAGGAAAAGATAGAAAAATTTCAGCAGATGAGGCTTGCTTTTTCCATGTTCTATGATTAGTGTATGCTGTATTTATATATATATATATAATTTTTTTTTTGCTCTTATTGGGACATGAACTCAGGTACTCACGCTCTGGCACTTATGTAGTGCCGAGGAATTGAACCCAGGGCCTCATGCATGCAAGGCAAACACTCTACCACTGAGCCACCTTCCCAGCCCTGCCTTAGCTTTTTTGCTGAGGAATGGAGCTCTGCCACTTGAGCCACACCTCCACTTTCAGACTGTTGCTGGTTAATTGAAGTTAAGTGTCCCTTCAGACCTGTCTACTCAGGCTGGTGCAGAATCTTAGTTCTCAGATTGCTAAGATTATAGGGGTGAACCACTGGCACCCAGCTCTAAGCTGTATAATTAAAAGAGCCATTTAGCATTTTTAATTACCCAAGAGAAGAGAGAAAACCAATGTTATCTCACAATGCTATCTATCCATTTGCTCTATAACTATATTATGTTCAATTTAAGGTAATGTGGCAAATTCTTATCTCTTCCAAATTGTGAAGCAAGTAATGATTTTGTGCAATGCTACTACTGCTTATTCAATTACATAAAATAAGATTACCTGAATAGATGAGGAAATACCTATCATCCATATGTATTTATTTAGTTGTTAAATAGTAGGTCTTTGTGTAACTCGTAGTGGTATTCCAATAATGATGAAATGATGGAACTTCCTTGCCATTCCTTTTTAAAAATTCTCTTTCTTGGATTGTACTGGAGTCTGAGCTCAGGGGTTGTTAAGCTTGCTAGGCAGGCACTCTATCACTTGAGCTACTCTGCTACTCTAGCCCTTTTTGTTTTAGTTATAATGCAGAAAGGGTTTCCCATTGCTGCTCTGGGTTGTCTGTATAGCTGTGAGAGCAGGTGCATACCACCATGCCCAGCTTTTTATTGGCTGAGACGGGTCTTGAGAACTTTTTGGGCCAGCCTCAAATCACACTGATATCCTCTCCATCTCTCTGCTAACTAGGATTACTGGTGTGAGCCGCTTCACCTGACTAATTCTTTCATTATTTACTGAGTTCTGAGAACCCTAATGCTAAATGCTTTGTTTTCTATAATTTAATTCTCCCAAGAACTTTTGTTTTCATTACTGGAAATTAAACTCAGGTGCTTTAACACTTAAGCCATACCCCCCAAGCCTTTCTCCCAAGATCTTTTAAAATGTGGATATTTTAAGCTCCATTTCACAAGTGAAGAAATGAGTTTATAGTAGATACTTTACCTCAGAAGTGACTGTTAAGATTTGAATACAGGTTTTGTTTCCAAAACTTTTATTTATTTAAAAAATAATCTCAGTGGCTTTATTAAAATCGCCTCTCAGAAGGTAAATATTCATTAAGTATACTTATGAAAATCAGATCTTCTGACATTCTTATCAAACTGTGTATATGGATTAAAGGATAACTCAATTAACTGATTTGATGTAAAGGATAACTCTTAAGATGGCTATTAGCAAGAAATCAGAAAATAACAAGTGTTGAAGAAAATGTTGGAGAAACTGGAACTCTAGTATGCTTTTGGTGAGAATAGAAATAAATGGAATCATATCAAAACATTATGACAGTTCCTTAAAAATTTTTAAATACACTTACCATGTAACTCAACAATGTAGTGAGAAGTTTTGCATCAATGTTCATCAAAGAAATGGGTCTATAGTTCTCTTTCTTTGATTAGTCCCTGCCTCGTTTTGGGATGAGGGTTATGATGGCTTCATAGAATGAGTTCAGTAGTGAACTTTCTCTTTCAATTTCATTGAAGAGTTGAAGGAGTATTGGTGTGAGCTCTGCTTTGAAGGCCTTTTAGCATTCCAGTGTAAATCCATCTGGTCCTGGGCTTTTCTTGGATGGGAGGTCTCTTATTGCTGTTTCAATTTCAATGCTTGACATTTTTAAAAAAAGAACTATGAAATGATTGGCTGTGAACTCTTCCTTCAGAAGGATAAAAGGGATTCTATTACTAATTCATGAATTCAGTCATTCTGCCACACTCACGCAGCCTGACTGGACAAACATAGGACATTTGGAAGTCAGTGAGACCTGGGGTTTTCATTCTTCCCATTCTCAATTTGCTAGAAGTTTGCATACTATCATTCTATCCAGTTCAAGTTGAGTGACTTCTCCTGGAAACAACTTCCCTGTAGTAGGATCTGCATAGTTTTACTCTGAGTGTTTTTAGTAGCAGTTCTCAGCCTAAGTGGAAAAGCAAGATTCAGAAATTACATGGAACCCATTTTCTGACAGGTAAACAGATGCAATTACAGTGAAACCTTTAACCAAAAGTCCTGCATGGCTGTTAAGTGTAAAATCTGAAATCAGAAAGAGAACAAAATTATTGATGACTAAAAATGGGGCCAAATATTAAAGGCAGAACCCCTCTATAGAGAGAAACTCCAGGTCAAATGGCCGATAGTCTAAGCCTTTTTTATCTTTGCTAAAAAGCAAAAGACCATCTCTTTCCTCACTCAAGCTTACCAACCTGGCAGCTTTGCAGTTTACCACAAACTTTGCTGAAGGCCACTGACAACCTTGAGGCTTATAACCAGCTGTACGGAGTTTGCTGTATTAGTCAGGAGCTTATAATAAAAACCATTTCTGTAAGATAGACTACTTCTATCCAAGGATATGTTTTAACTTTTGTAATCCAAGGATATGTTCTGACTTTTGTCATCAAGTATCCTTAGTATGGATAGTATTGATCATGCTGACCAAGTCAAGACTATGTTTTGCTTCTACTTCTGCAACTCAAGGCTATGTTTTGCTTCTGTAAATCTGCTTGCTTGCCTTGAGAAGCCCTTCCTTCATGTGGATTTTCCTTTAAAAGACCCTCACAGGAAAAAGACCTCACTGTATCCCACAACTCAAAATAGTGGGATGTAGTCTCTGCGTGGCTAATGAAGACTCCTTGCCATGTTTAATTGAGTCACTGGCTTCAGATTTGGGATAGTTCATTAAGCTCATTGTTAGGTGGTAGGTGGATGAATCATCTGCTTTGAACTTGCCAATGGAAAGATCTGGAATGCATTCATGCATCCATTCATTCATTCATTTCAGTCCCGGCTGTCCTGGAACTCCCAATCCTCCTGCCTCAGCTTCTTAAGTTCTGGGATTATAGGCATGTGCTACCACACTCAGCTCAAGATCTGAACCTGGAATTGAATACCAACTTGCCATGGAGTCTCACTCATTCCATTCAGCTCTATGTAGGACAGTTCAACAAGATAGAACTGGGAAGCTGTGGTCTTACCCTTAAACTTAACATGTTGTTATGGGTCACATGGCTTGTAATGCTTATGGAGATGGGTCTCTATGGTTCTTGTTATATAGTAGCCATTTATGTTGTGTGGGGTAGTAGCAGTGCAGAAGTGAGTGGGGCTCATGCTGTAGTACAGAGTAGTGCCATCTTTGACACCTTGCTGTTTGTAAGTATGAAAAGTTCAGCAAGGAGTATTGGGAGCATCTGACACACATTCCCCTAATTTGGAGGAGAGCTATGAGGGAGCCAGAATTCCTCTAGTTAACAATGGCTCAAATGAGCTTTGGTGAGGTTTGCATTGTGGGCCATAGTCTAAAGACATTGGGGAGTTCTTGTTCTCACTTTGCAGTGGGGGCAAGAGGGTGGAGGTAAGTTAGGATGAGTTTGCCTTACCCACCATCCTCGGGACGCCACTCCCATGCTATGGATGGCTTCTGAGGCCTGTGAGTACCACTGAGCTTCGTTCCTAGCCCCTGTTTCCTTTCTAAGGTTCACTTTTAATAATGGGTGGAGTTGGAGTGGAACCTGGGGACAAAAGAGGACTGCTGTTGCATGTTCCTATGTAAAGAGATGGTAACAATACTAGTTGTCATGCATGGAGGGCTGCCTGGATGCCAGAAGCTTCACATACTTGGTCCTCACAGCTGTTCTGAGAGCCGTATGTGGGTGAGGTGACGGGTACCATTTTGTAGATGAGGATCACCAGGGTCAGGCAGGCTATGGAGGTGACATACATAGCTCATAGTGACTAGCCTTGCTCAGGTCCTAGTGGAAGGAAGGAATTTCCCCTTCTTGGGATATTTGATAGCTTGTGTCCATTATCAGCGAGGCAAGCCTGGATTGTGAGGAAACAGCCAGTCAAGGTACCCCATTACTTTTGTGGGTGATATTTGGGACTAATGGAGAGGTGGCGGCAGAGTGCATAATGTGACTATTTAAGCTGCGCGTTGGTGTTTATTGATCCAAATGGGTTCATCCAGTCTGCTAGGTGTTTGGCTGCTATGAGTCAGCAGTGCTTTTTGTGATACTTACTTTATGTAAGACTAGTCCTTAGCAATATAACCTGCTTGATGGCAAAGGCAGCAGGACACTTAGTGGCAAGACCCATTAAAGTATACAGAGATGGGCTTTTCACGCTGCTTTGTAGAGCTGTTCCTGAAGGCTACCATAAAGTACATGTGTCACTTCCTCAGAGGGAAGGTGGCCAGGGAGCCAGCTGTGTTGGGTCCTCAATCCTGATGGGTCCTTTCTGCGCGTTCATACACTGGGCTTAGCATGGAAGGAAAACTGGCAGGTGGGAACTCTCCCTCCTTTCCTAAATTGGTATTCATTTTTAAATGAAAACATTGAATACATACTAATGGCTTTGAGAAAGTGGAAAGCTGCCTTTCACTCCGCTTCTTCCTTGCCTTTGCCAGACAGTAGCATTTTCCTGATGAGTTTTTTCCATAGATGTGGATGCAGGCATACTGTGTGTGTGTAATATGCACATTATCCCAGTCTTTGCTCTTCTCTTTTTAAATTACTCTTGGAAATAAATCCATATCAACCTAATCAAAATTTGAAATATAGCCAGGCATAAGTGGCTCACATTTGTATACCTAGCTACTCAGGAGACTGAGATCTGGAGGATTGCAGTTCAAAGTCAGCCTGAGGAGAAATCATGAGTCTCCATCTCTAAAATAACCAGCAAAAAGCCAGGGGATGTGTGGTTCAAGTGGTAGAATGTTAGTCAAACAAGCAAACGAACAAGTGGGAGACCTGCGGTCAAATCCTAGTATCTGCAAAAATAAATAAAGAAAATGCAATTAGAAATAAGTGCTATATGTTTTAATAGCTGCATAGTGTCATTCTATGACATGACCTTAATTCATTTAACCTGCTCCCTATGTAGACCTTACAGCTTTTTTTTTTCCCCTGTCCATCCTGGGGCCTGAACTCTGTGCCTGGGTACTGTCCCTCAGCTTTTAGCTCAAGGCTAGCGCTCTACCACTTGAGCCACAGAGCCACTTCTGGCTTTTTCTGCTTATGTGGTGCTAAGGAATCAAACCCAGGGCCTGATGCATGCTAGGCAAACACTCTACCACTGAGCCACGTTCCCAGCCCAACCTTACAGCCTTTATAATGGTATTGAGATGGGTACTCTTACATACATTTTTCCACATGCAAATACTGTGTGTATTGTTAGTTTTTACCATATTCCTAAAGTTCTACCTTTTTTTTTTCTTTTTGCCAGTATTGGGACTTGAACTCAGAGCCTGGGTTCTGTCTCTTAGCTTTTGTGTCAGCATGCTCTGCCACTTGAGCCATACCTTCATATTTGACTTTTTGGTGGTTAATTGGAGATAAGAGTCTCATGGACTTTTCTGCTTGGTTTGGTTTTGAACTGCGATCCTCATATCTCAGATTCCTGAATAGCTAGTGTTGCAGGCCTGAGCCAGGTGCTCAGCTTAATGTGAGGTTGTTTGTAGAAACTGATGCTAGATTTTGTTTGTGGTTTTTGGCTTTGTTGTTTCAGCATTTAACCTGGAGTAAGGAACCTGGGCTTTGTCACTGCATCCTCTAGGCTATTAATTATGTTGTGGACACACCTGAAAACCTTGAATGGCCTGTACTCCTTTAGGCAGTGCTTTTTGTATCTATTAATATGTCATCTTTTTATTTTTTTAAATTGCCTTTCACGGGGCTGGGAAGGTAGATCAGTGGTAGAGTGCTTGCCTTGCATGCATGAAGCTCTGGGTTCAATTCCTCAGCACCACATAAGGAGAAAAAAAGCTGAAAGTGGCACTATGGCTTAAGTGATAGGACGCTTGCCTTGAGTTGAAGAGCTGAGGGACAGCGCCCAGGCCCAGAGTTCAGCCCCCACGACCAACAAAAATAAAAAATAAAAAAATAAAAAAATTGTCTTTCAGATTGGTTTTGAAAGATCACTTGCTAAAATGTCAGTTTCATTAATGAGTAAACTCTGCTCCTTTTTACTAATTGTTCTTGTTAGAGGTGATCTGAGGAGGATGTGGTTATTCAAAAGTACATATGTAGGCTTCATAATGGGGTTTAAAGAGGCCTTTCGTGGAGTGTATACTAATAATCAGGGCTGTAAGAATATTATCAGCTAACCTGTCTTGAACATACTAGTCATAAATTGCTACAATTCTTTGGTATGAGGGGTTTTTTGGAGATGAGGAAATGAGAGATTCAATTAGCACCCAATGACACCCCCACCCCCCTGCACAATTGTTAGGTAGAAGAGTCATGACTGGTTCCAAAACCTATGCCATGGTCTTCTTCTCTAGTCTGTATGTAGACTTGTCAGACTTTCTCTGTCTCTCTGTCTCTGTATCTGTCTCTATCTCTCTGTTTCTGTATCTGTCTCTGTCTCTCTATCTCTGTATCTGTCTCTGTCTCTCTTTGTCTTTCTCTTTTTTTTTTTTTTTTTTAGTGCCAGTACTGGGGGTTGAACTCAGGGCCTTTGTGTTTGTGTGTTTGTCCCTTAACTTTTTTGTTCAAGACTGGTGCTCTATCATTTGAGCCATAGGTCCACTTCTGGCTTTTTGCTGGTTAATTAGGAATATGAGTCTCAGAGACTTTCTGCCCAGGCTGGCTTTCAAACACCATTCTTAGATCTCAGCTTCCTTAGTAGCTAAGATTATAGATGTCAGCCACCCATTACTTGGCTTCAGACGATCTCTTTGAGGTCAATTATTTTATTTCTATTTTACCTTGAGGAATTTGAAACTCAGAATTAAATAGCCTAATCATATATCAGTAAGGTCACATAGTGAATGAGAAACCATGTCATCTACAACCCAGGTTCTTTGCTGATGGGTGGTAAATTTAAGGAGGCTCTTACTGTAGGCCTGTCCCTTACATGTCACCCCCACTGAAGTTCACTATGGACCATAATGACTGTGCCATGTGTCAGTGTCACCTTATAGCTTTCGGGCCTTCTACTAAATGTCATTTACTTTCTTAATTTCTAAACTTGTCTCATAACATTATATTACATTCCTCATATTAATTTTTAGTAAACAGTAATGAAACTTCACTCTCATAATTTGGAATAGTTAGAATAATTAAAATAATTACATATGGAAGTCATTTAAATCTCGAATCACACATGAGAGAGCATCTTTCTCAACTCCTTGATTTATAGGTTTGAAAACACACACATACTCTCTCTCTCTCCTTCTTCTTCTTCTTCTTCTTCTTCTTCTTCTTCTTCTTCTTCTTCTTCTTCTTCTTCTTCTCATTCACTGCAAGACTCAGAAAGGATAAAGCCTTTCTCAAAGTGAAGTTCACAAATTGTCAGCTGACTGGATTCAATTCATATCTCTGAACTCAAAGCTGGGGCCATTTCCTTATACCTCAGGCAAATGTTGTTGAGCCATGTTTATTTCCTAATGAGTGATTTTTGACCTTTCAGAGGGAGTCATTTGGAAGGGTGATGTCATTGAGTTGAAACAGCACACCGTGGAACTTCAGAACAAGTTTGTGACTATTTTGGAAAGGTATTTCAAACATGGCATTTTTCTTAAGCAGTTTTTTATAGCACTGATAAAACTGTTGGCCTCCATGGAACTTGTCCTTTTTTTCTAGATTTTGGGGAATCAAACTCTCTCAAAAAATAGATTTAAAGGCAGGTAGAAAATAAACCGAAGGTTGTCATAGAGGAAATGATTTTGGGGGTGAAGGAAAATTTTGATTGAGAGAATGCAGTTGTTGGAGAGCTTGTTAAGTGTCTGCTGTGCAGAAACGTAGTTGTAAGCTCTGTGGATGAGTCAGTGTAGGGTTTACTCTTGATTACCTGCTGATAGTACCATACCCCTTGTGTATCTTCCATGAGAGATAATTTTAAAAAGATTACTTAGGCTGTTTCGCACATGTAAGAAGATGGCTGGAGTAAGTTCTTTACTCCACAATTTCTAACCTGTTAAAGCAGTAATTTTATATGTGTCAGTCTAATAAAATCACATATACTTAAATGTGAAATTCTTGAAGTGGGATGGTTTGCTGTCTGCTTTTTTTTTTTTTTTTTGGCAGTGGGGAGGCAGAGGGCAGTGAGGGGGAAGGGTGTGCTGGACTCAGGGAATCAGTGGTATTCCTGAGGTCTTATGCTCAAGACTAGCACTCTACCACTTGAGCCACAGCTCCATTTCTGGCCTTTTTTTTGAGGGGGGGGCGTGATTAATTGGAGATAAGAATCTCATGGACTTTCTTGCCTGAGGTTGGCTTTGAACTTCAGTCCTCAGAACTCAGCTTCCTGAGTAGTTAGGATTACAAGCTTGAGCCACCTAGCTCCCAGCTTGTCTGATAAATTTTATCTGATAAATTCTCAGCGGTATTGAACTACTCTTTTGTATGGTAATTAATAGTCCCCTTAGTTTGTAGAATAAATGTAAATAGTAAAAATCAAGGTAAATTAATAAATTAAACAAGCAATGGAAGCAACAGCAAAAAAAAGAAAAAGAAAGAAAAAAAAGGTAACAACTGTTATGAACTGGTCTAGAGGTGGTGTTTTGGTTAGTGGACCCTCTCTGCCTAGCATTTATTCTCATGGTGTGCCTATCTAATATAAAATGTTTTTCTGGAACAGATTTAATGAAAAGCTAGATTTATTTTGCATGTAAGTAACATCATCAAATGATTATATCTTTTTGAATAGTATCTTTAATCTTCAACCAGTGAAAGTTGCTGGGATTGGAAATTTGGGTCCTAATTCATCAGTTAAGGCACAGAGGTAGGAAATGTGTTCTGGTGAGTGATGAGAGAGAATTTACAGGTATTAGTATAAACTAGCTCCAGGTGCCCTTATGCAGATTGTGAGGTATTGAAGGATTTGGATTTCTTACTGACCATGGGCCAGAAATGTGCATTGCAGTTGTTGACATGTACTTTTCATTAGTGACCCAAATCTTTTTTAATAGATATTTTTTATTGTAAAGATACTGTTCAGAAGGGTTATAGTTACATGAACATTTCCTATCGAGCATTGTTACCCCCTCCTTTGTTTTTCCCCTATCATCCCTTTCTTCCCTACCTTCCCAACTCCTCTCCCCCCCAAAGTTATAAAGTTGGTTTTCAACATAGTGTCTTGTATTTCTCATTGTTACAATGGTCATCCTGTATCCTTATTTCAGCATTTTGTTATTTCCCCTCCCCTCCTAAAATTAGAAAAATGTATATACAAGATGCAGGACACCAGAACCAAATACAGTGACAACAGGGCTTATACCACGGGGGAAGAACATACAAAGAAACAAAAAAAAATCATATAGTACATTATAAATACATTAAAAAGAACAGCAAGAAAAATAAAATCTCTTGTGTCCCTATCTTGGGGTTCCTTTTGCTTAGTATCAGTTTATATGGTCATAAATACATGGCTTTTGACCTCTTCTGCTTATCCTAGACATATACTAGTTATTGCAGAGAAGGGAAGCCATGGGACCTATGTTTCTTTGGGTCTGGCTTATTTCACTTAATATAATTTTTTCCAAGTCTTTCCATTTCCTAACAAACGGGACAATGTCATTCTTTCTGATGGAAGCATAGAATTCTATTATATATGCCACATTGTCTTGATCCATTCATCTACTGAGGGGAATCTGGGTTGGTTCCATATCTTAGCTGTGGTAAATAATGCAGCAATAAACATGGTTGTATTGGTAGCTGTAGTACAACTTTGTGATTATTTGGGTAAATGCCCAAAAGTGGGATTGCTGGGTCATAGGGGAGCTTTATGTGGAGTCTTTTGAGGAGCCTCTATACTGCTTTCCAAAGTGGTTGAACAAGTGTACATTCCCACCAACAATGCAGTAGGGTTCCCTTTGGCCACATCCCCTCCCGCATCTGTTGTTATTAGATTTCTTGATTATAGCCATTCTAACTGGGGTCAGGTGGAATCTCAGTGTTGTTTTGATTTTATATTTCTTTTATGGCTAGAGAAGTTGAGCATTTCATCATGTGTGACTCAAATCTTAAAAATTGGTTTGAAATGATCAAAATTGAGATGATGGGAAAATTCTCCTCCTCTCCACTCCCTCCCCCTACCCCCACCAACTCCCTCACACTTGGAAATTTTTTGGTTGAATTATTAACCTTCTAATTAATTGTTGGGCACCTAGACTCAGTGGAGAACAGTTTTATATCTCCATTACCTTCTGGAAGGAGCCTATTGATTGAAAAGTCTGATTTTAGAGAATTGCTTAAGTAAAATCAACAGAATTGACCATCTCCAGTTGCTCTTTATATGGATTAATGTACCTATCTCTACCCACACTGTAGCATAACATCACGATCAATTCATATATTTTATGCCCATAAATGTAGTGTACTACAGTAATTGACCCATACATTTCTTGTAGTGCTAGATAGAATCCAGGGGTGTCACTAGGCTACACAAGAGTTCTTGTTTTAATGTTGGGAAAATGCCAAAAATATTCAGTATATACATAATGTTACTTATTATAGAAGATATATGTCTTACATGATAGAAATGAGAAACTGTCCAGGGTATACTTGTAAAATTGTGTGTTTATTTGCTCTTCATTTGATAAAACACCACTATGATTCCCGAAATTTTACAATGAACCTGAGTAACTCTTACAAGAAAACAAGAACAAAAACAAAACCTACAACAATCCTAAAACCCCTAACTCTGCAGAGAGCAGTGAACCAGCCATCTCTCAGAAAAGGAAATAAGGGCTTAACAGAAATGGAGAACATTTAATTATTTAATTGCCTAGAAATCTGTTGTGACATGGAAAGTTGAAACAACATATATAGTTGTATGGCTTAAGCATGAATGAATTTTTAAAATAAGAATCAAAGATATAAAAATTAAATAGCAAAAATAGATAAAAGTATGCAAGCAAGTGCACAGAAATTACACAGGAAGTAATCACATCTGTTTAGCACCGTATACCAGGCATGGTTCTTGGAGCTTAGATTCACATCTCAGTCAAAAATCGTCTTCTGATATTGTACAGAAAATATTCAGGGTCCAAGGTTGAGGTTTAAGACTATTTTTAATTTTTCTTGCCTTTGACTTCCTTCGTTTTCTTCAGAGATTTCCTTTTATAACAGAGGAGAAGAAAAAAAAGATATTTCAAAAGTTTTATTTGATGAGAAAACAAAAAGTTCAGTCCAGAATGTTACTTCGAGAGTTATGTCATCAATATTGTGTTATATAACTGGGCAATATGAGGATTTTTGTTCTAATTTTGTTTTCCAAGGGGACCTAGTGCTTTGTAGCTCATAGTTGCTACTGCTTTAACCACCAAATGCATGACATTACAGCAATAAGGGAGCGGGGGTAAATCATTCTTGGCAATGTGTCTTAGTGGTAGGGCACTTGCCTAGCATGCACAAGGCCTTGAGCATTTCTTCATGCCCTCAGATTCTACTTTCTCCTTGCTAGTGAGGAACTTTTTTTTTTTTTTTTTGGTCTTGCTATGTTCTACTGGAGGCTGACCTCAAACTCATGACCTTTCTAATTGAACTTCAGTGCTGGGGTTCAGGTGTGTGTGTACCCACACACCCTGCTTCAAAGAAGGGATTTCACTGGAATGTGACAGATAGCTAGAGACTGGGTGTATGGGGAGGGATTAGAGAGTTTGGAAGGAAAAAATGGAAATTGAAGAGGAAGAGGAAGTGACCTCAATGATCAAGATAGTTCAGAACAGGAGTAACAGGAAACCTTTACTTTCCCACACTGGGCAGTTTTATATTCACAAAGCACGAAACTGTATCTGACTGAATGGATTTTGTGGCTTTGAAAAACTGTATTCAAGAGCAAGCATAGTGGCGCATACTAAGGTTGAGGCAGGAGGTGAGCTAGTTCAAGGGTAGTCTACAAGTGAGAAGGCAAGTGTCCATCGTTTCCATTTTTCTCACACAAATATAAAACATATTTAACAAAACATATTACATATTTAATACATTTTTTGGGGAGATACAGAATAGGAGGATCACAGTTTGAGGCTAGCCTGAGGACAAAGTTAGCAAGACCCTATCTCAAACAATAAACTGGGCATTGTGGCATACATCTGTGATCCTAGCCAAATGGGAGGCATAAGTAGAAGAGAATTATGCAAAGGCTGACCCGGGTGAAAGCACAATACTTCATCTGAGAAATAACTAAAGTAAAAAGAGCTGGAGGTATTCTTTACATGGTAGAGTACCAGCCTCAGAAGCATGAGGCCCTCAATTTAAATTCTTGTACTCTCTGTTTCTTAGTTTCTTTAAGAAAGGAGGATATTGTGCATAACCCCCCCACCCCCGCTAAATTGTAAAGTTCGTTTTTCGACATAGCATCTTGTACATCTCATTGTTGCAATGGGTCAACCTGTATCCCTTTCCCTCCCCAAATTATACAAACATCAAATACAGTGAAAACAGGGGTTATACCTTGGGGAAGGGACATACAAAGCAACAAAAAAAAAATTGCGTGGTACCTTATAAATACGTTAGAAGCAATAGCAAGAAAGAAAAAATCACTTGTGTCCTTATCTTGGGGTTCATTTCACTTAACATCATCTTACCTGACCTTTTCTGCTTGTCTCAGACATATACTAGTTATTGCAAATAAGGGAAACCATGGGACCTATGTTTCTATGGGCCTGGCTTACTTTATTTAATATAATTTTTTCCAAGTCTTTCCATTTCCTAACAAATGGGGCAATGTCATTCTTTCTGATGGAGGCATAGAATTCCATTGTTTATATATACCACATTTTCTTGATCCATTCATCTACTGAGGGGCATCTGGCTTGGTTCCATATCTTAGCTATTCAATTTTACCACTTTTAGAAATACAAAAAACAGGATTGTGTCTTATAAAGCTAATTTTGATGATTCGTGCTGAATTTTCTTTTGAAGATAGAATGTTACTTCAAAGTATTTTGAATTAGAAAGTTCTCATTTGTGAGTTGCCTTAATTTCTGGTTAATACCTAATCTTTCCCATATTGAAACTAATTGAGTTGCAAAAGCAGGGCCCCGTAGATTAATTTTTAGATAGCTGTTAAGTGGATGGAATGTTTTCAGTGTTAGGATATGGCATCTATGCTGTGAGACTTCCCTGACTAGTCGTGTTGATAATGACACCTACTGCAGGCAGAGGATGCTTAGACTATAGTAGAGTAGACATAACGTTGAAGACTTTCTCTTTTTGGAAGGATTAACAGTTTTTAATCTTACTTTGGTGAAAAGAAATGGTAGTAGAAGGAGACTACAAAATGGAAAGCACATTGTATTCAATATTATCAGTCCAAATTTATTGAATACACATGTGATATTTTGAGAAAAACATAGATCAAAAAACGATCATGTGAATGGTTCTCTCGTTATCATGAATTATTTCCATTGCTCTTCGGGGACTGCAGGAGCAAGCAGTTAGCAGTGAAATACATTTCTTGTTCAGTGTTGACAGTATTGACTAAATGTGGCTAAGGTACGTTGGTGCATGCTTGTAATCTCCATCCTTGGGAGGAGCAAAAGGAGGATTGAAAGTTAGAGGGCAGACTAGGTTGCATAGGGAAGTCCAGCCACAAAACAAACAACAGTAAAGATTAATGAAAAAAAGTAAAGATGGGTCTTACTGGTGAACTGAGAAGCTTGATTTTGATATATTGATAAATACAGAAGCTTTTACCATGTGCTTAGTAGTGTCTATCATTGTAAACTCAGACGTGTAGCTCTGACCTACTCAAAACTGTGATTCAATAACACAAGGAAGATTCCTTTGGCACGTCTATGGGTAAGAATTTAACAGCCAATACTTCCTATTAAATGGGAGGTGAGGCATTGTGGATGTGGTCCTGAATGACAAAACCTGTGATGCTGGAAGTTCACACCAGTACTCCTTCAACTCTTCAATGAAATTGAAAGAGAAAGTTCACTACCGAATTCATTCTATAAAGACATAATAACCCTCATCCCCAAACCAGGCAGGGACTCATCAAAGAAAGAGAACTATAGACCCAATTCTTTGATGAAAATCGATGCAAAACTTCTCAACAAAATTTTGGCCAATTGACTTCAACAATTCATCCAAAAAATCATACACCACGATCAAACAGGATTCATTTCAGGGATGCAAAGCTGATTCAAGATACACAAATCAATTAATATAATTCATCACATCAATAAGAGCAAGGACAAGAACCACATGGTTATCTCAATAGATACAGAAAAAGCATTTGACAAGATCTAACACCTCTTTATGATGAAGGTTCTGGAAAAATTAGGAATCCATGGAACATTCCTCAATACAATAAAGGCTGTATATGACAAACCTACAGCCAGCATTATACTCAATGGTGAAAAACTAAAGC
>NW_012267250.1:2544327-2544724 GCF_000151885.1 Dipodomys ordii
TCCAAGGCTATCTACAAATTCAATGCTATACCTATCAATATTCCAACCTCATTCTTCAAGGAAATAGAAGAGGCAATCCAAAAATTCATATGGAAGACCCCAAATAGCAAAAACAATCCTTAACAGAAAGAAGAGTGCTGGAGGAATATCAATACCAAATTTCAAACTCTACTACAAAGCCATAGTAATCAAAACAGCTTAGTACTAGCACAAGAACAGACCTCAGGACCAATGGAATAGAATTGAAAACCCAGAAATGAACCCACAAACCTATAGCCATCTAATCCTCGATAAGGGAGCTAAAAAAAATAGAATAGAAGAAAGACAGCCTCTTCAGTAAATGGTGCTGGCAAAATTAGTTAACTACTTGTAGAAAACTAAAGCTAGATCCTTATAT
>NW_012267250.1:2544874-2577084 GCF_000151885.1 Dipodomys ordii
AAGTTGCAGAGCTTCTGCATGGCAAAGGACATAGTTAGCAAGATCAATAGAAAGCCCACGGATTGGGAGAAGATCTTCACTAGCCATACAACAGACCAGGGTCTCATATCTAAAATATACCTGAAACTCAAAAAATTAAATTCCCCAACAACAAATCCTCAAAGAAACAACTGCCCAATAAATAAGTGGGGTAAAGACTTAAAGAGAAACTTCTCTGAAGAGGGAAGAAGGATGGCCAATAGACACATGAAGAAATGCGCAACCTCTCTAGCCATAAAAGAAATGCAAATCAAAACAACATTGAGATTCCACCTCACCCCAGTTAGAATGGCTATAATCAAGAACTCTAATAACAACAGATGGTGGAGGGGATGTGGCCAAAGGGAACCCTACTGCCTTGTTGGTGGGAATGTACACTTGTTCAACCACTTTGGAAAGTAGTATGGAGGTTCCTCAAAAGACTCAACATAGAGCTCCCCTATGATCCAACAATCCCACTTTTGGGCATTTACCCAAATGATCACAAACAAGACTACACTAAAGTTACCAGCACAGCTATATTCATTGCAGCATTATTTTCCATAGCTAAGATATGGAACCAACTCAGATGTCCCTCAGATGAATGGATCAAGAAAATGTGGTATATATACACAATGGAATTTTATGCCTCCATCAGAAAAAATGACATTGTCCTTTTTGTTAGGAAATGGAAAGACTTGGAAAAAAATTATATTAAGAAAAGTAAGCCAGGCCCATAGAAACATAGGTCCCATGGTTTCCCTTCTCTGCAATAACTAGTATATGTCTGAGACAAGCAGAAAAGGTCAGATAAGTTGATGTTAGGTGAAATGAACCCCAAGATAAGTATTCAAATGCTTTTTTTTCTTTCTTGCGATTGTTTCTAACATATTTATAAGATTATTTCTTTGTTGCTTTGTATGTCCCTCCCCCACAGTATAACCCTGTTTTTTACTGCATTTGATGTTGGTATAATTTGTGGAGGGGAAGGGAAAAAACAAATTGTTTAAATAGGATACAGGTGGACCCATTGCAACAATGTGATGTACAAATCATTATATCGAAAAATGAACTTTACAACTTTGGGTTGGGAGGAGGATTGGTGGGGCGAGTATGGGAAGAGATAGGAAGGGGAAACAAAGGAGGAGGCAACAATGCTTGATAAGAAATGTACTGGTTATCTTGCCCATGTAATTGTAACCCCTCTGTATGGTATTTTCACAATAAATAAACAAACCTGTGATGCTGGAAAATTATTTCTTGAATTTGTGAATTTCTGAGCAAAAAGTTACTAGGAACTTCAGACGCTGGCAGACAGCCTATAAACGATAAAATTGGGATTGAGATTTGTTTTTGCAAAGGGAGCATAATTGAAGATTTCATATGAATTTACAAAACCTTTTTGAAGATTGGGCTCTTTGACCCATATTTCGTACATAGCTCCCTCAGAAGGGCCTCTCTCTTTGTCTCTTAGCCAGTGTCTTTGATTCAAGGTGATATGTAAGTGTCTAAGCATTATGTCTGACCCCAGCAAGGAAGTAGGTATGTTGTTTATGTTGCTGTTTACCTTAGTGATGTCATTTCTATGCTACACAGAAATGTAAACCTTGGTTTGTACTGATTGGAGTTTCTTCAGGGAAGCTGCCTGTTTGTCTCTATGTATCTCCACCTGGACACCCAGTTAGATGGTGAGATACAGTTTGTGCTCATTCCTCAGAGCTAGGCCATGCTTGGTAGGATGATGGGAGGTCACACTTAAAACTGGATTCATTTCTAGACCTTGACTGGTTTTGGTTTGTTCCTATAAATTTTTCTGACCATTAACTCAAACACAGTTGGCTTTTGCTCTATATCAACTGTTACAGTAACTACTTCAGTAAATGTGGCGTGTGTTTCTCTGGAATTTCTTTCCCTCACATCTTCTTCAGCTACCACATTTTAGTTAACTAATGTTGCTAACTGTCTTCTCCAACGGGGGAACCTGTCCCCCTAAAGATGAAAAGCCAATTTCAGAGGCAAGTTGAGAAGCTGCTAAAGTCCCAGTACAGTCAGTACATTAGCTTTAATGTTTGTGTTTTTGTTGTTTTTCTTTATACTGTATCCTAGTCTCTCAGAGTAAGGAACTGATTTACCTAAGAGAATACTCACTAGCTATCACTCCTGGCAGCTATGATGAAGGGCTGGAAGAATATTCCTTTCCTGTTTTTCTTTTTGAGATTAGAAAAAGAGTTTGGCAAGGCAATCAGGGCAAAGGCCCCTTTCATAGAGGTTCTGGATCCCTTACCAAGGCCTTGGGCAGTTCCATGTGCAGGTTCCTGGTATCAGATTACCATAGTCTTAAGCAGTTGTGAATGCAGGCCCTTGGGCAACATAGCATGGCTTATTACCCCTGGAAGACTTGCATTCGAATAAGAGGACCTAGAGGTATATTCCAAATAGGCATCTGGTCTTAAGGGCTGGATGACATATGGAGATCTTCATGCCTCTAATTGGATCTGGAGCCTGCTATGACTCACAGGCTGTCCAATGATCTTGAGAGTTGTATAGCTCTCTCCTAGAGCCACCTTTTTACCCCTGCTACTACCCAGGTAGTGCCCTTTCTTGGAAACCCTCGTGTCTAGCTGGAGCCCTGCTTACCTTCTTCTTCTGCAAATCTTTGTTGTCTTAGTTCTTCCTCTGTGGACTCATTTTCTGAAACTATCAAGACAAAGGAGTCAATCTAGATGTCGAAATTTTCCAGTATCAATCGTTTGTGGAGAAAGTAAGAATACAATGAAGTAATGGGCAAATCAGAGCATTCGGGAGAGTAATAGAGAGTTGTTTTCCCTCATGAAGAGCTAGACAGCTGTCTGCAGGAGGCCTGGTAGGTGACAAGATCAGTAGGTGGGAGGGACTTCCATTCCCCAAAGCTAGGACTTCACTTGGGCCTTTTTGGTATCTTCTGAGAGATAACAGAAGTTTCGGAGATTTTTTTACCCAGTGGAAGAATGGAATGGAGGATTCAGTTCAACTGGCTTATTGAAAGTTAGACATTAAAAGAAGAAAACACAAAAACTGTACTTTGGATTTTGTATTTTCCTTAAACCAAACTCTTCTTTGCATGAATGTGCTGTTTGTGAATAAGAATAAGACAGTTTTCAGTGTTTTTAAAAAAATATTCCAATGAAGTATAATTTTAATGGGGAAAATACAATTAAAATTGATCTTATGCTCTTGTTTGTCTATATTATTCATGTTTGATTGCACCCTATTTTCCCCTGAGAAGAAATAACTGAAGTATAATACTAGAGTTGAGGTAGAACTGTCATAAATGAAGCTTTTCGGCTGCTGTTTACATGTCACATGTCTCTGGAGTGGCAGTGAATTTCAGCACTGCCTCTCAGTGCTGTTCTGGACAATCAGTCAATCAAATTTACCTTAAGATGGAACCTTGCCCTGCTCTTTACCTGTTCATCTTTGAAGGGCTGGGCTATGGAATCTTTACTGAATGCTGTGAGTTTAATCTCTTCCTTCCTCTGCCCTGGTTCTTTTACCTTCTCTTACTCCAGTGTGCTTTTCTGGAGAGTGAGACACCTGTAGAAAACACATGGGAGTCTGGGTGTTGCTATGCTGGATTTTTAGGAATGGAGGGTACCTTTTTCTACATGCAGCCTGTCCCCACAACATTTTGTCATTGGGTTCGTCTCCCAGGTCTTAAACTCAAGGTCTTATTCTCTCACTTAGCTTTTTCCTCTCATGGCTGGTGCTGTACCACTTGAGACACACTCCTAGTCCAGCTTTTTCCCAGTTAATTGGATAGTCTCATAGACTTTTGTGCCCAGGCTGACTTTGAACCTTGATTCTCAGAGCTTAGCTTCTTGAATAGCTAGGATTACATGTGTGAGCCACTGGTGCCGTGGCTGCCTCACCTTTTGTTCAGTCCGAATGAAAGGTTTACTGTCACAGCTTATGAGTACAACTTAGGAAATCTTTTTCCTAGACATTCTACTGTGCATGGTATGCACAGTTGGCTTACTTATTCATTAGTCCCAGAAAGAACATGTATCTTCATGGAAGTTGTCTACTTTGAAAGCTGCAGCTTTTCCTGTGCTAAGATGCCATTTAGGGAAGATCACCAGAGTGCTCTAGCTGCCTTTGCCCTTATCTGTAGAGTCCAGCCAGGCCTATTTTTGCTTCCTGTCCTCAAGCCACTTCTTCTCTGTCACAGAGGGAAGGAATGTTGTATTTTAATACCCTTTACTCCAGGTAGAAGTTGAAGCAATTCAAGCTAGAAAATAGTGAGTGTATCACTGATGATTTGAAATTGAAAAGGATATTTTATGGGTATATTCGTGATCAAGTCACATTCAGCACTATACTCTGAGGGTGTTCAGTAGACTTGATTTGGAACCCTTTGCCACTTTCCCAGGTGTAACTTTAGACCAGTATTTGACCTTGGACAAGAATAATCTCTAAGCTCAGTCTCTGTATCTGATTAAGTTGGAGTTTTTAACCTACCTCTTACCAGTGTGTTGTAGGGTTCAGTGCAAAGGAATTTTATGGTCTACAAGCAGTTATTGTCATTGAGACTTAATTTATTTACCAGTGAAGTTACAGGAAGATCTTTTTAGTTACATATTGTCTTTACAAGTAGATATGGTCAGTGGCAAACTGGAATCTTCATTGTTTGAACTGTGTTCCTATTTTGAACCTCCAACTTTTTGAAAGTACTTATGAGAGAAATGAAGTATTCATGAAAGTTTGACATGTGGCTGGAAGGTGGCATTTCTTGGGCTCCTCAGTGGCTGATGTTAATTTGCCTGTCTGTGCCTGTGACTGTTTCAGAGGGACACTATGTTCTACAGAGGTAGGACATGTAGTGTGATAGAACTAATTAACATGTCAGAACATTAAGTCCTGGAAAACATAAGGGATTCTTTTTTAAAAATTCTCCTTTGAGTAGTGGGCCTGGTTTATAAATTAGAGTCACTCGATTATTTTGGCCCAGAATTGTAGATCCCAAACAATGGGACACTTTCCCTTTAACTGACTCATGGGCAGGGACAGCATAACATGTTTGGTACCCAATCACTTGGCATTGTTTCTGTGAACTTTTCTTTTTTATTTATAAATATCTTGGCTTCACCTACTACCTTCAGACACCCTGTTGCTGCTTTGAGTCTACTATTACCATCAGCTCTGGAGAGCAAAGCAGCCTTCATATAGGAGTTGGACGATCAAGTGACTTACTGCATTAATGACTTAGTCTCAGTTTCTATCACATACAAATTAAGTTATTATCTTTGTGTTTTTGTACAAAAAGGAAGCCAAACTCCCTCTAGCATTCTTTATTCTGGTTTTTCTGCCTTCCTCCATTTTAGGCTTAGCAGTGTTTGCTTCCTGGATTATAGGAAGGCCCTTGGCTTTCTACCATAAATAACTTCTCTGTTCCACAGTCCCTGAGAACTTGCAGGTTGACCTCAAACAAACGACTCATCAGGGAAAACAACTTAGATGTGGTAATATCTACCTGAAATAATATCTACTCTGCAGCTGACTGCTACTTGCTTCTTTCTCCCCACAGCATTTTATTTTATCCATACAGGGATTCTTAGATTCCCAGATAGATCTTGGGACAAGAATGATCTCTGAATGACCTTGCCAGCAACCATGATTAGTGTATAGTATTCAGAGTCAGGCTGTTAAAGCACTGCAGAGTTTAGGTTGTATGTAATATACTACTATATGTTTATTTTTTTCATAATGATAACATTTCCCCTTTTTTTGTAGTACCACAAATCACATGCATGCATTGTGTGCTTAAATATCCACATACATATGTTGGCAGACATACCGTATTTAGTTGAGGAAATCTTTTGTGAGCTAAAATGAGGAAGCATTGTTCAGTGGTTAGTACAAGTCTGTTGATCATACAGTTTTGTATGAAATCTGTGTTAGTACTTGGCTTCCTCTTGATTGCATTGTGTTAGAAATGACCATGTAAACATCTCATGTGCTTTCTGACTTTTGTATAGTAAATTAGCAGCTGATTATCTAACTGGGGATGTACTTGTAGGCTCAGTATTTTATTGGTATTAGATATGTACTCAGCTTTGCCTAACAGCAGCGTACTCTGAACCCAGGGAAGCCAGAAATAAGTCAGGAAGTAGAGAGAAAGTTCTCTTCCTTCCCTGTGGATACAGTAACAAGAAAAGAATCCTAACTACCTTGGTTTTAGTTTTGCTTTTCTGTCAGCAACTCATTATAAGAAGAATGTGCTTTAATTTACTTATTTTCTTCTAGATTAGAAGAAGATTGATGAAGAAAAGTAATAACATGGGTCAGGTAAGTGGATTTTCCATTTATGTCTAGTTTATATTTTCTGTGTATTACCAGTGAGATGATCTAAACAAACAGTTGTTTCTGTTCTTACAATGTAAGAAATGTTTAGGCCAGGTGTTGGTGACTCAAGCCTGTAATACCAGCTGCTTAGGAGGCTGAGGGCTGAGTAATGCAGTTCAGAGCCAGACAGGAAGTCCTTGAGGCTCTTATGTCCAGTTGACCAACCACCAGAATGCAGTATATGGAGCTGCACTTTCATGTGGTAGAATGCTATCCTTGAGTACAAAAGTTCAGGGACCATTTTTCTTAATCAGTTGATCACATGACCCACAGCATCTAGAGCTAATACTGATTAAGTTTACTTTCTAAACATTACTTAAAACAAACTTTGAATATTATCCTATGAATACAATACTTGGTAATGCTTTGAATTTGAGATCATATCCTATTTCCTTTTTATTGAGCTGTGTGCTTCATCTTTGGGTTTACAAATTATATGTTGGTATCATGAGGAAGTGATATTGCTTTGAAGCTTTAATTGAATGCTTTTGAATTAGGAGAATCTTATATTTAAAAAATGATGGTAGTGTGACAGCTGCTTTTTGTGACTGTATTTGATTATTTACAGATGTAATGTAACTTCATACACATAAAATAAAGAATGATTGAATGGCTTGATATACCTAGGTTCTGAAGAAATACCTAGTGATGATTCCACTGAGTGACATTGATCAAGATGCATTGTATTCATAAACTGCTTTGTTGAACTGCAGCTCTTTTGTACAACTACTTAGAGATAATAAAAAAATATACTTAAAAGAATTCTTTGGGGCTGGGAAGGTGGCTCAGTGGTAGAGCGCTTGCCTTGCATGCATGAGGCCCTGGGTTCAATTCCTCAGCACCACATAAGCAGAAAATAAAAAAATAAAAAGGAAGTGGTGCAATGGCTCAAGTGGTAGAGCGCTTGAGCTGAAGAGCTGAGGGACAGCGCCTAGGCCCAGAGTTCAGGCCCCATGACCAGACTCCCCCCCCCCCAAAAAAAAAGAATTCTTTGTAGAATTAAGTTTCTTAGTTTGTTCAGGCTCGCAGTTATTTTACTTTCTATGTAGACATCCCTGTGTTCTTTTAATTTTGCTGTCCAACAGTGGCTTTAAGGAGTTCATGATTCTCTTGAAGTGAGGTAGTAGAACAGCGTTCCTTTCCTTTTTTGTTTCTTTTCTCTTTTTTGATGTATATGAGATGGAACCTAGGGCCTAGTTCATACTAGGAAAGTATTGCACTTCTGAGCTACCTCCTCAGTGCTTAGTTTTCACCCATACTCAATGATGCAAACCTTATGGGAGCCTGAAAAGGGTTAAGAGCCCACTTATGGGCGTGTGTGTGTGTGTGTGTGTGTGTGTGTGTGTGTGTGTGTAAGAGAGAGAAAAAGAGAAGAGAGGAAGAAGGAAGGAAGAGGGAGAGAGGAGAGAGATGAATACTGACTAAATGAAACATGATCAGAATAAAAATCAGTGTTTTTCTAGATAACATAGATTCCATATTTGTTTAAATGTAAATACAAATATAGATGGGAAATGGGAGAATGGTGGAAGGAGTGACACTAATTAAGATTCATTGTAAATTGACATGTTGAACTAAAAGTTTGTACAACTAGTTAAAGATAGTAAAATATATTTAAAAATTATAGATAGATTCTTTGTTCTTTATCATATGTAAAATGCTATTTTCCTTATATGACACATACCCATACCTATTTACTCATATATGCATAGGATGCATATGTGCACATAAATATACACATATATATGTATGTATGTATGCATTTAAATATTACTTTATGAGGTTAATATCTTGGCAGAGAGATGAATATCTTCTTATAAGATAGCTTGTAAAGAGAGTAACTCAGTAGGTGGCCTTGTTTTCAGTTGAAGTACTGTACGTAATTTGTGATAATTATTTGTTGGCCATTAAAGTTAGTTGATAAATACTTGAAAGGAGAAACTTTTAATGAAAACTTTTAATTAAGAAAAGTGGGCATTCATATGTAATTAAGGACAATGGAAATTAAAAGGCTAAAAAGAGAAAGAAAAAATGAGAGGTGGGAAGTGGTGGAAAGCACAATGTAAACTTTTGTTTCCAAATTAATTAAGACATATATTTTTATCTCTATTGAGCTCTACTGAACTTGTAAGGCCCTTTTAGCTTTCACATTTTACGATTCCATTTTGAAGTTTTGCTTACATTGCTCCTTTGTTCTAGGCACACCATTGAGTATCTGGTTGGGCAACTTATGGAATACAAGACAAGACCCTGCCTCAGGAAGCGTACATGAGAATAATTTTAAAGAACCCTATTGATAGATGCACAACAGTAGCTGTCAGAGGTACGTAATAACTTAGAGCTTGGACTGAAGCTGGTGTGGCCTACTTGATTGGACTCAGTATGGCTGTTTTGTGTGATTAGAAACTGTACTTAGGCCTGTTCTTGAAATGTGATGGTGGTGGGGTGGGATGTCGTTTCTCACTCCGGGAATAATTTAGCCAAGTAATTGAAGGACAACAAAGAAGCTGGAGATTATATTTGATTCTGGCCATATGAAAGGGCTAAGAAACTTTTAGCCAAAGACCTCATTGCCTTCTTTCCTGGGAGTAGAGCATTTCATGTAGAAGCTCATCAAATGTGTGCCCTTTGAAAGAGCTGATATTATTGGCTTTTTTCTTACTATTGAGCATCATTCAGGCTGTTTCTGATTGGACAATGACTATACTGATTCCTAGTTAATCATATACTTTGACTGGTATCCTAGATCTGTTTTACCAAGTGAAATAGCTTTCAATTTTATCTTCTTCGCATTATTTATCGTCAGAGTTAGCCTTACCAGTGTTTCGTGTCCTATGGCCTTTAGTGGATGCCTAGCTTTTCATGCCCCAGCTCTTCATGCCATGCTATATATCAACTTTGTCCCTTAGGTGTTTTTTTTCCTCCTTCTCTAATAACGAAGAACACTGTATGTTCCCTGTGCTAAATACATTTGCATCTTTTACACCATGGTGAAACATTAACCAAGTCCCTTTTTGTGCATGAGGAGATTGAGGTTCCATATGATTATATATCTGGCCTACTATTTCCCAGACAGAAAGGTAGAGAAAGAGGATACAACGTAAGTTAACAATTGAACACTTTTTGAATAAATTTGATAAAGTTGACTCATTTAAAGGAAATATGTCATTTTTTCATTTTTATATAGGATTTTTAAGACTTGGGACATTATTTGTATTACATTAAAATGAATTATGTATATTTTCATGGGCTTTATATATTTACTGTTTTCTGTCTTCATTAATATTAGAAAGAAACCATGGTAGATGCAAAGAATAGATAAGAAGTAGCTCATTTCCTTGGAATCTTTTTCTTCCAAAATATTTAGAGGAACGATATTTATTAACACATTTACTTACAAATTCCCTCAGTCTGAAAATCAGTTGTTTAGAGAAATTTTCAAAAACATGATCATTGTCCTGATATTTGCACATCCTGTTGCTTTTCCCTTCTGTTGGAGTGAGTGGATGGAAGCAAGCTGACTTTGGGATCTGTTTCAGGTTTGAGGCTGGCTGAGGAATAGGTAGACCTGAAGTGAAGAATATGTGAACAATATCTACCCATAAGCTCTTCACAGACTCACATCTGTCAAACTTGTTCTCCTGTAAAAGGAAGTACAGATTTCTAAATCTTATCATGTAGACTAACAGAATCATCTCCCTCCTGTTGATTTATAGCAGTTATTTTTCTTTTGCTTTTTTGCTACTTTATCAGTTCTGTAGCCAACTCTGGCATTATTGCTCTCAGGACCAAAAAATTTGATGAAAGGCTTTATCTTTTCTTTTCTTTTCTTTTCTTTTGGGGGGGGTCCGGTCGTGGGGTCTGAACTTTGGGTTTGAGCGCTGTCCCTCAGCTCTTCAGCTCATGGCTAGCACTCTACCACTTGAGCCACAGCATCACTTCCAGCTTTTTTTTCTGCTTATGTGGTGCTGAGGAATCAGACCCAGGGCCTCAAGCATGCAAGGCAAGCGCTCTACTATTGAGCCACCTTCCCAGCCCCTATATTATCTTTTCTTTAAAGCTAATATTGGTTTACTGTTAACTATGTGCCATTTGTTTATGCACTAAGGTCTTGACTTGCATGTTCTTTAGCAAAAACAATGCTATTCATAAACCTTCACTGTCTTCCTGAGTTCAGTAGCTTTTGGCTATACTTTTCTGTCTAGGTCCTCCTTTAGACACTGCAGGCAGTAAACAAAATTGACAAGAATTAAACAGACACAGGGCAACCAAAACTTGCACTGTGGGGTTATGATAAGCTATATAAATAAGAGATGTGTGCAAAATAATAATCAGGTTTCTGGAAATAGAAAGGAAGGAGAGAGGGAGAAGAGAATTGGGAATATAAACCTGAGTGGTGTGTGGTGTGTGTGCTTGTTTGTATGTGTATGAGAGTATACATGTGTACACACACACACACTCTTAGTATATAGTAAGGATGGCCTCAGTGAGATCACCAGTATAAGGGCAGGAAGGAAGAAAAAACCCTGATCTTTCTGGGTCAGAACATCCTACAAAAGAAGATTGTATGTGCAGAGGTCCTCATTCTTTTCCTTAGTTTTTCCAGAAACTCTAGCAAAGCTCTGTCCAAAGCTACACTTAGGACAAACTGGTTCCAAGATTTGTTATAATCAAAGCCTGCACTGATTGCTCAGGCTACTCTAAAAGGATATTTTTTTTCATTTTATGAAGGTTTTTAGCACCTAGTTATGCATCATGATGTGATATTTAACCATTTTTACTCATAAGCAAATATGATAGGTGATAGATAAGTATATTAGTTTTTTGCACTCAAATAATGAAGCCTCAAGATTATAACCTCTTTCTCCATAACTAAAGGCTAAACGTAACCTTTGAGGACTAAAATTTCTACTTTTTTCTCTTTAAAGTTACATTTCTTTTCCCTTAAATTCTCTATTCATATTTTATATGTGGAATCTAAAAAGACTAATTTTGGAGCCACCAGCATGGTTAGAATACATGACAACAACAGAGATATAAGATTGTGTTTGCGGATCAAGAGAGTGTGGTATATATGTACAATGGAATTCTGTGCCTCCATCAGAAAGAATGACACCACCCCATTTGTTAGGAAATGGAAGGGCTTGGAAAAAATTATACTAAGTGAAGTAAGCCAGGCCCAAAGAAACATAGATTCCATGGTTTCCCTTATTTGCAATAACTAGTATATATCTAGGACAAACAGAGAGGGTCAAAAGCTATGTACATATGACCATATAAGATGATGTTAAGTGAAATGAACCCCAAGATATATACTCAGATGTTTTTATCTTTCTTGCTATTATTTTTAATGTACTTAGAATGTACTATGTGATTTTTTTTGATTCTCTTGTATGTTTTTCTCCCGCGGTATAACCCCTGTTTTCACTGTATTTGATTCCGGTGTCCTGCATCTTGTATATACATTTTTCTAATTTGGGGAGGAAATAACAAAATGCTGAAAAACAAGGATAGAGGATGACCCATTGTAACAATGAGATGTACAAGACACTATGTTGAAAAGAAACTTTACAACTTGGAGGGGGCGGGGATGGAGGAGTTGGGGAGGTGGGGAGGGAAGGGACGGTAGGGGAAAAACAAAGGAGGGGGTAACAATACTGGATAGGAAATGTACCATTACCTTACTCATGCAACTGTAACCACTCTGTACAGTATTTTTACAATAAAATATATATTAAAATATTTTAAAAAAGACTGTATTCCCCTGTTCAAGTAAGAGGCACTTCCTCTAACCAGAGGCTAAATAAGTAGATAATGAAACCTGAACACTTTCTTGGTGGGTCCCAACTGAGCACCTCTTCACTATTCTTCTCCCTAAAGGCAGGACATAGAGATACTGCTGCTGTTATTCTGCGTCATCTGGCTTCATGTGCATGTATTTGGGGTGAATTGAGTCCATATATGCTTCTTTACTTTCTTGGCCAGAATGAAGGGAAAATATCTTAAAATTCTTTTGAGATAAAATAATTGTCAATGAAAATGCTGTTTATGGTATTATGACTTGGATATTAACTACTTATGTGACCCTCAAACTCATCCTTTGAACTTATTGAAATGCTTTGCTTGGAGGGGGAGGGAAAGTGGGAGAAAAATTAGGGGAGGGGTAACAAGTTTGACAAGAATTGTACTCATTATCTTGCTTATGTAACTGTAACCCTTCTGTAAATCGCCTTGACAAAAAAAATACTTTACTTACGTACTGCATTCTGTATTAGTAAGAACTAGTTTAATATGAATCATGTAGTGTTATTTTTCCCTTAAAGCCAGTTTCTGAGGATGACTAAAATGTTAGTGTGAAAGTTAGTCTAGGTAAAATCATTTTCCTTTGTATAGACCACTGAATGTTTTCTGTGTAAGAAAAGGGTTAAGTAAGCATGATACTATAATTAATTGATTCAAGTGACATTCACAGGAAGCACTCTCATCCCAAAGATATTTGCATATTTTGAACGAATTTTAAATGCTAGGAATAAAAACAAGCATTTGCTAATCATTATGTTCTCTGACCTTTTGCAGTGGTGCCATACAACCACAGTTTGTGTTTTCTTTTGCTCATAAGTTTTGCTTAAATTTACTTTTTTTGTTTGTTTACCAGATCCTCATCTTTATTGCCCTTCATTCATTGTTAATGTTAGCATTCCTCTGGGTGTTGTACATTCTGTGGGTTTATAATGACGTGTAGAACTGGGTTTGGCAGGAACTTGGGGAGATAAGGAGGAGCCTCAAGAAAGCAGGAAGTGCTACAAGATAGGAAAGTTAGAAGAGTTTGTGTATTCTCAGTGGTAAGAAAAGTGAAGCAACAGCAGAACACCACTGGCACATGTTGCCGGTCAGTCATGTGAAATGACAACACTCCACACAGGCTGATTTTGAAATGAGTGCTACAGTGGGGAGGGCAGAGTGCAGAGGGCAGAGGGATGGAAGGATTTCTATCACAGTTGAGGTGCCTAAGAGTGCAGCCTGGTCCATCCTATCTTTTCCTGTTGAGGCATGTGCTACATACAGTTTCTGACCAGCCTTCAGATTTACTGTGCACGGGAACCCTGGGCCTGAGCATGGTGGGCATAGGATGTGTTGTCAGATAAGGTTCCCTAATCTCTTCTGCTGTGGACAAGATCATATTTTTTTAAAAAAAGGAATATAAGTAAAAGCTCTGTGATACAGCAGGATAATTCTAGGTGATAATACATTATTGTCCTGTAAATTGCTGAGAGTTCATTTTAATTTTCTTACAACAAAATAAGTGTGCAAGGTAATGCATATGTTAATTGGCTCATTGTAGCCCTTTACAGAGTATGCTTAGGTATTTCAAAGCAGCATTAAAGATAAAGATAAAGATAGACTATATTTTTCAATTAAAATATAATTGTTGATTAAAAATAACTGAAGATGAAAAGGAAGATGTGTGCTATTTCCCAATGAGCTAATTATTAACAAGGCTATATGGAGAAAGTTACTAATTTTTTATTTCTTAAAAATACAGTGTCTTTCAAAAGGAGTAACTGAATTTGTTATATTTGCTTTTTACTTTTTATTCATCAATATTAAATAAATGTTTTATGTTTTGAGGGAAAATAAATGATTAACTTTTTCTACGCAGGGTCTTAAATGTATATTTTCTGGCATGCAGCAATATCTCCAGCTTGTTTTTTGAGACAGTCTCTCAGTAACTTTTGGCCTATGTTGGCTTTGAACAGCAATCTTCCCTCCTGTCTCTACCTCTCAAGTAGCTGACAGTGTAGGCATTCTCCACTATGCCCAGACTTTTTAATATATAAAGCTATCATAAATATTTTAAAAAATAAAGAAAAATGTAGTCCTTCAAATTTATGTATGCATTGGTTATTACTAGGGCTCCTGGTTTTTTCCTATAGATTCAGTTTTACATCTGGTTATCATTTTTGTTCTTTTAACATTTCTTGCAGTGGGTGGGTGTTTATTGGTAAATGGTTCTCTCGATTTTCATTTGTTTGAAAATAGTTTTTCCCCCATCTCACTTTTGAGAGATAATTTTTGTTGTTTATAGAATTTTAACTCACTTCATCCATGTCTTCCTTCCTTTTTTCCTTTAAAAATGTTTCTTATTGTTTTCTGGCCTCTTGTTTCTAGTTAAATATCTTCCATCATTCCTATTATTGTTTTCACCCATATAAGATGGTCTTTAGTTATTTTAAAGATTTTGATTGTTATCTTTAGATTCAATTTTAGGTGAGGTTTTCTTGTGGTTAACTGAATTTCATGCTTTTGGGATATTACTGTTTTGGCTTGATTATGATTAGGGTTTTTACATATAAATTTCTTCCACCCATACTATTTTTTTAAACTATGGATTATAAGTTCTTAAAACTCTTAAAATTTTTTTCCCTGCACTTCTTTATATTAGCATGCAGATTATACATCTGGAATCTAGGTCCAAAATGTTCCCAAAGCCCAGCTTCTTCTTTTCCTTTACTTTCTTCCTTTCTTTCTTTCTTTCTTCCTTTCCTTCTTTCTTTCTTTCTTTCCTTCTTTCCTTCTTTCCTTCTTTCTTTCTTTCTTTCTTTCTTTCTTTCTTTCTTTCTTTCTTTCTTTCTTTCTTTCTCTCTTTCTTTCTTTCTTTTTGTCAATTCTATAGCTTCAATTAGTGGCATCAAGCTTGCTAGGCTTGCTTGCGCATGGCTGGCACTCTACCATTTAAGCCATACCTCTAGTCAAGCTTTTTGCTGGCTAATTTGGAGACTCAAGACTAAAGAACAATTAGGCCAACTTTATTATGTCATGTCCCACGAAAAGTGAGAATTTCAGTTAGAAACTGAAATTAATGGCCTCAACATTGGTACTATTTGGGTTTTGTCTGCAGATGCTCATCATGATATATCATAATGGGTAGTAATGGGTGACCATTTAAAGAGGTCAGAAATCTGTTTTTTAAAACTCAGGAAAACTATGTTAGATAATAGCATTGCTTTGTTCTACCTCAGGGTTCTTGTTGCCAACTGCATGGCCATGGTACGTTCAGACTTGTTAATTAGGCTGCAGTATCTTTCTCTTTAGAATTTTAGTATGCTGTGGTTTCCTGTGGAGGTTAAGGGCTGGTAAACTATAACCTGCTGTGCCCAATCTGACCTAAAGATCTGCTTTGGTTGCTTTTATTATAACACAGTCGTATCCATGCCTTTGATTGTTCTCTTTGCTCTTTTCACACTCTCTTGGCAGAGTTGAATATTTGCAAAAGGCATACATACCATATGACTTGCAAAACTTAAAATATTGGCTGTCTAGTCTTTTACAGCTAACACTTACCTACCACTAGCCTTAACCCATAGCCAGTGTTGTTTCTCTCTTCTTTCTTCCACTGCTCTCTCCTCTTATCATTCACTGCCAGTCTTCTTCTTGTCATCTTCATTGTCTAGTTGTTTTCTTCTCGCTTGTCCTGTTAATTCCTGTTCATGCTAATAATTACTGGGGCTGACAGGCCCTTTCTGTCACATCACAGAGCATCTTTGCTTGCTAGTTTTTATTTTGGCCCTGATCCACTTAAAGTTCGGTCTCAAAAGGGTTTCCTGTTGTTACTATCTTTTTTCCTTCAAAAGGGCCCAGAAGAGAAAAGTACAAATTTTGGCTGTGTTGGAGGAATTGTGTTCTAAGTTGAGCTGTTCCGCCTAAGAAGTAGGTTGTGGTTGGGCTTCTCAACCTCAGGCCCTTTGAAAATGGGGGCTCCTTTCCTGCATCAGGGTTGATGGGCATGAGCATGTAGCTATTGTTTGCTCCTTTCCGTGCAGCCGAGTGCTGCAGCCCTTTCCTTTACCTTCACTCATCTATAGACTTGTGATGAAGTGACTTGTACTTCAAAAAAAAAAAGTAGGACTTGTTTTTTATTTTTATTTTTTGCTGGGATAACAATAGTAAGGAAATTGTTCTTACTAAATACAGTTTGAGTAGAAAGCCATGAAGTTCAAATTGTCTGAATGAAAGTATCTACACTAAAAAAAAAATCCCTATTACTGAATGAAAGCTATTTCAAATATATTTTTAAAACTAGAAACACTGCATTTTGAGGGTGACAGGAGAGATTGAATGATAAATATAGAAATTATAGTCATAATTTCTGGATAACTGAGTTGTGGAAAGTGTTTTTGTTATTACTCTTTCTGTGGAAGAAGTACAATGTGGGGCCGTAGAAGTACAGGTTTTGCCAGGCTAAACATAACATGCTTTTCCCTGTTTTGTGCAATTAATGAAACAGTAACAGAATTTTAGGATACTTCTGTAATAAATGATACCTGGGTACATTTTCTTTATAAGGAAGGGAGGCAGAATTTTGGGGTCACTCACTCATAGACAAGGAAGTAAAGAACTCCTTGATATCTAGAAGGCACTAGACATAGTGAGTAAGAGGAGCAAGTTTTTCCATGTCTCCATGTGCAGACAGATCGCAGGACTGGGTTTATTGTGTTCTCATATCCCTTTGGAAATTTGCTTTTCTTTGCTGTGAAAGAAATATTTAGCCTTTTCTACAGAGACCTAGTTGGGCATTAAAAAATCATGTTAGAGTTTGGAGAGGCCACCAGGTAGAAATTAAGATATCAAAAGCTTGAGGAGGATGGCAACCCAATGGTTTTCTGGTGTTTTGTGCTGAAGTGAGGCCACTTTCCCTCTCACACTATGGGAGGGAGCAGCCTGCAGTAACACCTGTGGACAATCCAAGCCTTCACCACTACTCATGGCTGGTACCATTTATTCCTTGTCAGGAGAAGGCTAGAGTGACAGGCTAAGGAACTCATCCAAATGAGAGCTTGAAGCCTGGGGAGGCTTCCTACTCAGACTTAGTTGAATGATTAATGAATGTATATTCTGCTGTGTTGGTGCATTATTGGGCCAGTTTTCTCATCAACTCTATCTCAGCTTCTCATCTCTAAAACTAGATAGTAATAGTAATATTCTCCATAATGCTTTTCTCCAGATTAAGCGAATAAGTCAGGTGAAACATTTAGAAGTACATGTAGCATGTGAAAAAAATAGCATGTACTGTTTTTGCCTTTAGAAATGCGTGCGGTACTTAGTAATGTGGGTCAAAGCATTAAGATGTATTTGAGATGTTCAAGGGTTAAGTGATAGCCAAGCTTAATAAGAAAATACCTGTAGAGGTTTAAGTTCATGGTAGAAAATAGGTCTTTATTTATCTTTGCTTCATTTTAAACATATATGTATTCCTTGTACTAAGAAAAGGATTGAGAAGGAAAATGTTCAGTGAAAGGCTATTGTTTTTTATTTTTTTATTGCTGGTCCTGAGGCTTGAACTCAGAGCCTGGGCTCAGAGCCTCTTTATGCTCAAGGCAGGCACTCTACCACTTAAGCCAGAGTGCCCCTTTCAGCTTTTTCTGAGTAGTTTATTGGAGATAAGAGTCTCATGGACTTTCCTGCCTGATGTGGCTTCAAACTGAGATATTCAGATCTCAGCCTCCTGAGTAGCTAGGATTATAGGTATAAGCCATTAGCGCCTGGCTTGAAAGATTACTTTTAACCACTTAATTGCTTTAATGCTGCTGGTAGTTTCACCACTCTAGTTCTACGGTGAATATGACCTGGGGGTGTTATAACCCTTTTGAATAATTCCCACTGCTGTCTCACTAGCAGTGCCACCAGACAGGAAAACAAGTTGTTGTTTTTTAAATACAACTTTCTAGGAGAAAAAAGTTCTAGTCTGAATACTTAAAATCCTCACCCTTTTCCCCAATACATAGTAGAAATAATTCTCTCTGCAGTGATTGCTCATTTCTTTGGTGCTTTGTGTGCGTGCGTGTGTGTGTGTGTGTGTGTGTGTGTGTGTGTGTGTGTATGCCAGTCCTAGGACTTGAACTCAGGACCTTGATGCTGCCCTTGATCTTTTTTTGCTCAAGGCTAGCAGCATGTACCATTGTAAGTTAAATCATTCCAGAAGCTACACTTTAAAATACAGAATATTGGAGTTTTTATTATACAATTAATAGGCTGTAGGCTGCCAATTGTTACAAAGGCTTGCAGCATGCACATACATGTAACACAGCTAGGAAACATGCTAAAGAGGAAAGAAATAACAAAAACAATACCAACAAGCCTACTCAGCTCCAATGGAGAGCTGAATTGGGACTCCATGATGACTGGAGACGAGCCAGGAGACAGGACACAGGACATGACCACAGAGACACACATGGCATGGAGTCCAGGGGCTAGGCTGGTCCAGACCTAAATAGCTAGGTGCAGGGGGCAGATCCTCAGGAAATTCCCAGTCCCAGGCACTAGACTGACAGATTCAGTAACCTATCAGCCAAATGCCTGCCCCTGCTTCCAGGGGTCTTGGAATACCCATTACCTGGGAGACAGGTGGTGGGGGGGGTACCTTCCTCCAGCATGAAGACAAGATGCCAAACCCTACCATCCACCATGTGGCCAATATGGTACCAGCCAGACCTGGCCTCCTTTGGCCTCCTTTCTTCAGTACCACTTGAGCCACATCTATACTTCCAGCTTTTTAGTAGTGAATTGGAGATAAGATTCTCCTGCACTTTCCTGCCTGGGCTAACTTTGAACCACAGTCCTCAGATCTTAGCCTTCTGTGTAGCTAGGATTACAAGCATGAGCCTGATGTGGTTACTTATGCTGAAAATCTTAGCAAGCATTATTTGCTTATATTCTGAGGTAGAGGCCTGACACCTACCACATTGCTTTGGTATTGGAGACATCCCCAATACATCTATTTATTGAATGGATGCATTTAGGAATAGAGATATATTAAGCAGTAGAATACACTTGCTTGTACAAGGTTCTGTGCCAGCCCTTGTGATTTTCTCCTCTACTTCATTAAGAAAAGCACATCATTCATAAGGGAGAGTAGCCTATTTTAGGAGCAGCTCAGCTTGCTTAATAAAGTGTTCTGTGCATTGCTTTTGAAAATGGATCAAATATTTAGTAAGAGTGTTTCATATAGTGTTATTTGTTCCCCTTGGCACAGAGCTTAGCTTTTGGAGGTAGGAACTTTAGAGTGCCATCGAAGTTAGTTCCTATCCCCCTCCTCCAGAATATTTAACATCTCTGATACCATTTCTCCTGTCAAAGCAACATTTTTAGATCTCAGTATAAATAGAAGGCCTATGTTGTTCTGTTGAGCAATGCTAGATAGTGGTAGAGTACCAGCTGAGCAAGAAAACCAAGCGACTGTGAGGTCTTGAGTACAAACACTGGTCCCCACGAAGAGGGGGAAAATAAAAAGCAGAATTAGAGAACTCAGAAGTTTCACATCTCCTTCTCTGAAATTAAAACATGGATTCCAGGTACAAAGAATCTGGACAGAGAGAAGTGACCCTTTCCTGTCTACTGAGTGGCAGCCAGCAGGGTCCAGGTTGGAAAGAACTGGAGGGAGGCCCTTGTTGTCAAGCTTGCCTGCTGCTCCCACTCACTTTTAAGAAGTTTGGAGGGCTGGAAGGGAAAAGAGGGCAAGAAAGTGGGTTATCAGTTCCTTCTGGGAACTTGTAAATCATTTCCTGAAAACTCATTGAGATGTGTTCCAGCACCAACAGTAGAAATTATGTTTGTGTTTTTACCCCCCTTAGAATGATATTCTATGCTGTTATTCTATTTCCTTTGCTTCTGGGAACAGAAGAAGCTTCTGAGAACAGAAAAGACAATAATAATTTTCTCTGTGTTTTATGTATAAATGAAGAAAAGATTGCTGTAGTGGAAACTAAGAAATGGCCTTTATGATACATGAAATTCATCAGATACTTTCCTCTCATGACAGGTGATGGAAATGTACCGGAACAGTGGGAGAAGCTGGTAGCTTATAGGAAGCCAAGATGACAAGAGTTTTCCTAAATAATCTGTAAGTAAATTTTTATTAGTCTTTTGGAATTCTTTTAATTACTGAATGATTGTCTTTAAGAGGCCATGGTAAAATAATTGAAAAGTGTGAAAGAGAAAATATTCAAAATTTCTCTTAAAAGTCAATATTCAGACACTTCAGAATGCATACTAACATTTGAGAAATCTTATTTTTCTGTACATCTTTCTTGATAGGGATGTGTCACTTTGAGTTGGGTTCATTGGTTTGGTTGGTATAGCAAAAGTGTTTAAAAAACTAAAAGAAGATTCCTTACACCAGGTGGACATTTAAATGAAACTTGGAATGGCCATGTTCAGGTCTCAGGTATTCCTTGGTTCCTATTTCCCACTCAAATAGCTTTTGCAGGTATGTTTTAGAAATAATATGACTGCACTTGATGAATATGAAGAAGATTAGGTACTTTGTCTAGACCTTCTCCCTATTAATGCTTGTTTATTATCTGACCGTTATTGTGGTTGATTTTGGTTTCATTGTACCAGTGACACTGATAGTACATGTGGTAGCATTGTGGAAAGATCAGGTATTTTTGAGTCAGACATCCCAGAGCTGATGTGCTTTTGTAAACGTTAGCAGTTACTCAAGCTTGCAGAACCTCAGCTGACTCATTTGTGTATTGGATTTGATAATAGTTCTCTTGAAATGAAAATCTAGTCGTAGTACTTTTAGTCTGAAATGGACTATCAGTGGTACATTTTAGAGCTACAAGAAATGTAGATGCTTTCTGTCCTTATGTTTGTATCATGATTTTTAATTTACAAGCCTTTATTCTAACTCAAAAAACTGGCCAGTTCAAGCACCATGGCTTCTGTGAAATATTGCTGATTAACACTATAGGAAGCAAATGTAGAAAAATGCCAGGTCAGCTCTTCCAGTAGGGCTTGTAATGCTCACAGATTTCTGGAGTGTGAATATTCCCATCATAGCTGATTCTATACTACCAATGAGGCGACAAAGGAGAACTAGGAAGTAGCACACTAGCATGCCACTGTATAGTTTTGTGCCAGCAAGACATAGTAATTGCAAATAGCATCAAGAGCTTGGGTATTAGTGAAATAATTGACAAGTGATGAGTATATGGGTACTGAACATTCGTTATCTTTGTTTTAGTATAATTAAAAACTCAATATATATAACCTTTCTTTATATAGTATTGAGGATTAAACCTAGGCAACTGCTCTACCACTTGAGCCATGCCCCCAGCCCTGTATAATTTAACTTTTAACAATAGCTGTGTTTAATAACCACCTTACTAATAATTCCCAGAAATTGATAGTTGGCTCTAGTGGACTGATGTTAGCTGTCTGTAGCACACTGCTAATTGTTGGTTTCCTGTTAAGATATTTTGAAGCTACAGTTTGTCAGTGATCTGTCTCAGCAACTGTGGTGAGTTTGGTTTGGTTGTTAACAGCAAAGTTTGTTTTTGAATCAATACTTGGCATAACCTAAGCTATCATGCCACATGCCTTCTGCAACCAAAGATAAATGCTAAGGCCAATTTAGAATTTAAATCTCTTTTCTTAAAAGTGTGAGTGGAGTTCATTTCAACTAGCCACTGCATGAAGCTTTGCCATTGATTCAAAACTTTAAGCTTTATTTGTACAAGCAGAAAGGGAAATAAAGGAAACAACCTCGTTCATAATAACCTCAAAAAATACCTAGGAATTAACCTAACCAAAGATGTAAAGGAACTATTTAATGAAAACTATAAACGCCTAAAGAAAGAAACCATAGAGGACATCAGGAAATGGAAAGACTTTCCATGTTCTTGGCTAGGCAGAATTAATATAGTGAAAATGGTCATACTGCCAAAATTGATATACAAATGCAATACAGTTCTTATTAAAATCCCAGTGATATACTTACTGAAATAGAGAAAACAATCTAAAAATTCATGTAGAACAACAAAAGACCTGTAATAGCCAAAGCAATTCTAGGCAAAAGAAACAATGCAACAGGGATCATGATACTGTATTTCAAGCTCTACTATAGAGCCATAAGGACAAAGACAGCTTGGTATTGGCATAAAAATAGACTTGAAGACCAATGGAATAGATTAGAAGGTCCAGAAATAAAAACCACATACTTACAGTCAGCTGATATCCGACAAAGGAGCTAAAGACATACAGTGGAAAAAGCATACCATCTTCAACTATTGGTGCTGGGAAAACTGGGTGGCCACATACAGAAAACTAAAAGTGTACCCCAGCCTGTTACCATGCACTAACATCAACTCAAAATGGATTAAAGACCTTGGCATCAAACCTGAAACTCTGAAACTACTGCAGGACAGAGTAGGAGAGACACAAACTTAAAGGCACAGGCAGGAACTTCATGAACAGAGTCCCAGGGTCACAACAAATTGGAGAGAGACTCAACAAATGGGACTACCTTAAAATAAAAAGTTTCTGCACAGCAGAACTAGCAACCAAACTAGAAAGACAGCCAATTGGGAAAATATATTTGCTAGCAATATATCAAACAAGGGCCTAATATCCATTATATACAGGGAACTCAAGAAACTAATCCCTCCCAAATCTAACAAACCAATCATTAAATGGGCAAGGGAGCTAAAGAGAGACTTCTCAGAAGAGGAGATAAAAATGGCAAACACATGAGGAAATGTTCATCATCCCTGGCTGTAAAGGAAATGCAAATAAAAATAACCCTGAGATACAACCTTACCCCAGTCAGAATGGCCAACATCCTAAATTCAGCCAAGGACAAATACTGGATGGGATGCGGAGAAAGAGGAACCCTACTTCACTGCTGGTGGGAATGTACCCTAATACAACCACTTTGGAAAGCAGTCTGGAGGGTCCTCAGAAAGCTAAATATAGATCTTCCCTACCCAGCCACACCACTCGTAGGCATCTATCCTGAGCCACAGGAACCAGGATACAAGGACAGATGCACCTGCATGTTCATTGAAGTACTGTTCACAATAGCCAAGATATGGAAACAACCCAGATGCTACACTACAGATGAATGGATCCAAAAATTGTCATACCTATATACAATGGAATATTATGTAGCTATTAGAAAAGACAAAATAATGGCATTTGCAGGGAAATGGTTGGAACTAGAAAAAAATCATTTTGAGTGAGGTAAGCCAAGAGCAAAGAGACAAACGGCTAATAAGTGGTTGCTAAATCCAAAATGCAAGGAGATGTGATAAAATAAACAGGCTTGAGAAACAAAGGACCTCCACTAAGTTTGTCGTATCATTACTAAAAGACCCCATGTTCTTAAACACATATATGGTATGTATGCGTCCATTTGAGGGAAGTTAGGAAGAGAACACAGAATCAGAGGGAAATGGGAACTGGACACTGATCAAAACAAACTAACCAACTCAAGGGCAGCAATGGGAGGGAGGGAATGAGGGGGAAAGAGGGAACAGCTTACACTGAGCAAAAGGAAAGAAATGTACTTATCACCTGATGTGGAAGAAATAGTTGTCAAAAGCTCATAGAATTCACAAACTTTATAGATCACAATAATGACAATTTGCCTCGTGAAGGTTAAAAAGTGTTTGTGATTTTAAGTATCACTATCTCATAATACTGTGAAATTTATGTAATCAATCACAATAAAAATTATTAAAAAACAAAAAACTTTACTCTTTAATGAAAAGCAAATTTCCCCCAGAGAAGAAAGACCAAACTGAACAGCTTAAATTTCATCTATCTTGAGTAACATTTTCAAGAGTAAAATGGAGAAAAGAAAGAATGCTGAGATACGTATCTGTGTTTATTCTAGAAACAGTTTCTTTAGTCTTTTTTTTTCTAGTTTGTTCTTTAGAAGAGATTGATTGAAGCCTGGAATTGCTAAGTAACAGCTAAGATTATGGTGCTTGTTTTTATTTTAAATTTCACCCACCTAGTTCTCAAAACACTTTATTAAACCTTAAAATGCCTTGGATATTTCTAAACATTCATTTGTGTCAATTTCCTGAATCAGTCTTACATAATCTTTAAATATTCAATTGCCTTATTTCCTCTTAAAACAAAAGGTATTTATAGTCCCTGCCAAATCAGGGGATTATTGCAAAATTAATTCTTGTTCATTTCGTTTGGAAGCTCATGGTTAATATCTGAGTATTTTGCCTGGATTTTGGAAGACTGCCATGAGGCTTAAGTAGTTTGATTGAAGGTATCCTTAGTAACTAAAAACAAACACAGCAGTAAGAATTAATAGAATTATTTTTTTGTCACAGCACCTTTTGACTTACATTTTCATCTTTCGCTAAGGATGAATCTCTTGTTGCTTCTGAACATCCCAAGTCAATAAGAATTTTTTGGAAGTAGAGCTGTGGCTCAAAGTAGTTAAACACTAACTTGAGCAAAAACTAAACTCAGGGATAGTACCCAGGCCCTGAGTTCAAGCCCCCTCCCCTCCAAAAAAAGGATTTCTCTTGTTAGATTGCTGCCAGGACTGCAGCCTTCAGATGGGTACATTTATAGTCTTGCATTCTGTCCTGCCTTCTTCGGAATCATGGGTTTTGAACATGGATTCCAGTGCAAATAAAAGAGTTTAAGGGAATAACATGTTTGACAAGAAATGTACTCACTATCTTACTTATGTAACTATAACCCCTCTGTACATCACCTCAACAATAACATTTTTTTCTTTTTTTATTGTGGAAATACTGTACAGAGGGGTTACAATTACATGGACAAGATAATGAGTACATTTCTTATCAAGCATTGTTGCCTCTTCCTTTGTTTCCCCTTCCCATCCTCCCCCGTCCCCCCAACAATAAAATTTTAAAAAAGTAAAACTACAACAGGAGTCAGTAATCTCTGCATTGTTGGCGTTATTTGCTTCTGCAATATCATTCTGCCTATACTACTATTCCTATATTCCTCTTTTCTCCCCTCAAACAGTACATCTGTATTTCCAGAACAAGCTTACACATTTTTTCTCTCTCTCTCATATATATATACACACCTCTCTCTACCTCCCTTTCCCTCTCTTCTCTCTCTCCCTCTCCCTGCTCTCTCCCTCCACACTCTTCCCAAAGCTTCCTTTTCATATTCAGAGTATTCCCTGTGGATTGCATAAGACCAGACTTCAACTTTGACCAGAGGTTATATGCATGGTAAAGGTTCTGTGTGCCCATGTTGCTGTGGAGCAAGGAAGGTGCTCCACTTGAGGACAGGGAGGCTTTGGTATTCTGTGAGTTGTGCTCATTTGGCTGTGGGAACCCCACCCCATACTCTTTGGGTATTTCAGTGTCATTGCTTTCTGTTAGTTCAGCTTCATTTCCTTGTTCCTCTTCCTCTTGACCATGTCTTCATAGTATCATTTAAACCCTCCCATTCTCCATTTGCACTGATTCACCTGTTGACAGTATGTGTCCTTAGTTGACGTATATCATAGGCCCTCTAATTTCACAGATGATGTGTTAATTTTTGTTTCCTGTCATAAATTGCTTAATATACTATTGAAACAAAATTAAGCCCTTTGCCAGTTGTGTTTTCTTTGATTTATTTTCTCCCCTCCAGTTAATGGTCCTCTTTTCCATGTTGTATGAAGTGGAGTTCATTGTTGTTAATTGGTCTGCTCCTTTGTCTTTAGATGGTTATTGCTGAACCAGTTTGTTTTGCTTTGATTATACAGTACCTTAATTTGGAGGTGATCTCTCATAATTTGAGGGGCAGACATGTGATGACCTGACATGTCAAGGAGATCTAACTTAATTAAATACTCCTGGGAACTAGTTCTAGCTTGAATCCATGGAGTGAAATTAGGAGCTCATAGAGGAATGTGTGACTAGTGAGTTCTATGTTAAGACTATGTAGTTTAGCTGTTTCCCTTCCTTTGTGAATGAATTCGGCTATTTTCTGTCCCATTACTTCTGAGTACCTCTACTTTGATACACAGGGTAATTTACTATCAAAGTCAAATTTTAGCATAGAGCTCTTCAAACTTCTTTTGGTAAATATACATGGAAAGAAATGGTCATCAGCCTCCTGGAGAAGGAACACTACAATAACTGTCAGGGTGTATTGGGAATGCTCTCTGATTTAAGTATGGTGGTTCCTTTTGTTGTTGTTGACTGTCTATTCTAATCTTTTGGTGGGTTCTTAAATGTTGTTCTTAACCTGTTTTAGGACAAATATGTTTAATATATTCTCTTAAGTCTGGTGTTTTCTTGAGTGTTTATCTTAATGTTATGTTTTAAGACAAATATATTAACTATATTCTCTTGTATTTAGTAAATACTGTGTGATCAAAAAAAGTGTTAAGGGTACAAAAAACACAGTTCATGCTGCTGTGTTCACAGCTAAAATAAAGATTCTTCTTCTTCTTTTTTTTTTTTTTGTCGGTCGTGGGGCTTGAACTCTGGGCCTGGGCGCTGTCCCTCAGCTCTTCAGCTCAAGGCGAGCGCTCTACCACTTGAGCTACAGCGCCACTTCCGGTTTTCTGGTGGTTTATGGGAGATAGGAGTCTCACGGTCTTTCCTGCCCGGGCTGGCTTTGAACCATGATCCTCAGATCTTAGCCTCCTGAGTAGCTAGGATTACAGGCGTGAGCCACCAGAGCCCGGCTCTTCTTCTTTCTTTACTTTGGTTTTCTCTTAAAAGAGTTGGGCACTGGTGGCTCACGTCCCTGATCCTAGCTACTCAGGAAGCTGAGATATGAAGATTGTGGTTCGAAGCTAGCCCAGGCACAAAAGTACATGAGACTCTTGTCTCAATAAACTATTCAGAAAAAGCTGGAAGTGGTGCTGTAGCTCAAATGGTAGAGCGCTACCTTTGAGCACAAAGAGGTTCAGGGACAGTGCCCAAACCCTTAGTTCAAGCCCCAGGACTGGTAAAAAATAAAATATACTTGAGAATATAGGGATAGCGTTTTTTCATAAAATAGGTCAAAAGAAAATTTTAGTGAAATTACTGTTAATCAATCCTTAATTTTTAGATGATTTTTGTGTAAAAGTATGAATGAATTTAAAACTTCCTTAGAAAAACACTTATTTGGCCTTAGGAAATAGGATGTTAAAGTCTGGCTAGTGAGTGTCACTGTCCACTAGGCTGTTCTCCTTTTAGGTACTTGCACAGAATATGAGTCATCTGGCCTTAGTTCCTCATCTGTAAAGCCATCCCATTTAGCTGCTCTTGAGTATTAAGCTGAGGGGCCAGACACATGTGGTTTTGAAACAGCTATGACATGATGTGCCATTGACCCAGACATGGATAGCCTTTTTGACTCTCAGCCTTATTATGGGTTCTGTGTAGTTGTCAACATCTGCTTTGCAGGTGTTGCATATGGATTTAGGTGAAACATGGATTATGTGAAACATACTGCATGTAAGACAGAAGCCACTATTATTCCTAGTACACAGAATAAATTAGAATTAATGTTGCTTTTCTTGTTCTAGGTAGAATTTCCTTTAGGTACAATGTTATGAATGGAGTTTGAGTGCAGTATTAGAAATGTTATTGACATTACATTTCATACCAGCCATGAATTAAATAGGCATTTAAAGACTGTCAAGACCAGCCTCTACACTGGAGACATAGTGTCTCCACTGAAGTGCACTCCAAGAGCTGAGCTAGAGTTCATTAACTTTAGACCTAGAAGTGTACTTTTAGAATATAATTTATTACCAGGTGGAGTTCTACTTGGATAAGCTTTCACATTAGGCATAAAATGAAATTTCTTGGTAGATGATCCTACTTTTTTTAGAAGGAAAATGAAACCTTGTTGCTACTTCTAGCAGACCCACCTTCTTCTGGTAATTTACTGCTTTTCCTGCCAGTCCATCTAGATGATCCTTGTGTAGGCAGACCAGATCATCTGTGGTGCATGGCCCCTAACTGGACCAGATGTGAGTCTGGAGCATTTAAAAAATCCCATCTGTGAAAAGAAGAGTAATGCTTCTTAGTTTCAGATCTGGAAGTTAGAAGAAGGCAGACTTCAGGAAAGGCCAACAAAGCCAACTTGTAGAAGCAAAGATGCCATCTTATTTTGATGGAGTTTATTTTGGGAAGGTCCCAAGGCTCAGCTAAGCTACCTGCCTTTCGGTTTGCTGATTATTTCAGGTCACTGTGTTGTACCTTGCTTTTGCTTGTGTTGCTTCTGGTGCCATCTCTGTTACCTTTAAGTGAAAGAATGCTGACTAATTCATTTTGGTTGTTTATACTCAAAATATTTATTGGTGTCTTTGTCATAGGCAATTACAATAAAATATTTAATTGGTTAGTAGGGAAGCTGACTTACTACATAGCTTTTTATTACCACTTGTCATAAAAGCAGAAATATATTCACACTAATTAAAGGTATCTACTGACTGTGGGTATGTGTGGTAATGAGTCTTGATAAAATGTTCTCTGATACTATTGTCATATAACTTTTAGCTTTAACCATTGAAACAAATTCATGCCTGTTATGGTTCTAGAAGTTAAAGTTGTCTTAAAGAACTGTTCTTTGCTACCTCTAATTTTATTACTGAAGCCATCTTGGTGTACTAAACAGGGAGATATTTGTGGTTCTAATAAGTGTGTCAAGAGACATGTTTATATGTTAGGAGGAATTAGTGCCCTGGCAAATTGTCAGAGGTGCATGTAACTGTTCCTTACTTGAAAGGAACATGGAATGACTCACTACCTCTGTTCATTTTGATGCATTAGTGTTTGGGGAACTGAGATTTGGTGTGACATACTGTTCTGTAAACTTCATTTCCTTTTAGGAAGTATTGGATGTACTTTCCCAGTAGCATTCTGCATTGTTGGAACATGTAAAGTGCAAGGAAACACAGCTGCCACTTGAGTTCTGTTTGCCAACTGGTTTGAACAACTATAATAATTGTTTATTCTTGATGTGCTAGCAGTCAAAGGTTTTCCTTCTCCATTGTGGCTGTTCTATAACTTAAACATCATTAGATCAACCACAATGAGTATTCAGAATCTCCTAAAACTGGGGATTTAAAACCTCTGAATCACTCTGTTCCTCAGAGGACTCTATCTGGTGAGAGAAAAAGGTCAGGGATGTCACAAAGGCACTATGTGTTGGGTTGTGAACCACAACACCAAATGATCAGCAAGTTGCTGGTGGCTCACGCCTGTAATCCTAGTTACTTAGGAAATTGTGGTCTGAGGATTGAGGTTTCAAGCCAGTCTTGGCAGAAAAGTAGAGCAGTGAGAAAACCAAGCAAGTGTGTGAGGCCCTGAGTTCAAGCCCCAGTACCAGTACAAACAGAAAAAAGAATTAGCTCTGAAGGATTTTGGGGATGTGAGAGGGAAGAGAAGAAAGGAGGGGAGAGGAGAAAGGAAAGAAAAGGAGAGGAGAGGAGATACCCAATTCTTTAGTTAATGAGGGGATACTAGGAGGAGAGTTTGAGTGGATCCTAAATGGTCTAAGTAGTAAAAAGAGTAGTGTGGGACACTCAGCAGACAAAAGGAATGGTGTGGGCCAAGGTGTGGAGGTAAAAATCTGGCATAGATGGATGGGTTCTTTACTAGCTTCTCAAAGACCACGTGTGGGTTTGCAGAGAGAGGTGGAAGTGGGTTTCTAAATGATTTTCAATGTCACATCATTGAGCCTGTGTGTTCCTCCAAAAGTATCTTAGAAACAATCACCCCTTTTCACTTGTGAGGAAATTCTATCCTTATGGTATTGGTGTCCCTTTTGTTTCTGAAGCACAGAAGTAATAGAAAATATCCTATAAGGATCTAAGTTCTGATCACAGTTGATCAAATTTATGAGGCCTTCTTTCTGGATGGAGCTCCTACTCTGAATTTCAAGTTTGACTGAGTCCTAAACAATAGATTTCCTGTGTGTGCTCCTCAGCAGTAGATCTCAACGTATCTGTGTACTGCTATACTCACCAATATAACTATATTTTTCAGTTGGTGTTAAGGAGTTTATTGAGTTGTTTCCACATACAAGTTTTATGTTGTCCTCTAAAAATAAAATAACTGCTGTTCTTGGTATAATAGCCAATGTATTATTGGTTTACTTAGTGTGATTCATTGTAATCATTTGCAACTAGAAAATCAATAAAAATATAAATAAATTGAAGTAAACATTTGGAGAAAGTTACCTATAAAGTCAGTTGGTTTGCTTTTGACCTCTACTACATAAAGTTATAATTATTGACTGAGATGAAAGATTTATGACATGATACCATGCTAAACTTTTGCCATTTGCCATGTGGCAACGATGATGTGTCAGTAGGCTTAAGGGAGGTGTCTGCCAGCTGGAACCAATAGTTAAGAGACACCCACCCTCAATGTGTGTGAAAGGACTAAGGCCTAGAGCATAATGGAAAGATGGTACAGGTGTGAGTGAAGCCTTCTTATACCTGTTGATGATGAATTGCCATGAGTGAGGAAGAGACCTCAGATAGATTTAAGATTTTGCTTCAAGTTAAATCTCATTCTAGGAGAATAAAATTACCTTTATGAGAAATATGAGAATCAAGAGTGATGTATCAGCTTCATTGAGGGTACAGGCCCAGCTTCTTATTTTGATTTCTGTTGTTAAGGATAGCATTAGGCTATTGATCCATCTTGCTTCTGCTCAAAAACACAGGTTAGTCTCCCAGCTGGGAGAACTCATGGAAGTTTTCAGAAAGATGAAGCAAGTTGCCTAGTCACTTATGGTAGAGCTGGGTCTGACTCCTTGTGCAGTGTTCTTCCTATTTTCCCCTCTGCCTTGGAGAAAAGAGCAACATTTCACCTTAGATCTTGTCTTGGGCTAAAGAGAGTTTTGAAGAAATCTTGGCTTGGGGAATGAAAAGAAATATGAGAAAGTTAAATATGAGATCGTCTCCAAAGTGATTGTTTCATTTGTAATTTAACCCGTATCTTTTCTTCCTGTTAGAAATTCTCTTACAGTCATTAATGATGAACTGATTTCTTAAGAGGACCTCAAGAATTAGTTTAGTAGTCTATTATACTTTAAGTCGTTTCCAACTACTTAAAATTTCTTTTAAATATTTTTATCCTCAAATAATGTTCAGGGTATAGTGACTTGAATGTTTTCAGATTACTCTTTAAAATTTTTATTTAATTATGGCCAAAATGAAATAATTGCAACAAAGACCTCTTCCCCCCACCCCCCCTTAATATACCATTGTATAAGAATACCAGGACTGGAGGCAAGGCTCAAGTTGTAGACTCAGGGCTCATTCTCTAGTGCTGTCCAGAAAACAGACAAAACAAAACACCCCCCCCCCCCCGCGCCATCCTAAACCATAAACTGCTTAAAATTTTCATGGGTTGAATAATAGACCAGGTAACACCAAAGAACTATTTCAGCTCTAAAATTCTTTGGATATTTGATCATAAGAGAAATGAAAGCATTATGGGGTAGTTTAAAAAGAGTTTTAGAGTCTGGTTCAAGACTGAGAAGGCCATGTCTTAGAGCATTTTCTAAGGTCATTTGTTGAGCTCAATAAATGCTTTGCATGTGTTATTTCATAAAATCCTTGTCTGACAAGCTGTGAGGTGGGACTTTTAACCCCCTCCCTTCAGCAGGTTAAATGCCTTGCTGGGGCCATACAGAGCCAGAAATGGGACCCCAGTCTGGTTCTCTGCACTGGGAGTCCCTTGCCTGGCCCAGGAACTTTCCCTGGCAGATGCGAATGGACACCCCTATGAAGTACACATCTTAACCAGGTGAATCCTTGCTTTCATGGAAGTTTTACAAGGGCAGCTCCCCTTTCCAGCCGTTACATTAAAGTAGTTAAAGGCTTAAAGGAAGAAAAGGCCGGGAAGGTGGCTAAGCCTGATAGAAATCAGGAAAAGAAAGTTCCGCCTTCACCCACAGTCACTCCTGCTTATTGGCTGGGATTGAACTCGCTGACTCATTTCTTTTTCGCCGAGGCCACACCCTGCATTCCAAAATCCCTCTGCCGCCCGGCCACACCCACCGGCCTCGCGGGA
>NW_012267250.1:2577260-2603867 GCF_000151885.1 Dipodomys ordii
CCGCGCGCGGACCTGGCGCGGTGGGAACTCCGGGCGGAGGGACGCGCGTGAGTATCGCGGCTCGGCCTGGGATGCCGAGGTTCCCCGAAGTGCCCTGGGGGAAGGCGCGCCGCGCTCCCGGGCGGCCCACGCCAACAACAAGCCGGGGGCGAGACGAGTCGTGTCTTCCAGGAGGCAGCCAGCACGACCGTCCGTGGTTTCCTCCACCGCAGCCGAGGGAAGGGAATCCCGCGTGCCTGCCGGCATTGGCGTTGATTAGTCACACCTGGGAGCCCGCCGTGCGGTTGCTGATTGGTGGGCCAGGGCGTCGGTGGAGGAACCCCTAAACGACCCCAACACCCCGAGAAGCTAACTGCCGCAGACCCACAGCCCCGGAGGCTCGTGGCGGGGGCGAGATCGCGAGTCGCCAGGTGACTGTACGAGTCAGACAGTCCGCGCGTTCCCCAGCACCGGCGCCCCGGCAGCGCCCGGCAGACGCGGGCGGTGGCGGCGCGCTGGGGAGGGGGCGCCGAGCGCGAGACCTCCGAGCACGTGCGCCGCGCGTCGGGCCGCGCCCGCCTTCCAGCCCTGCCCTCCGAGGGTGGCCGCGGGAGTGAGGACGGGGCTTAGCTCTCCACGTTTTCCCCTTTTTAAAAAATCTGCTCTGTGCTGTGTGTCGCTAAGTTGCCTCAGAATGAGAATCCGGAGTCTTAAATTGCCTCTTTTCTTGACTAGTACAAACCATCATCTCATGGTCATTTGTTTTAATCCAATTGAATTATCCCTCTGTTGGGAGAGCAGGAGCCTGGCCAGGAACTCACTCACGTGGGCCGGGCAGACAGCCCCCCCACCCAGTCCCCCACCGAGCTGCATCGCCAAGTGCTTTTAATTTATGGAGAAATAGATCTTGGTGACCTTCTCTTAAAAAGCAAGCAACAAACACCTGCTTTTCACCAAATTAGTCAGCAAATGGACTTGTTGCTGTGCCGCTGTCTTGCTGCTCAGTACTGAGCCCAGGGCAGCACCCCTCACTGTTTTACAGACCTCAGACCCCAGATAACTTCATTTCCTTTAGTAAGTTAGGAAGTCCCCACTTCCCAGCCTATCGTGTGATTACTAAGGATCACTCTGTGTAGCAGAGCTCTTACCATGATAAGAATTACTGGTGTGTACTAGGAAGACTGTTGAGCATGCCCTGTAGTGTACAGGAATACCAGAAGGCAGAACTACTGCTAGGAATCTGCACTAAACTATGAGCAGTGATGGGTTAAGAGAGATGGGTGACAATGTTGTCAGACACTTGGTACTCATATACTGTTCTGTAGAATGGGAACATCTTTTTACAACTACTTAAAGATTAAAAAAAGAAAAACTATACGCAGTGTCTTTACACTACTCCATTTATGAAGATGATATACATTGATGTCACCAGTAGAGTAGGGAAAAGTTCTTTTCAGTTGACTTTCTTTAGGGGGTCTAAAGGAACTCTCTCAGGGCTGGGAAGGTGACTCGGTGGTAGAGTGCTTGCCTTGCATGCATGAGGCCTTGGGTTTGATTCCTCAGCACCACATAAGCAGAAAAGCTGGAAGTGGTGCTGTGCCTCAGGTGGTAGAGTGCAAAAGGAACTCTATAAAGAGTTTTTGTCAGTCATGGAGCCTGAACTTTGGGCCTGGGCACTGTCCCTTAGCTCTTCAGCTCAAGGCAAGTGCTCTATCACTTGAGCCACAGCGACACTTCCCATTTTCTTAGTGGTTTATTTGAGGTAAGAGTCTCACAGACTTTTCCTGCCAGGGCTGGCTTTGAACTGTGATCCTCAAATCTCAGCCTCCTGAGTAGCTAGGATTTACAGGCATGAGCCACCAGCTCCCAGCATAAGTGGAATTATTTAAGTAACTTGTTGGAAATGTTAGTTATGCTATGGGTTTCTGGTAACACCTCCAAGCTCATAGGCTGACAGTTAAACTTAGTTGCTTTGAGTTCAGTGGTAAGTTCTCATGGGAGGTTACTTCTTGGGATCCTGTAGACAGCTGGGGCAGTTGAAAAAGCCTCTCAAGTGGTGGGAATGGTAAAACATTTGATCAAATCTCTATAAAGCCTGAATGATAATTCATTTTAGATCGGCTTTAGGCTCACCTAGAAGTGTGACAAAGCTAGACGTGTAAGGGCCTTCATTTCTCAGAAACTGAGGTGTTTTATAGCCTTTTCTTCATTTTAATCTCTATTATCCTGAGAGATGAAGGTATTTTAGCCCTGCTATATTGTTGGAGAAGTAGCCTCAGCCAGGTTACATAAGCTGTTTCAGATTTCACAGCTAGTTAGTTTAGGTTAGAATGAGCATTTAACGTTTGTTATTCTTCCCATGTGGCTCCGGTTACTTCTAGAATTGTGTTGATTTTTGTTTTTTTCTGGCACAAAATGATCCAGGGAGATTCTTGGTTCAAAGTAGATTTTTAACTGATTTAAAAGGTCCTCATAGCCCCAGTGCCAAAATCTCAAAGTTCAAGGAATGATATATTTACTCAAAAACTTGCGGTTTTCAAATATTAACTGAGCAAGCCCTACACTAGATAGGCCAGTTAATCAAGGAGGTTGTCTTGGAGCTGCCCCTCGTTGGCTTTTTCCCCCCACTATCTTCCTGAGTTTTTAATGTCTTCTTCCTGATCCTCACAGTGTAGATCAGATTTTCTTGAGGCAGAATAAAACCAAGAGCTACAGCTGAAGATTTCCGAAGCTGAGTCTTCTCTGTGTGAGGGCAGGCCTGCAGTGTTTTATAAGCTTCGTGAAATGTTTTAAGATTTATGTGCATACTTAGGCTAGTGTTAAAGTTGTTTGTTAAGAATAGGAAAGTCATGAAAAGCACACTCTGTTAGTATTAAAACTTTGCTTGGTAGACAGATGAGAAAGGCCCAGTGTGTCTCAACAGGGGCAGTAAAATCTGGGAGAGTGTATCTGCCTCTGTTAGCATGTCATGACAAAAGAGAACTGTTCCACCTTCATAGAAGACCAGGAACTATATTATCTCTTCCGGACTGGTATTGCACACTCTCCCAAACCCTTAACCCTCTCTCTATCTTAGCTTCCAAAACAAACATGCATCAGCCACTCCTCAAATCTAAGTCCTGGCTGCTTTAAGTGTCTAGAGTTCTTAGAAAATACCTCTAATTGGGTGCACAGCTCAGTGGTATTTGCCTGTCATGTGCAAGGTCCTGGATTCACTCTGAAGCACTACCAGAACAAGCAAATGACACAGAAAGAACATAATCTTAGAAAAATCATGGAAAGCAGGTAGTTAAGAATGGTTAAGGTCTAAAAATTAAAGATTCAGAGTTTATGTTGTTGTCTAGCAGAATTGTAAAACACAGTTTTGATTATTTAGAGAAAGAGATGAGGGCTGGGCATCATGGCACATGCCTATAATCCCAACACTGAGGAGTCTGAGGCAGGAGGATTATGAGTTTGGCCACCCTGTCTCAAAGGAAAAAATAATGGTAAGGATCGGTATGTAGCATATATGTGCTAAGGATTATCCATCTCCACTTACTCTCATTTCTTTTTTTATGGAGGTATTGGGCATATATATCAGGTCATTATGACAGATAGGACATGCCTTAGTCACACATTTCACCCCTCCCTCCCTCCCTCCCTCCCTCCCTCCCCTCCCCTCCCCTCTTGAGATAAGATAGATCTTGCTGTGTAACTCTAGCTGGTCTCCAATTTGCAATCCTTTTGTCTTACTCTCCGAAGTGCTAAGTCTACAAATACCACCACGCCCCACAATATGTGTCTTCCTTTCTTAAGGTGGAAAATGGGGGTTGAACAGCTGTATAGATAAAGTCTTATTTCTTAGACCCAGAGAGCATCCAAGATCATCACAGTGATGTCAGCCTTGAGCAGGGTGCCAGCAGTGCCCTTTATAAGGGCACTTGATACAGCTGGGGAAAAGCTCTTTACTAGAGATGGACTACTAAGGACTAAAAAGTGATAATCCTACAGTTCTTGAAGCACTGCAGTTAGTGATTAAAAGCAGAAATTCTGGAATCTGACTTCCGACAATTTATTGGAGCACTGTGTACCTCAGCTTTTCTTCATTCAGATAAGAATAAGAACATTTATAGGGCTGTTGAAGATATTGAAGGATGATAATTCAGTAATCCAGATGAAGTGAGTCGCATAGTGAATTGCATATCTTCTAACCATGTGTTGTTGCTGTGGCTTTTACTATGACTATTTTCAGCATTGCTATGTACATTTTTGGGTTTGTGTTTAAATTCATGTCCAGCATAAGGTTTTGGATGGAGTCTGGAAACTGAACAGTTGTTTGAAAGCACTCGGTATGTTCCACCTTATTGTATGCCAGGACTTGATCCATACCGCCAGGGTAGTAAAAAGTAGGCATGGCTACATTCTGGCTTCCATACAGATCGACAAGTTCTCTATTTTGACATGTACTTTCCTTAATGAAGCCATAGGTCCTCCTGGAACTGGGATTTAGGAGAGCTTGTTCTTGGAATAAGAACTAGTTTTACTGGTTTGATCTTGGGCAAGTAGCCTAACTTAGTTCTTCTCCCTAGAGTTCAGTTTTACCTTTATTTTACCTCTTTTTTGAGAATACGTGTGTATATTCATTGTAGTGACTGGGGTTGCATTGGTGGGCAAAGGGACTGCTACACATTCTACAAAGCACAGGCAGTCTCTACAACAAAGAGCTATCCTTCTAAAATGTCAGTAGTGTAGAGGTTGAAAACCCTTGGCTTACTAGTCCAGTGTAGGTGTTTATTTGGATATTCATCTTTGCTTCAACAGTTATTGCCAGGGAGTTTCAAGTAGTTTTATGGAAGAGTCTTTGAGAATGAGTGCACTCTGGAGTAGAATGCACATTTTTTGTTGTCAACAGTATGGTAAACTAGCATTTGCTTCATTCCCTCCAGGAATGCATTGCTGCAACTCAGAAGTCAGATAAACATATGCTGAAATCTCAGCCCTCTCAGCTTCTCTGCTGTGTGATTTGAGGCAAGTTTCACTTTATCAGTGAAAACTAAATCCCTATTTCATAGGATTTGGAGGAATAAACAGGGAATATGTGTGTGTGTGTGTGTGTGTGTGTGTGTGTGTGTGTGTGTGTGTGTGTGTCTGTCTCTATATAGAGACACACAGAGTATGTATGTAGCATAGTACTAAATGATAACATTTTTATGTTTTGGGGGATAATGGAATTGAGTGGTACTTAGTAAAATGTGAGATTTAGAAAGAGAATAGAAAAGGAGATTAAAAAAACGAAGGACTCTTGCCTTTTCTTTAGAAAGGATGTAGTCTCTGAGAGATAAACGCCTTGGGAGATGTTGCTTTGGGAGATCCTGTAGGAGAGGATTACAAGAAGCACTCAGGAAAGGAGGCAGTTAAGTTGTGTAAAATTAGTCTAGATCTCACCAAGAAGGAACTTTTTGTTTTGGTGCTGGTTCTGGGGTTTGGGCTCAGGGCCTGGGCCCGGTCCCTGAACTTTCTTATTCAAGGCTAGTGCTCTACCACTTGAGCCATAGCTCCACTTCTGGCTTTTTGGACTTTCCTACATGGGCTACCTTCAAATCATGATTCTCAGATCTCATGCTCCTGCATAGCTAAGATTACAGGCATGTCACTGATGCCTAACAATATTAGTTTCTTAATACTTTTCAATGTCTTACGACATAACACATCCAGTCCAGTGCAAGGTGTCTGTTTTGTCATTGTAAGTGACTCCTGTGCCCTCTCAGCCTCCCTCCTAAAAATAAAGCAAACCAAATATATCTGGAGAGCTCCATGAGCCCTTAGTTGGTCCCCTCTACTACCACTGCAACCTATAGCATCCTGTGGTTTATCCTTAAGAGTGAAGGGTGTGACCGTTGTATGTGATGGGAGTTTGATGGGAAATTCCAGTGATCAGTCAACCCACTGTCTACTCTGTGCAGGGGAAGTGTTTCATAGTTCTGCTTGCTTTCCCATTAACAGATAATTCTCTGGCTTAGGAAATGGCTGTTGCTCATATTGGATCTTTGTAGCTAGTGATTTGAATAATGGGTTCACTTGTAGTTTTCTTTCTGACGGTACCTGCTACATTTGAACTAAATTGTGGAACCCTGTACTACAGTGTGATTTGAACCAGCAAATGGAGCCAATGCCAGTGTCCCTCTCTCCCGCAACTTGCCTCTCTGTGTATGGGCACCTGGAAATCTCTGGAGTGGTGAGGAGAACTCACACCTGGCTTGTCACAAGAATGGTGGAGCCCTGGGAAGCATTGTTGCCATGGTGTTAGTGGCATGCATAGTGGCAGTCAGAATATATCTGGGAAACATATCATGCAGACTAAGTCCTGTGAGCATTTGGGGGACCTTCACTAGGTTAATGGTTAACCTCATTTCACTCTCCTGATTATACAGAAAAAGACGGTTATGTTGTACCTCCATGGCTGCAAAGTGTACCCATGTTGTGCAGGTTGAGGGATATTGGCAGAAAGCGTATTCCAACAGAAAATCCTGAAAATGGGTAAAATCACATTTCTCTATAGAGTCAGAAGCCAAGAGTTTCATTTTAACGCCAAGTTGGAAGTCAGGCTAATAATAAAGTTAAAGAAAAATGAGGTAAATTCTAATTTAAAATGATACCAATGGTTACAGCTCTTGAGATCTGATAGATGAGTTCTTTCTGTTAAGTACAATAAGCTTGCTTTGGTCTTGGGTTTCTTACACCTGGTTTTGACTAAGTATGGTCAAGAAACAATCAAAACAAATGTCAAAAAACATCAACACAAAATTAAAATCCTTGTGTGTACAGTATACAGCTCAGTTGAAGAGAAGAAACTCTCAATCCTTTATTATTGCCAGTGTTTAAATCATTGTGTGATCTTCTGGTGTTAACTTTGTGAAAATACAGTATGTCTCCCAAAATAGCAAATGGTGCCTCCAGAGCCAGTGTACCTAATTTAAGTGCTAGAGTGAAAACTTAAGATACGTTGAAAGGTGGCATGTCTTTAGCAGAAGTTAAGAAGTGCTATAGAAAAATGAACCAAACATTGTACCATGGTAGAATGCTCGACTCCATACATTCTGAGCATGCAGTTTTTCCCCAACAGTTGTGCTTGGAACCATATGCCTGTGGGTACCAAGGGTCTACAGTGTATTCCATCACTTGGTTTTCTCAGATGTGGATGAGACTAGAAATTACTATGTGCTTATGTGTTTGCAGGCTGCTTATATATTTACAAGGCCCTGAACCACAACTTTGGCAGTATATGGTTATCAAAATCTCATGTTCTGGACTGGGCTGAATCAACATTTAAAGATAAAAATAGATTTCTTGACATTTTTCTAGTGAGTGTACCACTAAAAGGCCCAAACTCATTCTAGACTGAGAAGATACAATGACATTTAAATCAAATGGAACAATATTCTCCATTACGTATTGTCACAAGTCTTTATGTTTACCATTGTTTTTGAACCATTTAAGCTTGGCATTTCATGAAGTTTTTTTTTTGGTCATGGAGCCTGAACTCTGGGCCTGGGTGCTGTCCTTCAGTTCTTCAGCTCATGGCTAGTGCTCTACCATTTGAGCCACAGGGCCACTTTCGGCTTTTTCTGGTTACGTGGTGCTGAGGAATCAAACCCAGGGCCTCATGCATGTGAGGCAAGCACTCTACCACTGAGCCACCTTCCCAGCCCAATTTCATGAATTTTTTAAAGATAGGATGTGCATATGCCCTTCTTTCTTCTGGTCTGTATTTCCCTGTGAACTGATTAGCTTCTAGCCAGATGTGATACGTGTGTCCTTGTAATGAATGCATCGCACAAAGCTATACAAAGTGAGTAGAGAGATAGTGATATAGTGACTTTCAGGGTAGCATTATAATGTGGCTAAGGTTACTAACATGCTACTCGGAAAGGACATTTTTTATAGAGAAATTTAGAGAAATAAAACCTGGAGACTGGAGCAGGAGAGCAAGTTTGAGAGGTTAGCTTGGTTTGTTCACAGAGAAGTTACTCTGTCCCATTAGAGTAGCAGCAGATTTCTTCACATATCATGCTTATGTTAGGTCTGAGTGTTTGAAATCTGACTAGGTTCCATACTTGACTTAGAAAATGGGCTTGCCCTTATCAGTGAGCTGTGCTGAACCTGGTACAGGGCACTCAGGAAGCCACACACAAAAAATATTCTGTTCCACACTTACTATGTATCCTTTTGTTTATAATTCAGCCTCCTCATACTGAAGCTGTGCTCTTGGGAGATACACTGATCATCAGATACAAGCAATATACTTGGCTTTGTTTTGCACACCAAAATATTCCATTGGCATTTTAATGCCACCTTTAGTGTGATTAGCATGAACATTTTCTGATCATCATATTTATGAATTTGCAATAGGAAAGGCCAGTCTTGAGTGATGGTGAGTCTACCAAGAAGATATTGTCCTCCAAGGGCCAGCTGGCTTTCCCAGGATTGTTTGTCTTCATTATGAGCACACTTCTCTATCTGAATTGCAACACAGTGTGATAACCAGTGGAATACTGTAATACAGTTATTTTTTTTAAATTCCAATTTAAAAAATGTTGGGAAGAAAATGAATATCACTGAATGTTTATCCTGAAAATGTGGTGTTCCGTTCTCATGTAAACACGAGTAAAGCAAACTAGATTACATTGTTGTAGTTACAATTACAAGGTAAACTAACTCCTACTTAGCTAGTTGCATATCCCGTAATTCCCATGTAAACTGCACAGTTACCAACTACACAAGTCCCTAATCAAAGCAATTTGAACCCAGAATTTGGTAGATTTTTAAAAAAAATTTTAGTGTGGTAAAATAAAATTGCTAAGATTCTTAGAGATTTGTGGAGTATACTTTTTATTTGGATTTCAGGAGAATAGATTTTCTAAAAATTCTTGGGTATTTGGGTCCCAGAAGCTGTGGTATATGTTTAAAGCTTTTATAAGACCATCTTTTTAAGATTATTATTCCACTGATGAAATTGCTTCCTGAATTTCTCTACTGTTGAATGTAAATGAATTTTGAACTCTTTGATAAGTATTGGTCTTGAGACCTGAGGCTCCCCTCCTTAGATTGACTTTTAGGAGCAAATGCTCAAGACAATTAGGAACCTGATTCATTTGCTTTAATGTGTCCATGTAAAGGTCAAAGTTATGAAATTGAATCTTTCTAACCTTGAAACTAGCCATCAGCAGTCTATACCAAGGGAATGCCTTTTAGCTACGGCAGAGCCACAGTGGAAAGAGATGTGTCCAGTGAAAACCATGTATCCCCCGTGAGACCCCCAGGAAATCCTCTTGGGGAAGAGGGTGAGGGATGGATTAGGGAAGTTCCATAGGGGATAAGTAGGGGACTATTCCCCGTAGGTTGAAGAATAGAAAAAATAAAGCAAGTATCCCGAGATCAGTCTTTTTAACACAGCATCTCTTCTTATTAGGCCTGGACTCTGATCTCTGCTAGACTGTTGCCATCAGAATGTTCCCCCAATCCCTTAATATTTAGGCTACCATTGTGTTCAGATGAGATTATTAAGAATTTCTTTACCGGGATATCGAGATTGTGAGCTTGTGTGTGTGTGTGTGTGTGTGTCTGTCCATGTGGTGTGAATTCAAAGCCTGGTGTTGTCCCTGAATTTTTTCAAGGCTAGAGCTCTACTACTTGAGCCACAGCTCTACTTCTGGAGTTTTTTGGGTGGTTAATTGGAAATTTCTTGCCTAGGCTGGCTTCCAACCACCATCCTCAGATCTTAGTCTCCTAAATTGCTAGGATTACAGGTGTGAGCCACTGGCACCTAACAGGATAGGAATTCTTATATTTTAAAGCTGCTAATGGAATGAACAAAAGAACTAATAATACACATTGCTTCTCTGAGCACACATTCATTTTTGCAAAGCACAGAATACTTGTAGCAGTCTAAGTCCTTAGTAGGATAACTTCTGTTATATGGTTGCTGTCCAGAATAGTAGCCACAGGCCACATGCAGACATTTAAAGTAGTTAAAATTAAAAATCCCATTTCTTGGTTGCACTAACCACATTCTAGGTGATGGGTAACCACATGTGGCTAGTGGTTATTATATTGGGCATAATACTTGCATGCTCTCAGAAAGTTCCATTCAACTCTGTGTTATACTTTGGCTAAATAAGGGAATTTCTTTTCTTAATGAACTTTCTTATAAATAGGAAGATAATTCATCCAGAAGTTCAGCTTAAAAGAAAATATTGTTATTGTTTTCATATGAAATGTTTTTCCACATGCTCCTGTAGTAGGGGCTTAGTTGCCAGATTGTGAGCTTTGGGGAAGTGACCTTATCAATAGGTAAATCCCTTGATGGATTCATAATATGATAGGAGGTGTTATAATGTTGGGCCTGAGGCCTACTTGGAAGAATTAGGTCGCTGAGGATGGGATGGGAAAGATTGTCTTATCTCTTCCTGGTTTCTATGAGGTGACTAGCCACTACCACACATTCTTGCTGCTGTGAGGTTCTGCCTCAATACTGGGACACAAACACAGACTCAAGTGACCACGGATGGAAACCATGAGCCAAAGTAAATCTTCCTCCTTTAAGCTGTTTCTCTCTAGTATTTGTCAGTGACAGAAAGTCTGACTAACAGGTATCAAATCATTGCCTCCACTTTAAAGGAATTCTTACATAAATCCAAACATTTCACCTTTAACTCTGGCTCTTTCAGACCAAATGAAGGTATATTATTTTAGGTTTCTTCAAGTTTATATTTGAATCTTAGAGGGCTTGATGGTAACATTCTGTTCTTTTTTTAAAATTTTATTGTCAAAGTACATAGGGGCTACAATTACATAAGTAAGGTAGTGAGTACATTTCTTTCTTTCTTTTCTTTTTCTTTTTTTTTTTTGGTTGGTCACGGGGCTTGAACTCTGGGCCTGAGTGCTGTCCCTCAGCTCTTCAGCTCAAGGCTAGCGCTCTACCACTTGAGCTATAGCGCCACTTCTGGTCTTCTGGTGGTTTATTGGAGATAAGAGTTTCATGGAATTTCCTGCCCGGGCTGGCTTTGAAGCATGATCCTCAGATCTCAGCCTCCTGAGTAGGATTACAGGCATGAGCCACTGGTGCCCGGCAGTGAGTACATTTCTTGTCGAACTTATTACCCCCTCCCTTATTTTTCTTCCACTTTTTCTCCCTCCCCCCCCCTCAAGTTGTACAGATCATTTCCAACATATTGTCTTATGAGTGTTACTGTTGAATTGGTTCCCGCTTTGTCCTTTGTCTAACCATTTTGTTGTTCCCCTTCCTGTCCCTAATTCAGATTAACTGTATATACATTACCCAAGGTACCAAAATCAAATATCCCCTGTCACCAACAGGGGATAAACCATAGGGGGAAAAATACCACAAAAGAAAAAATAAATCACATAGTACATTAAAGACAACAACAAAGGAAAAACCTCTTCTAACTGGCCAATAAGAGCCTTCACAGGGCAAGAGCAGAAAAGGGGAATCTACTTTTGTTTGTAATAAAAGAAGTTCAGTGAAGTAATTTCCTCCGGTGGTGGTGAAGCAGGAAGCTAACCAGGACACATTGAAGTAATCAACAGACTTGAGATTGAAAGTAACCAGCAGATTAGCAATGCAGGCAGTCACAACCATTCCCAAGCTGCAATGACAAATGGAGGAGGCTGATAGTAGAGCTCCAGGCAAGAAAGAGCTGAAGCCACAGAAGAGAGAGCCAAAATGTTGGCAGAAGTAAGGTGAGAAATGCTCCTGGCAGCTTGACCATTTCTCCTTCAGAAATGCAGTTAAGCTTTTTTTGTGTGTGTGTGATACATAATTTGGAAGAAGTTAGATAATTTAAGGCCATGTAACCGAAATTCTTGCACTCCTTTCTATTTGTGGACATTGCTAAAGGGCTGGCAGGGAAAGGGAGTGTATCAGAAACCACATAGTAGTTTGCACAGGGAAAGTTTGACATAAAAATTATTAATTATATCCAGAGATTGGATCTGTGTTTAATAAGAAGAACACAGAACTCTAGAAATAGCCATGATAGAGAACAACCACCTCCTGTAGGACTGATATATGATAGAGTACCTAAAGAAGAAACCAAACTCCTGTGATCCAAGTCTTGATTTAGACCCTGTAGAGTGCATGGATGCCTTAGCAGACTGCATCAATACAAAATGATTGTGGTGCCACACCATTGGAACTTGCTAACAGCCAACCTTCTGTAGCTTATCCAACTATCCTTTGTAAGAAGTCAAGGAAAACCATCACAAGGAGAGATTTGCTGGAGGCATTCTACTTCCAAAGTGTTGAAGGCAGGTTCTAGAGAAACTGTACATGCAGGAGCTTGTTGAGTATGATACTAGTACCAGGAAGACAAATTTCCTGTCTTCCACAGTGTCTCTCCAGCTACTGACAGAACATCATGACAACTATCGAATGAAAAAAATACCTAAAGGGCCTAGATCAGTTTTTGTCAATCAGGCAATTAGAGGTGAATTTGTATCTGAAAGGTAATAATAAGTTAATAACTGACATGAAGAATCCCTTCTTCCCAGGTTTTGTTTTGCTTAACCAGGCAATTTCATATAGTGCATATATTTTTGTGTGGGTTCTCCCTAGTGATACTTCATTATTTCCCTTAGATTTGAATATCTCGTGATTTTATTCCTGTGTCATCCATATAGTGAATTCTCACTGAGGGACTGTTGAGGGTAAAATTTCTTAGTTTTTTTTTAATTGTTGTTAAATCAGGAATTAGAGCTGCATTTGTGAAATGTCATGAAGCTAGATGACAATCCAGGTTTCTTGTTTAATGATATGAAGATTCATAGCACAATTGAGTTATTTCATGTGAAATAATTCAGTTTGAAATTTCATCTCTTAAAGTTGATATTTGCCAACAGATTTGTCAATACTTTGTCTCAGATTATGACTTGATTTGTGCAAGGTAGGCTTTTTAGTTGATTTTGTGAGTACATTTCTTTACTGTTTTATGGGTTGAGATGATATGAGTACATTTCTTACTGCTTTCTGGATTGAGATGATAGCAGTTGAAGATTGATTTTCCTCCAGGTTGTTTTCCACATTCCACAGCTTTGAACTGCTGGATTTCTTTGTGTCATTTTGCTCCATAACCCCATACAATGCATAATTTATTATATTGTTTCCAATGTTAGAAAAACAGCTTTATTCTTGAACCCATGTTGATATTCAGTCTATATTGCCTTCTTTTTTCTAGTTCAGGTCTTTTGTGTTGTATAGCTTCATCACAACTTTCCTTGAAAGCTTTAAACTTTTTAAGTATGTGTATATGTATGTATTTTGTAGTTTTTGATTAGATTTTTATTGACAAACAATATACAACAGAAAGAGATTGATATCCATAATCTTTCCGTCGGTTAACTTTGATAAAAATAAGTAAAAGCAATATTTGAATATTTACTTCGGAAGAGAAGGAAAGGCCAGGAAAGTAAATAGTTTTTGGGGGACACATTACTGTACTTTTCCAGCTCTTTGGTTTTTTAATTTTTATTTTTATTAAAAAGATTAAGAAACAAAATGCTTAAATAAGGATACAGATTGACCCATTGTAACAATGTGATGTACAAGACACTTTGTTGAAAACCAACTTTACAACTTCCGGGTGGGTGGGGGAGGGAGAAATTGATGTGGGGAGGGAAGGGGAAAAACAAAGGAGGAGGTAACAATGCTCAATAGGAAATGTACTCATTACCTTACTCATGTAACTGTAATACCTCTGTACAGTATTTTTACAATAAAAGCATATATATGTATATAATAAAAAGATTAAGAAAGTATTCTCCTAAAAAAAGTGATCTTTCCTATTCCTGCATATCAGTGGCATATGTGGCAGCACAATATTCCATTAAATGGATGTACAATAATTAATTTCATCATTACCTTTTTTTCAAGATAGTTAATAGTTGTAGCATTGTGTGTGTGTGTATGTGTGTGTGTGTGTGTGTGTGGCTATTGGATTAATTCATTATAGTTCCTTTACAAACGTCAGTGGCAAATCTTGGTGGCATACGTGCAGATTACAATTCTAATATCAGGAGTACTAGAGCCGAAAATAAATGAATTTGAAAACTTCTTGACAAATATCACCAAATTGTACTCCAAGATGTGTATTTTATTTTGTTCATGATTTGTCCAGAATAACTGTACACTTTTTAAAGAGTACAGTGATGTTTTGCTGTATGTATTTGTAATAGTCAAATTCAGGTATCTGCCATGCCATGTATCAGTCCTTTTTGGTTAAGAACATTCAAGAATTTTCTAGCTATTTTGAAATACTCAATACAATATTGTGAACCAAAGTTGTATCTAACCTATACCCCCCTTCCCCTCTGGCCCCCTTTAACATTGTCTATCTTTCTTTAAAATCTCTCTTTATCTTATCTTGTTTATCTTTTATTCTGATTAAGGTTTGGCATCTTTGGTAGGTTCTTTATCCATTAGACTAGTCTATAAATTGCCTTCAATTTTTATCTTCAGTTTTTATCTTTCCCAATTTTCCTTTTTTTCTTCTCCAGACATTCTTATTTTTATCATATTAATAGGTATGAGCATATTCTAACTTTGGGGAATAAATCTCACTTCATATGCATTGCAATTATTTTCCCCATGTTATCTTAAGGCTTTTGACTTTTTTTTGTTTTTTGTTTTTTTTGGATCCGGTTGTGGGGCCAGAACTCTGGGCCTGGGTGCTGTCCCTCAGCTCTTCAGCTCAAGGCTAGCGCTCTACCACTTGAACCACAGCGCTACTTCTGGCTTTTTTTCTTTCTTTCTTTCTTTTTTTTTTTTGCTTATGTGGTGCTGAGGAATCGAACCCAGGGCCTCATGCATTGCAAGGCAAGCGCTCTACCACTGAGCCACCTTCCCAGCCCCAATTGAGGTGAGTTCTAAGATAACAGTATATTGTTTTGTCTCATTAATGTAATAAAACATTGAGTATGTGAATAGTTCACTTGTACCAAATATTGTCTGGTTAGACTTCTCTGTGTTCATCTCATTATCTGTCTAGACTGGCCAAACAGGTAATCAGGTCTGTATCCCTTATTGAATAGTGTTAGAAAAACTTGATTAAGAATGGATTTCTGTCCAAATTCCTTCAAAAAACATTTGAGAGCATTTTAATTTGCAATTAAGTTTACAAATGGCTTATTATAGTTTATGTAAAGAACAACTTAAACCAAAATCCAGGAAAACAGTAAACTAATTCCTTTCCCCCCCTTTTCTCTTAGCAGAATAGTTTGTTTGTTTGGTTTTTGTTGGTCATGGACCTGAACTCTGGGCCTGGGCACTGTCCCTCAGCTCTTCAGCTCAAGGCTAGCACTCTATCACTTGAGCCACAGCGTCACTTCTGGCTTTTTCTGCTTATGTGGTGCTGAGGAATCAAACCCAGGGCATGCATGCAAGACAAACATTCTACCACTAAGCCACCTTCCCAGTCCCAGCAGGATAGTTTTTTAAATAAATATTTTTTATTGTTATTATAAAGTTTGATGTACAGAAAGGTTACAGTTTCATAAGTCAGTTAATGAGTACATTTCTTTTTGGACAGTCTCACCCCTTCCTTTACTCTCCACCACTTTTTCCCTCCTGTCCCTGTCTACAAGTTGTATATAGTTTATTTTCAACACAGTAGGCACTGCTATTTCATTTGTTTCCCCTCTGTTCCTTCTTTATTTAAGTAGCACCATTGCAGATTTTAAAGATTGACAGACACTTCAAATAACCTGTCCTTCTATACTTTCATACATGTAGAAAGCCTGTTAATAGTATCCCATAAAAGGCTACATTATTGTGTAGCCTTATCATATGACATTACTATTCCTTGAAAGTGACAATAAATCTTAATAGCTAGTAAGATTAAGATCTCTTTTTCTTTCCATTTGACCTGAGCTGGAACATCTAATGGTTTTGTTTGGTCTGTATAGTTTCATGAAGGCAATTGGCTCAATTAATTTGAATTTGCTGAAATGAAGGTCTACAACAGGAAAAGTAGATTTGTTTTTGAGAAAGCTAATGATGAGCTTTGACTTCTGTTTCTTTCTGGACAGTAGTATTCAGTAAAAGATAATTGGACTCAGAACATTAGAGAACCTACCATTGTTGCTTTGCCAGTGATTGTGGCGCTTATGAAGCAGCCATTTCAATGCACACTGAAGAAATAATTGGTGAATGATGCCATTAATTAGGCTTTTGACCAGACAAATTTATTGTAGTTTGGTAATGGCAATTTTCTAAACAGTATGCTGGTGGGGGTTTGGGGGGAAGGTAATGGTTTAAATGTCTGCCAAAGGAAATCTTACAAAGGATATCTTGGGTCCAGTAGTTTTGTATCACTTTAATCCAACTTGCACCTTGAACTTTAGCTTATAAATCAAGTTGACTAAATAAGACTGATGAAATTCATTTGTGTATTTGTTTTTGACCTTTTTATGGGAGGCTAAATGAATAAGACAGTGGAATCAACTTTGAAAAATGAGTTTCTGGAAGTAAATGCACTTATGATTTGTTATGCTCAGGACTAGTCAGAGGGGAGGTCTTGCTGCTTTGAGAAAAACAAGTTGGCCTTGGAGAAACAAAACAAATGAAAAATAGGATTCTAATAGCAACTATGAAAATGTAAAATGTATATTTAAAGAACATTGCAGAAGCTTCTGCAAGGTGTAAGCTTCTGGTTAGATGGTGTAATGTTTTGGTTATTGACCTTATGGAGGAATGTTGCATTCTTCCAAAGAATAGAAACACTTGAGAATCAATCAAACAGAGGATTTACAGTCAGTGGAAAATAGACTTTGCTGTGTTTGGCTCCCATTGCTGCCATTCATTGGTAAGTGTACAAATGGAAATTTCTTGCTTCAAACATTGTTGGGTTTTTATTCGTTATTGTTGTTTTTGTTTGTTTGCTTTGGTTGAACTCTTGGCCTCACATTCTCGCTTGGCTTTTTATTCAAGGCTGGTGCTCTACTACTTCTAGCTTTTTTGCTTAGTAATTGGAGGAAAGGGTCTCACAGATTTTTTTCTGCCAGGGCTGCCTTTGAACAATGATCGTCATATGTCAACCTCCCGAGTCACTGTATTACAGCTCCTACCTCCAAAGAATTTGAAAAATAAAAAATAAAAATTTGGTACATAGCAGTTAATCAGCAAACATGTTTTTCCTTTAAGATGTCTAGTATTGTGAAGATTAAGATGGTGGCCACTGGCAAATATTTTCAGGAACCAAGTGTGCATGGGGACACAGGCCAATGTAGAAAGAGCGAGGTAGATTCTTACTCTATGTTATTAGAATCTGACCATTAGTGATTTCTTTTTATTACTGTCTCAAATTGACCCTAGCTTAGGTTGTATATCTCAAGGCAAGGCCACAAATCCCATTGAGGTCAATTATTAGGTAGAAGTGTTTATGTTGCAACATTTGTGTTTCAGGAGTCTCCTGCCATTGGTCTGGTCACACATTAATTATCGCCATTGTAAGGCAGCTCAGTTGCTGGGCAGCGAAGTTGTAAAGTTGGTCACAATACACTGAGCTAGGCCTCTGGAGAGTTTCCTGCCCAGGTGCTCTCCGGCCTTGGTGTGGCCTAGAGGGAGTTTCGCTACATCAGTATTGGCCCTAAGATAGGATCTGAGAACTGTCTAGACTTCAGTTTGCCTGGTGAATTCTGCTCACTAAGTGGTACTGCACGTGTTTTTATACTTCTAGCTTTTCCCCTTCAAAATTAAAGCACTTTCCATGTTTCCTTTCTTACTAATAAGGTATTGTACACGTGAATGAAAACTAACAGAGAAGCATACTGAGTGGTGATATCTGTATTGTACCTTGAATATATAATATGCTTGATCTGCATAAGCCATGGTACAGGTGTTTAATTGTTTTTAATTTGCAAAGGTAGAAATCTGCACCACAGAATGGTGGAATAGTTTGTTTGAAGTCTTATAGTAAGCAACCAGAAGAGCTAGGACTTAAGTCTAGGCAGTCTGGCTCCAGAATCTCATGACTACCATACTGAATTTTTCTCTATGGACAGTTGTAGTGGACATAGTAAAACTGACATGCATATATTCACCTTCCCTCATGACTGGCAACCATGCTAGTACCTTGGTGTTCACAAATGCAGCTTCTTTTCTTGCCCTTTTCTGCCCTATAGGGTCAAGCATAATAAATTTAGTGTTTATCCAAATATACACATAACACATTGTACATACATGGATAATCCATATGCATTTCTCAGATATCCTACTAATGTATGTGCATTATTCTATTAGGCACTTTTTTCCACTGTGTATACTAAACGTATTTCCCTATGTGTCATTAGGTATAATCACTTAAGACATTTTGTAATTGACTTCATATAGGGTTTACTACTTCTGTAGGATGGCTGTTCATAAAATATTGTTTCAAGTTTCACCATCATTTTCAGGGGTACATATATTTTATAGTATGAAAATATGACTGGGCGGGAAGGTGGCTCAGTGGTAGAATGCTTGCCTTGCATGCCTGAGGCTCTGGGTTCAATTCCTCAGCACCATATAAGCAGAAAAAGCCAGAAGTGACGCTGTGGCTCAAGTGATATAGTACTAGCCTTGAGCTGAAGAGCTGAGGGACAGCGCCCAGGCCCAGAGTTCAAACCCCATGACCACCAAAAAAAAAGAAAATATTATGATTTAATGAATTCCTTCTTTTAAAATTCAGATTATTAGAAGGTACAGGATGAACATTTCAAATCTCAGAATTTGAACACATCCTTATCCAGTTACTTTCCATTTACAAAGTTTAGATGCTTATCCTGTTATAAAAATCTTCATTGAGAGCCGGGCGCTGGTGGCTCACGCCTGTAATCCTAGCTACTCAAGAGGCTGAGATCTGAGGATCACAGTTCAAAGCCAGCCTGGGAAGGAGAGACTGTGAGACTCCTATCTCCAATAAACCACCAGAAAACTGGAAGTGGTGCTGTAGCTCGAGTGGTAGAGCGCTCGCCTTGAGCTGAAGAGCTGAGGGACAGCGCCCAGGCCCAGAGTTCAAGCCCCACTGCCGACCAAAAAAAAAAAATCTTCATTGAGGTACATTTTTCATAACATGAATCTTTTTCAGTGTGTGATTCAATATATATATATTTTAATTTGCTGTCCGCATGACTCCGAATGGTGTCTCCTCCTCTCCTCTCCTCTCCCCATTCACCATCCAGGGCCGCAGGAATACCAGGATGGGGGGAGTTGATGCAGTAATTTTTAGTAAGTATACTGAGTTCTACATTCAGCACAAAAGCCAGTTTAAGTCAATGAACCAATTATATATATATAATACATATGTTACATATATAATGTACAAGGGGTTGCAATTTAGCTTGTCCATTGCATCTTGATCAAAATCACCCCTTAGATCACTTCTGTGGCTCCCAGAAGTCCTCCTTACTCTGTTAGTTAATCCTCACTCCAACTCAGCCCCAGCCAACCATTCATCTGCTTTCTGTCTTGTGATTTGCTTCTCTTAGATATTTCGTAAACCCTGTCACATTTTAAGAATTGTTATCCACGAGGTTTTGTTTTGTTTTTCATTCTTCTGAATAATTTGGCCCAAATAATTTGGCTAGAATTGTTCATTCTATCAGGGCTGAGTAGTATCTTGAATAATGATATTTGTATTTCTTCATTTCACAGAGCATTTTTACACAGACACAAACTGCTTCTGATTGTAAGCCTTCCTCAGTAACACTTACATGTTAAAAATGAACTGTTGCCAGGTGCTTAGTGGCTCATGCCTATCATTTTAGCTACTCAGGAGGCAGAGATCTGAGGAGCTCAGTTCAAAGCCAGCCCTGGTAAGAAAGTACATGAGACTCTTATCTCCAATCAGCCAGCAGTAGGGTAGAAGCAGAGCTGTGGCATGAGTGATAGAGTGCCCGCCTTGAGTGAAAAAGTTCAGGGACAGCTCCCAGTCTGAGTTCAAGCTCCAGTACTGGTGCACCTCCCCCCCAAAACTGTTAAATGATGCTCAGCTTAATTATTACTTGTATTTTGTTGAGGTGGTCTTGTGCCTTGTGTCCACTTGGCAAATGCTACACCACTAAGCCACATCTATATAGCTCATTGGTATTTTTTTCAGGGATGCTTTCATTGTCACGGTTACTTCTGGCTGCGTATGTGAACTGAAAATGCACTGGTTTCAGAGAACACAGGTTATCAGGACAGAGCATGAACTTGCTAGAATCTTGCCCTGTGAGAAGTAACACGAAAACCTTCTTAGTGATAACATTCCACATCTGATTTTGATCTAGAGTATTAAATTACTTTGAAAAGTTACACAACTCATTTGGACTCTGTAGTTTCAAAACAATTAAAACTTTTAAATGATTATTTTTTTGCTAGTAGAAAGCATTTTAGATTAGAAAGCTATTCAAAAGTTTTTGAGGAGACTTTCATTTTGGTATTTAACAGTTCAATATCAGATGATACATTCAAGTTTTGAAGTCCTCCAATCATTCCAACAAGTAATTAGATTATACAGACTGGGCATTTATAGATCTGCCTAGAGTCTAGTTTTATGTGTTCTGTTCTGGTTTCCATTGAACGAATATATGCATATTACTTTTTAATTGTCATTTCAAGAATAATTAGTTTTCTTCTGCTTTTTAAGAAGCTCAGAGAGGATAGAAAAATACCCAAACAGCCCGGCCCGCCTCTCTTCTTGTTGAGGAAAAAAAATATGCAGGATGCTGTTAACTATATTTTAAAATGTTAACACACCAGTGTAAAGCTGGAGGATGGAAGAGAATGGAAAAATGTGTGCAGTAGCTCTTTGGCATGCATCTAGTAAACAGGAGGCAGCTCAGCATCATGTGCTGAAGGTGGACCAATAGGGTCAGCTCAATCCTGGGATGCCATGCCTCTTGGTGGTAGATTATATCAGCATCGGCCCTTGCTAGGTGCCCAAACTCATTTGTGTTTAGTGGCTTCTTTATAAATCAGTAATTACCACACAGGGGAGAAAATGCTTTCTTTTAGGGGAAGTAACAGATTTATCTTGACTACCTTTGAAACTTGACTGGTTGCTTAGGTAACAGCAGCTGCATTTGTTCATTTTTGGCAAGTGGGAAAGACAGCTTCCTTGATTTGTGTCATCTAAAGAGGAAAGCAAAGCAATATATAGCAATGATGCTGTGAACACAAAAGAGCCCCCCTCAATTTGTAGATGGGCAAGAAGATGTCAACATCTAAATACACTGACATTTTGTTCTTCTGTTGACTTTTAAAAACGGATGTTCTCTTTCATGAAAAGGAAGTGATCTGTACACAGAAGTGCACACAGTTGAGATGTTGGTAAAAAATCAAGTAACTGTATCTGCCTTGCCTCTTTCTTTTGGTTTGGTGTCATGACTGTTCCTTTTTCTTTAATAGCTAGATTGGGCCAACTGTACTTTGTCTTATCTGTGCTCTTCAGCATCTTTCTTGCTTCATTGTCCCTGTTTATAATATGAGATTCCAGACCATCTTGAATTTGGGAATGGCAGTATGAATAGACACCTGTGAAAAGTAGCCTAATTGGTCCCTATAGGACACCCTACTCTGAGTGACCTCTCAGTTTAGAGGTGCAGCAAATCATTCTGAAAGGGAGGGATGTCAGTAAAGATTGCAATTTGGGTCTCTAAATCTGGGTCTTAGGTAGTAATTTACTAGAAGCTAGTAGGTTAGGAGTATTCATCTAAGGAGAATGAAGAGACTTTTAATTTTACTCTATTAATTTTGAACAAATTTAGTAATATAAATTTGAATCTGGTGGTATGGGGAAATGAGCTCAGGACTTTGTGCCTGGCAGGCAGGCACTCAATATTGAAGGTACACCTTTAACCCCTTTTCCCTGGTTATTTTTCAGGTAGAGTCTCTCTCTATGCCTGGACTACTGCCCTTGTATTTGTGCTTTCTGTGTTGCTGGGGATTCCAAGAACCTGCCCCAAGCCATTGATTGAGGTGGTATCTGGTGAACTTCTTTTGCTCAAGCTGGACTCAAACCACAATTCCTTGATCTCTGCCTCCCAAGTAGCTAGATTTACAGGCTTGAGTCACCATAATTGGCTAATAATACAACTTTTATATTCACATTTTGAGTTCCCAATACTTTCTGCATTCTCGAGAACCTGTTAAAGGGTGGACCACTGATCTTCAAGTAATTGTGCATTTGTTCCATACATCTTTCTTTGTTACAGCCCTTGAGGTTGCTACTTTAGGGCGCCATGGGGAGGTAGAGACCCATCTACTGTTAAGCTACTTTTTAAAAATTCTCTTTTTGAGAGAATTTTGGGGCGCAAAAATTGGAGAAGGGAAGAAGTACTGAAAACCATTTGGGGAATGGAATAGGGTTGGTTGAGAAAGGACAAGCAGCCATAATTTGTGAGGAAACTGCTTTGTCTAGACTGTTTAATGCCTTGCAAGTCTCTCATTTAATCCTGTGAAGCAGGGAGGTGGTATCTGTGTTTTTATAAGAAAAGTGCTTTGAAAACATTATTAGTTTCCCAAAGTCTGAGTTTAGTTCTATGTGGTAACTTATTTGCTACAAGACTAACCTGTTCTTTGCTATCCCTGATTCCAAAGTATTTCCCCACTTATAGCCCAGAAGTATTTCTTGGTCTACTCTTAAAGTATTACAACTTACAGATACTGATTTTCTGAAATACAAACATCCTAGGAAGAAAAATATAGTTGGTAGTGTGAATTTGCCTTGGCCTCTTCTCTCCTAGGCTTCAAGCTGAGAAATCCCCAACTTCAAGTAGAGGACTGTACCTGGAAAGAAAAGAGAACAGAGCCAGTTGTTAAGTGTGGGCCACTGGAAACAGAACGGGGAAATCTAAGGTACTTAGGAATACTCTTCAAGAGATGGCCACTGTCAAAAGGGTAAGATTCTACCAAAGGCAAACATCCCCTGTTTATTTGTTACAGATTTACATGAAAGAAAGGAGAAAATGCAGTGAAAGGCTCCAGACCTTGGTTTTGTTCTTACTGTCAGTATAGTTGAGACCTGTTGTTGGGTGATTAGTTAATGGTAGAAATAGAAAATGATACCCCCCCACAAACATTAGAAATTAAATAATAAGGTTTTCCATCTCTTAGGTAGTGTCAAGTTTTCCTTTGAACCCTGGTCCAGTGATTTGTAACTGTTGGCATTTTGTTCAGACCACAACTGCAATCCCTCCTCTTCAGTATCTAGTTTTTTCATGTCTTTAAACTGGTACCCAAACATCAAAATTTTCAAAACATCTATTCCCAAATTCTTCTAAATTTTTAATGTCGCTTTTTCAAAATATTTAAGTTGTCTTCAATATTAATTTTATAACAATCTTTTTTTGCAAAGTCTTTAAAAATATCCAGTTTAGCTTTATAGAAATAGCAGCTCATATTCTTTCCATACTCGAATATCATTGACTCATTAATTAAATTAGGTAATGACAGAAACCTGCAGTAAACAGGTTTGGAAACAAATACAACTGTGTCTTGGTAAGCATTGCTCATGGCTGTGGGAGAGGAGGTGCTGAGCTTGTGTCAGCTAGTGCTAATGACAGGGAACAATTAGTCATCCATGTGCCTCTGTGGCTCATGAAGGGAACAACTGATCCAGGCTGAGGGGTGAGTAAAAATTGTTTGGGAGCATTTAAGCTGTAGAACTGTTTTATATTTGCTTCTTATTGCTTATAGGAACTATATATTAAATTAATCTCAGGGGCTCCATCAAAATATCTAACATAGTTTTTATTGTGAATTGTATCTTCAATTGTAAACATGCAGCATACTAATAACCACACTGCAATAGCCACACATTAGTTCTGTTAACTACCTTAACAGAAAAGGGCAGGCTCCTTTATAAAGAAAAGAGGTTACTAGGCTGGGAAAGTGGCTCAGTGGTAGAGCGTTTGCCTTGCATGCATGAGGCCCTGAGTTCGATTCTTCAGCACCACATAAGCAAAAAGAAAAAAGCCAGAAGTGGCGCTGTGGCTCAGGTGGTAGAGCGCTAGCCTTGAGCTGAAGTGCTGAGGGACAGTGCCCAGGCCCAGAGTTCAGGCCCCACGACTGACAAAAAAAAAAGGAAAAGAGTTTTACCTAGCTCCAGTGGCTCATGCCTGTACTCCTAGCTACTTAATTTAAGAGGCAGTCACATCATTAAGGTCAGTATTTTGTTTTTGTTTTTTTGGTCGGTCATGGGCTTGAACCTTGGGCCTGGACACTATACCTGAGCTCTTCAGTTCAAGATGAATGCTCTACCACTTGAGTCACAGCGACACTTCTGGTTTTCTGGTGATTAATTGGAGAAGAGAGTCTCACGCACTTTCCAGCCCAAGCTGGCTTTGTATCGTGGATCTTCAGATCTCAGGCTCCTGAATAGCTAGGATTATAGGCGTGAGCCACTGGCTTCCAGCAAGGTCAAGTGTTTTTACTGGTAAAAACACTGCTAAACAGTATGGTGTTGAATGAAAGCAAAAACCTGGGAAAAAACCCAGCTTACAGTGGGTGTAACAACTTAAAAGATAGAAGTCAAGGTTGACCTGTTTTAAGTTAGGCAATTAAAAGGAAGCTCTTTTAAAAAGTATGTTCTTTTTTATTGTTTATTTTGGTTACTTTTCTTTAACATAACCAAAGATGTATTTTTATTTCTTTCTTGTGATATCTTACATAAGAATTTGTCCAAACTTGTTCAGTGGTGGTAGAAAACTCAACGATATTGACAGTTAATAATATGAATGCAAAATAGCATTTCCAACTGGGTGTGAATCTTGAACAAGGCTGGACAATTCTGCTTTGTCTTTTTTCATAAATATGGTACAGATTGCATGATTGTTTCAGGGGAATGCTATTATTTACCCCACTTTGACTTTCACATTCCCAAGGTAGGAATGCATATAACTGGTGATGGGGATTTTGCTTTAGGCTATTTGAAAAAAAAAGAAACTTAAGGTGCCTGTACCCTGGATCTTCAGATTTAATCTATTTGCTAGATTTAGGCTGACATTTAGCTTAGAGGTGACCAAAGCAAAATTCAAACATCGCAGATCAAGCCAGGCAGTGGTGGCACACACTTCTGTATGCAGCACTTAGGAGGCAGAGGTCGGAGAATGTTAAGTTTGAGCCCTGGATAAAGTATACAATAAGACCCTGCCTCAAAATAAAGTCCAACAAGATTCAGATTACCCATAGATAGGAACTGGCCTGTTTCTAAGAAAAGCAAACTCGTTTTAAAAACTCAAAAGTGAAGTATACCATATATAATCTTTCCCATGAGCCTTCGCTTTTCTAGCTGTCTTTTATGGTATCCATAGAGACAAGAGGAAAGGTCAGGAGCCTAATGTTTGGCTACAAGTGCCTTGCTCTAGGCGTAAGAACTGAGCAATCAGTGTCCCTAGGATATATAAGATAAAAGGGAGTTTATCGGATGTGCAGGGTTTTTTTCTTCTTCTTTTTTTCTAGCATAGCAGTTTGAATTCAGGGCCTTCCTGCCAACAAAGTTTTGAAGTCATCTAGCTCAGCCAAAGCTGCTCTTACTTGAATCTCATTTGTCCATGTTTACCAACACAGTCTTTCACCTTTTTTGAGAGTAAGAGAAAAGGCTCACAGGCTCTGTAAATACCCTAGTCATTGTCCTCAGAATTCAGTGATTTCATCAATGCACTTAATCAATGGGGTACCAGTTCAGCAACCTAATGGAATTTCTAAGAATAGTGTCTCTTTCCTGACCTGCCTCCTTATCTGCTATTGTGGTATTTCTCAGGTACTTCCTACCTGTCTTGTCTGCTTCTAGATCTAGAAAAGAAATATGGAGTCAGGAAACACAGGATGAGTAAGCAAAGACAAACTATAGATCGATGTCTGTTTTCTCATTAAATGACTTAGAATGGCTAGAGAGAGCTCTTTGCTTTTTACTATCAGTCTGATGTAAGACATTATAGTAGATATCAGGATTTGATCTTTTTGCTTTTCTTTTCTCTGCTATTGTTCATTTGACCTGGTTTCTTTTCTTAGAGAAACCAGCCATAGGCTAGTGGGCAAAAGCCCTAGGGGCTGTGAGAGGAGCATGGTTAGGTTTGGGCTCTAGTAGTTGAAGGGATATTGTGTCAGTGGTCTGGTGAGAAGGTGATGATCTCCACCCATGTTGATGATGCCTGAGGTAGTAGAAAAAGCTGAGGATGGTGGCTCTTTGGCTTTGTGGTTGTGTGAAGTCATCAGACCTATTGTTTGATTGCATCCATATCCATCTTAAGTTCTTTGCTTTCGATTTTTTTTAAATTTTTCTAGTTGCCTTAAGTTTGTGTATATGTATTACTTTTTTAGACAATGGGATATATACCAGATTAAGTTGAACTATTTCATTAAGCAGTTTAAAATAAAGAGTGAAATGATAATCATATCCTTATCATTCAGTATCACACGCAGTTTTCTGTGATTCTTGTTCTTCTTTCATTCCCCTAGTTGGTTCTGGAGAGGACACTGTTTTAAAGCAGATATATCTTTTTTTTAATTTAATTTAATTTTATTTGTGAACATACTGTACAGAGGGGTTACAATTACATGGGCAGGATAATGCGTACATTTCTTACCAAGCATTGCAGCCTCCTCCTTTG
>NW_012267250.1:2604287-2648128 GCF_000151885.1 Dipodomys ordii
TGTTTCTTTGGGCCTGGCTTACTTCACTTAATATAATTTTTTCCAAGTTTTTCCATTTCCTAACAAATGGGGCAATGTCATTCTTTCTGATGGAGGCATTAAAGCAGATATATCTTACCATCCTAGTATTTTGTTCCAATACTCCAGTACTTTAGTCTCACGTTTGTTTTGCAATTATTTACTTCTTGTTGACTTGCATTTTCCTCGGTTTTGAATAACACCTGGAGTGTGTGTTGCTGGTACTATACAGGTACACCCTTCTAGTGGCCTTACCTTTGCATGGTCCTGGGTGGTCTTGTCCTCACAGACTCTGAGGGTCACTCTCCTAGTTAGTATTCACTTCTCAGTTACTTGTAGAATCCAGAAGTGTGACTGCTGCCTCTTCTCTCTGAAGGCATTACATGAAAGCATTTATTGAATGATGCTGTGTTCAGAAGGGGTAGGCTCAAATCTAAGTCCTAATGACTTGTGTTAATGTAGTAAACTCATGAAGAAATCATGGCTTTGTTGGGGACAGGTTGCTCATGCCAGTAATCGTAGCTCCTTAGGAGGCTGACACCTGGAGAATTACAGTTGGAAACCACCTTTAGCAGAACAGTCCAGTAGACTCCATCTCCAAAGTGACCAGCAAAAGTGGCTCAAGTGACAGCCATTAGTGCTAGTCATTAGTAGGCAAGCCTAGGAAAAGTGTGAGGCCTTGAGTTCAAGCCCCAGTACCAGCCAAAAATAACAAAAAAGAGCCACTGGGGGAGAGTAAGAGTACAAAGACACGGTAAGGGATTAAATGTACTCAGTACCTGACTCATTTAATTGTACACCACCTTTATAATAACAGTAAAGTAAAATTTTAAAAAGCCATGGCTTTGAATAACAACTCTAGATAAAGGATACCACTAGATCCCATATTGTTTTTCTAATTACCTTGACAAATAACTATTCATATGGTCAGATGTTGGTGGCTCATGCCTGTAATCCTGTGTTCTCAAGAGGCTGAGATCTGAGGATCTTGATTTGCAGCCAGCTTACCAGACAAATGTGTTGAGTGTCTAATTAGCCACCCAAAAGTTGGAAGTGGAGGTGTGGCTTAAGTGATAGAGTGCCAGTCTTGAGCAAAACAGTCAAATAAGAGCAAGATGCCCTAGTACCTCACACAAAAAAGAAACTTGTTCATATTTCAAGTTCATATTTTATAAAATTGCATTTTTAAGTGCAGTAACAATCTGAAATATATTATTGTAGATTTTAAAGGTTTCTTTATAACTTATAGCCAAGTCTCAAAATAGCATTAGGAGGCAGGAGAAGTATTTTTACAAAGTATTAAAAAAGTGATCCAACCTTAGTTATGTGTCTCTTAGCCAATAAGGCTTTCTTTCTGGAATATATTTGAGTTGCTTTGTAATGAATTTTAAAACTAGAATGTACCTTGTTCCTTTATATTTCATGTGTGTTATGTCTGACAATGTTTGGGATGTTCTTACCATCTCTGATGAGGTCCTAGTGGTACTTGGGAAAGATGGTACTCTTGTTGATGTCCCTTCTGTGTCATTTGGTCCCTGACATTACTAACTCTGTCCCATGATACTTATTTCTACCACTGTCCTTTTTATGATTTACTACCCCACACAGAGGCTCTGATCATTGGCAGAGACCTTTACCTTGGTGAATCTGTGACTGCTGTGACTGAATGGAATTTGATCCTCAATCTCTGAAATATTTCCTGGTGACTAGAGATATTTTGACTCAGTAGGGAATGTTTTTGAAATTCCTCTCCCTACATAGAAATTTTGTTGCCAGCACCATATTGCCCAAATCCTTTCAAAGTAAGGAATTCCATAAAAAGATTTTTAAAAATCTAGACACAAATATTTTATCTATTTCAATTCCCCAAAGAAATAGAATGATTTGTTAGTATTTCTGCTTTATTCAGGAAATTATTGTTAATTTATGTAGGTTTTTTTTCCTCTCAAACGTACTTTATTCTCTTTGATCAGTTAAAATTGTCTTCTTGAAATATCTCACTTGCTGTAGGTTTAGTTTATAAAGTATGATTTATGCATTTGATTCAGGGACATCACAGATATTTATACTGCCAAATACTTTCAGAATAGAATTTAGTCCTAGTGCAGATATCTTAGCTATTACTTACTATTCAAGAAATTCTTCATGTCAAATAGGTTAAGATAGTTTCTGTTATGAAACTACTTTGGAAAAAGGAAAGGACAGCCAACTACAATGAATGGAAATAGGTATTAGAGAATATTTTAAACAATAGGTAGTACTGTTCTCAAATACACAATGTAGTCAGAATGGTTGATTAACCAAATATTGTCAAACAAAGGGTCTAGTTTTAATAAATAAAATAGATCTGAAGTTAGTATATTAGCAACATACAAATGATATAGCCCACACGATGATTAAATGTGCTTAGAAGCAGTTTTGGTTGTATGAAAATGTCCAATAAGATGTAGAGCTTCATTGGAGATTTTATGGTTCATGGGCACAGCCCAGCTGAGTTAGGCAGTTACAGGGAAGGGAAGGGACGTGCTTCCATAGGTGAGCTCAGAATTGCAGTGCTGGCCAGATCATCAGAGGACTTTTATTTGCAGAGCTGCACATATCTGCGTATATGTGAAGAGGGGTGGGGGTGGGGGGTAATGGACCAAACAAAAAGTGTAGAGACTGAATCTTTCACTTCCATTGAAAAGTCATTCTCATGGTGAGTTCACCTTTGCCAATATTTGCCTCAAGAGCTTGGGTAAATCACTGCTTTCGTGATTCCAGTTTGCGTATAATTTGAGACTTTGACTAGAATCTATGACTTTCAAACTGGGGTGCTTAATTCCGCCAGATAGGAGGTAGTAGGCAAAGATGTGTGAATTACTGGTTAAAACCATTTTTTTAATGTGCTAGGTTATTTGAGTAACTATTCACTGTCCAAATAGTATATTCAGAGTTAGGTTAAAATACATCTCTTATTTCCCATTCATTATGTACTATTTATTCATCACCTATTCTAGGCATTTGTTTTGGATTTAACAAGGACATTTTTCTCTTTTTTTTTAGTATTCAATTTAAAACAGTTCATACTGAGAGTATTACATTCATATTATTCAGAATTGAGACTATGAGAAAATATCAGCATCAAGTGTACCTACCACTTTTACCGCCCAGGCGGTAAAAGAAATGGTCTGGCTGTGCAATCCAGGCTTCCCTGGAATTTGCTGTGTAACACAGGGTGGCCTTAAACTCAAAATCCTCCTGCCTCACCACCAAAGTACTGGGATTATAGGTTTGCACTACAATACCCAACTCCTCTCCATGTTTTGTCAAATGATAGCATATAATATGTATGAATCTGTTTTCTTCCATTTTTCATTTAGATTCACTATGGAAGATACATGCTAAGCATATTGTTTTTAAATTTTAATATTTTATTCAAAATATCAGACATATAGCAGTATATTTCAGTGAAAAAAATATTGAAATATATGATATTCTATAGGTCTTCTGTACTTCAATATTCTTTTAGGATTAGAATTCTGTACCCATTTGGTTAAGTGTTTTGCAATTCCAGCACATCTCCAATTGTTAAACTCACATTTTTTTTCCCCAAACAGTCAGCATTAAGAACCTTCTCTTGTTTTCTACAGTTTGTATTATTTTATCATACTAATATTTTATAGCAGTAATAGTAATTATTTAATGACATAGTTTAATAATATGGCAGTACCTTAATTTCAGTACATGATAATATCATGTTTATATTGCAGTATAGTACACATTGTAGTGAGCATTTCGTGTTATATGTTAGTGTATTGACAGTACAGTCAATTGTATTTTCAAAATGTATTGAAATCTGTCCCAGCAATAGTAAATGCTCTTGTTTAACTATTAAAATGCCATGATGGGGATATTTAGATAAGCTTATTATTTCTGAATTAAAGGAAGCTTGCTTGCTGTATCCATTTCTTGAACTTTATAGACTTAATATTGTTTGAATGTTTTTGCAAGAAGACTATTGCTTTTTATGATGAAGAAAGGTTCTTTTTGAAGAAAAAGATAGTGTGAACAAAGTTGGCACAGACACATGGATTATTCATCAGTCATCTTTGATTCTTCAGATAGCTTTCCAGGCTTAAGATGCTCAGGACTGGGGAAGATGAGTGTTTGTGGAAGGCTTTTCTTGCTCTGAGATAAGCACTGGTAAAGGGAAATCACTGTAAGAATCCCTTAATCATACTTCTTTACCTTTGCCTCTGTGGTTAAGTGAGGGAAACTACATGGAGTATCATCCTAGGCAGAGTTTGTCCCCACATGTGGTTGCTACTTTCCTAAATGTGAGTTGTTCTCAGAAATCATCTGTGTGATAAAAGTAGATGGTACCTTGGAATAAGAAGGGCACACCAGAGTCAGAAAGGAAAGCTCTGCCTATTATAATTCTAGCTTGCAAAGAAAACTATTCTCGTCTCCCAGCTTATGGAAGAAGGTGGGGGAAAAAAGGAGCAGGAAAGCATTTGGAGCCTCCTAAGTGTGGTCGTGTTTGACCACCAGTGTGTGCACTGGAAAGCCTCAGTAAGAAAGGCAGGAGAGAGAAAACTTGCCTATGATCATATACCAGGAACTGGTAGAACAGACTGGCCAACTTAAAAGGCTAGAGAAAGCAACAGTAGAAGAAAATTGATGTCCTCTTCAAGACAATCTAGCAGAGTGGAGATTTTGTAAGACATAGCAGATACTAGGGGTAAGTTCCTGTCATAAGATTAATCTGCTAGAAATCTAGCATGGTTGTCTTTCAGTTTCTCAGGCTCTCATCACAAACCCTGCTTATCCAAGGGAAAGAGGACATGGAGGAAATGGCTCTCCAGAACTTTCCTGTTCATTGTATGGCTTTCTGTCCAGTTCCCAGGATTCTTCTGAATCAACCTGTTTCTCAGACCTCACTTTTTTCTTAGCTTATAGTGCTTGTTTTGCAGAGAAAGAACTCAAAAAATTAATAATGATTGTTTCCATAGGACAGCAATGAGTGCTTCACATAAATTCTTTCATTTACTCCTCCTAACTTCACAGGCAGTTTGTTTTTATGAAGGAAAGAGGACTAGAAAAGTTAAAAGGGAAACTTTCTCTTGGTCCCAGCAGGGATTGGTAGAATCAACATTGGAAACCAAAACTACCTGATTCTGAAACCTCTGTTCTTAGTCCTAACGACATAATAATAGCTTCCGTTTATTGAAAACCATGTCTCAGTATCATCCTTAGAGTAAGCGCTGAGGTTTACAACTTAAACAAGGGATCAAGGTTGTTTTTGTTTTTTGTTGTTTTTTTTTTAACCAATAAGAACACAGATGGCCAGCATGTACCCCTTGATGTGATCAAAGTAAAGCACATCAATCACTTCTGGCATATTCTCACTGAAAATGCATAGCCTAATCTAATCATGAGGAAACACAAGAAATCCAACTGAGAGAGACTACAACAAACCTATTGTACTTCTAAACTGTCAACATCTTGAAAGACAAGGAAAGATTGAGGAACTGGAACTGCTCCTTGCTTGAGGAGACACAGCCAAATGATGAGGGAGATAAAGGTTATCAAGGAAGGTTAGTGAGCTTGAAAAGATGATATGCTGTTTGGTTAGTAGGATTATGGCAGTGTTAATTTTCTTGGGTTTTTGATAATTGTGAATAATTCTCTAAACTGTTACTAGATAAAACTAAGGAAGGCTATGCTTCAGTTTCCTCTGCAATTTTTTAAACAATTTTTTAGATTTTTATTTATTTTAATTTTTTCTTAATTTATTTTTTATTATTGTGAAAATACTGTACAGAGGGGTTATAATTACATGGGCAAGATAATGAGTACATTTCTTATCAAGCATTGTAGCCTCCTCCTTTGTTTCCCCTCCCCATCCCTTCCCATCCTCTCCCCGCCCCCCCCCAATCCTCCCCGCTACTTCCCCCACCAAAGTTGTAAAGTTCATTTTTCGACATAACGACTTGTACATCTCATTGTTGCAGCGGGTCCACCTGTATCCCTATTTAAATGATTTGTTTTTCCCCTTCCCCTCTACAAATTATACCAACATCAAATACAGTGAAAACAGGGATAATCATGAGGGGGAGGGACATACAAAGCAACAAAGAAATACCTTATAAATATGTTAGAAACAATAGCAAGAAAGAAAAAATATTAGAGTACTTATCTTGGGGTTCATTTCTCTGAACATCAACTTATCTGACTTTCTGCTTGTCTCAGACATGTACTAGTTATTGCAAATAAAGGAAGCCATGGGACCTATGTTTCTTTGGGCCTGGCTTACTTCACTTAATATAATTTTTTCCAAGTCTTTCCATTTCCTAACACATGGGGCAATGTCATTCTTTCTGATGGAGGCATAGAATTCCATTGTGTATATATACCACATTTTCTTGATCCATTCATCTACTGAGGGGCATCTGGCTTGGTAAATAATGCTGCAATAAACATAGTTGTGCTGGTAGCTTTAGTATGGTCTTGTTTGTGATCATTCGGGTAAATGCCCAAAAGTGGGATTGCTGGGTCATAGGGGAGCTCTATGTGGAGTCTTTTGAGGAACCTCCATACTACTTTCCAAAGTGGTTGAACAAGTTTACACTCCCCACCAACAATGCAGTAGGGTTCCCTTCTGTCCACATCCTCTCCAGCATCTGTTGTTATTACAGTTCTTGATTATAGCCATTCTAACTGGGGTGACGTGTTATCTCAGTGTTGTTTTGATTTGCATTTCTTTTATGGCTATTTCCTCTATTCTTGTTGCACCTTTTTGTCAATTCAAAATTATTTGAAAATAATGTTAGAAAAGTTTTTTAAATCCTCAGAGGTTGTTTTTGTTTATTTTCATTTTAGGATAAACAAGCAGCTCAGTGTTAGGCTGCTTACTCAGCACAGTCTCTCTGAGGCAAGGCATCAGGGAAATGGGAAGTCTTGCAGATTTCAAAATCTGTGTGTGTCCTAGGGTGTTTGACTGATCTAGCAAAATGTCACAGACACAGTGACTTGCAAACAACAGAAATTTATTTCTCATTTTTTCTGGAGGCAAGGACAGAAGTCCAAGACCAGTGGAGTGTCTTCCTCCTAAGTGTGCGATCTTCTCAGTATAACCTCTCTTGTAGAAGAGACTTGGGAGCTTCCTGGGATCTCTGTTGTGAGGGCAGTGATCCTATTCATGAAGTATCTTCCTCCCTTCTAGAATCACCTCCTGAAGGCCCCACTTCCTACTACCCTTACCTTGGGGACTAAGGTTCAATTGAGGAAATTGCTATAGAGTACTATGCTAACCACTATGATTTAAGGGCACTGCAGATCTAAACAAGTATGTTCAAAATATTAGCCCTGAGGCAAACCCCATTCCCTTTAGATAGTATTTTATTTTATGGTGGGAAAATAAAAAAGTATTCTTGCCTTTCTGAAAGAAAGCGATACATACATTTTAGTAATCTATTACTGATATATAGACTGTTTTATGTATGTATCAATAGAGCAATATGAATAGAGACAATGTATTTAAGACAATTTTGAAAACCAAATGAAGAGTAGCATAAAGCAGAGTTACACATATTTTCCTAAGGATAAAAAAACAAAACAAAACAAAAAAAAAAACATGTGGGCCAGACATGGTGACTCACGCCTGTAATCCTAGCTACTCAGGAGGCTGAGATCTGAGGATCACAGTTCAAAGCTAGCCTGGGCAGGAAAGTCTGTGAAACTCTTATCTCCAGTAAACCACTCAGAAAACCGGAAGTGGCATGCTAGCCTTGAGGTGAAGAGCTGAGGGACAGCGCCCAGGCCCAGAGTTCAAGCCCCAGAGTTCAAGACAAAACAACAACAACAATAAAAACAAAAACATGTTGTAACTTCTATAAACAATTTCTACATTCCAAGTCTCCAAATTATAGATGTGTGCATCTCTTGTTGCATGTTGTCCCATAGCTTATCTCATGTTGTCCTATGGTTTCCCTTATTTGCAAATGTAGAAGAAGAAACTATGTTTTTGTTTTATTAAAGGACTGACTATCAGTAAAATATTTAAGGGGAAGAGATGAATGGAAATTTGTAAGAAATCCTGCCTGAATTGTACAATGTTGATAAAAGATAATTACCATAGAAATCTTTCCAAGTTAGAAGAAGTGGGTCTTTTGTCTGTATTCATCTTTAACACTGTAATGATAAGGTTAAGATAATGTCTGTTATGATAGGATTGGAATGGTAATATAGAGATCTCACTGCAGGTCACTCTTATTTTGTGAGTCTGTATGTTCTCATCTGTGAAGCAGGTAGGACACACTGGATCCAAATTGTTGCTGAGTAGATTGGATTATATTACAAAGTACCTTTGAATGAAAGTTCAATATATATATATATATATATATATATATATATATCTTCTTTTAATAAAACTTTCTGCTCCAAAATCTATTTTAAATTTATTATGATCCCTGAAGTTAATCACTCACTTCTAAAGACTTTGACCTTTGTCCCATATGAAACAGTATGTAGTGTTTCACTAGAAATACAGAAAACATTGTGCTGTTTGCCTAGAGATTACATCAGAGAGCTTTCTGCAGTGGTGTTATTTTTAATAATATGTGGTTCCTGTGACCATTGGATAAAACTAGATGCTCATAATTGAAGCCCAGAGTGATAGGCCTATAAAGTTTCACTTCAAATGACTGTGACTATTTTAGGGACTGCTTTTCAAAGAGGCCCTAATGTTGATACATCTGCTAAATTTAGCCTGTATATTCCCAGGTCTGTCCTCTTAGTTGCTATTTCTAATAGAGGATGACTGTGGGTATGACAGGGTTGTTTGTTTGTTTGTTTGCTTTTTAGTAGAATAGAGAAATGGTGTGTGTATGTATGTTTGCGCAGGGCATCCATCCTTAAACATCTCCTTGTGCTCATAACATTATAAAAAGTAATCTATTCATTATAATAAGTATTGAACTATGCAACTATATCAGAATGAAGTCACCAGGGTAATATTTTAATCAGTTTGATACATAGCCTAAATTCTTACTTCTTGTGTATATATAGCTATGATATACTTAATTTTACAAACACACAGTTAAGCTGTACATTTACTAAACATAAACTTGCTTAAAAGTAGTAATACTAGATATTGCATGTACTTTTCCATGTTATTGAGCATTTTCCAAGAAGGTAAGTTGAGTTACACAGAATTGTAAGGTTCTGATTCATATGATTTCCTATTTTACAAGTGATCAAGTGGTCTTCCCCGTTCTCCTCCCCCCCCCCCCCCCCCCCCCCCCCCCCCCCCCCCCCCCCCCCCCGCTCCCTCTCGGGAGTCTTTGATGCCAACTGAAGCCTACAAGTCAGATGTTGGTCAAATAAATAATGGTGGTGGTGGTGGTGTGTGTGTATATGTGATGGTATAAGCCTGATCACAGCCCCTGGAGATTGAGGCAGAATTGCAAGAATGAGAATGGAGGATCTGACATGGTAATACACACTTGCCCTCTCAGCTACTTGGCCAGTGGACATAATAGTGCCTCAGGGCAAAAGCAAGAGACCCTATTTGAAAAATCAGTCACAGCAATAAGGACTCGCTGGGGGTGTGGCTCAGGCACAAAGCCCTGGTTCAAACCTGGTTCAGCACCACACACACACACACACACACACACACACACACACATACACGCGCGCGTGCACGCGTGTGCAAACCCCATAAATGACTATAATAGAATAAGGTTGAGGGTATAGATTAATACTGGAAAGTTTACCTAACACATCCAAGGTTCAGTGCTCAGTATCATACAAACAAAAGTCAGTTAAAAAAAAACCAATTCTTTATCTCTAAAGTTAGGCCTCTGTAAAGTATATGAAATTTATATTAGTATCTATATACAGCTGTAATTTCATCTAGTAGTTTGTACCTTAGTTATACGCTGGAGACAATTTTTGAAAAAGAAGTAAAAGCTAGCCTTGCCATCCTGCCTTGCATTTTGTGGCTAGAGAGAGAACTGGCCAGCACCATCTTCTTCTTTCCCTGTCAAACCTTGCAGTCCAGGGATGTTACCATTCATCAGGACACTGCTACAGTTCCATTCTTGCCCAAACTGCCCTGGTACAAACCCCTGAAAGGTGGAAGGTAGAGAAAGTCCCAGAATAAATAAAGCACATGCCCCTCAGACTGTGGGGGCCACCTCGGAACCTGCCCCAACCCACGTGTGGCGACTTCTCTTTCTGCTTAACTCATCTGCTGAACAGAGTTCAAACAAAACAAATAATTTTCTTACTCTAAGAAAATACTTAAAAGTTTTTACTATTTGAACCCTCCCTTTTTTTTTCTTTTTTCTTTTGCTAGTCCTGGAGTTTGAAATCACACCCTCACACATCTGACTGGTTCTTTGCCACTTGAGCCTTGCCTCTAGCCTAGATTGTTGCTGGTTAAATAAGAGAGAATCTCAGGAGACTTTCTGCCTTGGATGGCTTTGATCCATAGTCTTCTGGATCTCTGTCTTCAGTGTAGCTTAGATTACTGGCGTGAGCTCACTTCAACCATTCTTAAGTGTACAGTTTTGTGGTATTTATATTGTCATTATTATACACCTATCATCTCTATCCAGCTGTAGAGCTTATATATCACCTCCATCTGAAATTGTCCTTAAACATTCGGATTCTGAACAAAAATGGAGTCCTAAGGGCACAGCCAGTTTGAAATGGAGTAAACAGAAAATAGGGATAGATGAAACAAAACAGGACTCTCAGCAGGGTGACGGTGACTGCCACCCGTTCTAATACTAACTACTCAGGAGGCTGAGATCTGAGGATTGCAGTTCAGAACCAGCCCAGGCCAGCAATGTCCGTGAGACTCTTCAGTTAGTGAGCAAAATACTGGAAGTAGAGCTATGATTCAGCTGGTAGAACATCGGCCTCGAGTGAGAAAGCTCAGGGTCAGTGCCCAGGTCCTGAGTTCAAACCCCAGTACTGGCACCACAAATAATCAAAAGACCCGATGCCCCACTTCAGAGCATTTCCTCAGAGTAGTGTCTTCAAACACGGTTTTCAGACACCGTCTCATAGACTGAGGTGTTTCAACACCTGTTTTCACAGATATTGTTGTCTTGAACAAAGTTTAGTGTTACAAAGCACACAATTTAATGGAAAGAGTTCTAAGGAGGAAATTAGAGTATTGGTGGCACAGGGTATCTTGGGATGGAAATGAATAAAGTGAATACTATTTAGGAATCCATTTTTTGTTGTTGTTTTTGGTTGTGGGGCTTGAACTCTGGGCCTGGGTGTTATCCCTCAACTCTTCAGCTCAAGGCTAGCGCTCTACCACTTGAGCTACAGCTCCACTTCCGGTTTTCTGATGGTTTATTGGAGATTAGAGTTTCACAGATTTTTCCTGCCCAGGCTGGCTTTGAACCGCAATCCTCAGATCTCACCCTCCTGAGTAGCTAGGATTCAGGCATGAGCCATTGGCATTGGGCTTGGAACCAGTTCTGTTTATTCCTTTGGTATTATTTACTAGGCAAGCGCTTTACCAACTGGAGCCCTGCCTCAGTCAGCCTTTTTTGATTTAGTTATTTTTCAGATAGGGTCTCTTTTCCCCCTACCCCCACTCCTCTTGGCAGGACTGGCCTTGAACTTCACTTTTGATTTCTGCCTCCCAGGTGGCTAGGATTATAGGCTTGAGCCACAGTGCCCAGCTTCCAGCATCCCACTTTCACCCCTGCTTCTGGCATCAGGAGGAAGCAGGAAGGCTTCTTTGCTGATTGGAGGAGCTCAGACTACAGAGAACTCCAGGTATCTTTCTAGTCTGGGGTTTGGGACACGTGATGCTGATGTCTTTACTGCTTTTGTAACATATAAAGGAGAAAAAAATTGTTTGTATTCTAGAAGGCCTATCTCTTTTTTTTCAGTTCAGATTCTGGGTTAGAAAGAGAAAGGGCTGTATTGGCAGCAAGCATCTTTAGGTCTTTGTAGGATGGGACTTTTTCAGGCGTACTCAGTCACTTAGACAAGTTTCAGGGCTGCAGGCTGGGGAGGGGAGAATGAGCTCAACCCTAGGACTGGGAACCACCGTGCCTGCAGGGTTTGAGGAGGAGCCCAGGAGCTTACCTGCTCACCAGGTCCTACCACCTTACTGTGTGCTTTCCTGTTGGGCAACTCAGGACTCTCCTTGGAAGCCAGGTGGGCAGGTTTCCGCAAGGTAGTTTTCCAAAGAGGAGAGGAGCGGCAATCCCGAGTAGACTGGCTGTGCATTCTGAATTCAAAGTCATAAGTCTACTGTGTAGGTCATCTTCTCCCACTTTTTCCTCTGCTCCTCTTGCACTCTTAATTTTTAGTTTTGGAAGAACACAATGACATATGACCATAATGTTTAAACAAAAGTCATTCTCTTGTACTTTTTGGTTCTCTATCAGTGTTCTTCCATAGCCTAGGTTGGTGTGTTTGTATTCTGGTTTATTTACATAGGCATATGTGCATGTACATATGAATGTATGTCTGCATATCTTTGATAGATAAATAAGTTTTTAAATGGAATCAGTAGTATAGTTCTTTATCGCAGGCCTGTGGCTCTGTACAAATAACACTTCATTCTTTGAAGTGACTGCACAGTGTTCTGGTGAAGAGTTACCACACTTAACCAAACCACGGTGAAGGTTGCCTAGATAGTTTGGTAACTTTGTCATATAAATAGTTTGCCATGAACAATTATTTGAGCAAATATATTGACTTTAATATTTTCTATAAGCATTCTATTGTGTGTGTGTGTGTATCACATTTTCTTGATCCATTCATCTACTGAGGGGTATCTGGGTTGGTTCTGTATCCTAGTTATGGTGAATAATGTTGAAATAAACATAGTTGTGTTGGTAGCTTTAGTTTGGCCTTGGTGATCATTTGGGTAAATGCCCAGAAGTAGGATTGCTGGGTCATAGGGGAGCTCTATGTGTAGTCTTTTCAGGAACCTCCATACTGCTTTCCAGAGTGTTTGAACAAGTTTACACTCCCACAAACAGTGCCAAGGGTTCCCTTTTGGCCACATCCCCTCCAGCTTTGTTGTTATTAGATTTCTTGATTATAGCCATTCTAGTCTATGCTTCCATCAGAAGAAGGACACTGCCCCATTTGTTAGGAAATGGAAAGACTTGGAAAAAATCATATTAAGTGAAGTAAGCCAGACCCAAAGAAATACAGATCCCATAGTTTCCCTTATTTGCAATAGTTAGTATACATCTAGGATAATCTTATCAGATGAGCAAAAAAGCTCAAAAGCTATGAACATATGACCACATAAGATGATGCTAAGCGAAGTGAACCTCAAGATATAACACAAGAGAGTTTTCTTTGCTGTTGTTGTTTTTAATGTACTATGTGATTTTCTTTTGTTACTTTTGTATGTTCTTCCCCCTATGGTGTATCCCCTGTTGTAACTGTATTGGATTTTGCTACCCTGCATCTTGTATATACATTTATCTAACTTGGGGAGGGGAAGGGGAATAACAAAATGCTGAAACCAAGACACAGGATGACCCATTGCAACATAGTGTCACAAGACACTATGTTGAAACTGAACTTTACAACTTGGGAGGGGAGGAGTGGGGGAAGGTGAGGGAGGGAAGGGATGGTAGGAGAAAAACAAAGGAGGGGGTAACAATGCTCAACAAGAAATGTTCTCATTAACTTACTCATGTAACTGTAACCCCTCTGTATAGCATCTTTATGATAAAATGTACTCAATATCTAGCTACTTAGGAGGTGGAGATTTGGGGACCACAGTTTGAGGCCAGATCAAGCAAAAGTTTCTGAGACCATATCTTAAGAGGAAAAGCTGAGTGCAGGGGCTGGGAAGGTGGCTCAGTGGTAGAGCGCTTGCCTTGCATGCCTGAGGCCCTGGGTTTGATTCCTCAGCACCACATAAGCAAAAAGAAAAAAGCCGGAAGTGGCGCTGTGGCTCAAGTGGTAGAGTGCTAGCCTTGAGTTGAAGAGCTGAGGGACAGTGCCCAGGCCCAGAGTTCAGGCCCCACGACTGGACCCCCCCCCAAAAAAAAGCTGAGTGCAGTTGTACATGCCTGTCATCTTAGCTACAGTCAGAAGTATAAATTGGATTGTAGTCCAAGCAGGCCCAGAAAAATGTCATGACCCAACCCCCCAAAATAGAACAAAGTATCTGAAAGTATGGCTTCAACTCTATCCCTGACTAGTAAACTCAAAGCTCTGCTTTCAAACCCCAGTAACACACACACACACACACTCACATACACACACACACAGATTCTCTCTCTCTCCCCCTCCCTCTCATGATGTTGTAGCCCAGATTTAACCTATCATGTTGTTTAATGTCCTGGGTTACACTCACACATGGTAGGGGGAAAGAGATAGTTTGCTACGTAATGTCACAGTATCTGTCTTATGTAATGGTTTATAACAGCAGTCCCAACTGATTTTTGCTTTCATTTAAAGCGAACATATATTATCTCCTATTTCACACAATGGCACATCTTATTCCAGTTATCCTCCCTTTTGCATAATTTTCTTCATCACTTAACTCATGCATTGCTTATTGTCAGATATATATCCAACAATCATGTGCTCAGTGCAGTATGTGTTTTAGAAACAAAACTCTTCCTTAATAACTCTGGAGTAATAAGGTATAAGTTCAAGTTGCTAGCCTGTCATTCCTGGTTCCATATTTGTTATAGTTGGATAAGAGCCATACATGGAAACTTAATGAGGCATTAAGAGGAAGTACTCAGTAGATACTCCTAATGACTGAGTCCACTCAGTTGTTGAATGCTAATTATTAAGGGCCTTTGCTGGGCTAAGTGCTGTCTTAATTTGCTGAAAGTTGTATGGAGTTACAGAGGACTTTTGAATAAAAGTTTCTTATTAATACATGAATATGCATCTGGTTATTGTTAGCATCTCAGATTCTTATTATTATCTATGGTTGTGAATGACCTGCCACCTATCAGACTTTCTGATTAATTTGTGTACCCCTATCTTTCTTTTTATGATCTGTATGTTTGCAAGGAAGACCATGGTTTTCTTAGTGGATACTTCAAAATATTGTTTTGCTCTACAGAGGAATATGGAGAGGAATCCGTAGAAAAAAGAGGGAAATAATTCCACTAATGACATATGAAAAGCTTTTCCTGGAAATAAACTAGTGTAAAAGCTGCAATGAAGAAATACAGATTTATGGGTTTGTTTTTTTGTTGGTTGTGGGGCTTGAACTCTGGGCCTGGGTGCTGTCCCTGAGCTCTTCAGCTCAGGGCTAGCGCTCTACCACTTAAGCCACAGCGCCACTTCTGGTTTTCTGAGTGGTTTATTGGAGATAAGAGTCTCAAGGACTTTCTTGCCCAGGTTGGCTTTGAATTGTGATTCTCAGATCTCAGCCTCCTGAGTAGCTAGGCCCAGATTTATGGTTTTACTGGCCAGATGGTTGTGGCCAGTAGTACTAGTTATCTTGAGGCTGAGACTGAGGATCACATTTCAAAGCCAGCCTACGCAGTAAAGATTGTGAGACTTTTATCTCCAGTGAACTTCCAAACTCAAGTGGTAGACCACTAGCCTCAAGCAAAAAAGCTCAGGAACAGCTCCCAGGCTCTGAGTTCAAGTTCTAGTTCTAGGACAAAAAAAAAAAGGATAAAGACATATTGATCTTGAAATGGATAGCCCAAGAAAATTCCACTGTAGAAGTGAGACCATAGAAGTTATGGCATTTGGATATCTTGGAGAAGAGTAAATATGTTCAAGCCAAAGGTAGTCCTGAGTTTGGAGAAGTAGAGCTTCTGCTGGCATACCCAGGGAAGCTCTAAATACACAGTCACAGGTCCTTCTGAGAGCCGCAGGATTGACATGCCGAGGAGATGGCAGTGTGGAGACCAAAACCCGACTCCATCATGTGAAGTGATGGGGCCACAAGCCAAGCATGATGAAGGAATGCCAACCAGGTGGTTGAGAGGTAGGGCATGGATGGTCCCTCAGACCCAGCGCGGGTGTGGGCCTGCTGGCAACTTTAGTTCAACCTTCTGTCCTCCAGAGTGAGAGAACACATTTCTCTTGTTCAAAGCTATCCAGTTTGTTGTTAGTGGTTATAATACCCTCTGCTAAGGTGCCCTGCATCTGAACCCACTGCAGTTAAATTCAAAGACCAGAATCTCGGTGAAGTAGCCTGTTCATAAGGGTGCCAAGAAAGAGCAGCCACAGCACAAAAGTGTACACCTAAAGTCTAGAAGGTAGGTTGAGGATGTCTTCCTTCCAAGCAGAATGTATCAGAACTTTCTGAAGGTGAGTGTGACATTTGCAGGAATTGTCCAGTTCCTTACATTAGTGTATGTATGAGGAACCTTGTTTTCATGGAAACTCTCTCTGTAGAGCCCCTGTGTTATTAAGAACCCAATTGGTAGTTTGTTTTATTTAGTGTAGTCTGAAGGGTGAAGTCTGAAGCCTTCTTGAAGGCGTGGCAACAAGAGGAAGGCACATATTAGGAATTAGCCACCAATGATTCACTCTAAAACAGTGCACCCGTGTTTCCCTTTGTGGACTTAGGTGTGTGTGAGGATGGCCTGGCCGGGCCTCCCATTCAACTACGCAGTCCTCAGGCACAGCGCCTCGGGAGACACCCCTGTGGCATATTGTTACTGAGCATGTTAAAGTGCTTCACTGCGGAAACACTTGATTTGGTATTTCTTGGAGTTATCCCAGTAAGTTTACCTTTATTTATAAATAAGTTAAATAAGCTTATTTACTTGCAGTGTTGGAGATTGTAACCCAGGGCCTTGCTCTGCTCCTGGGCAATATATAATCTACCTATAAAAGGGAAGATAGAAAAGAATGAGACAAACTTTCTGACTTCTAGCAAGGAAAGTCGGTTGATCCACCCCTAACCTGAAAATAGGAAATAAAAAAAATGCACCAAAATCCAAAACTTGGATGACAAGAGGCCTCTGGGAATTTCCATACTGGCCTCGTGTGACATGTCACAGCCAAAATATAAGTGAATTGAGAATATCATATGAAATTATACCTTCAGCTTATCTCTATGAGATTGTGTGTGTGTGTGCGTGTGTGAGAGAGAGAGAGAGAGGTGAATTTTGTGTTTAGATTTAGGCCTCATCTTCAAGATATCTCATTATTTACATGCAAACAACTTGAAAAATCTGAAAAAATATCTGAAGTCAGGAATGTTTCCAGTCCCAAGTATTTTGGATAATGGACACTCAACCTATACAAACAATATAGACAGACCTTTGTGGGACAAACTAGTGCCAGGGTACAAGGTTGTGCTGTGCTTCTCTCTTGCTCTGAGCTATGTGGAGGAATGTCTCCCTCCACATGGGAGCCGATGATTTGTTCTGGGCAAGCTAATGCCTGCCTTCTGCCAGCTTGTGTTGCCTGTCACGTTGTGACAGTGTGACACTTCAGCCCGGGGTGGAGGCAGGCCTAACTCCAGCAACTACCACCAAGCTCCCCTTCCCTTGGGGCTTCAGAGCTTACTCCAGCTCATTACTCCCACCTTCCCCCTTTGGTGGCTTTGCCCTTGTTTCTGTACCTGGCGTGAAGCTGGCCTTCTTCTCAAAGTTCATGCCTTGTTCAGCTACTAGGTTATACCCTCCCGGCCGTCTCAACATTTGAGTCTACGATGGCTAATATGCCATCACGGGTCATGATCGCTACCAGCAGTGCTGACCCTTAAAAATTCTTCTCTGTACCTTTAACCATAACCCACTTTTTACTAATCCTTGCTTTCAGGTCTGACAGGTGCCAGGCACACCCTCCAGTGTTATCTCTTGGCCTAGAGTCTCTCCATGAGCCCCACCTCTTCTTCTCTCCTACTCTTTTAGGACAGCCACCTATTTTTTCTTGGAAACTCCCAGACAATTACCTAATTAAACTTCCAGTGTGGCTTTTTTTTTTTTTTGCTTTGTTTTGTTTATTTATTCTTGTTTTCAAGACAGAGTCCTACTGGGCTGCCCAGGCTGGTCTCCAACTCAGGAGCTCCTACAGACTTCCTACTTGAGCCTCCCACACAGCTGGGGCTGTGACATCTGTCAGGCACTATCTCCATCACGGCTTGTCCTATCCCAAGCCCCAGTACCTAAAATGCCCCCTGCCCCTCCCCGCTTCAGGCCTCACAGACATTAAGTAAACTGTGTGAAGCAGTACAGTAGGAAAGATGGAGGTCAGTTGATATGAAAGATAATTGGGAAAAGACTTTAAGAAGGCAAAGGGGTGAACTATGGAAGTATCTGTGAAGACTATTCCTGAAGAACAGCCCTCAAGTGCAAAGGCCCTCTGGTTGGAGTGTGCTTGGCATATTTGAGAACTGGTGAGATGACCAGTGGGAGTCGACAAGTAGGCAGTAATGCTAGCTGGATGAGTGGGGATTAGAAGAGGAAGAGAGGAGATCAGGTTGGTAGCTGCAGCCAGCTTGCCTGGGACTTTGTGGGGTCTAGTGAAGAAGAGCTTCAGTTATTTCTTGCAGTGACATCTAAGACTAAGGCTTTTGAGCACAGAAGTGATTTTAGGGGACTCTGGGTGGAAGCAGGGAGACAGACCCGGGTTGTAGAGCTGATGGGGTTGACTCTGAAAGATTGGATGGGAGTGAGAGGAGGGAGGCAGAGATAGTGTTCTGTACACAGCTTAAGGGTCTGTCAGAGCCAAGGGCAGGACAGGGTTGGAGTTTGCTAAAGGAAGAAGGCACAGAGAAGGGACTGGACTTAACAGTGGAGTTTTTATTGCTATTTACTTTGTCATTATAAAGGTGATAAACAGATCATCATTGTACAAGTCAGGTGAGTGAGTATATTTCCTTTCATACAGTGTCTTCTCTTCCCTCAATGCTAATATAATACTTTATAAACAGTAAGTGCTTAATAAATGTTTGGCTTTTATAAGTATGTGCAATTTTCAGTCCTTAACACCTTAGTGCTGGCTTTTTGTATACTAAAGAGAAAAGCTCCTAAGGTTTATAAATAGAAGATAAATTTGAGTTATGTCTTTTTAGCAAAATAGATGTGGCTGTAGCCCTGCCAGAGCGCTTTGATTAATCTCTTCTTCTCTGAATGCTATTTACCAGGTTCCTTTAATGAATAGGATCTTCCTTTCCCTATTGTATACCAGGATCTATAAAAACAGGCCTTTTTCAGGTCAGGGGACCCTGATTATGTATGTACAGTTATTCCTCCGTCACAGGAGTAAGACTTGATCAGGATAGTAAAGACATAGTTTCCAGATATAATTGGAAAAGCCACTGTCATCTTTGGGTTCTAAATAATACCTCCCTTTCCCAAAAGAATCCTTTCCCAGGTTTAGCATATAATGATTTCTTTCTTAGTCATTTCCCCATTTTTGATCGTCATGATTTACCATTTATTCTTTGACAAGTGAAATCTGTATTCTTTTTTGTTTCTTGTTTCTTATTGAAATAACTGGCAATAGCGCAAGCTAATTATTTGATTTCCCTGTTTACATCTTTAGATCATTTGACAAGATTCTGAAATGCTTTTAGTGAGCCAGGCATGCCCTTTCTCTGGTTGTGGCAACATGATCTCAGTATATGGGAGATCCCAGTGGGTTAGGGATTAATGCAGGCAAAATTTTGAACAATCAAACACTATGTGAACTGGTCACAGAGAACCATTTAGCACGTGATGGCTGCCGTTCTTGTGTAGTGCCCAGAACTATTAGGTAAGAGATAATTAGGGAGATGCCATCCTTGACTCTGTGTTGTCAGGTGGGACTGTGTTTCCTTATTATTGCTATCAGCATCTCGGTTTCTACTGCACACTGATGGACAACTCATCTACGCAGGATGCAGACATTTTCATATCTTCTGAAGCTATTGGGAAACATCTGGAAGGTTCTATATTTAGGATTTCTTGCTATATAATACCCCTAAAATATGATTAGATATACTGCTAAAGAGGATTTTGTAGCTTTGAAAAGGGGAGGGTAGAAGACGACTGGGTAAATATGGTGGAAAAAACTTTTCTTATAATTCCTGACTACGCAGATAAATTAATATGCGTGCTTATAAATTCTTCCTGAAAAATTTTTATGTTTCCCTTGCTGATAGCAAGGAATGGAAAATTAGGAAACCTCTTGAGCCTTCTTTTTAAGATACAGCAATTGCTTGTCTTGGTTCCTTTTGTATATTTAAGAAATTGGGTTTGAACCAGAAGTTGATAGACTTAATACTGTTTCTCTGACTAAAACAAATTTAAAAGGAAGAAATGGTGTGATTAAAGGAAGGTACGTCTTAAGATTTGAAAATCTTAGCTGTCTTTTTTAAATATTATTTTAAAATAATATTTAAAAATACTAACTTTCTTTTGATAAAAATCTAAATAGTTTGTGGTTTTATTCTTTTAAAGAGTGCAGAAGTTAGTTTTATAGAGGATAATTTACTCTGCTGCACACTGGAATATGTGAAAATTAAAAGTATGTGTGTCTTTCTCAAGCATTCCATTTTTCATTCATAGAACACATTTATGTTGAGTGCCTATTATGTGCTGGACATGGACTATCTCCTAGGGATATAGTAATGAAAATCACAGCCCAGGGCTGTGAAAGCATTCAACAAGTCAGATGGTGTTGAGAAGAGTCTAGTGGCTTCAATGTGTTCCAGGGCTCATATTGGACTTTTAATGCAGCAGAATTGAGAGGTAGGATTTCTAAGAGGTGATTAATGAATGGGTGAAGACCATTACTGTGGGAGTGGGTTGGGGTTTGTGGAGGAGCAGTGTGTGTAGTAGTGTGTTTAGTAGTGTAGTAGTGTGTAGTAGTGATTATGGTGAGTGGCGGGTCGCTGGTGAAGCACAGGGGTCAGGGTGTGCCTCACACATAGACCTAGCAGAACCTGGAACTTTTCATTTTTCCAAACTCAGTAGCCAAAATGTGACATCTTGCTATGGTTTACATTTTTGTTTTTAATTGGTGAGACTGAACCTTTCTTCCTTCTACATTTTGTTGTGTGTGTGGGTTGAACTGGTGGTTGTACTGAGGATCAAACCCAGAGCATCTATGCTAGTGACTTACTTTTTGCATGTGTATCAACGTGCCATTTCTCATTTCTGTTTATTTAAAATCTTTTTTCCTATCAGATTTTTAAGAGCTCTTCATATTTGAGATCTATGACAGATTAAAAAAATATTTGCTCCTCTGTTGCTGCTTATCTTTTTGTTTATGGAGCGCTTTGCCTATACATTTCTCGTTAGTGTATTTAAAGCTATCGTTTACCCCTTTGTCACGTGTTTGTTAATGTTAGAGATTTTGCAAATGCTTGTGAACTTAAGAGAACACATATACAACTCGACATGAATGTTCTTTCAGTGTGACATACCACAGGGACTCTTGAGAGGTAAAGAGTGTGGGGAGCGTGAGAAGGCTCCAACTTGTAATGCTAACTACTTGGGAAGCAAGGATCCAGGAGGATTAGGATTTGAGGGCAGCCCAGGCAGATAGCAAGACCCCCATCTCAACAACAGTCCAGGATTGGTGGTCTATGACCAGTCCAGACAAAAAGTTCAAGAACCTATCTAAACAATGACTAGAGGGGCTGGGAAGGTGGTTCAGTGGTAGAGCACTTGCCTTGCATGCACGAGGCCTTGGGTTTGATTCCTCAGCACCACATAAGCAGAAAAAAGAAGTGGCACTGTGGCTCAAGTGGTAGAGTGCTAGCCTTGAGCTGAAGAGCTGAGGGACAGTGCCCAGGCCCAGAGTTCAGGCCCCACGACCGGACCCCCACCAAAAAAAATCATTGTTTGTGTTCGCTTTGGCAACACATATACTAAAATTGGAACGATACAGAGAAGATTAGCATGGCCCCTGAGCAAGGATGACATGCAAATTCATGAAGCGTTCCATATTAAAGAAAAAACAAAAACAAAAAACAATGACTAGAAAAAAACAGTGGGTGATGGGGGAGCTGGATATGTGGCTCAAGTGTGGAGTGTCTTCCCAGAAAGTCAGAGCCCTGAGTTGAATCCCCAGTACTGCAACAACAGCAAAACAAAGTAAACAATTGCAAAACAGCACACTGTGAAGGCTCAACTCTTTTTATCGGTTTCAGGTTTGGTTATGTGCTTGTACTAGGGCTTGGACTCATGGCTTCACTGGAATTTTTACTCATGCCTTGTTCTTTACCTCTTGAACCACATTTCCAGTCTGGCATTTTGCTGGTTAATTGGTGATAAGAGTCTCATGGACTTTTCTGCCCCTGCTCTCTTCTAGCTAGAATCCTCCTGTTTTCTGAGTAGTTAGTATTACAGACGTGAACCATAAGCACTAGGCTAAATTTATTTTATCATGTGTATTGTTAACATTTTACATCTGATGTCACTTTATATAATTTATTTACAATTTAGTTTTATCATTGATTAAAATTCGAATTATTTTATATTTATATATTAATATTTAATTGCGTTAAGAGTTATGGAAGCTAGATGATAAAGCTAATTAAAATTTTGTATAAAACAGAACAAATATTTTTATCAAAGGTCTTGAGATTAGGCCTCTCAGTGAACTTTGTGCTTTAATATTTAGGCATTTTTACTTCTTGGGATGGCCTCATGAGATTTCAGGCTTGCTTGGAGATATATATATATAGAGAGATCTATATCTAGATCTCTCTATATATATCCATATATATCTATATCTATATACATCTATCTATCTATCTATATATGTATATAATGGAATAGTTAAAAATAGCAAATGTTGCTTATTGTAGACTTACTAGATGAACACTAAAATCACCTGGATATTGTAGAGAAAGTGTCAGCTGATGCTCAGAAAACAGGAATGTCTTTCTTGTGGCTCAATTACCTAGCTGTGTCATTAGTGCAGGCCTCTGGAAAGGTGCAGGTGTTGAGGGTATAGTTTCATTGTTACTCTGCTGCCCCCTGGTGGTATTGCACCTTAGTCCTAATCCATAGGTGCCCCTTCACAACCTGGTCCTCTGCTCAAATACTAACTTACTTCACAAATGAGGTTAAAGTTCCATTCTAGTGCTAAGTTGGCAGAGAAGCTCAGTGAAGGCAGGCCACAGAAGTTTGGGGAATTACAAGATCGTAGTTAGAACTAGGAAGTTACAGTTAATGGTGGCTATAGAGCTGATGAATTGAGGGATATCTAGTTTAACATAATTGCTATCCGGAAAACATGAACCTGAATTGAACTTGGAGGTAAAGGTAGAAGGGATCTAGTCTTGCTTTCCTTGAAATTCTTCATCCTGTTTGACTTTCAGGAGGAGGAGGAGAAGAGAATGGACCTGGTGAGGATATGGACTATCCTTTTGTGTACAGGGTGCATGCTGAAGTACTACCAATTTGAATGTTCTTTCACCTGAAAATAGTTTGAACTCTCTAGATATCAGAATAAGTATTAGAAATTTATTTTGAGAGAGACTTGAACTTGATTTCTCCTATCTGGGCCTGTAAGTTGTTGCTAATTTTGAAATATAGTGTTAGTCCCCAGGGTCATGTTCCTTAAATTAGTTTTCCCTTTTTTACTTCAGTGAGCCAAATTTCTAAGTAGACTTTGCTGGGCTTTTTCTCTGTAAGATACAAAAGCTATGGTTATCTAAGTAATTTGTAACTTTAACACTTGATTCACTACAAATACATTTTTAAATTTAAAAATGTTATGCTAAAACATTGTCTTATTTTCTTTCAGCTTGCAATCAAATCTGTCCCCAACACTTGTCAGTCTCCAATTCCAAGCTAAAAGAGTTGCTTTAAAAAAATTATATCTGTTAGGCATGTAAATTGACTGCCCCAGTCCGTCTTCCAAAAAAAAAACCTTGTAGATTATTAATAGTGACCATGCATCGAATTAATCGCACTCTTGACCAAGAATTTCTACCTCCTTTTGGGTAGCAGAAGCATATGGGAGAGAAGTAATTCAGAAGCTGGAATATTAAATATTGTAAGGCATTTTGGTGGTGTCAGATACACTTGAAATCTGAGCACTCAGACTTAAAAAAAACCTCAGGTTTTATAATGTGCATAAAGTATTTGTACATTTTTAACTGTTCCTCTCATTATGTTACTCAGTTGTGCAGGGTGAGAATCTAGAGAATCATGTCTTAGGCAATCTCAGGTCCACCTTCCCATGTTTAGCATGTTCCTTAATGATGCAACAGTTTTCATACTTTCTTCAGTGCTGAAGTAGGGTTCTGTTTTCTGAAGTCTGCTTTGCCCATCACCAAGAGTCCACCTGCTTTCCAACTTCTGACCGGTTTGCTTTTTTCTCCTGTTTGCCTTTTTGTCCTTTTTTTTTTTTTTTAATAACATCACTAACATTTCAGAGTTTTTGGAGGCAGTGAAAATAAACGAATATTTTAATTTAGCTTCCTCTTTTTTGAAAACTGATTATTTTGACTGTCCTTTTGCCCCACAAGGTTTAAAGAAAAAGAGAAAAAGGACATGGATGCCTGATTGTCTGAGATCTTTGAGGTTTGAAAAAAGTTGATAATTAGTTCCTATATTTACATGCTTTATATAAAGTGGATAAATTGTTCCTATGCTTTATATTTTTGCAGATTTTTTTTCCTCCTTTGACCTCTCTTTGCTTTTTTGGTCTCTCATCTTGCCTTCGGAGCTAGAGCTAGCAATAGGTCACTAGCTGAGGAGAAAATTTAAGATTTTCCAGTACTTTCTTTGGAGTCACTTGCCTTCTTAAAAAATACATACATATTATATTTATATATAATACATATTAATATTATGTATTGTATGTAGAATACTATATATTATGCATATACATATTGAGGATTGAATATATTATACATTTTATAATACAATATATGATATATATTATGTAATACACAAATGGATATATATATTGAGTATATATATATGTATATTGAGTCTGTAGTTTTTCATTTTGGTTTCAGTTCTTTTATCTCTAGTATACTTATTGCATAGTCTCTTCAAACCTGTCCTGTTTTCTGAAATTTGTGGTTTGCTGAACTTCGTTTTGGTTACTTCTTCTTCATCAGTCCTGCCACATCATTTCCGGGGAATCGTTTCCTCACGTGCTGATTGATTTATAATACTCAATTGTTTCCATCCTCATTATAGATAAGATTTTCCATGAGAGTCTTCGGAAGCTTTGATTGTTGAGAGGTGTCTATTGAGCTATTTTTGCATTTATTTTTCTTCTATATTTTCATTAATTCTGTGTGTTAGAAGTCTTATGGAGGCAGTATAAATTTTTATTTCATACGGTTGTGTACTGATTTTATGGGTCCAATTTTTCTACTCTTGCTTTATCCAAGGATTTTGTCCCAGTTCCCTACCTAGACATGGCTTCAGTCTATGTCAGCCCCCTGCCCTGCCTCGAATCTTAAAGACCCCCAACCTCTAGTTTCTAGAGTTCACATCTAGTATCCTTCTGGCCCATTGTATTACCTTTGAGCTTTTCCATTCTGGCCAGCTTCAAAATGATTCTTCTTTTGATACACGGGAAGATCCTTTTCTTCTCCTAATTATTATTGTTATTATTACTATTATTATTTTAGAGCTTTGCTTTTGTGATCATTTCAGAAGTACACACAATTTAAAAAAAAAAACAATTATCCCAGCTAACCTAGCACTCAATTAGAAATATGTTTGCTCTCATTACAAAAAGCAGAATGGGAAGAACAGAAAGGAATTGAGTGTGTTGTGATCGAAACAGGCTGTGTTGGGCTTTCTCAGGCTGCTCCGGGGAGATGAGATCAGCTCCTAAGAGAGTGAATGGAATTTGGAACCATGGGTTATGCCCTGTCATTCCTAAGTGCTCCTAGAGTGAACCCAAGTCCAAGCACTAGAGATTAAACAGGCACATATTGAAATAGCCCAGCTGGCTTCAGACAGATCTTCAGAGAGAGAGCTGATCTGTTTTGAATGGAAATCTATTATCTTCAGAGTCTTTGATAATTGGAAGCCTGTGGAAAAACTTACAGTGATGACTTGTCAGTAGAGCTATTGCCAAGTTTTTCTTATTGTAATAATGATCACTGGCAGAGTTTTCAAGTTGTCTTTGGGTAGATATTGAAGGAAATCCACCATGCCCCCAGCCCTAAGGAAATCTGAATGATAGGTTTCCATCACTGGGAGTTTGCTGAGGATGGAATGGCTTCAGGCACCTGGGGTTGGTTTCAACTTGTTCTTTGTTGGTTTTTCTCTCCTTTCAGGACCTGATGTTTTGGGACTATGGGAAATTTGAAACCTAATTATACACAGAGGGTAGAGGCTCCAGTTATTTAAGGAAGCTTACAAGCCAGTTCATATTTTTAAGAAAGCTATTGTAGGCAGCATCAATTTTTAGTTTCACAGAGCAGCTTGTGTGTTTAAAAACATAGAATGTACTTGAAAGAAGAGTTTCTCCTTTCATGCACAAATAGTATGTGTTTGTCAGAGAAATCAGAAAATTCTGTTTGTTTCCCAGAGGTAACAGTTAAGAAGTTTATACCATCTAAACTTTTGTCTCATGATATTTAACACATGTGTGTTTACAAAAGTGACATTCATTAATAAAACTATAAATTAACAAAACTATAAATGTCAGTAAATGTGGAAATACAATCTTTAGTGGAGGATTAATAGTCTGTTGCATAACAATTAGTCCTACTTTAGAACTTTTAGGGTTTTCTGCTATAATGTGTCTTTCTTTAGTTTTGGGGGTAAATAAATATTTATATACATACTGCTATGGAATGACTCAGATGAATGGGAATGGGAAGGGGAGTTTGCTAGTGACACTTAATAGTTGATACCATCAGGAGGTATCTAGAGCCATGAGGGATGGTGTATTATTGGCCTAGGTGGTTTCTCATTTTATCCTATTTTGTCAAAAAAAAATCACCTCTTTCCCTGTTACACATTGAGGGCTACTACATTTCAGTGTAGTTTTTACACTTTGGAAGGGGACATAAAGGGCAGTTACCCACTGGGTAAAGCTCTTGAGCCACTGCTGAGAAGGGAGATATTGCAGATATTTTGAATCCTAAGTATTAAACATTATTTAAAAAAAAACAGTGAAGAAGAGACCAGAATGTGTCATTAAATGAGGATCTTCTCACGGCCAGAGTAGCCCAGAAGTAGTATGTACGTACAGCAAGCTCATCTCAGATCTCAGCAAACCACGTCAACATATACTTGGTTAATAAACCTGTTCCATAAGGAAATATTGTATTTCCTAACTGGAGCTGCATTGTGGGGTTGGGAGCATTATGTGTAATAGCAATTTAAATAAAAGGCTGTTAAATGGTTTATTCACCAAAAGTAGCCTTCTGGAGCTCCTGAATTTACAGATCGAAGTAAGTATGAAGTTCCTTTAGTTGAACCTTAGTGGTTGTTTTTCTCATTATTTTTGTTCTTCAGATATAGATTTTATAAGTATTTAAATTAGTTATTCAAATGCTAAATAAGACAATGTACACTGGCCAGCCCTGGTAGCTCACTCCTGTAATCCTAGCTACTCAGGAGGCTGAGATCTGAGGATCGAGTCCACCAGAAAGCTGGAAGTAGCACTGTGGCTCAAGTGGTAGTGCTTGCTTTGAGCTCAATTGCTCATGAGCCCCCATATAAAATGAAACAAAACACAAAAAAATACTGCTGTAGACTGTGGAAAGTTTTAGTAAATGTGAAGGCCTTTTTCTAAACTTGACACGTGTCAAAAATTTTACTAGTAAGAGAACATGATTATTAATTTGTATTGCTGTTTGGCAAAATAGATTCATGGGTAGTTTTATTTTAAAGTCTGAGGTTATTGTTACATGTACAACAATTTTGATCTTGCATGAGGTCAGCTAGAAGCTTTGAGAGTCTCCATGTTGCTTTTGTTTAGAAGTTTTGAAGCAGGATGTTTGTTTACTCTAGACTATAGAATGAAGTAGTCTTGAAAAGCTATGGAGAGAAGGATCTTAAAAAAAGACTCTGGAAGCCAGGCACTGGTGGCTCATGTCTCTAATCCTAGCTATTCAGGAGTCTGAGATCTGAGGATTGCGGTTCAAAGTCAGCCTGGGTAGGAAAGTCTGTGAAACTCTTATCTCCAATAAACCATCAGAAAACTGAAAGTGGCTCTGTGGCTCAAGTGGTAGAGCACTAGCCTTGAGCTGAAGTGCTGAGGGACAGTGTCCAGGCCTAACGTTCAAGCCCCATGACCAAACAACGACAACAACAACAAAGATTCTGGACTTGAGAAGTAGATGGGGAATTCTAAAACAGAAAGAATCAGAAAGGATATGTTAAGAAGGGAATAATTTTGTTGTCCTAGTTAATTGTGAGTAGAAGCCATTAGTTTATATTGCTACTTTTTATGAGTTGCCATGGCTATTAGAAAATATCTGATGCAGGCAGGTTCTGGTGGCTCATGCCTATAATCCTAACCTCTCAGGAGGCTGATACCTGAGAATCCAGGTTCAAAACCAGCCCAGGTTAAGGGCTTTGCTTGAAACGCTTATCTCCAGTTAACCACCAGAAAACTGGAACTGGAGCTGGGCTCAAAGAGGTAGAGCAAAAAGAGCTCAGGAACAGTGCCTAGACCCAGAGTTCAAGCCCCATAACTGACAGAAAAACAACAAGAAAAGAAAGTATGTGATGGAAGTTAGGTATTCCTTTATCAAGAGGAATAGTGAGAACCATGACAGATCATTTTTGATTTCCCTCTATTGTTTCCTACCACTTGATTTTTAAATTAAAACTTTTTGGAAATTATCTTTAAGTAGTTGTGCAAAGGAGCTGTCTTTCAACAAAACAGCATTATGAATATAATGCATCTTAAAGTTTACCATTACTTAAGAGAGATTAGATGCTTTACTCTTCCCCCAGAGAGACATGAAATAACAGCTTGGCCTTGGCTTGGCCTCTGTGGTCCTGAGTGGTTTTCCATCCTGGTAGACTTCCGTGTGAGAGGAAGGGAAAAAAGAGGAACTTAGGTGAGAAGCTGGTTGAATACTCCACTAGGAGTTGTTCTATAGCTTCTGTAAGCCCCTTCAGTCTGTTGAGGATTTTCTTGGCTGTTACTTTGCTGAGGAGGTTTTGAGGTAGTGTATCTTCTCACCATTCTGGGCAGTACTTGATGCACTTGAAGTTTCTTTGCAGTGCTTATGTGCAGTGATTCAATTTCGTTCTACATTTCTCTCTAGAGAATGAACATCATATGCTCCCTGGCCATCCAAATTGGTTTAAAGAAGTTTCAGTAGAGTTTCTGTCCCCCCTCTACCACGCCCCCTTCCCCCTGCCCCGCCAATAATTCATCTATGTGGTATGAAGTCAGTGAAGTATTTTTGAGGATATTGTGCAGTTATTGATAGAACACCTTTTGAGCCCTGAGAACATGAGCTATGTGATAGGTTTTCTGCAGTGGTTCAAAAGCTTCCAGAAAAGGCTAGGCAGACTTGTATCCTGGAGGGTGGGGTAAGGGAGGTATACCACATTAGAGTCTCACAAGAGAGAACACCCAAGTAATTTACAAGGTCTGGAATATCTTTTGAAGTTCTAACTACTAACGGGTGAACCAGTTGTCCATTCTCAGTCCATAGCCAGTTTGGGGTTCAATCAGAAAAGTTAGAAAAGTGTGGGGAGTAGGAGAGCTTTTAAAAAGTGAATTTTGAGAAATCCTGGTAAGTACTTGGTTTACTGAGGATATCCTTACACTTTTCACTTCCTATTATGTATTTGTGCATCTGGGAAATTGTGGTATGCAGTTCCTAAACTTATTTAGCTTTAGAGTTCTTTTTTTTTTAAATGCATAGAACATTTTATCAAATTATTTTTCGCCAAAACCACCTTTAGCAACCTGTTACTCGTAATTTCCATTTCTTAATCCTCCAGATCCACCCAACCAAATAGTTTGTAGTTAATAACATTATTTTTTTAAAGCCCACAGCTTAAGTTTTTCATAAAATCAAGTAGACAGCTGCTGTCGGATATGGCAGATAACTTAAAAAGGATTTTTTAAAAGACCTATAGGTCCAACAAACCTCTCTGAAAATCATTGTTTGTAGAGCTACAGTATGTTTCATGAAAAAGAGATTCACTGAGATTTTGGTAAAATTGTTGGACTACATTTTGAAACTTAGCATTTCTGTGATTTGTTTCTGTGATATCTAATTGTCATCTATTACATACATTTTAAGCAATCCAACGGGGTGCAGTGGGTATGCTGATAATTCCAACACTCAGGAGGCTGAGGCATGAGAATTGCAAATTTATAGGTCAACCAAGGCTACATAGTAAGACCCTCTTATAAGAATAAAACAAGTAAATAATAAAAACAAACATTTGGGGCTGGGAATGTGGCTTAGTGATAGAGTGCTTGCCTAGCATTCATGAAGTCGTGGGTTTGGTTCCTCAGTACCACATAAACAGAATAAGCTGCAAGTGGCACTGTGGCTCAAGTGGTAGAATGCTAACCTGGAAGTTCAGAGACAGTGCCTGGGCCCTAAATTCAAGCCTCAGGACTGGCAATACATAAATAAATAAAGTAGTCTTCACCAGATAGAATGATAGGTTAAATAGTTTACTATATTCTTTTTTGCTACCACAAGAAAGTATGGTTAAGTAGAGAGAACCCTGGTTTGTGCTGAACCATGTTCAAAGCCCAATGGCATTCTTCTTAGTCAGTGCACTACTGGATATCCTGTGAACAGATGCCCTCTGACCTTACACATTGTTCAAAACCAGTTTCATGCTCCATCAGAGAACCAGGAAGTCAGTGGTTTCTGAAACTAGAACATGTTTGAAAACGTATGGAGTTTACCAATAGTTGACTTTCCACTTTTATTTTATATGATAAGGCTTTGTATCTGAAGAAGTTGGTTTGGAAGTTCAAGTATCCTGACTTTTTCTTTTGCTTTCACAGAAGGAAGAAACCTGTTGAAAAATGAGGTGAATTAATGCTTGGGTACTCAGGAACCCTGGACAGCTACATGAGGTGTTTAAAAACCGCCCTCACCATCTTGCCAAACAAGTCTCTGCTCATGAGGCCTAACAACATGAACCAGCCAAGAAAGGACAGTGTCCTGCCCTGTAGGAACAGTGACTGCTGACCACGGAGAGCAAACTGGGCCAGTACCATGAAGGAAGTGGTTTATTGGTCACCCAAGAAGGTGGCAGACTGGTTGTTGGAGAATGCTATGCCAGAATACTGTGAACCTCTGGAACATTTCACAGGCCAGGATTTGATCAACCTAACTCAAGAAGACTTCAAAAAACCCCCATTGTGCCGAGTCTCTTCTGACAACGGACAGCGGCTCTTGGACATGATAGAGACCTTGAAAATGGAGCACCACATGGAAGCACACAAAAATGGCCATGCCAACGGGCACCTCAGCATTGGCGTAGATGTCCCCACCCCTGACGGCAGCTTCAGCATCAAGATTAAACCCAATGGGATGCCAAATGGGTATAGGAAAGAGATGATAAAGATCCCCATGCCGGAACCAGAGCGCTCCCAGTACCCCATGGAGTGGGGCAAGACTTTTCTGGCCTTTCTTTATGCACTTTGCTGTTTTGTTCTCACCACAGTGATGATCTCGGTCGTCCATGAACGAGTACCTCCTAAGGAGGTGCAGCCTCCACTACCAGACACATTTTTTGACCATTTTAACCGGGTGCAGTGGGCCTTTTCTATTTGCGAAATTAACGGCATGATCCTTGTAGGACTCTGGTTAATTCAGTGGCTGCTTTTAAAATACAAGTAAGTAAAGTAAAAGCTTCAAAATTCAACAATAGGCAGGGTTTGCACTCTTGACATCTGATTATCATTCGGCATCAAATATATTAATATTGGAATCAAAGCACTTGAATTCTTTTTTTTCCTTTTCCTTTTTAAACTACATCCTATGAAGCTAAAGCTTTGTCAACATTAAGAAAATATTGTGTTTATTTCCTGTTTTGTACAGAGATTCATATAGAATCCAGGTTAATAGGATTATGAGAAGTGATTTATTTTTACTTCAAAAGAATGGCCTCAGGCATTTTCAGGGTGCAGGTTATTGAATAACAGATAAACTACATAGTCTTGTTTGATGCTACTAACTTATTAAGGAAATTGTTGACAGTTGGTCAAATCACTGTAAATGTTTGGATAGCTTTTCCCATGCAGTTAGACCTGTAAACCTTACTAATTGTTTCCACATGGAATTCAGAACAGCTTATCCCACAGTGACTTGGGATGTTGGGAAGTTGATTCCTTAGGACTATGACTTCATTTAGGTAGATGTAGTGCCCAGGTACCTAGTGGATTTCCACCTTTTGGAATGTGTAGCACTTAAAGCCTATGTGACTATGCCAGTCCAGGTTCTTGGGATAAGTAGGCAGCTTCACTTTGTTTCCAGAGGTTCAGAGTGGCTTTCGTGCCCTAAGTTCTAAACTTAATTGGGACCTTGGGTAACTTCGGTAAATACTTGCCTTTGGTTTGAATTAATTGTGTTTGTCATTGGTACTGATTTTCTTCTGAGTGGAATATCTTCTTGGCTTTTCCTGCATGGGGGTTGGGAATCAGTTTAAGGAACAAGAAGTTCTCTGTGGTGAATGGTGTTTTCATGACCTATGCTGTAGTTTTATATTAAACAGATCATCTTAAGTCAAGAAAACAAATTGTGAGCTGAGTGTTCATGCTGCACTTTCTCTTCAGTTCCCCCCACCCACCCTGTGGGCGTGGCGTTTTATAGAGACTTTAAATTTATAAATTATGTTCCTATAAATAGAAATGAAGACAGTGCCTGACTTTTATTTCTTCTTCTTCTTTTCTCTTTTTTTCTTTCTGGCCAGGGGAAGACTTAGTTTGGATAAAGAAAATCATGAAGAAGCAAATGTTTGTTTGGGGCTGATTTGACATAATTTGAAATACAGTTGTTGGTTGGGCTGCTTTTGATTTGGTGAAAAACCTGTTTATGGTGTTTTCATTTTGAGAGCCTAAACAAAGAAGAATAGGATTTAGAAGTAATGAGATGCTCAGAAGTCATTTTGGACTGTCAAATTTGGACTGCTTTTGTTTTACACTCTGTAGACTGCTTTTGTCTTACACTCTGTTTGGCTTTTCAAGTTTTTTTTTCATTTAAAAGCCCAGTCGGGGTGAAATGCCAGTACTATTCCTTTATGAAGGCCATGTCAGCTCAAATTATGCTTCCCACTTTTTCTTGATGTCTGTTATTTTGTTTATATGAGTTTGTTTTTTCATCATAGTCCTGACATCCAAATAAATAATTTATTGCCCCCAGAATATAACTCTCAGAAAGACATACCATGATTGTCACAGAACTGTGATTTTTTTTTTTTTTGGTCGGTCGTGGGGCTTGAACTCTGGGCCTAGGCGCTGTCAGAACTGTGATTTTTTTTTAAAATAATCTTATTCTTGTTGTAAGAGAGCTCCTAACTAGAACACTATAATTTCTTGAAAATAAGCCCTGATCTTTTTCCCAGCAGGGAAATTTCCCCACAATCTGTTTATCTTTATACCTTCTAATTTCATTATTTTTCTGGTGCTTATTGCCAGGATGATAGTCATTTATGTATTTAAATAGTTCAGCAGCAATAAACCAGTTGATTTGTGTCTGGTGAAAAATTAACACAGTTCTGGGATGCAGGTAGCCCTGCGTCCTTGCCCAGCCCTGGCCTATCATATTGGACAGCTTGGGTGAATTCCTTAGTCTCAAAAGCCTGTTTTTCTTAGAGAAAATATGGGCCTTTCAGTATAGATTTTTGTTGTCCTATGTAACTATGAATTGTGTTTGATCCTAATGCTGTTGGCTAGGCCATAAGTTGCATGCAGTTTTAACTAGCTTCAGAGTGTTTTTGTCCCAAATGTATTCAAATGAAGAGTCTTCCTAAGTCTTCTCTCTGAGCTCTGGTGGAACAGAGACAAGGAAAATGGAAACAGGCTATTGTTGTAAGCATCCTCCATCCCTGACCTGGGCCATATCCCTGCTCTCCGGTCTCCTTTGAGACACCTTGATTTGAGTGTATGTGGCTCAGCAGCCTCTAAAGGGGTAGGCAAAAGAGATGATACATGAGCAGCAGTAGTATTGATGAGCTTCCTTTCCCTGGCACTCACAAAGATGAAAATCTTTGGTAGTATCAGAGAGACTCCTTTCTAGTTAATTGACTGTTAAGAGTATAGCAGTTCTATTCATGCAGCGTTTTGAAGAAATGAGTCATTCTAGTTATGGGGTATCATGATTTAACAGAGTTAAACCTCTACCTCTTCTTTTATTTCATTCTTTTGAGTTTTAACCCCTCACCCCAACCTCTGCTAGGAGGTTACCAACACATTTTATTCAGCCTTCTAATTTGGCTACTAATTCCCAACAGGGCATTTACTTGATTTTAAGAATACTAGAAATCTTAAAACAAATCAAAACAATAAAACATCAGCCTAAACCAAACTGTGGCTCATACCTGAAATCCGAGCTACAGTAAGCTGAGATCTGAGAATCTTGGTTTGAAGCTATTCTAGACAGACAAATTCAGGAGACTCTTATGCTCCATTAACCAGCAAAAAGCCAGAAGTGGAGCTGTAGCTCAAGTGGGAGAGCACCAGTCTTGAGTGAACACTCTAAGGAACAGCACCCTGACTTCAAGCCTTAGTACTAGCATGCATACACATATGCCAGCCTATTCCTTAGCCTTTATGCTTTCTGTTTAGAGAAGAAACAGGATGAACTCTAGAAGATGCCTTACTGAGATCCTAGAACTAGGCCCAAATCCCTCAACAACAACCCTATAGTCAGATCTTGGAGATGCTGAAAACCTTGATGTTGAATTTGTAATACTATGACATTTGGTTGGTTCTGTGTTGTATAGGGTAGTCTTTTACTGTTAAAAGTTTTGGATTTCTGTACTTACTTTTTCCTTCCTTTCACTTTTTACATCTCCCCATCATGTCTGAAGATATATATGCTTGTATATATACATGTATCCATGCGGGAGTTCCGTGAGAAGTGAAAAGCAGCGATAATGCCTGTCCTTGAGAGCTTTTTTGGTTTTTAAAATTGTAAATAATGTTGTCTCCCCATTTAGAATTGGACTTTCAAGCCACTGACTAGGAAAAATTCCTGGGAAATCTCTGCATTTCTGTCAGACATCACTGCAAAACAGGTATCCCTTGTTTTAAGAAAGCATGATAAAGAATATACAGTATTAAGCTTATAGATGATAAAGCCTAAGGACTTTTCATGCATGACTAAGTCTTGGCTAGCACTGTGGCACCTCTGCGTAATATGGGTGGCCCCACTCTGTCAAGCCAATGCAAACCCTGCAGAGGAGAAGGCCCGAGGGGCAGGACTGTAGAGTTTCCAATCAAAAGTTGTCTCATCATCAGAGCAATCTTATGACTGAGTGTGGTGATCAGAATACCTCAGACTCAACTTGTCTAAATCCAGATTTGGTAGTTGTTTCTTCTAATTTATTTGTCCTCCACTTAGGCCAGTGGCATTTTCTCAAAAACTAGAACAACTCACTTCCTCTTATCCAGTTAGTGTGAATTCTACGTTCAGATATATCTCTTCTTTCCATTCCTAACTGGTGCTCTGTAGTGGGAGCTTAGGTAGGAACCCAACTCTTTAGCCAGAAGCTCAGAGTTCTTCATAATCACATCCCAATCAAACCTACCATACTTCTAGCTACCTCACTCCAGATTTCTCTATCTCCTTAAGTGCCTATCACTTACCATTCTATCGGTTGCATGTGTGTCTCCTCCATTGCTATATTCCACAAAGGAGGAAAACAAGATCCAGTCATCTTCCACCTCTGTATGGGGCTGCCTGGCTCAGATTCTGGCATATAGAAATGCCTTGAAAGTTGTTTATTCCAGATCCATTCATTAATGCAGCTTAAGTCCACTGAGCAGCCTACTGTGTATGGGCACTTGTAGGCCCTGGGGATGCTACAGTGAGCAGAGGATTTGGATGCTCTTATGAAGCTTGTAGTCTGGCCAGGGTTAAGGCAAACTGAGCAAATGAATGTATAATGCCATGGAAGTGGAGGAAGACACGGCATATAAAGGGCTAGTGAGTGTTGGAAATTGTGGGGCAACAGTGGCCATTTAGATTGAGTAATTAGTAGGTTACTAATGAGATGACAAGTTAGCAGATCCCTGAATCAAACTGGGGAGACTCTCATGCAGGTGTTTGGGGGAGAGAAGTCTAGGCAGAAGACAGCAAGTGGAGTTTTAGAGGCTTATTTGAGGAATACCCAAAGGTCTAAATGGCCCATTGGTTTGGGAGAAGGCCTTGAAGTGCAAACAGTGCTCAGCTAGGGCAGGTGGGGATTTTATTTCAAGTGTGGTGAATCACTGGAGTATAATAATGTGATTGAAAGATTGGCTGCATAGGCAACAGAGAAGGAAGCGATGAAGCTGCAGCGTAGGTGAGGACACCGCTGCGGTGGTCCCAGTGGTGGACTAAACTTCACTCAGGTGTTTGTCCAGTGAATAAAATTCATGCTGGGAGGAAAGATGGGATGAACTCTTTCTAGAAATTTTTGCTTCTGTTGCGTTTGGAAGTGCCTATCTTTTGTAGCTACTCGTCCATCTTCTCTTATACTTCTAACGATTTTCAGCTCTGTCTGCAAATCTTTGATTTTTGTGTGAAATTTTTAGGGAGATAAGAGTTGACTAGTTCAGAGGCTGTTGCAATGTGACTATATTGGTCGAATCATGTATATCCTGGTAAAAGTTTCAGTGGTTTATAGGGTTAGGTTTTTGCCTAAAATGACTAACATAAATCAATTGGGATGGGGAACAGTTATATAAGGATAAATTAAATACTGCCACATATATTGGTCTACTGATAATAAAAAATATTTGAAGAAGAAAGGAAAGGAGTCATCGGATAGTTGAGTTATGGGTGGAGTTGAGTTTAATGAAAGTAGGGCTATGGCTGCGGGGGGGGGGTGAAGCATTTTCTTTTTTGAACTGTTACATAGAGTTGTAGTGAGACTGGTGAATGGAAATGGGCACTGAATGGGCTCTTTGAAAAACTGATCCTGCGTCAGAAGGCAAGGAACTAGAGAAGGGAAATATTTGACAGATTCTGTTCATGACCTCTATATTTAGAAGTGTTTCTAGGGGCTTTGTTGATCCCACAGGAAGGAACAGCTACAATTTTCCAGAGTGGCTTTTCTGGGATTTTACTTAGTGTACTGGGATGGATTTTTGGATGTTAACCAGCATGATGTATTTTAGATTCAGAGATAATTTGGGGAAAGACATTTTTGTTTTTTAATTTGTTTAGTAGCACTAAGGATTGAATCAGTGCCTTGTGCATGCTAATAAGCACATGTTCTACCCATGAGCTATACTCACAGCTTTATTGTATATCTTAACCTTTAATAAGCCTTTGATAAAGGGTATGATTTTAGAGGGACTTTCAGTTGAGTTTTTGCCAATATAAGACTAACATTTTCTTCTCTTCTGTGACTGCAGTCTAATTTCTCAGGACAAAATCTTTGAGCTGATTGACAGTCACTTCTGTCAAATACTAATCTGATTGTTTAGGGTTTGTGTTCTATTTAATAGACTTGACTCCATACTAACATTATATTATCCTATTTTAATTTCGTCAGTGTTCCTTTTCATATTCAGTTTACTGAATGAAAGTACTTACTCATTCTTCCAATCTCCAAGGTGGTTAAATGACTACAGATACTGAGGACATTTTTTCGTGTCTTTGAGGTTATAATTAAAGTTCTTAGAAGTACTTGAAACCAAGAAATTTGACCTGAAGCAGGTCTTTCCAGATTTTTAGTGAGTAACTTGTTTTCTAAATTCCAGAACACTTTCTTAAGTTCATTTCACTGTGTTATAATTAACCTTATCCTGTGATAGACTAGAAGGCTAGTCTCTAATGGAATTTCCTACTATCTTTCTATTTGCCGAATTACTGGAGACTGTGCTAGGCATGTAACGGAGAACAGCAAGACAGTTGCCTAGAGATTATATTCAGGGGAATTCTGGTTCTTACAGAAACATCTCAGCTGTTCTGTTGAAATTCTGTCCAAGTATAAAACTCATGAGGACAAAATTCTCTCATGTTACTGTAGCTTCTTTGGCAGCACTCCTGTATTTAATTGGCTGATAAACTGCCACATTCCTCTCCGGTAGTGAAGTAAGATAAGAGCTCAGTGATTGTCTTTCCCCTTCCTTTTTCTTCTCTCCATGCGTATATCTGCATCTATTTTATGTTCATCCTTTATTCTGTTCCTTTTCATCTATGTTATCAAAAATCATTTCATCCTACTCAAGAGACAGATTCCTAACTAGAGTCATAACATTTTTTTAAATCACGCACTGTATCGTTATTTTGAAACAATCAGTGTTAGTCTCTTCTCTCAGTGAGGATATGTGAACCTTGGAGGATCTACTGACTTGTTCATCATGCCACCACAGCCTACACTGAGGACTAGATGCTCTTCATTATCAATCCAGTTTGAAGATTTTCTGGTACATCAAGCACTGTTCCTCTGGAGATGTATTTTTTTCTTAGCAGATACAGTAGCATATGGTGTGTGTGCCTAGGACAAAGATAATGAAAACACATTAGTTCAAGGGGTTTGTTGTGTTGGCATGTCTTTGTTGTTGCTAATGATTGAGACAGAATCTTTCCAGGCATCCCGCTCTAGTCTTGAACTTGCTATGTAGTATAAGGTGGCTTTGAATTGGTGACAATTGTATTATTGCCGTGGTATTTCGGTGTGGCATTCTAGTGGTAGTTATGTGGCTGTGTCCTTGGGATGGTCACATCTTCTGCACATTGTGGAAATGTACATAGCTTGGTCCTAATTGACTGTTGTCTTGTACCCTTCTTGGTGGGGCTCTCCTTACCACCCTTCTAGAAAGAACATCATGTTTGCCAAAACCTCTCTTTTGCTTCTCCATTGAAGACCCCTGACCAGGTGAGTCCAAGTTCATTCCTTTCTCTTGTGGTTTCAGCCAGGCATTTTCTCCTCTCCTTTTGCTGCTGATCCTTCTTTCCTTTTCTAGGGACTTCCCCTTAACCTCTTCTCTTCCCAGATTATCAGGACCTTGTATCCTTTCCAGCCCTCTGTGTGCCCTTTGCGTGTCCTCTGCTTTCTTTTCCTCTTCCACTAGGAACATTGTAATGCAGGACACCTTAGGTGCTGGGTGGCAGGTTCAGTGCAGATTGTGCCTTGCTTTTCATTTTACCCTAGGTAACTGATGGTGTCACCTGCTTTCACCTGTTCTGATTTCTACCACTTTAGGTCTCATGACCTAAATACTAGCCTAAACTCTAGGAGTGTAAGGAAACTAAATTTCACTCTGGATGATCCCTAAAATTTTTGATCCCAGCAATTTAGCTTTTAAGTTACTCTAAGCATATTAGGAGACATTTTAAACTGAGAGTCAAGATAAAAGGAAGAGAATAAAATATTATAAAGATGTATGATAGTATTTTTGGATAATGTTTTGTAATTTTTACTAATAAACTCAAGAACACTTACATGATGCATCTTCTTTGTAGGCAGTTTAGAAGATAATAATAAATGATCCAGTATGGATGTGTCCCCTAAAAGTTCACAAGTGGGAAAATTGATCCTCAAATTCATATGTGAATAGTGTTTGGAAGCAGGTCTTCAGGGTACATTGGGATTAGATGAAGTCATGAGGGCGGGGTCCTCCATGGTGGTAGTCCTGTCTACCCTGTTGTCACATGTGTTCCATCTTGCCATGTGATGCCTGCCCCAGGCTCTTGGACTTCGCAGCCTGCAGAACCATAGCAAGTCACTTCTCAGCTCATACAGAATATGTCACTGTAAGCTGGCTGATGTCCCTGTTCTCCAACCCCAGATAGCATCAACACCAAGATCCTCTTAGCAAATTAGGAGGTTCTATCAGACCTTGTCACTTCATGTACTTTTTCCTTGATTTACTTGCTGGTCAGCAAATACTGCATCCCAGCCTCTGAAATCTTCTCTCAGAGATATTTACTTCCTGGTTAATCTCTATAGAAGGAGACCTTCTCTCATGAACTTAGCTTCAAATTGTAACTCAACTTTGCCCATTGACACTACCACTGAATGTTACACATACCTAACATGCTCTGTATTTTACCTGTTTATTTTCTACTTCCTCCACCATAATAAACACCAAGAGATAGGCTTTTTCCATTCTGTTCAACTGCTATATTCCTAATACCAAGAATAATGGTACATATATTCAGTATATGACTGAATAAACAATAATAGCTAGGAAGTCTATGCTGATGACATTTTTTTTTGAAGACCCTACCTTTGTTTTTTGTCAGTTGAGGGGCTTGAACTCAGGGCCTAGACACTGTTCCTGAGCCACAGCACCACTTCTGGTTTTTTGGTGGTTAATTGGAGGTAAGATTCTCACATACTTTCCTGCCTGGGCTGGCTTTGAACTGTGATCCTCAAATCTCAGGTTCTGGAGTAGCTAGGATTACAGGTGTGAGTTACCAGTACCTGGTAAGACTGTACCTTTCAGGCCAGAGATAATTTTGTAATATGGGCTACTCTTTACAAATTACCCACACTAGTGTAGTGTAGATCATTCCCTAGACTTAGACAACTCTGCACTGTAGTGCAGATTTTGTACAGAGAAGCTTGTGAGATACAGGGGGTGTATAGTCTAAGCCCCTCACTTGTTTTTGAGCAGTTGATTGATAATCTAAAGACAGTTTGGTGATAATTCTTTCATTGACTGTGGTCTAGCATAGTACTTAAACTCTCAATACCTTAATTTCTTCTTCTGTAATTAATTTCTTCTCCTGCTATGTAGATGCCCAAGAAATATTAAATGAGATCAACGTCTCCCAGGAAAGCATTTTTATTTTGAATTGTTTGTTCTACAGCATTTGGTTTTTGCCCTTTCATTTGTTTGACTAACCTTTCCTTGGAATTTTCTCTGCAGAAGTCCTGAATTCAAAGTCTCAGATATTCATGATCTGCCCTCTGGAGCAGTGGGGAGCCACTCTTCCCAGGCTGTGGTGGGTGGAGAACCTATATAGAGCATTAGGGAGACAGTAAGGGAAGGGAGAAAGATGGCAGAATTCACAGATCTCAATCTTCAAGGCTCTCAGTCCCAGTTAGATGTGCGGAGCCATCTCAATAAAGGTTTTAAGTTAAAACATGAGTGTGGAAAAAAAGGGAAGATGAATGGAAAATGAATATTGGCAGATTGACAAACATGTAAGGACCATACATGTCATAGTAACTCTCCCTGAGTAAGGCACAACTCCCCCTAACAGCTTTCTCTAAAAGAAGGAATGAGACACTGCTTCTGTAGGTAGCTGTGGTAACAGTGTCACTATTAAAAAATAAAACCAGTCTTCTGGATCCATGGATTCTGAAAATATCCTGGAAAAAAACTACATCTGTACTAAACATGAGCAGACTTATTTTTTCTTGTCATTATTCCCTAGTCAATAATAACAGCTATTTATTATATAGCATTTTGTTTGGCATAATTCACCCAGATATGATTTCAAGTGTAAGGGTGTATATGAATACATTATATGCATATGCTACCCACTTTTTGTTAAAGATTTGAGTATCTTTAGATTTTTGGAATCCCAGAGAGACTCTGGAACTAATTCCTAAAGGGAAAACTACCAAAAGCTAGGAAAAAAGTATTGAAATGACTGATAGGATGGGAGGGCTCTGTCCAGTGGGGACTCTGTAATGTTCAGGTAGATGATTAGGGCTATAGCAGAAAATAATGGGAAAAACCGGGGGAAAATATTTACAAGTGAATGTGAGAAACTGAGATTGGCTTTAGGGAGTCAAGAGTGGCCCTTGTTGAAGAGAATTGTAAAAGGAGACTGGAGCCAGACACTGATGATTCAGCTACTCAGGAGGCTGAGATCTGAGGATCGAGATTCGAAATCAGCCCTAGCAGAAAAGTCCCAAGAGATTCTTATCTCCAATAAACTACTCAGATAAAGCCAGAAATGGTACTGGGCCTCAAGTGATAGAGCGCTAGTCTTGAGCACAAAGAGGCTCAGGGACAGTACCCACGTCCTGAGTTTCCCCCCAGGACTGGGGGAGGGGGGAAAGAAAAAGAAAAAAGAGGAGTCCTGAGAGTTTGAACTAAGAGTTGATAAGCAGTTGTCACAGTGGAGTAGCTATCTAATTTAATTTGGGACCTGCAGAAGGGTGTCTGGAGGATTATGAGTAGAGGAAAATGAAGGTATAGATAGATAGAACTGCTTTAGGGTAGGCAATCTCTGAAGCAAATGACTACCACAGTGGAATGAAGACATATTTTAGAAGACAGAGAAGGGCTGGCATTGATCCTGCTTAAAGGCAAGAGGGTCTTTGTAGAGCGTGATCGAAAGCACTGAGGGCTAAAGTGGAAGTGTCGAGGATGATGATAAGGGCAGAGGGAGGCCAGGGTAGCCAGAGACCAGGAAGATGCAGGGCCTTATGGTCTTGGGGAAGAATTGGAGTTCATTCAAAATGTAATTGAGAGAGCCATTAAAGGATGTAATCTGTTTAGCTTCTTCTTCTTCTTTTTTTTTTTAGAAAACATTATTGTAGATACCCTCTGTAGAATGGATTTTGAGATTTTTAATCCAAGCTATCAAAATAAAATACCATAGACTATGTGGTTTACAAACACCTACAGTTTCTCAGTTGTGGAGGCCAAGGACTCCAAGATTATTGCTTAACCGCTTTCTTGATTCACTGATAACTGACAGCTAGCTCTGTCTTCATATGGTGGAAGGCTGTCTAGTTCCCTCCCTGCTTCTTTGTTAAGAGCACTAAAATCCCATTCTGGAGGGCTATGTTCTGTGATCTTACCACTATGATTTGGGATTGGGGGGAGGGTGTGCATGAATGTTTAGGCTGTGATTGGAGGCCAGAGTGGCAGTAGGAACCAGAAGGAGATGGAACATTGAGGAATGGATGACTTCAGAATGACTAAACACATGAAGGATGTGATAATAAGCTTGTCTGACTGGCCACAGACTCTAAACAGAAATGACAACTGGGCACTTACAACTTTGGATAGCTATGTGGTATGGATTTTATTTAGAGCTTTGCTAACATAGTATTAATGAAATTGCTAGTCTTTTTTAGAGTTGTGGTGAATGTGAACTAGCACATGAAACACTAAATTAATGAAACATTTAAGGAGCTTTTGAAAAGTCATTAAAATGCAATAGAATGTTACTCATCTATGAGCACTTAAAACAGATTTCTTCACCATGTGAGGCAATTTTTTTATTGTGAAAATACTGTACAGAGGGGTTACAATTACATGGGCAAGGTAATGAGTACATTTCTTATCAAGCATTATAGCCTCCTCTTTTGTTTTCCCATCCCTTCCCATCTCCCCTCCTTCCCCCCCACCCAATTTTCCTACCCTCCCCCCACCAAAGTTGTAAAGTTTGTTTTTCCACATAATGACTTGTACATCTCATTGTTGCAATGGGTCCACCTGTATCCCTATTTAAACGATTTGATTTTTCCTTTCCCCTCCAGAAATTATACCAGCATCAAATATAGTGAAAGCAGGGGTTATACCATAGGGGAGGGACATACAAAGCAACGAAGAAATAATCTTATAAATGTGTTAGAAACAATCTCACAAAAGAAAAAAAACAACATTTGAACACATATCTTAGGGTTCATTTCCCTAACATCAACTTATCTGACCTTTTCTGCTTAACTCAGACATATACTGGTTATTGCAAATAAGGGAAACCATGGGACCTATGTTCTTTGGGCCTGGCTTACTTAATTTAATATATTTTTTCCCAAGTCTTTCCATTTCCTAACAAATGGGGCAATGTCATTCTTTCTGATGGAGGCATAGAATTCCATTGTGTATATATACCACATTCATCT
>NW_012267250.1:2648559-2649137 GCF_000151885.1 Dipodomys ordii
GCCTGTGTCAAGGAGACCTAGGGTTTCTCCTATTCCATCTTGTAATGCTTTCAGAGTGTCTGCTTTGACTCCTAGGTCTTTGATCCATTTGGAGTTGATTCTGGTGCTTTAGTTTTCTACAAGTAGTTAAAAAAAGTTTGCCAGCACCATTTACTGAAGAGGCTGTCTTTCTTCCATTCTATTTTTTTTTAGCTCCTTTATCGAGGATTAGATGGCTATAGGTCTGTAAGTTCATTTCTGGGTTTTCAATTCTATTCCATTGGTCCTGAGGTCTTTCTTGTGCTAGTACTAAGCTGTTTCGATTACTATGGCTTTGTAGTAAGAGTTTGAAATTTGGTATTGATATTACTGTAGCACAGTTCTTTCTGTTGAGGATCATTTTTGCTATTAGGGGTCTTTTATTGTTCCATATGAATTTTTGGATTGCCTCTTCTATTTCCATGAAGAATGAGGTTGGAATATTGATAGGTATTGCATTAAATGTGTAGATAGCCTTGGGAAGTATTGCCATTTTCACGATGTTGATCTTTCCAATCCAGGAGCATGGGAGTTTTTGCCACTTTCTAAATTCTGTTTTG
>NW_012267250.1:2650412-2698497 GCF_000151885.1 Dipodomys ordii
GATGTAGGAACTCAGAGCTATAAACTTGTCTGTGTGTACTGCCTTTGCTGTGTCACAGAGGAGCTGGTAATTTGTGTGTTCATTTTTGTTGAATATCATGAACATTTGAATTTCCTTTCTAATCTCTTCCATGACCCACTCGTGATTCAGCAGTATGTTGTTCAGCCTTCATGTGTTACAGGACTTTCTTTGGTAGCTTTTGGTGTTGAGTTCTAATTTTATTCTCTTGTGGTCTGAGAGAATGGAAGGTATAACTTCAATGTTTCTGAATTTGGACAAGTTTGCTTTGTGGCCTAAAATGTGGTCTATTTTGGAAAATGTTCCATGTGCTGCTGAGAAAAACTTGTATTCTGATATTGCTGGGTGAAATATTTGTTAGATGTCTGTTAAATCTAGTTGATCTGTGCAGTTGTTTAGATTGGTGGTTTCTCTGTTGAGTTTTTGTCTAGTTGACCTATCTAGTGGGGAAAGTGGTGTGTTAAAGTACCCAACAATTAATGTCTTTGGATCTATGTGGGATTTGAGGGAAAGTAGTGTTTGTTGGATAAATTTGGGTGCTCTGTTGTTTGGCGAATGGACATTTAGAATTGTAATATCCTCCTTAAGTAGAGATCCCTTAATTAGTATGTAGCGACCTTCTTTATCTCTTCTCACTAATTTTATTTTATTTTTTATTTTTTGGGGGGTGGTCTTGTCGTGGGGCCTGTACTCTGGTCCTAGGCGCTCTCCCTCAGCTCTTCAGCTCAAGGCTAGCGCTCTACCACTTGAGCCACAGCGCCACTTCCGGGTCTTTTCTTTTTGCTTATGTGGTGCTGAAGAATCAAACCCAGTGCCTCAGGCATGGAAGGCAAGTGCTCTACCACTGAGGCATGTTCCCCAGCCCCTCACTAATTTTAATTTGAAGTCTATTTTAGCTGATATTAGGATTGCAACTCCTGCCTGTTTATGGGGGCCGTTTGCTTGGTAGATTTTGTTCCAGCCTTTAACATTGAAAATGTGTTTCTTTTTATGGGCAAGATGTGACTCCTGAAGGCAGCAGATAGAAGGATCTTGCTTTTTAATCCAACTAGATAGTCTATGTTGCTTAATTGGAGAGTTAAGTCTGTTAATGTTGAGAGATGGGAATGAGAGGTATTTGGGAGTTCCTGCCATTTTATCCCCCTTCTTGGGAGCTGCAGCAATTGTGTTTTTCCTATGGTTCTTGGATTCTCAGTTGGGTGCGCAGTTTCTTGGCCTTTATTGTGGTCTTGTTGGTTTTTTTTGTTTTTTGGGTCTGGTTGTGGGGCCTGGGTGCTGTCCCTTAGCTCTTCAGCTCAAGGCTAGCACTCTACCACTTGGGCCACAGTGCCACTTCTGGCTTTTTTCTTATGTGGTGCTGAGGAATCGAACCCAGGGCCTCATTCATGCAAGGCAAGTGCTCTACCACTGAACCACCTTCCCAGTCCGTCTTGTTGGTTTTCTATTGTAGGACATCTTTAAGAATGTTTTGTAGGGCTGGTTTGGTGGAGATATATTGTTTCAATTTTTCTTTGCTATGGAAGGTTTTTATTTTACCTTCGATTATGAAGGAGAGTTTAGCTGGGTACAATATTCTTGGTTGATAGTTGTTTGTCTTTAGGGCATGGCATACATCATTCCAGGCTCTTCTTGCTTTGGTTGTCTCTCCTGAGAAATCTGAGGTGATTCTAATTGGTTTCCCTTTATAGGTGATTGATCTTTTCTCTGTGACAGCTTTATCTTTTCCTTGGTCTGTATTGATCCTGTGCAGATTATAATGTGATGGTGTGATGTCCTGTTCTTGTCTGGTCTATTTGGAATTCTAAAAGCTTCTTGTATCTGAATAGGCCTATCTTTTTGCATGTTTGGGAAGTTCTCTGCTAGGATCCTGTTAAACAAATTTCCTAAGCCATTAACTTCTGTCTTGAGGTGCTCCTCTACACCCATTATCCTCAGAATAGGCCTTCTGATGGTGTCTTCCAAATGTTGAATAGATCTATCGTATTTCTTGGATTTGTCTTGGATGGTTGTATGTTCTTTCTCTATAATATCTAGGCTGTCTTCAATCCCTAAGATTCGATCTTCTGCATGGTCTAACCTACTATCAAGATTTTCTACTTTGTTTTTTATTTCTTTTCCTTCTAGTTGCTCGGCTTTGATCACTTAAATTCTTAGTTGGAGCTTTGTTTTAGATCCTGTATGAACTTCCTTACTTCCTTAATTGGGTGTTCAGTGTTTATTCTCAAATCCCTTAGTTGATTGGTTATGGTTTCCTTGGATTCCCATTCCTTCTGTTGGGCTCCATTCAGCATTCCCTTTGTGGTCTTCCTGACTTCTTTCAGCTCTCTGTTTATGGATTCCATGAGTGCCTTTAGTGATCTTTGTGTATTCTCTTTCTGCTCTCTCAATTCCTGTATTACTCTTTGATTAGCTTCCTCACCTTCACACAATTCCTGTAGTTCTCTGAGTGTTCTCAGCCTGCTCACGCCATTCCTGACTTTCTCTTTGTTTGTTCTCAGCCAGCTCCCACAGTTCCTGTCTATCTCTTTGACTGATCTCAACCTGCTCATGCCATTCCTTTATTTCTCTTTGAGTGTTCTCAAGCTGCTCACGCAATTCCTGTATCAATCTTTGAGTAGCTTCCATGTGAGGCAATTTTTATCTGAATAGTTTTTCTTGTTTAACTGTATTTTACTTTAGATTTTCAGTCTCAGTTTTCCCATCTGTAAAATAGGGAAAATACCACATATTACCAGGTGGTTTTAGAACTAAATGGCACAGAGCTTATTATATAGGAGAAATTTGGTGAAATTGTTGATACTAAAAAGTATATTTGGCCCTAAATGAAACTACTACATTTTTTCCAATTCATATTAAGAAAAAAATGTAAAGAAATGATAGATAATGAGTATTCTGATGCCCATTTTTTGTTCTGTTTGATAGCCTTTCCACTTATTGCTAACCCATTTCTCTGATACTTGAGAAATCAGTGCTCCTTTTTACATTTTGCTGGTGAAGTTAATTCTAAGGAAACCGGAGGACATGGTCAAGGCAACCAAAGGAGCCTTTTTTTTTTTTTTAAGTAGAACTAGTATCTAAATATAACACTTTTGCATACAGAATCACTTATCATGAACCTGAATTATGCATTCACCTAACCTTGACAATTGACTCAGAGATTGGGTTTCCCAGGTGCCCATGGTATAGATACATGTGCTCATTCTCCCTTATTTGTTGCCTCTCAGTTTTGAATGGTTTTGTTCCCCTGCTGTGCATTAAGACCTGATTGTTTCTCACATTCAAGCACTTCCACTAAGTCTGAAAAAGAGATAAGAGTTACCAATTCATGGAAAAGCAATGAAAATAGAATCTAGACTAGCTGTCAGAGTATTTGTTATCTATAGTTCCTTTATTCATTTTGCTTTCTTAATGTAAGAAGAAAATGAAGTGATTTTATTTAGCACCAACTACTGTACATAAAAAGTATCTTTCCATTGAGGTCTTTTTCAAGGGTCATATTAACAAGAAGCCAAATTCCTCCTTCATGCCAAGAGTTGTATATATTTTCCTGTGTATTTCTTAAAGAGACAGCTTGTGGAAAACAGGAACTTTGCAGTATTTTAACTGTGTTTTAGAGTACATCTTTTTTTTTTTTTTTTTGGGTCCAGTCGTGGGGCCTGAACTCTGGGCCTAGGCCCTGTCCCTTAGCTCTTCAGCTCAAGGCTAGCGCTCTACCACTTGAGCCACAGCACCACTTCCGGGTTTTTTCTTTTTGCTTATGTGGTGCTGAGGAATCGAACCCAGGGCCTCAGGCATGCAAGGCAAGCGCTCTACCACTGAGCCACCTCATTTTTTTTTTTTCAATCATTTATCCTTTAGACTTTTCAACCATTTTGACAAATGCCAAAGACATTATAGTACTGCCATTTTAAGTCTGATTTGGGATAGCACATCATCAGGGTCCAAGTAAATTACAGATATTCAAAGTTTAGTTGATGTTTACTAGGGGTAAAGCTCAGTGATAAACCACTTACTTGTCTCAATTGATGGCACCACCAAAAAAAAAATGTTTTTAAATCACTTGAGTAGGAGAACATAGCATGCATCAAGCCTTTACTTGTTTTTTTTTTTTTTAACAATAAATACTGAACTCAGGGATTCAAGCATGCTAGGCAAAGCTTCTACTAAATGAGCAGTTTCTTTTCTTTTTTTAAATTATAAGGTCTTATTACCTTTGTTGCCCAGGCTGGCTTCTAACCTGAGATTCTCCTATCTCTGCCTTCCAAATAGCTGGGATCACAGCTATTGGCACCATGATGCCCAGCTTCTAAAGAGTCTATGAGAAAACTAAGTACTTTTATTTGGATTTCCTTATCAAATTTAATAGGAAACAAATAGTAATGCCTTATGCTTGAACACTTGGGTAAAAAAAAAAAATACTGTGACCAGATACAAGTTTCCAAAATGATAGTCACTGCAAAGTGTGAGCAGATGGGAACCGGTCTATGTCAAACACAAAGAAGCCTGTGGGAGTTTGAGAATCGTATTGTGCATCTATCTACTTGTTGGCATTCACTTGATGTCTAGTGATACCTCATTAACATTTCTTCTGTGGTTCTGTTTTCTTCTTTTTTCCTTAGTACATTTTGAATTTTTAAACCTTTAAGTAGCTAAGAATTCTGAATGTGTGAAATTCTTTGATTAAGGAAATGAATGCCCAGAGGTGTATATAGTTCTTTAAAACATTTTATACTCTTTCCTTTAATGTTGTGGTAAGAAATACTTGTTTAACATGACACTTTGAAGACATTCCAAGCTTAATTTTAAAAAGATTAAATAAATATCAAAGGTCAGAAATTTCTTATAAACAACCTTTTTCACCTTATTGTTAACATAGATGAATACTCATGAATAATTTCATTTGACTTTCTAAACTTGAAGTCAGATAGTAAATGTGAATAACCTTTCAATGTTTTTACTTTTTTTTTTTAAGGATACTCCTGCCAGCACAGAGTTGTATATCTGTAATTCCAGCTACTTAGGAAGCGAATCTTGAGGCCAGCTTGGGCTACATAGTATATTCCAAGCTAGCCTAGGCTACACAATGAGACCCTGTTAATCAATCACTGAATCAACTAGTCATCAGTCTGTCTTTTCTTTGATCACTTTTTCGAGTACCTCATTTTCATCTGAAATTATTTTATTGGCTCAAGTTTGCAATATGGAATTTGTTACTGTGGTAATGTATAGAAATGTAGATATCTGGCTGGGAAGGTGACTCAGTTGTAGAGTGCTTGCCTTGCATGCATAAGGCCCTGGGTTCGATTCCTCAGCACCACATAAATAAAAAAAGCTAGAAGTGGCACTGTGGCTCAAATGGTAGAGCAGAGCGCTAGCCTTGAGCTGAAGAGCACAGAGAGAGAGCACCCAGGTCCAGAGTTCAAGCCCCGTGACCAAAAAAATGAGTAGATATCTTCTGTGTGCTGTGACATAATCCAGCACACTGAGTTTAAGGTAGTAAGGTTTTCCAAAAGCAGTCATTTTATTTATTTATTTTTCCCTCTAAAGATTCAATAGACCTAGTCTTGATAAGTTTTTATCTTGGGTATTTTCTTTTATAGATTAGATGAAATTGCAGATAATTTCTGTTTGTTTGAGCAAGATGACTAGAGAAAGCATCTTCTTAAGAAAGATGACCCTTCCATGTCACACTTTACAACTCACTTTGGTATCTCTTTGTTATAGTCTTGACAATAACATTTATAGACAACATTTATTGACTAGCATTTTCCTTCAGCATTCTCTCTCATTATATTATCCAATTATATTGTACTTTTCATTACATTTGAAATTAGAGGTACCTGTCTTCCCAAGGCAGTTTTATATTGAATGAACTCCTATCCTCTAAAGTGGTGGACACAACTTCACTGAGAGAAAATAAGGAAGGACAGCTTGTATGGCAAACATTTCTGAGCTAGTTTTTTAAATGTAGATAAGGAGAGAAAAGACCCAGAATCTACTGCTAAAACTTAATGACCTTAAAGCTTAATGACAACTACAAAAATGTTATTGTAGTTTTGTGGGGCTTTACAAATTATTTTCTACCTTATAGGTAAAATATGACTCTATTCTTCTTGTTAAAACATACAAGGACAAGTAAGAAATACTCTTGTACTGCAGTTTAATACATGTACCTCCTATATCTAACTAGGGCTACACCAGACAATTATAGAATGACTAGTGTTCAATATTCTAAGAGCAAAGACTGTGTAGTATTTCTAAATTTTCCTTATTTAACCCAGATTTCCCCAGATCAAGGAAAAGTTGAACCTCCTTCCCAAGGTTAAGGAAGAAGAACATGAGCAGGGTGGAGGTTGAAAATTGAGGTTAGAAATAAAAGTTCTTGTCCAAGGAGACAATTACAATAAGGCATTCACATGTATGCCCCAAATAACTCATTAGAACCACGAATAAATACATCTAATTCTTGTTTATAGTTATATTCATCTACATAGCTTTCTACTAGGTAACTATCATTTATGCCTACTACAGGTAGGAATTCTCTATACATTATTTCTAAATGTGATACCCTGTTTTACTAGTGAGGAAATGGAGACTCAGAGAGGTAAATAGTGCTTTCTGAGGGCATATGCTAATCAGGGATGGTCTGGGTTTGGATTCTGTTCCCACATAGGTTCTGTTCTTGTAATCAGAGTAGTTCCTTACATGAGTATAATTCTTTATATCTTTGGGTCCTGAAATAGAATAAATATTTTAAATTCTTATTCTAATGTCATTCTGATTTTCTAGGCATCATCCCTTTTGACAGAGAAGATACTAAATATCCACAGGTCCTGAGTGCTGGCCACCCAGAATGGCCTCTGCTTGTTGACTTTCAACCCAGATTGAAGGGCTCAAGAATCTAATGAACAGATAGTTCAGTAGGAACTCTTTTGGCCAGTTAATGTTTTTTTTGTTTTTGTTTTTTGCAGAAGCACAACACAGCATTAATCTCCACATCTTCTTCTTAATTGATATTAATGTTATAACATTCTGGTTTCAAGCTCTTGAGTAGTTTTTGAGGTTTGTTTGGGTCATTGAAAACTTTAAATAAATGAACTTTTGGAATATTTTTGACTGAGATTCTGCACTGTTTTTCCCTTTTTCTAGGTCTATTATTAGCAGAAGATTTTTCTGCATAGTTGGCACTCTGTACCTGTATCGGTGTATTACAATGTATGTAACTACACTCCCAGTACCCGGTATGCATTTCAACTGTTCTCCGAAGGTAAACTATTCCTCACTATCATTTCCCTTTGTTTTGTTTCTTCTTGTATCCTGGCTTCTTTCACTCAGGCGGATGGTGACAATTTATTCAGATACATTCAGATTCCTCCACCCTCCTGTGGGAACTTTGCTAAGCTTTAAGACCAAGCAACCACACCCTTCCTTAGAATTTCTAAGCCCTGCTGGTGTCACCCAGCTGAGGACCTATGTGTTGTAGCTGGTGTGTTGGAAGCTGCTGAATTCTGTGTGGGGGTGTAACGCTTTGGTTTCCTGCCAGACATTTTAAAATATCATCCACTCCCTTGACACACATCCAGGAGCTTTCATATGCTCTCTCCTTCTCTGAGAAGGAAAGCTTAGCTTCAGATGGTGTTTTTTCCCCCTTTCTTCTTCTGTTAATCTGTATATCAGGGTAAAGTAACAGACAAGTGTTCCTGTCCCTGACACTCCTCCACCAATTCCAATAAGAGTACTATTCTCTAGAGGGAGGTGTGACCTTATGTCTACTGCCTTCTCTAGTTGTGGAATTAATTGGGATATGATGAAATCTCAGAAGATTTAATCTTTAAAATGTTTATATACATTAAAGCTCATTAATGTAATAAGAAAATATAAAGTACAGTCCCATGTTTAAATTCATATTTGCATTATACCTGTGTGTTGTGATAGCGGGGCGGGGGCAGGGGCAGGAATTGGTCCTTTGTGCCTCCTTGGAGATGGCTTCTTAGAGAAAAGTATTGGAAAAGAGGGGCTGGAAAATTGCCTCTGGACTTGTAAAACTACATCTTTATCACATGAAGCCTGAATGCCTCTGGTTTATTTGTGCTCTGTGGTACCTGTTCCAAGACTCGCCATGTGTGTACAGAGGTAGTTACTTTCTTCCTTAACTTTCTGCATGTTTGCTGTATACTGCTTCCTGAACTCTGGAGGAACTGCTTGAAAGAATAAATGTCTCCCAACATTCTACTCTTCTCTATTGGCAGTTCTTCCCTGCACTCGTCTTATTTGCTTATGTATTTTTTCGTTTGTACTGGGGCTTGAACTCAAAACCTCATGCTGCTCTTGCTTGGCTTTTTCACTCAAAGCTGGTGCTCTACCACTTGAGCCACAGCTCTATTTCTGGCTTTTTGTTAATTGGAGAGAAGAGACTCATGGATTGGTCTGCCCCAGCTGGCTTTGAACCACAATCCTCAGATCTCAGCTTCCTGAGTAGCTAGGATTACAGGCGTGAGCCACCAGCGCTGCCTGTACTTGCCCCCTTACTGTTTCATCTGTCCTTCTCAAGAAGCCAGCCTCATGTTTTTTTGGTCCTCCAAGAAAGCTTCCAGAACTTGTGTATGTCACAGTTCCCAGAGTATAAGAAATGTCTTGTTATCATTGAAAGTTGATGTGGACTCTTGCTGGGAGACTGGCTTGATGAGCAGCATGTTGTCATAGTAAGAAGATGGTTAAGAGCTTCATGTTAATGTAGTTGAACTCCTTCAAAGTGTGTGTGTATGTGCTACAGATGTGTAGGTAGATGCAGGTTCTGAACAAGCACATGGAGATGATGAATCTATCATTGAGGGGTCATGATGTGCAGCGCTTCCTCCTCATTGCTGCTTGGCCTTGTATTTTTCTGAAGACTACTACAGCTCCAGCCACTGGCAATCTGGTTAAACCTACCGTGGGTGTGAGCCATCAGTGTATCTTACTGCGATCCTGTGGCTAAGAAATCCTTGTGAGTTTTCCTGATAGAGCCAGAGACAGCAGGAACTATGTATAAAGATCAAATACAAACATGTCTTTTACTTATTGTATGGCTGTAAGTCCCAACTATCACCATGGAATCCCTAGAAGTCTTGTGTAAATAAAAATCTGAAAATAACCATGAAGGGTAAAATACTAGTATACCTTTGCAGAAAGTATCAAGATTTGCTATCAGATGCCAGTGGCTCATGCTTTTACTCTTAACTACTCACGAGAATAAGATCTAGAGAATCACAGTCCAAAGCCAGTCCAAGTAGAAAAGTGCAGAAGACTTAGTTAACTAGCAAAAATACGAGATTAGAAGTATGACTGTAATGGTAGAATTCCAGTTTTGAGCAAGAAAGCTGTGTGAAAGCACAGTGCTCTGAGTTCAAGTCCCATGGCTCTCTCTTTCTCTCTCTCACACACACACAGATAGTTTTGTTTTCTTTGTATGTTTTCCCTATGGTATATCTCCTGTTGTCACTGTATTTGATAATGGTACCTTGCATCTTTTGTCCAATTTGGAGAGGGGAACGGGAATAACAAAATGCTGAAACAAGGACACAGGATGACCCATTGCAACAATGATACCCACAAGACAGTACAGTGGAAAGGAACTTTATAACTTCGGAGGGTGGGGAGGGGTGAAGGAGGTGGGAAAGGGAAGGGATAGTGGGAGAACAACAGAGGAGGGAGTAACAATTCTTGGCAAAAAATGTACTCATTAACTTAATTCATTAACTGTATTCCCTCTGTACAGCATCTTTACAATAAAATGAAATTAATAACACACAAATTTGATCCATCTCTCTCTTCTTTTTCTTTTTTTTCTCTTTTTAATGTGTTTTAAAAACCAATCTCAGACAATGTCATTTTATCTTCTGAAAATAATTGGCATTTTATTATATAGCCATGATACAATTGGTTTTCAAAAAAAATAAAACCCCAAAACAATGGCAGTTCTTTGATATTGGCAGTTATTAGTTCACAAATTATCCTGGTTGTCATAAAACACCTTTTTAAAAAGTTAGTTTGTATTCCTTAGGATCCAATATCCTTACTTTTGTTTGTTCCATTTTCAGTTATATTTTTATCATCTTTAAGTAGTTTTTCAAAGGAGTTGCCATTCAATGAAGTATTTTTTAAATTCAGTGCATCGGACTTAGTATTACCCTTTCTCATCCCTCATCCTTCCCAACTGTATCCCTCCCCTAATCTTCATTTTTTTCTGTTTCTTACGTCTAAATTTAGATCACTTCTTCTTCTCTATCCTGGCACTGATGACTTGTAGATCCCTGGAACTATAGAGCCTGCATGCCCATCTAGATTTATCTGACTGCTTCTTTGTGGTGTCAGTGAACTTGTTCCTCTCTTTTCCATATGTCCTCAGAATAGAAAGTCATCTCTAAGACTCCATTACTCAGTTTTAACTTTTTTTTTTTCAACAAGAACACTTATTGGGACAACAGGAAGATTTCTGAAACCAGACAAAAGAGTTTGGAAATATTTTGAAAGCTTGATAATATCCCTGGATGGTAGATTGAGTTTTGGTGTTCAGTCAAAGGCTAGAATATGGTCCTGTAGACTTGTGTCTAAAGGGAAGGAAGGGTAATACATGAGAGATCTTGAAGACTAGCTGTGCTTTTTTTTAGAAACATACCTGTGCTGAGGAAACTGATTAAAAATCACTGGGTTCAATGTTCTACTTGATACTGAAACATCATCATTGCCAAATCTCCATCAACTTCTCTCTCACCCATAGTACACAGGAAATTTACCACCCCTCTAGACACCCAAACTTACCTAGTACTGGAAGATCACTGAAGTCAGGATTAAAATAGCCTTGCTCACATTTATAAGCTATGTAGCAGGTATTTTGTGTGGCCATTTAACTGCCTAGATTTTTTGCTACTGAACTGGCAAAGCAGATCTAACTCATAAGGCATTGTAGGTGAGTAGAGACAGTATATAAGGGATCTGTCATCCTCAAGTGCTGTACAGAAATAAGAAGACTTACTAGTATTGTCACGCTTCAACTTCTAGATTTTAGCCAGTGAGAGCCGACTTAACAATTTTCATTAAATACCTACTGTGTTTAGGTGCCAGAGTATAAGGAATGAGGAAGGAAGAGTTCCAGTCTTTGTGGAAAACATGATAAAATTTGCCACGTTCAAATTTGTACTTTATGTAATAAAGTTTTAAAATGATATAAGGGTCTCAAGTTCTATTCATGGACAGAAAGGGACCGATTTGAATACAGTTTATAAAGTCACATGGATATAATTTGGTAGTGAGTTAATGTAGAGTATGCAGAGAGAAGGGAGACATTTCAGTGATTGGGTTTTACCATTGGGATAATCATAAGGCAGCGGGGAAAGGGAATTTAGTGATTTTTGAATTAAATACAGGGAGTGCAAGGATAGTTTGAAATGTAGGTGTAAAGTTAAGGTTAAAATGAGGCTAGAAAATAAATATTTGTGGTTTATCATCTTCTAGATTGTTAATGAAAACTCTTAAGTATGGAAGAAAGATCCAGAAACAGGATATAGAAAATGTAGTCTTTCTAGAACTGGATATTTCGAACTGGATAGTTCCTGATTTGGGGCAACATTTAAGCCATGTCTGTTGGTAGATACTCAAAGTTCTCGGTCACCACTAAACTTCTAAAGGAAGTTCAGCTTTAAAAAAGGCTTTTCTGAAGTCTAGTCATGCAGTTTTTCCACCATTACTGTAATCCTCCTATTGCCAGACTTAATCTTCCTTAATACCATTGCTTAGCTTTCACAGCTTGTAAGAATAATGTTCCAGCAAATATTCAGTACCAATTATGAAAATCAGGCTTATTGTTTATTCATTTGATTGACAGCAGTGTCCTCACAAAATGTAACAGCTTGAGATGAATATCACGAGATGGTGGGCATAGGATAAAGAGCAGGCTCCTCAACATTGATAAGCCTCAGAGAACTGTGGTAAGGGAAGTAGGTGTGTTTAGTTCCTGGATTAGGAGTTTCTGGGTGGCTACCAAAAGTCAAGATTACCTTGATTAGCCCGTGTTTCCCTAACCGTTTTCCCCCTCCCCTTCTCCCCACAAGGAGCATGTATTTTATCCCCCAAACAACCTATCATTTTGTTACAACTGTTTAGGATTCAGTTTTTTTTTCTTTAAGAGTAAAAGCAATTCAGAATTCTTTGATGTTGTTTTTAATGGATTTCCTTATGCTATTTTATTACACGTATATGGTTTACTTTGAACATGCTCTGTCCCATAGGTAAGTATCTATAGTATCAGTAAACTTTAGTCTTCAAATACACACCCAGCCTAATTCTCATGCAAGAAAAGAAGTGCCTTACACTGTTTTGATGAGGTAGTTGAAAATAATTACTAAACATTAATGTGAAATGCATATTGGTGTGCTTTACGGTTTCCACAGTGACCCTGAACTTGAAAAGCATTGGAAAGAGAAAGATAACACTACACCAGGGCACTGAGCTGGCACATGCATTAACCTGACAAGGAGTTTCCACATGAGTGAATAGTTCCTTTCAACTTTAAAGATAAGACTTTTACTTCAGCCCCAACACAACCCATATTTGCACAGGGGTCTTGTTTCACAGCACCAGTGGCTGATTGTTATCATACATGTTATCACACCAGATAGCAGAAGTACTTCTCCTATTCTGGAACTTTCAGCTTGTCTCAGTGAGATAAGGTTTCTTCTTGAACTTGCTGAGGATCTAGGATGCAGTAATCACCAGCCTAGTGTCCATTTTCTGGCTCAAGCCCTATTTTATATGGGAGGAGGTGCTGTTCTTTGGGATTTATAACCTTTTCTAGCTAGTAGCTACAGGACTCACTGTGCCCCTCGCTAACACATTTTGATCATCTGTTAAGCTCACAAGATTTGACTTAAGAATGTGACTGGTTTCTCTACCCTCATACCAAGGTAGTCCTGCTGAACTTATACAGATGATAAGTTATCAGTGTCTATTTTACTCATCTGTGTTGGTACTGGGGCTTGAACTCAGGACTTCCCACTCTCCCTTGGCTTTTTCTCATGCAGTTCAGTGCTTGCTTTTAGACAATTTTCTGCTTGCCTCACAGTTTCTTGTCAGTGTATTTTGGTTTTGTTTTTTGTTTCTTCCATTTTTTGCACATAATTTCCAGTAATGTTTCCATCCCACATCTCTCATTTTCTTTAAATCTTTCACTACTGTTTATTTTTGTAACACGTTTTTTTTCTCTCCCTTTCTTTCTTCCACTCTTCTTTCCCATTTTCTCCCTTTTTTAAAGTCTGTTAAAAAGTGGAAGCTCTATACAAACAAGGTATTATTGCTTTATCCTTCCTTCCTTCCTTCCTTTCTTTCTTTCTCTCTCTCTCTCTTTCTGTCTCTCCCCTTCTTTCTTTCTCCCCCCCTCTCCCTCCGTCCTCCTCCCCTTCCCTTCCCTCCCCTCTCTGACAAGTTGCTAGGGAACCTTCATCTTCCATGAGACGTCACCTCCTCTGAGTAATTGAATCATGTAACAGTGTGACTACTTTTTCTCACATCAGAAAAACTAGAAACAAGCTTAAGCAAATCTGAACTTAATATAGACAGAATGTCAGATTTTATAATATGCTAAATCTAATAGCCATCTTTATGTGATTTATGAACATGTTCCTGAAGCTGGATCTGTTTTTCTGTTTTTAAATCTTGAACACCTTTAAGTTCATAAAATGGAATGTAATACAAAATGAGAAATAAAATGCAACTCACCAGAGAGTCTTTCATTCTTTCTTGCTGTTGACAATGAACAGAAGATTCAGGAAGCATGGCTGGGAGAGAAGGCAAATGAGGTAGTCAGGAAAGTCCGTGAGACTCTTATCTCCAATAAACCACTAGAAAACCGGAAGTGGCTCTATGGCTCAAGCAGTAGAGCACTGGCCTTGAGCTGAAGAGCTAGGGACAGCGCCCAAGCTGAGAGTTCAAGCCTCATGACCGACCAAAAAAAAAAAAATGTAATAACAAACCAACCTCAGCTTACTGTGAGTTTACTTGATGAGCTTTCTAAGTTTTTGACTCTTTAGTCATTACCCTTAGCTGAAAACATAAATACCTTGTACATTCATACAAAAGTATATCCTTTATATCTTTATGCTATATAAGCTTTGTTCTATTGTTAAAATTATTTATTTTACTCTTGCAACTTGTTAAAAATGAAGGCAAAAACGCATGTATTCATCTAGGCCTACAGAGGGTCAGAATCCTCACTCACGCTGTCCACCTTCATAACTGATCTCACTGGACAGTCTTCAGAGAAGTAACACATGTGTGTGGAGGATTACTTGAAGTAGCATCTCTGATCCCTTACAATCACTTTCAGCCTTTCATTCATTATACCCAAGCCAGTGGCTTGTGCAGCTTCATTTGATGGGCTTTATTTGCCTAGTCCACCTTCCTTCCAATGAGGGAGCTAAGTGCAGTGAGCACTCCTGCTGCAGTCGGAAATGGCAAGTGCCCTAGGCCAGTTCTGGACTAAATGAGAGGAATGGACTACCACTAATAAACATGTGGCTTCAAAGACATCCTGGGAATGTGACTTAGTGGTAGAGTGCTTGCCTAGCATGCATGAAGCCCTCTGTTCAATTCCTCAGTACCACATAAACAGAAAAGGCTGGAAGAAGTGCTGTGGCTCAAGTGGTAGAGTGCTAGCCTTGAGCAAAAGGAGCTCAGGGACAGTGCCCAGGCCCTGAGTTCAGGCCTCAGGACTGGCACACACACAAAAAAATTCATTGGAGCTGGGTGCTGGTGGCTCATACCTATAATCCTAACTACTCAGGAGGCTGAGATATGAGGATGGCGTTTCAAAGCCAGCCCAGGCAGGAAAGTCCATGAGACTCTTATCTCCTGTTAACTACCAGAAAACTGGAAGTGGCAATATGGCTCAAGTGGTAGAGCACTTGCCTTGAGCTGAAGAGCTGAGGGACAGCTCCCAGACCTAGAATTCAAGCCCCACAACTGACAGAAAAAAAAATCCTTGGAGAAGCCTGCTTTTTAATAACTAAAGAGTCACTGGGTATCTCTGTGTACTTGATGTGGCTCATCAGAAGCCCTGCCCTCTTCCTCCAGCTCTCAGTTTCTAGGTTTTGGTTTGGGAAAGTGATTTGATCAATTCACTTTGCCCCTTAGCAATTCATTCAATATGAAGACAGTTGTTTCACTATTTTTCTTTTTTACTGAAGAAAATAAATATGATTTTAAGGACTATACTTCACATACTAGGAAAAATACAAGATTTTCCTTGTCTTCTTTGTGGTCTCCCCATATCCCTGCTTTCAGCCATCAATTTTCAGAAGTCTAGTCCTGGGGAGACCCCAGCTCCAGTTCAGTGGGCCAATAAGCACACTCCATCCTCTCTTCCCCTTGGATGCACTCAGAATACCCTGGGCAGAATAAAGGGAGCAGTATAAAGGCAGATGGTAGCAGGCAGACTGGGGAAGGAAACTGGAATGCTAAGGATGAAAGATGTAGTCTTAATTTTCCCATTTTGCCTTTGTTTTGTTTTTCACTCATTCCTGCCCAAACTCCAGAGGAACACAAATCCCATGGCTACACTGGCTGCAAAGACAGCATCTCCTTTTTCCAAGGAGATGAAGGGAAGACACCCTGAGACAAACCAGGAGAATTCTCCCCCCCCCCACTACTCTGGGAACATTTAGAATTGTAGACTTTTCCCGTGTATAGCCTTTTTTTATTGTAAAGGTGATGTACAGAGGGGTTACAGTTATGTAAGTCAGGTAATGAACAGTGTCACACCCTCTCTCATTTTCTCCCAGTTTTCTTTCCCTCTGACCCTTCCTCCTTCTCAAGTTGTATAGCTTATTTCCAACATAGCTTCTAGTGAGTATCATTGCTGAATTAGCTCACCCTTTTCCCCACTATTTCTGTGCTTCTCTTTCCCCTCCCCAAATCAGGTAAATTTACATACAAGACAAATGGTACAGAAATCAAATATGGCGACAAAAGGGAAAAACAGTAGAAAAATGAAGAAAGTAAGATAACTCCACTTGTTGGATTTCATTTTGATAAGCATTTGATATGATCTTATGTACATAGCTATTGGGCCCTTGTGATCCTTTCCTAAGGATATCCTCCCTTGGTCTCACTGAATGAATGATTACAGTCCTGTTTAATGGTGTCCAAGTGTAATTTTTTGTCTTTTACTATGCATTGGCTTGCAGATTTATAGGCACAATCTAATTATTACAAATGAGAGAAATCATCCAACCCATGTTTCTTTGGGTCTGGCTTACCTTGCTTAAAATAGAGGAAAATGTTTATAATCTAAACTTCCTATGTAGCATTGTAAGCTTATTTTTTAATGATTTATTGGACATTTACAAAATAGTTATTCAACAGTATAAGGTTATGGTACTTAAATTGCTAGAAAAACCATGATGGTGTTCCTCCCTCCCAGCCCGAAGATTTTGCCAGTGGTTTTAAGTACATCCTATCCAAATGGTAGATGAGGAAATGGAGGCCTTTAGGATGGTTCACAGAGCTAATCATTGGCAGAGCCATGATTTTAACCCTAGGTGTCTCCTGCCGGGTCCACTGTTCCCAGCCACTGCTTTTACCTTGTCCTCACTTTGAAGGCCACTGTATTTCTTGTCATTGATGTTCTCTTTTTATTTTTAAGCTTTGCTAACTTGACCTGGGGAAATATGAGTTCCTGTTATGTTACTTTTATGTATATTTGTGTAATGGAGTTTTTGCCTCTATTTTGTCATGCACATCCCATGAGACTTGATACATTTGTTTCCTGAGTTTGTCTAATTTTACTCAATTTTCTGTGTCCTATGTACGTGACAAAGATATCACATTGTCTCTGCTGCAGTTGTTTTATAATTTGTTTTGCACTTTGCTCTTTAAACATAATTTAGCTTTGTTGGGTAGCTGTAAACAACTGTTCTCTTTTTTGATTAGCCAGTGAGATGGAAGAGAGTTTCCCCTAGCAAACACATGGCAAGCATGGGAAGGTATTCCTAAAAGAAAGCTCAGGGGTTGAAGACACCTGTAAGGAATGCTGCGCTGTATTTGTGCTGTTTTCCTCAGTGCCATGTGTATTTCATAGTTTCTCTCTCTTGCACTCAATACAATTTTCCCCAATTCCCCAAAGAGATGAAAATTATAGGGTGTTGTTACCTTGGGGATATAATTTACAGTTTTCAAAACACAAGAGCGTTCAGAAGGATAATTTGATTTGTTTGTTTGAGGTCTTGAGATTGAACCCAGGTCCTCAGGTATGCCAGGCAAGTGCTGTATTACTGGGCTATACCTCCATACCCCTAGAAGAATAACCTGAAAAAATATATATAATCTGAAAGCTACCTAAATGATTTTTGGTCATAATTTTCTACTATTTATTATCCATTATGATGACAGAACTAGATCAAGATTTTAATTTGAAACTTCAGAAAAAAATTATCATGTATCTGTAGACACACAATTAAAAAAAATAAAACAGACCTTTCAAACTTGTGATTGAGAATTAATGGTCTCCTGACCTGATCCTATTGTCATTCCTATTGTAGTTTTCTACTTCCTTCTACACAATAGAACCTTGTGGTGTTTGCCACCCTATCTCTATTTTGTCAACTCCTTTTATGGATCTTATAGTTTACTACTTTGTAAGTGACATGGATATATTGCTTATTGTTACCCTGTAAATTTTATTGTGAGCTTTTTCTGTTGTTGACTTTCTGCTGCAGGAAGTAAGGATTTATTAATGTCCTGAGTCTTTTATCCCCTTCCTAGCTTTTATTGTTGCTTTATTTTGTTTTTTTTGAGACAAAATCTTACTATGTAACCCAGGCTGACTTCAAACTTGAGATCTTCCCACTTCAGTCTCTACAGCTTCAACTTCTTATCTGTCTTTCCTTTATAGTTCTCTGTCCTCTATTTAGGTCAATATTCAGGGCCTGTAAATATTCAGGTTCTGTAAATGCTATTCACAGCAAAACCATGTCATTTCCTATAATTATTTATTCTTTTCTCTGCAATATTTTGTTTCCTGTAGAGTTGGTAATTGCCTTGCTTCTTTTCTTTAGAGGTTTTCTATGTCTTTACTCAGCCTCAAGCTGTGGTTGTCGGTTCAGATAGAAGCATTGAGTATTTCTTTTGTCTCATTCCTTGAAGCAGTTTTTCCAGAGTGGTTGGGCTCCTACTTTGTAGCTCATATATATAACCTCTGCAAAGCTCTTCAGCTCTCCCTTTATTAGCAACACAAAGACAATTTTATTCCTTTCTCTGTTTACTCACTTGCTTTCTAGAACATACCTTCTAATTCAGTTTATCTTGTAGTTTATACTTAGGTATAATATGGCAGGAGTGGAATTCTAAGTTGGAGATGATATTTTTTTCAGATTTGCTTTCGGTAAACCTGATTCTAATGATATATGATAGAAAGCTCCTTTCTCCTATTGTACTGGGTATCTAGGGATCCCTTTAAACTGAGAAGTTCATATTCTCTGGATGTATTTTGCAGCCTGATGTCCTTAACTAGAAATCATGATTTTCTTTTTGTAATGTGTTTTTATGTAACATGTGTAATGTGTTTTCTTAAAGCTGTAACAGTAGCAGTTAGATTTTGAAAAAGGATGCTGGTGATTAAATTAGTCAACTAGAATTTAACAGGGTTCTAAGAAGCATAAAGAACAATCACACATTTTATTTGACAGAGCAAATAGAAGTTAAATTGAAGGAGTTTTTAAGCCATGTATCAGCTCAAACTTACATCGCAGGCAGATAGATTAATTTATACACTTTTCTTCTGCTCTTGTTAAGAGGAACATCGCGTGGCACTCGCCTAATTTCAGGAGTCTTGAGGCACCTCCTACTGAGTGCCTTCCTGCCTATGAATACCCCTTTCTCCAGCCTCCTTAGTGAAGGTAGTACAACAGCAAAAACAATGGCAAAAACGCATGTCTAATTTTTCATAAGAGATTTAAACTTTCTTTTTCCAAATCGGCAGTTATTAGTAAGTCAGTCTTCCTCTATTAGTATCACTTTTAATTTTTTTAATGGGATTAGGACTGGTGGCTCCTTAGTGGTAGAGTATTTACCTCGCTTTTGTGAGGACAGGGTTGAATCTCTTAAGTGTGCAAAAGAAAACTTGAGCAAACATCTGCTGATGTTTACTATTAAAGTGTTCTAACATCTAAGGATAGCACCACAGTCAAATGACTCAGCCCTAGGGCCACATTTTTTCCAGGGGCTGACAGTGGAATGTTACATTGAGTGGGGAAAATTTTCATGGGTGGGGATTTTGTGTGTTAACAAAGCCTTATTCTGGATATAAATAGTAATAAATAATAATCACAAATAGCAAACATTCATGTAGGCTAATAATAAGCCTTGTTTTCTTCTTTCCCACCAGCTTTTTGGGGACTGGGAAGCCCAAGTGCGGAGAATAATGAAACTCATTGCTGGAGGAGGCTTATCTATCACTGGCTCTCACAACATGTGCGGGGACTATCTGTACAGTGGCCACACGGTCATGCTGACACTCACCTACTTATTTATCAAAGAGTGTAAGTCGAACTCGGCCTTCATTCCTCACCTGCTGTTTCCCATGGTTTACAGAAACCTCCAGTCACTACTGGAGGCCTCATCTCATCACCATGCCTGGGAAATGGGCTGGCTGGCACCTGGGGACGGGACCTAACAGTGCTTATGTCGCACACTATTAGGTTACGTCATGGTGTGGAGGGATACAACAGTGCTTCTTACAGACTGTGAGGAGGGTATCTTGTGCTTGGATACTGTCTGTAGTGCTGGGTGAAAGCAGTTTCTAGGGCATGTTGGGAACCAGTGATAGACCTGCAAAGGAACAGAAATCCAGCCTCAGGCCTGGCTAGAAGGTAGAAGATGATCATATACTGGCTCAGCAGCACTTTTTTAAAGCACTTGACAGAGTGCTCGCCGAGGGCATGGTGATGGTTCAGGTGATGTCTCTGTTCCCACATAAGCCAGGGGCTCAGGGTGAAGCAGACACTAAATGGGAAATTTCCTTTAAGGAACACATTTAAAATACTTTATGTGAAACAAAATACTATAGATATTCCTCTATACTGCTTGGAGATGATAGATGGATGGATGAATAGATAGATAGATAGATAGATAGATAGATAGATAGATAGATAGATAGATAGATAGATAGATAGATAGATCTAGCATTTTTGCTAAATTGGCTTCACATAACCCTCTTAAAAAGAAAATAAGGACTGGGAATGTGGCTTTAAGTGGTACAGTGCTTGCCTAGCAGGCGTGAAGCTTTAGGTTCGATTGCTCAGTACCACATAGAAAAAACCAGAAATGGTGCTGTGGCTCAAGTGGTAGAATGCTAACCTTGAGCAAAAGAAGCTCAGGGCAGTGCCCAGGCCCTGAGTGCAAGCCATAGGACTGGCAAAAAAAATTATTAATATGTGACTAAAATCTTTCCAACCTTCCTCTTTGCCACTTTTCTGTATCATTTCCATTATGTTTTTGCACTGAAGAATTATCGTTTTTGAGATGTGAGATTTGGCTCACTAATTTCATTGCTAATGGTATTTCAGTACTATACCTGAACCAGTATTTCTCTACTTATATAAAATTCAGTTATCCTTAATATTTTCCTGTTAAGAGCAGGCAAGTGCGCATTATCAAAGCAGTTCCTATGAATAGTATAACACTTGGCCGCTGTGGTTTATCAGAAGCAGGATGGTGTGCAGTCTGGAGGTATATGGGGAGCACTGTGGCACTATCTAGAAGGTTATCTGGTTGGCATTCAGACTGAGGAAAATAATGAGAAATGAGAATGGATAGAGTAAATAGAAAGCAGAACACAGAGGGTAGAGGGTTCAATAGAGCTTCTATCTGATGGAGATGGGCTGTCTCTCCAGGGATTGGAACCAGGATGGCAAGTGTTCATGTGACTGGACCTTCATTAAGGGAGAAAGCACTTTACAACAGTTTGCATGAATGAACCGGTGAAGGACAAGATTGGAGACCAAGAAAGTTAGGTGATTGGCTGCTGCTATAATCAAAGCAAGAGACAGTGGTGTTTAAACTATCATGATGGCACCATGGTGGAGGAAAAGGCAGAGACTCCTGAGAAACATTAATGAAGAATCAACAGATAATACAAAACAAGAGGGATTATGGGGTAGAAGAGAGAAGTGGTGGACTGGGAAAAGCCTAACTTTGGTTTTGAACACTAAGGCATGGAAAAGATGCACTAGAGGACACTAAAAAGAAGGAAGACTGGGTATTGTGTTACTTTTTTTTTTAGTGCATTATCAAATATGGTGAATTCTAGCATGATCTAGTCCTTGAACCAAATGTAACTGGGTTTAAAAAAAAATAAGACTGAGCTCCAGTGGCTCACGCCCATAATCCTACCTACTCAGGAGGCTGAGATCTGAGGATTGCAGTTCAAAGCCAGCCCCAGTAGGAAAGTCTGTGAAATTCTTGTCTCCAATAAACCACCAGAAAAGCAGAAGTGGTGCTGTAGCTCAAGTGGTAGAGTGCTTGTCTTGAGCTGAAGAGATGAGGGACAGCACCCAGGCCCAGAGTTCAAACTCCACAACCCACCAAAAAAAAAAGGTCTGAGGTCATTTGCCAGCAGCCCTGAGGAAGAGATAACTATAACCTCTTCTGGTTGATACCTGGAATCTTTTAGTGATTTCAAGGCTTTTTCTTCTTGACAATAAGGCACTGTGACATGTTGGGAAATGAAGAAGCTGTGGGTCACAAAAATGCTACTTTTGAACCCTCATGCTATCATTTCTTAACTCTGTAACCCTGGGAAAATTTTTTAACCTCTCTATATCTTTGTTTCCTCAAATCTATGATGAGCTCTTACTTCAGGAATGGGAAAAATATTATGAAAATTAAAATACATGGTATATACAGACACTGAGTTACACAGAAAATGAATAGTAACTGCTATTGTAATGGTAAGATATAAGAATAAAATGATGGAATACATCATGACTATAAGTGCTCTATTTAAAACTGCAAAACTGCCCTTCACTCCCTCTCCTTACGATCCCTCTTATCCTTCTCACTTTTATTTCTCATAGCCTTCAACACCTTCAAGTACAGCATACAACTTACTGGTTATTTCTCTTCCTTTCTAAGAAGGAATCTCCCCATTAGAGGATAGCCCTTTTTAGGCTTTATGCATTGACCCAAGTACCAAGAACAATACCTGTCCTTGGTATATGGTGAATTTGTGTTGAATGTTTGACTGATTCTTGGACCTCTTGAGAATTCAGTCAAAGCTGAAACCTTCTCAGCTAGTGTGGGGAGGGTAAATCCAATCAAACTCTTTGCCTGAAAGTCCAGATCCTCTGTGAACTCCTACCCACTGAGAATGCAAGGTAGAAAGAAAGGCCCTTACTAATAGAGAATCCCCTTGGGTGACTCCCCAGATAAAGTACAGACTAGTATTTATGTGATACTGCCCTATCTTTGGGGCAACATTTGGAGCAGAATTTCCAGGTGTTCAATTTCCCTTTTATTTGTGTTTGAGAAATAGAAGTTCAAGGTTTTCAAATGATCATACAGTTGCAGAACATAATGCAATTCAGATACTTAAATATCAGTTGTCATTTCATGGTCCATATATAAAGGTCTCTGATTTTGAATAGAGTATTAACCCCAAATGAGCAATAGGTAATTTATTTTTTTATTTTTATTTTTATTTTTGTCATGGGGCTTGAACTCTGGGCCTGGGCACTGTCCCTGAGCTCGTCAGCACATGGCTAGCACTCTTCCACAGTGCCAGTTTTCTGGTGGTTAATTGGAGATAAGAGCATCTTGGTCTTTCCTGCCTAGACTGGCTTTGAACTGCAATCTTCAAATCTCAGCCTCCTAAGTAGCTAGGATTATAGGTGTGAGCCACCTGTCCCTGGCTTGAAATTTAAATGATAATGGAAGGTTTTTTATAAATGGAGCATAATGTATTAATTTGTCCTTATTGGATTAAATTTGTCTTTCAAAGTGCATTTATAATTATGAGAATCAAATCATAGCCAAATATAGGTTAGTGTTACTAGTAAAATCACTTAAAAATTCTCCATTACAGTGCTGGTGGCTCACACCTATAACCCAGCTACTTATGAAGCTGAGATCTGAGAATCGTGGTTCAAAGCCAACCCAGGCAAGAAAGTCTGTGAGACTCTTATCTCCAGTTAACCACCAGAAAACTGGAAGTGGAGTTGTGGCTCAAAGTGATAGAGAGCTCAGGAACAATGCTCAAGCTCTGAGTTCAAACCCCATGACCTGATTAAAAAAAAAGAAGAAAAATTATCTCCATTCTAACCTCAGTTACAAATTAAGCAACCTCCCTTAGGAGATTGGGTTCAGAAGTTCTGCAGCATATGCACAAGGTGGCCTTCATGTTGTTTTAACAATGGGACTATGGAAGATTTCTCTGCCTTTCAGATTCCCCTCGACGACTCTGGTGGTACCACTGGATTTGCTGGCTTCTTAGCGTCATTGGGATCTTCTGTATTCTCTTAGCGCATGACCACTACACTGTGGACGTGGTGGTGGCGTATTACATCACCACAAGACTCTTCTGGTGGTATCACACAATGGCCAATCAGCAAGTGAGTTTCTCCCATTTGATTTTAATTTCTGTGGGCCCTAGCTTGGTATTTCTGGCTTGGACAGGGATAAGAGGCAGAGAAGACAATAGATTTCTTCTTTAAGGGCAGTCAGCTAAGATTGTGTTACCTTGAAACACTGATTCTCTTCCTATCAAGCTGAGAAATTCTTGATATTGTATGACACAAGAGAGTGGTCCCTTTGAAAACAAGCACATATTCTCATTCATGAAAAATATTTTCTAAGCCTGGGCCCACCCATTGCTTAGCCCTTCCCCAGCTCAATATTTAACATTCCATAGTCTTTGCATTTTTGGCATAGGAGAGTGAATAAAAGACTACCTGAGCTACTTATTGATAGAGATGAATGAGTCTCAAGTTCTCGTTGTTATATAGGAATCATGGTGATTTGGTACAGGATGGTGATCTGAGGGTAAAGCTGGGATATATGAGTGGATATAGGTCTGAGATCCATTGTGAATTTAACATGGGAACTATTTGCACTTAAAATGAACAAAGGTATATGATATGTTTCTCTGTTACTTCAGGTGCTAAAGGAAGCCTCCCAGATGAACCTCCTGGCCAGGGTGTGGTGGTACAGGCCATTTCAGTACTTTGAAAAGAATGTTCAAGGAATTGTACCTCGCTCTTACCATTGGCCCTTCCCCTGGCCAGTAGTCCACCTCAGTAGGCAAGTTAAATATAGCCGGCTGGTGAACGACACATAACAGCTCTACAAGTGGGGGAAGGAGGAACTGTGTGAAGTGCTAAGAACTCCATGAGAGAAGATGCCATAAAATAAACACCTCCCTTTTCCTGTTATCTTTCAACAGTTAACTTGACTTAACCTATTGAGTTACCTGGTCAGCACTGTGATCTTTTTTTTCTCTCCAAAGGACCTGCGTTGGACAACAATAAAGAAAACCTAACCTATCATGCACTGTACACATTTCCTGTTCATAAGTTTGGGATTTACATAAACTCACAGCCACCATGTTCCTTTGTATATGATACAGCAGCATAAATGTAAGCTTTTTATATCATACGTTCTGGTCTTTCCAGTCATACCTGGAAATAAAGCGTATTATTTTCTTGGGAAAACATACTTTTCGTATCTCTTGCCCCAAAGCTTGGGCTGTAAGCCATTTTCTAGCAAATGTCTCTATGAAGGTTTCTAAGTACCTGAATGGGGTTTGATTCTGAAATCTTTCTACCTGTTGCACCGATACTGAAATAAAAATGACAGACAGAGAGAGGTTTAGTTACTTTGGGTTTTGTAAAATCAGCAGAGACAGTGTGTCAATAAGTGCAAAAAAAAAGATTCTGTTATAAAGTGATTTTCTAAGTATTTCCTAACTTTATTTTTCAAAATGATGTTATGAAAACCAAATTAAAGATTTTTACATAGAGAGAAGAGAGTAAAAATTTAAAAATGCTTCTTGGGAGAGAAATTTGTCTATGTTTCTAGTGCCTTTCTTGTCTTGATTGTATGGTCAGTAGGCAATCTTAAATGTTTTTATTTAAAATAAAGTATTCCATGAAAATATAAATGTATGTATACACTACTAAATTTTGCATTTATCGCTAAATTATATCAGAAGACTGCTTATAGTTTTAAAATTGCTTTGAATTAAAGAATGGGGATGTTAGTTAGAGTCACAACCTGTTCACATATTGTGAGTAGGTAGCAATGACTTGTACCATTTCAGTTATTTTATGTCTATTTGGTAGTTCAATTTTAACTACTCAATGAAAACAGCCATGAATATCTTTTTTAAAGAGAGTTTTGAAAATGATCACTTATCTAAAACTTGAAAGCTACAAATTACTTATCCCTAGTCTCATGACCATTTTGTTGGTAAACAACAAAAAAAGAGATGCATTTCTTTAAAATATATTTGTGCAGAAACTGCATGTAACTCTGTTTTACTCCTAACATATGTATGTTTGGGAAAGTATTCTACTCTATACTTGCCAATGTGGAGAACAAAATAGTTTTTTAAGAATGAAGAAGTATATATATATATATATATATATATATGTATATGTGTATAGATATACATATATATATAATATCCATTCTGTATTTTATGTGCAGCAGAATTATCTTCTGTAGGGTTTTTTTGTGTATTCACAAGGTGATATTTGTATTGTAAAACAATAATGGTGAAGGAAATAAAAAGGCTTTTAAAATTTTGTTTGTTTTAAATCTTTGTAAAGTTATTATTCCAGAGAGTATACTGATATCTTACAGCTTATCTAGATCATAAATTAATCAAAATGCACTTTTTAATAAAAAGGATACTGAAAATAAATGGTTGTCATTAGTAATGTGTTCACATTCTTCATGAAGTCGTGAATAAAGTCATGGAAGCCAGGTGGAAAACTGAGTGTCAGAACTTCTTCATTGGGTTTGTTTAACATGGGCTTTAGTTCTTATTTCCTTGAGATTTTTGTCTTCAGTACATTCACAGATTGTAGTTTTTGATATATGAAAGGAATCTCGGCTAAATTCAAACTGTAAACCACTGTTTACCTGTGATTTTGAAATCTCTCTAATCGCAACCCCCCCCCCTTCCCCATACATGGAACCAAGGTAGTTTTCCAGTTTGGATAGAAAGCAAAAGTACATCTGAGGTGAGTGATAGTACATTCAATAGTCAGTGGTTTATAGGAAAGAATTCTAATGAGAGAACTAAAGACATGATGATTAAAGAAGCCATCATCTTTGATGAAGGGCCATGCACAGTGGCATACAATTAATCCCAGCACTTGAGAGTTCAAAACCAGCCTAGGCTCTAGGTAGTCAGACCCTGTCTCAAAAAGGGGTGGGGAAAGGAGAAAAGTCACTAACAGAGATTGTCTTTGTTAAATGATGTATACTGTGAGGCTAGAGATCTAAGGCAAACAAAATATTCCTATATGGGGTCTTAAACTTGGTGATCAAACAGAGGAATATTGGTATATTCTTAGAGCAACATAGAAAAATTTTATATTTGTGTCCAGCTTCCTTTACCATATTTAGCAACTCCTCACTGTTGACCAGGTGTTATGTATTGAAAGGGAAAAATAAGTTGAATAAGTGGAAAAACTGGCATATTTGTAAAAATTGAATCTTTTTTTTCTAACAAAGTTGAAATAATTATATAAAAATTTATGGTTATAATTTTACCTACTATACATATGTAGGAAATTATTTTGCTGATGGTCCCTCATGCCTAAAACCCTGAATGCTTGAATTGGTAGGTGGCTCTTCCACTGTACAAAACCAGGAAGGACAAATAGCACACTGAGAATTTCAGTGCAGGTTAAGCTGACTGCCTATATAAAGCTTGTGTGCCTTTTGTCCCTTAGTTAGGAAATCAAAATCCCTAGACAAGCTCTCACATTTTATTTATTTAAAAAGTTAGAAACTTCACACAATTAGCTTGGTAACCCTTTCACAATCACAGTGTAGTTCTTATCCCCATTTTACAGAAAAAAAAAAGCAACCAAAATGGCTTGGATCTATTAAAGAACTTGTCCAGAAACATGCAGTTGATAAGTGGTGTAGCTTCCTACCTTCTCCACCTGAAATAGAGACCTTCCACCAACTCTGGTGGTAAGACTAAATAGATGATTCAACTATGGCTTGTCTAGCAGAAAATTCACACCATGTGGTATGAGATAACTTTGCCAGTTTCTCAATTCTATCTTTTCATTCTATCCAAATTGACCACCATGTTTGATGAGTATTTGATAATCTTGATAAACACTATAAAAATGAAAATACCAGCCAGCCTTAATTTAATCACCATTGTACAAAAAGTTAACCAGGATTTGAATTAACAAGGAAATATAATATGCTGTTTGAATCCCTTGGTTCGATATCCTTTTTTCTCTCAGTGGTCAGGAAACTACTTTGAACAACTCAAAACTTTTGATATTTTGCATAATATAGCACCTTAAGATACTTGTTTCTTGGTTCAGCATATAAATTAGGAAATTAAGTGATCCTGTCATCAAAAGGACCTTGCAAATTAAAAGTAATAGTAGAATGTGAATTCAATAATTACCAACCGTGTTTGCCATTCTATTTGTTACATTTGTTCTCCACTCATCCATTCCCTACTTCCTTTAGTTTTGAGTATTTAATGATTCTATTTTATACTTTTGTATGCCAGGTATACTTTAAAAAAATTTTTTTAAGCTGGACATGGTGACATATGTCTATAGTCACAGCTAACTCCAGACGCTCCACCCAGGAGTTCAAAGCCTGCCTGATCAACAATGAAATCTGACCTCAAAAAACAGAAACAAAGGAGGGAAAAAAACAGAAACAAGGGCTGGGAATGTAGCTTTGTGGTAGAGTGCTTGCCTAGCATGCATGAAGCTATGGGTTTGAGTCCTCAGTACCACATAAACAGAAAAGGCTGGAAGTGGTACTGTGGCTCAAGTGGTAGAATGCTAACCTTGAGCACAGAGAGGTTCAGGGACAATGCCCAGGCCCTGAGTTCAAGTCCCAGAATTGGCAAAAAAAATTTTTTTAAAGGAAAAGGAAAGAAATAAGAGTTGGGGATATAGCTTGCTTGATGGTAGAGCACTGTACATGCACAGTACTAAACTCATTCCTAGCATGACTAAAAGAGTTTAATGTTTGCCCCAGAAGTAAGAGTATACATTTATATCTAATCTAAGCCTATCTTAAAGTATAGGACAAATGTCTTACACCAGTGTGTTGCCAATTCTTCCCTTTTGTAAGCCCTTTGTGTCATTGCTGTTACTCATTCTGATTACTCATATGTTGTAATCTAATTTACTATAACTGCTATTACTTTAAACAGTTATGTTTTAGGTCAAATAAGAATCAGAAAGATTGAAGATTTTGCTTGTCATGTTTATTCTCTGCTGTACTTGATGTAGATTTAAGTTTCTAAGCTATTTCCTTTGCATTCTGCTTGAAGACATTCCCATTCCTTACAGAGCAGGTTGGTGATGAATTTCTTCAGGTCTGAGAAAATAGTTCCCTTCACTTTTTGATGGATAACTTCCATGGGCAAAAAAAATTGTAGTTTGCTAGGAATTTTCTTCCTGTGGTTTAAATGTTTCACTACACTTTCTTCTTACATGGTTTCTTGAAAAGTCATGCTGAAGTTTTAACCTTGTTCCTCCATAGTTAATGATATTTTTTTGCTTTGGCTTCAGAATTTTTTTCAAGTTTATTTTTTGTTGTTCCTGCAGTGCTTTGGTGTAGTTCTGTAATTTTGATGTTTGTCATTAATTTTGCAAAGTTGCCACCCACCACTCACTATTACTTCAAATATATTCTTCACTTTCTCTCTGTCCCTCTCTCATGCTAGGAAGGTCCTCTATCACTGAGCCATGTATTGTACTTTCTTATAGGATATGTTATACCTTTCAAAATTGTCACATAGTTTTTGGATGTTCATTCTTCTCTTTTACCTTTTGCATTACACACACACATTTTGGGTCATGTTTGCTAATCAAAAGCATTACTTCTATAATAGTATAATTTCTAGCATTTTCTTTGGCTTCTAAATACTGCCATCTCTCTTTAAATTACTCATGTCTTTCATGTTGTCTGTCTACTGCGGGCATTAACATGTTTTAACCTGGTAATTCTAATAACAGTGCCATATCTGAATCTCATTCTGATTCTTGCTTTGTGCTTTCAGAGTATTTTTTTCATGCATTTTGGAATACTTTGTCATTTTTTGTTGAAGATGGGCATGGTAGGACATAGGAATTGCAGTAAATAGACCTTTTAGTGTATTCTGGGTGGGAATTCTTGCTGTAGTTGTGGTTGTCACAGGTGCCACATTGCTCTAGTGTATTTCCCTTCTTGGCTGTGGTGGGGTTCCTAGGCTCATTCATTCTTGCAGCTGTCCTAGCTACAATCCACTGTTTTTCATGGTGGAACTCTGCTTATTCAGGTATTAGGTAAGGACAGTGCACTCTAATTAAGTTTTAGCCTTTTAGTTTGCTGGGGTTGTACTTCCACTTTGACCTTCATAAGCTGAATAAATCTACCCCTCTTCTTTCCTGTCTTCTTGATATCAGCATCCCTAATCTGTTTCCTTAAAGCCTTGGTTCCTCTTGACTGTTTTTCTTCCCCTGAAATCAGATGGAGAGACTGGAAGGAGCAAGAGTAGGAGTAGGCCACCAGGAATTTCTCACTGCCTTCAGCGATTCTCAGTAACTGTAGCTGTTTGTATCAGCTAATGGCTCTCCTGTCTTCCATTCTGTGTAAGCAGAACTTGGCCATCACTAGATGCACCTGTCTGTCCAAATATAGTGGTAATAATTAGATCTGTGACCTCAATTCTGGGATGGGTCCAAGAAAAGTCACATTTTAGTTGACCAAACCTTTTCTTATGGATGAGAAATCACTCTCAAACTGTTGTCTGGTACAAGCTGAAACCAGAAGCCATCTAGAGATACAGTCATAAGTTTTGGAGACAATGAATAAACACTTACCTATAGTCTGTGTGTGTATGTGTTACTGAGGTTTGAACTCAGGTCCTTGCATTTGCTACACAAGTGCTATACTACCCAATGCCACCCAGCCCTTTTGTTTTAGTTACTTTTAAATAGGGTCTCAGATTTATGCCTGGGTAAGCCTGAACTATGGTCCTCCTCTTTACATTTCCCAGATAGTTGGGATGTCAGGTACATACTACCACACCCAGCTTTTTATTGGTTGAGATGGAAGTCGCCAGACCTTTTTGCCCTGTCTAGCCTAGAACCACAATCCTCCAGTTCCCAGTAGCTAAGGATTATAACCTGAGCCACTTGGAACTGTGAGCATCCTGCCTTTGCTTCCTGTGTACTGGGACTTCACCTTGCCCAGCTCAGGTGTCAGATTTCGTTTAATTGGCACGCATTGGGGACTTTGAGACCACTCTGCTTCTTTCATGTCAGTCTTTCCTGTGCTAATGTGCCTTGTGATTCCCAGAGAGGACCTACGATGAACTGTATGCAAGTCCAGGTGTCCAGTGAAAATTGATTGCTCTGTGAAAAGTCTGTGTTCCTGAAGTAACTTAGGGAAAATATGACCTGTCAAGTGACCAAGTTGAAGATGGATCCCTAAAAGCCTTATGGCTCTGATGTGAGCCACAAATACATTCTGAAGTATACCACCGTACATCAGACAAAGGTGAGTTCTGTCCTCAGAGGAAGGCTCCCACGTGGTGAGGCCAGGTCAGATACTTAATCCAGTAGCTAATCTGGGGCTGCTTCTGGTAAAGTCATTTTTTAAGATTTTATCATTTGCATTTCCAACAATATTATCTTTTGTACTGATTGTGCTGGCTTTTTATTGTTTCTTTTTGCTTTGGTGGTTTGGGGAAGCTGAGTTTATTGCCCATCCCTAACAACAATTCAGAATTTTAGGTTATGTACTTGTACCTTTGTTTTATCTCTCATTTCTCCATTTTTCTTTTTTGCTGCATAAGTTGATTATGTCAGGTGTTTTGTCACAGCAACAACAAAATATTTTAATATAATGCTTTGAGGTACATTATCAAATCTGTCAAATGAATTTTCTTCATAAGAACCTTAGAGCTATGCACAGAATTTCTACTGCTGCATCACTGCAGAAAAGCCTACCCCAAAAGGAGGTGAAGATAGTTAGGTACTTGTATTCTGCTTTATCTAATGTCCATAAAAATATAGCCTCAGATAGAAACATAAATAAGAATTTCCAGGCTGAGACTTTTAGATTGGCCATCCCATAATTGAACATCAGAGTCTTTAAGAAAGTGATGGAAAATCCCTTGACATAAACATGAAGCTTCTATTCAGCTTCACTATCTATCCATAGATCCATGGATTACTACACTTCTCCACAAAGAAATCCACTTTTTAATCTTTTAGTATCCATCGTACTAGATCTCCTATTTTGAAGTTTCACAATAACTCAGGGATATATATTCCTTCTCCTTAAGATCTCTGTAGCTTGACAGAAAATTCATTCTGGGCAACTTCATACTATCAAGACTTTCAGTATATTAGGAAAATTCAGTTTATTGGAAAATTAGATTGTTGGGGATTTCTCTTCAACAGTTCTGGCTTTAGGCAGAGATGGGCCCTCTTGTTTAGAAGTAAAGTGGTAGCACTATAATAGTCATTTACAATTTGCTTTTTCTAGAGAGCACTGAGTCATTACTTGGACCCATAAGTTGACCAAAACTAGGATAGAAACTTGATATCCATACCTCCATTTTTATATCTGTCTGTTTTGCTCTGAGCCTCTCACCTGGGATATCAAGTGATAACTGATAATCAATAACTTGTATCTTTATAACAAAGGAACAAAACTACCTCCAAAGATAGAGCCTTACAAGACACCACCAGTCAAATGAGGATAATTTCCTGTTACCATGTGCTTGTACCCTGCAGTAAGTAAAAGGAATCTCTTCATGGGAACCATATTACTGCCTTGTTTGATATAACAGTAACTACTTCTCTGGAACCCCTTGCAAAACCAGAGTTTAGATAAGAATCAACTCCCCCACACTTGGCTAGAACTGCTTAATTGCACCAAAGCTCTACCCCGTACCCCAGCTCTTCCTCTATTTAAACCTAAGATCAATGCTTTTACCTGGGATAATTTTTCCTATCTTATAGAGTATCTTGGAGAAGACATGCCCTGTGAATACAGATTATGTGCTCAGTAAACAACCACTGCTGTAGTGAAGGAAATGGGAGAGAGTGAAGAGCAGGCCTCTGTAGAGTTATGACAGGTTCTTACTTTAATAGCTTTTGCTATAAAGTACTGACTCTTTACTTGGGCCCACAAGTGAACTAAAAGCAGGATAGAAGCCTAGTGTCCTTGCCTTCACTTTGCATGTCACTTTTGTCTTAAAACTTTGTGTCAGGCTCCAGTTTAACTGCAGTTAATCATCCAAGGACTATCTAAAACCTGATGCATCCTAACCTAGGACTTCCCTCTCGAAGTAGAAAGTTCAGAGATAAGAATAACAGATTCCCAATCACCTTTTAAAATAACCTATCCCATACCCCCAAAAAGGTCACTGAAAATATCCAATGATTGTCTGAAACCTGTAGTCTACTTTGGAACCTGGGGACAGCAGAGCCTCACAGAGAGATCACTGCATGATGAGCTCATCCCTCACACAGAAGCAATCATTTTATGGAAACTCAATTGTCTAACAGAACCAGAACTGAGATAATGATCAACTAGACCAAACTTTGACAAAGTCTGCTTAAGCATGCATAGATCTGGCTCCTGCCCCAATTCTTTCTCTCGAGTTAAGCCTCAAGTGTCTGCCAGTACCCTGAGAATGGGCTGATATGCTTACTATTCCTCTTCCCAACATGGCTATGTTGAATAAATCTCCTTTCTCTACTTTTTTTTCCCACTTCTACTTGTGGTAGTGGTTGGGATGGGTGGCCAAATGAAATCTGTTGAGGCTGTCAGAGAGAGTTAGGGCTTTTCCCTTAAATTCTGGTGACAGAGTCAAGAAAGAAATCCCAGCCAGTTGACTGTCCCCACATGAAAGTAATTGCTGAAGTTGATGAAAAAGCTAAAAGGTATAAAGCTGAATGATCCCAGTTGTTATTTTGGCTTCTAAGTATGCCTTATTATCAGTAATCTGAATACATATCATATGGCTTTGTTAAATAACAGTTGTAGCATTCTGAAAATTATGTGTGTGTATGTGTGTGTGAGAGACAGAGACAGAGACAGGGAGAGATGGTTGCTAGATTACTGATAGACTCTGAAACAGAATGATACAGAATCTTGAATATAAACCACAGAAGCAATGAAGCAGAAATACATCATGCCATGATGTATTGGTACCTTAAGTCTGTTTTTGAGCCTTTAGACCTTGGAGAAGCTTTTATAGTCTGAACTGCATTTCACAAATGGTATTTATCAGCATGAAAGGGGAAAAGCAGAAGTTTCAACCAAATCAGTGTCTTAGGCATTTGCTTTTTCATGAAGAACCCTGTGACCATGAATATTATGTATTTGCTTTCCGTTCAGGGGTGTGTAGCAGTGCTCCTGATATTTCAGGGTGTTGAGCAAGGGAGAGGGAAGGAGGAAGGGAAGAAAAGAAAAGGAAGGAAAAAGAAGGAAGAAAGGAGGACAAAACATCATTTGGAACAAGCATGATCTGGCTAATAAAACATTGGTTTGGAGGACTTCTCTGAAATCTTTGCCTTTGCGTTTCAGGAGTCCACAGCCGCCTCGTTGCCAAGCCCATGGGAAGTGTGTTCACTTTCCACCTTGTTGCCATGGGAGCCTCTGAACCTCCCACTAATGGCTGGGAAAGTAAGGAGTGAAGATGTGGTGCATCCCCTACACAGATTTCTGTCAGCAGGTAACATTAGCAGGCGACATGACAGCAGCTTTGTTGAGCCTCCTGGGCTCCACACCAGAGGCCAGTAGAAGAATGTGCAGGCATTTGTGCTCTCTATACTCCGCAGGTGCCAGAAATGAATGTGTAGCGCAAATGGACTGAAAAGGAATTGTGTCCAATTAGTGCTGCTGGCATGTGTCCCCTTTGGAAGTATCCAGATAGATCCTCCCTGCCGAGGAAGTCTGGACAAGGCACATAGCTGAAAATTCCTTGGCATTCCATCCAACCAGAGGTGAAATCTATGTCCTCTCCCCTGGAATTTGGGTAAGCCTCCTTCCAGCTGGGACCACAGTAGGGAATGGAGAAGGTGAGTCACGTAAGACCTTGATGCTTCTATCATATGTCTTGGTAAACTGGCTCCTGTAGTTCTGAGTCACCCTATAAGAAGTCTGAAAATCCCAAAACTGCATACAGATGTGTTGGTCATCGTCTCAGCTCCATCCTTCATCATCATTCCACTCATCCCAAGGAAGGTACAAAACATATACACAAGCTTAAATCTGTAAGTCAGCTCATCGATTAGTTGAATATCATAACCCCATCCATGCTACATGGAACAAAAGTGTCACCTCACCTAAGTGGCTGTTCAACTTCCATACCCATAAAGGCATGAGCTGTAATAAAATGAATGTGGTTTAAGATACAGTGTTCAGGGTAGTTATGTAGTGGGAAATGAAACACTATTTGGACATGGTTCATGTTTTTCAAGAAGCATTTTCTGACCATGCTATCCACTCTACGTAGTCCGATCATTTTTTAATCCTGATCTCAATTTCTTTGCAAATAAATAATTGTGCCTTTGATAATACTTCCGTATACTTCTATAGATCCTATGTAATATGCCTTTGATACATGTCTAGTGGTTGATAATAACCCTACTTATGTAATTTGAGATGTAATTATCAGGTGGAGACTTCTGGGTCCTAACTGGTTCTGCTGGTTTTGCTGTAATGGACCAGAATATTAGCTTAGTGGTTAGGTAGTACTTATCCAGTCTGGTATTTACTCACATAGTTATTAAGTGCCTTCAGTTTAGGCAATTTTTTAGGCCCTTCTCCATTCCCTACTGTGGTCCCAGCTGGAAGGAGGCTTACCCAAATTCCAGGGGAGAGGACATAGATTTCACCTCTGGTTGGATGGAATGCCAAGGAATTTTCAGCTATGTGCCTTGTCCAGACTTCCTCCACAGGGAGGTAAGATTCAGTAAACAAGAGAGTGAATGGTCAGGGAAATGTTGGAACAGGAGGCATTAGAAAAGGTTGGAACATAAACTATGAGAGAACGTTGTGCCTGGAATGACAGAATGACTGACCAGACACAATGTCAGGAACACACATAAAGGGCTTGTGCAGAGGTGAGTGTGTCAGACCAGATTTCTCTTTGCTTGCAGTGCTGAACCGGGGCCTTGTGCAGGTTGCTCTTCCTCTGAGCTACATTTCCAGTACTTGGGTGGAGTGTGGATAGCTGGCTAAGGAGTCTCACTTTGGTTTTGTAGACAAGTGGTTGTGCTTACACACTCCTAAACATTTTTATTTTTATTTATATTGGTGGTTTTGGAGATTGAACTCAGAGCCTCAGACATGCTAGGTAAGTGCTGTACCACTTGAGCCACACTCGTAGGCCTTTAGTGCTTGTTTTTTTTTTTTAATTTTCTATCTTTAAGTGGTCGTACAAAGGAGTTTTAATTCATCGGATCTGTTAATAAGTACGATGCATCTTGATCACTGTTATTCTAAAAGAATTTAAAAACAAACCAACCATGTTTTCATGGTTTGAAATACAGTCCCAACTCACTGAGTCTCCCCCTCTTCCCTCCACCCTCCTCCACTCCCCAGTCAAATGCAAAGACCAGCACAGCAGCTCTCCAAATAGCCATTGGATTTGATAAAGGTCTTTTACTTTCCTCCTCAGGTGAATCCTAAGTCATTATGGATCTTTCTTCACAGCTCTGTGCCTGGAGTCTGGAGGATCACACAGCGGGTAGGCAAAGAATGGAACTGGGGCACATCACTTCTCACACTCAGTTGCCCAGATTTCAGTTACATGACTGCAGGAGAAACCAAGAAGAAGGGAACACAGACATCATGGAGAGTTAGCATTCCTTGCACCTGAACATATGTAGAGTATCTGGAACATTTGCTGACATATGGAAAGCATTTGGGCCAATAGCTGCTGCTAGGGTTGGTACCATTGCTATTACACATGGAGTCTATGGCTATTTTATGCACAGGTTGATTTGCACTCCCTTCTCAGGAGCTTGTAAGATCTCAGGGTAGATATTCTTTGGGAAAATGAGGCCCTGGAGCCTAGGAGTCCAATTAGTAGCCAATAAACCTCAGCAGGCAGTTCTGCAGCTCCTGGCAGCAGGGAGCAGAGAACATTTGCACAGTGAAGTTCCTATCCTCAGTTCTCAGGAGACTGCATGAGTTTTTCCTGCTTTAACCTTTTGTTTTTCAACAAACAAGATTACCCAACTTCTATTTCCTACTTCCTGTGAGTCTCAGATAGATTGTTTGGACCTGTAGAAAACCTGGGATTTACTTTTGCCCTTAAAGCTGAAAAGTAATATACTGATAGCTGGAAAATCAGTAGCACTATTCTTAGGGAATTCTGGGCTTCTGAGCCTGCCCACCTAGGAAGTGTACTGTCTACACTTGATCAGACACTGAAAGCCTTTACTATCTTCCCCCTGACCTTGATACCTGCTATTTGGAGCCCAGAAGAGTTAGAAGAAATAACTTTTCTTTGCAACTAGTACCTTTTTGTTTTTTTCATTGAACTAGTAATTTCCATGTAGATGAAAACCAAGGCAGTACTGCAGGAAAAAATTTTAAAACCTCTTCTGTGACTTAAAAAAAATACCTTCAAGTGGCTGTGTCATTTATTGAAGCAATTTATGGATGCAATACATCTTGATCAGTGTTACCTCCCCCCCTTTTTTTGGGGGGGGTGTTGCCTGGAAAGAACATCAGGAAAATGTAAATAAACATCATTATTATTTTCTTCCATAAATTACCACGGTGCCTACAAACAGTTAATTTCCTCCATCTAGTTGCAACCTCTTCAGAAAAGTGGCAGCAACTCCTTTGCAAAAGCTTTATTCACTTATCCAAAATGTTCTTCGATTTACATCTCTACACTGCTTTGTCCTGTAAGTCTCCTCTCAGTGGTATGCATTTGATGTGATGGGGAAAGGATTGAGTGTTGTCCAAATCAAAGAGAACAAGCAGGTCAGTTGGAGGAAAAAAGAAAAAAGAATAGCTCAAAAGTTGGAGCAGGTGCAGACTGACAACCTGCATTGGTGACCTTCCAAGGAGGGTTCAAGGGTTCATCCATCAGCAGGTTAGGCAAGCTCAGCAGGGATGCTCTCTGCCGAGTGCATGAGTCAGCACAGAAGTGGTTAAGTTGGTGAGCTTTGGCTTTGCCGGTTGGAGCATCCAGTCTCCAAGAGAACCTGCAGCCTTGCTCAGAAGATCAGGGACACAGGATACATAAGCAGCTCTCTGGCTTGCAGAGGAATGACATGCCGTTGTGAGCAAGCAGCTGCCGCAGCAGGTCTGGGTATGTAGCTTTGTGTTTTGATTGATCATTTTTGTTTCCTCCAGAGAGAACAAAGCAATGATTGTTCATGTTTGCAAACAGGAACTCTTGGACATTGAAAAAGAACAGATGTTGATTAGCCTGCTGTTTTTCGTGAAAATAAATACTAAGAGTAGGTGGCAGAGTCTGTGTGTAGGGGAGAGCAGATTCTCCTCACTTTGCCTCTCGTTGCAGTGGCAAATATTCATTACTTCGCTCTGAATTCTAGTGCTATATGGTCAGGTCTTTTGAATGTCATAGTTACAGTGCAATTCAAGAGATATCTTTTTGCTGGTCTTTCTATAAATCTTCATGTCTGCATTTTGAGATATGCATTGGGTTTGAAGAGTTATTTATTGAATTGGTGGAGTGAGGTGGCAGAAATTGTGTTTCCTCTCCCTTCCTGGAAGGCACGATTGAAATTTTTAGACTTAGCAAACTTCTATAAGTGCACCATATGTCTGAGTAAGAGGAACATCATGTTGGATATGGCTTTTTTTTTTCTTTCTTGCCACTTGACAACTTCAGTCTCAATGGTATGCAGTATGAACTGAACTAACCTTCAGAATCCCCATTCTTCTAGCGAGTCTCCTAGAACAGCTTGCTTGAGTCTCCTTATCCATGTGGATACCTTTAACTGACCAAGATCTGAGTCTGAAAATAGACTAGAGAGATCTCTAGAGATTTCCATAGCATAGAGGGGCTCAAGTAAAGTTTGTCTGGATTTCATTTTATCTCCATTCTGGCACTGCAGTATCAGAGAGCAACTGACTGGAGGGTCTTGGTGACATTTTCTGCAGGAGTTAGCATCTCCTGCAGATTCAAAACGTGGAATGTCACTTGTCAAGCTTGGACCAGATTTAACAAATCCTACTTCCTGGCTTGTTGATCAAAACCAGTATTAAAGTGTGTTAGAATCATCCAGATTATTTCCTTCTCCATGCCCAAAGTTCTCAAGACAAGAAATCCTTCATTTCTTATCCTGGGACATTCCTTGAATCAAGAGTTTTCTCTGAAAAGTAAAAAAAAAAAAAAAAAGAACGGCTGCCTTAAAACTTGAACAGTAAATACCTTCATCTAAATCAACTTAGTTGCTCTTTAAAATCATCTGCTCTGAAGTCATGGAGGTTTGGTAAGCTGAAGGAAAGGTGGCAAGGAATTTGGAGGCTGGGATCTGAACGTGAGAGGCGATGAACCAAAGAAACCCAAATAAATGCCACAGTAGTGGCCAAGGGGTGCTGCCTGAGAATGCTGTTTTGGGAAGAGGGCAATTGGGAGACAAGGCAGGAACGGGGAAGCCTTCTGTGTAGTGGTGAAGGTAAAGGTGCTTGAGAACTTCCAGGGATACATAGCAATAGCATCAGAAGGAATCAGTGTCCAGATCCCCAACTTCTGTTTGGACTCCATTCCAACTTTTTATTTTCTCCAAGAACTCTTCTGAGTTCTTCGGTTCCAGAAAAGTTCACATTTAACTGGAATCTCACTATGGGGCACTGTCCCAATGTGAATAGGGACAATGTCAGAACACATTGCTCCTGATTCCAGTAAGAGCTAGGCAAATAAAGCTAGATCCAATCTCAACTTCATCCAGGTCAAAGATACTGTGCCCTGTCTTCTCAACCATCTTCAAATGGTATGGCATAAGAAAGTTATTGGGCGGCTCAGTGGTAGAGCGCTTGCCTTGCATGCATGAGGCCCTGGGTTCGATTCCTCAGCACCACATAAGCAAAAAGAAAAAAAGTCCGAAGTGGTGCTGTGGCTCAAGTGGTAGAGCACTAGCCTTGAGCTGAAGAGCTAAGGGACAGCACCCAGGCCAAGAGTTCAGGCCCCATGACCAGACCTCCCCCCACCAAAAAAAAAAAGAAAAAAGAAAGTTATCATGGGTGAATGACATGAATTCATTTGTAGGGAATAAAGAATGAAATCAGATTTTTTTTTCTAACAGTGCTGACTTGGCTGCCTGATTGATAATGAAATTAATTGATTTGACTATTTAGGTTCTTTGGTAGATATCTTCTGAAAATTGGTTTGGCTGTTCAAGGTTTTGGCCAAATACATCTAAACTATGTGTACAGTACTAAGGACATTAGATAGAAATTGTAGCTATTACAGTATATAAGTTTTAGATGTCATCCTTTAAAATGTACAAAGGAGTAGATGATATTAAAAATTCTTTCAAAGGCTTAGTGAGTAAAAGCTTAAAAAGACTAGTGGTAGGCAATAATCCTTGAAGTAAGATGAATCTTGTGGATAGGAGATGCCTCCGGCCTCAGTTTGCCACAGTTTGCTCCTGGCCTTGAGCTTCCTACCTCATCCACTTTCTCCTCAAAGTCCTTATTCAGACCTCTTAGCATTTCTTTTTTTTTATGATTCAAATGTAATGTTTATTACATTTTTATTACTGTGCCCATTATTAAAATACCCAAAGAAAAATCAGTTTAAAAAATGCCCAACTGTCAGTCCAGGCAGTATTGACATTTCAGCTTGACTGGTTCATGGTAGAGCATAAATAGGTGGGCATCTGAAGCAATTCCTTACAGACCCAGCTTGGTTCTCCTCCAGTGTCTTCTCTTGGAGTTGTACCTGATTTTGTTACCAGTTTTCATCCGAATCCACTGGGGAATGGGGCGATTTTGCTTTTGTTTCTTGGCCTGAAACCGCTTGATTCTGAAAGTCTCGTGAGAAGACATGATGGGAAGCTCTGGAAGGCACAGTAACCGCCATGGCGAACAAAAGCTGCTCATAGCATTTCTTGTATGGATCAGCTAGTCTATTTCTCTGAGGCACTGATTTGAAGATAGATAGATAGATTGATTGATTGATAGATAGATGGGCAATGATAGAAGAAAGCTATTCATAATCAAGATCATCAAACATTATTTGAATACTGATCACATGTCAGGGTACTGTGCAGTTGGAGTTGAAAGATGTGGATTCAAATCTATGTCTGCAACTTATTATATCTTTGAACTTCCTTGAGCTTCACTCATTTTATTTGTAGGACTAGGATCCTGTATACCAATCTTGAGACTGGCACTAAGGACACACAAGAAGAGGATATGACTCTGGTGCCAAATTGTCTCATAGAGACACATGCTCACCAAATAGTAAGAACAGTAGAAGCATATAAAGGGTATAAATTTTAAAATGGAGGCCAAAGGTCAGCAATTAGTTGTCAGGATGCATAGTATAATCTACACAGCATCATTTTGCATTTCCTCTGTGCATTCCTTGCATGAATCTGTGAAGGATTGCTTGGTAGGAGAATGCAAAACTCTTGTCCCATCCCCATCACTGCTGCCAAATAAAGCAGCTGTGCTGTCAAGTGATACTTGGAAATGATGCCTTTCCAAGGTCTTTCTGCAGTGAGATTTTGCCAATGTCTTCATTTCCCCCTCAGAGAAAGAAGTGCACACTTCTATGTTGAGAGACAAGGTCAAGTCAATGTAGGTAAAAGAAGTGGAGGACACAACAAATGAAGTGTGGAAGAGGAAAGGATCCCACTCAGCTGGACCACCTCTCTCAGGCCGGCACTAGGGTCAGGGACAATTAGTGACTTTGATTTTTTTTAAAAAAGGTAATATTTTGTAGTAGCAACATTTCACAACTAGAATCACCACATATCACTGGATCTGCCTGTGGACGGATTATTCTAGAGAGAAGGGAGCTCTGCTCCCTGCAGCAAGGGCCATCCACTTTGACTCTAAATCATGTCATACAGCCACCTTCCTGTTCAGAATAGGAACTTTGCCCCAAACTTCTCCAGAAAGATGGACTTTCACAATAGTTGTATCTGTGACTTTGTGAGAAATTTCATGCTTTACTAAGCATGCCTCACCCATAGTAAAACACTTGGAGAGAAGGAAAGAAGGTAATCAAGGCTGTCATCACCAGGTGATGGTGGTTATTGAAACCACAAGAGGGCACTGTACATCATGGCCCTGGAGACTGTGAGCAAAATGTTTTACATAAGCTTTTGCTACTCTACCAAGAAATGAGGTCCATGAGTATCTCAGACAATCTCCCAGAACCATGTCAGTATTGTTTGTATTATTACCTACTTTTCTTAATTAGTCTTTCAGATTTAATTGGGAAGACCTTTCAACATAAAGAAAACTCTAAATTTCTGGGTCCAAACAAAGCAGATTACACTAGATTTTGGCAACCACCTGGAGTATCCGGTCACAATTTCTGTTCCATCTTGCCTAAGTTCTAAGCACCGAATTGTTATCCAAGACTTTGCTTGAGAGCTGATTTATTGTGTCTTAAGAGGTGTTTGGTGCAATGGCAGTGGTGTGTTGGAGATAGCTCATACTGGTTCCTTAGAGCCAACTGTATATAGAATTTCCCAAGTTCACCTTCAAGAGCATCATCTTTTGGTTGTTTGAAATCAGCAGTGGCAGGATTATTTATAGCACAGAAATTGGCAAATGTTACACATAATGTATGCTTTTTATTCCTAGAGAACTTTTTTTTAAGGAAAAAAAACATTTCATAGCAATGCTTGTTACAGAAAATTCTTTGATAGAGAAATGATATATTCTTTAAATGATGTATTCTTCTCATGTCTATTAAGAGAAAAAAATGGCCTTAGTAAAAACAATTACTTTGCATTACAATAATATTATGATTAGTATGCCTAAGTGCATTAGAATGAAAGCTGAAACTACAGCTTGAATCAGTACCCAAGAAACAAGAATCTCATAAAAGTAACGTTTTCCTCAAGATTCTCAGACACAATGAAAAAATGCAGGTAGGAGACAATTTCTTTTTAGCTTGTTTCCCCTAAAAACCTTCTGTCCATTTTTGTTCAGCAGCACAGTTTTCAGAATTTGCATATGGAGACTACTGGTCACCTTTAAGGCATAGGACATTTTACCTGCTCAGACATGTAGATTCTGTGAATCAAATCATGTGACTTCACTTTTATGATATAACATTACTATTAACAATTTTTTTTTTACTAGGAACAAATTGATAAGTTTTGGGTATAGAGTATTCTGTTCCTTTTCTGACACCTTTACCTTTCCGTATTAATAGAAGTAGGAACAAGAGATTTGGCATGGAAAACAGCTCAGTGATTTAAGTTATGCTTTGCCTGTGCAAGGCCCTGGGGTTTGAGCTGCAGTGTGCACTTACGCATGCACACACACACACACACACACACACACACACACACACCACATGCAAACACAGATTTTTTTTCAACTTCCATGGTAGAGGATCATTTGTCAATCTTCCTAGCCTTACATACACACACAGTCATACCCAGATATGATTCTGTATATTAACTATACCTACGATTACTCCAGAGACTTGGGGAAACACTGAGAATTTCATTTGTAGCATGTTTCACTTACAGGCCCTTGAAGTTTCTTGTCTAGTCCAGTTTTACTGAACCAAAGGGAATGTTCCACAGCGAAAAATGTGACTCACGTTTGTATTCTCAGCTATAGAGGAAGAAGAAGTAGGAGGATTTTAGTCCAAGGCTGATTTGGGCAAAAAGTGCAAGATCTTCATGAAAAATAACTGAAACAAAGAGGACTGAGGATGTGGCTCAAGTGGTAGAGTATCTGCTTAGAAAGCCTAAGGCTCTGAGTTCAAAACCCTAGTACCTCTGACTCAAAAGTGTTAATTCCCTGTGGGTTATATTGCTTTTTCAAGAATTATTCATTAGCACTTTGGAAGAATGTTTATCATTTAAACTTGCTTGAGTTTGTTAACTTATTTCTCAGTCCTTACAATCTTCAGTGGTAGATAACTCTTATCCTCATTTTACACATGAGAGAAATAAAAACAGAGAGAAGTTGATTAGGGTAGTGCTGATTTAAACTACATCTATATCCATACTCTACCCACAGTGAGTTATTGCCTTTTTGAAAGGGGAATGACTTAAAATCAGTTCCCTTCATATAAAAATGGGCATTCCTTTTTATAGTGTGAAAAGCTAAAAGTAGCAGAACAATGAATTTCATGATGTGATCAAGTCTTTCCCGTATTCTTTAAATCAGAATTTCAGATCTAATGTCAAGGGTACAAGATGAAGGCATTGATTCCCACTCCCAACAGTCACAGCTTCGCAGACCCTGGGAAGCTATTTCCCCCAGCTGTTCGTTATGCAAATAAAAGAGAAACAAACCTAGGGCTGGGCTAGTGGCCGAGAATATACAAAGTAAGTTAAAAAGAAGAGTGAACAAGAAGAGTAAACTGTTTTTCATTCACTTGTTCTCATTTCTTCCTGTTTTTAGTTTTTCCAGGACTCTTCCATACTGTAATATTTTAGGGGGAATAAGTAGGGGTTTATCTCCCATACTCATTCTTTTGGTGCTTCGTGAATCTTGAGAAAAATATTCTATTTATGAGATTTTTTTGTTATTGTGTTCAACGGTAGTTTCAGTTCTTATTCTAATGCTTTTAGTCCTGATATTTACACCAAAGATTCAAATTTCTTCTCTTTTCATCTTCCCTTCATAATCACTTTGTTCCCCCAATTTTCTCCCTCATCTCTCTTTCCCACTTACCTTCTCTCCCTCTCTTTTTTCTACTTGTCTCCTGCCCTCTTTACCTCCTTTCCTCGCTTCCACCCTTACTTTATTTCAGCCTCTCTTCTCACAACCTCAAACACTTGGATAGGTAAATGTTTGCCTCCTCTCTTCACTCCCACATTAAGCGAGGCCCACACCATATCATCACATCTCCAAGTGTTTTCTTCCGTGTCTACCTTAGCTCTGCTCCATGCCTCCCAACTTTGGCTCATTCCTCTGTTAAATAGTGTCTCACCTTGTAAATTGTTGCCAGCTTTTAGCTCAAGGGAAGCCATTAGGTTTCGACTTTTTTTTTTTGTCATCATTACAGCACTATGGTAGAAAGACTCAGGAGAAGCTTTGGGGCTCCAAATGGAAAAGGCAAAAATTCCCTGATCAGTTAGTGATGCCTACCACAGCAAGAAGCTGGGAACAAACCTTCTTTTAGCTTCTCCTGGCTTTGTCTTATCTATTTCTCTCAGAGCAATGATTGAAAATGTTAGTGTGTGTTAGTTTAGCACACTATTTTGTCTTGACCATATCAGTTACATCCTTCCTTGCTCTTCTAAAGTCTCCAGTAGTGGATCTTAGACTCGGTGTATTGGAGCATCAGTGAGGGAGAGAGGTTGGGTTGATAGTCATTGAGCTGGCATGCATGCATAATCCCATTGGTATTTAAGAACTTGAGACTATCCACCCTCATCTTAGCCAATTATGATTTACACTATGTGCTAGTCTGGATGTTTGCAGATTTCTTGCTCCTTCACATGGGCCAATGCCCATCTTTTGACTCACTTCTATAGCTCTGCCTGACCTTCACCTTGAACTCTACCTCCTTCGTGATGCCTTCTTTGGTTCTTCAAAGTGGTCAACAGCCCCAAGAACACTTCATTTAGGATGTCTATATTTAATCTTGCATAGTATTTATCTTGTGACTGGTTTCTAATTACTCTGTTGCCAGTAAACAGGGAGAAAGCCCTTTAAAGTAATCTTTCTGTCCCAGGTCCTTTGTGTGGCAGGTCCTTTGAGTTCTGGCTTCTAACAACCACCCTGATGGTGCTTTCCCTCCATAACCCCTTCACCTGCTCTGCCCCTCTCACACCAAACAACTTGGAGCTTCCCAAACTCCATTTTCTTCCTTCATTACCTGTACATGCCAGGCTTTATTATATGAAGATTGGCCTAATGGCTACAGTTCTTCACCCCTGCCTGGAACCACATCTTCTGCCCTGTGACATCCCTTCCAGAGATGGAGACCATTTCCATCCCTCTGGAATGGAAGGTGGCCCGGAGCCCTGCTTTGATCCACCCAATGCTGTGGAAGTTACAGTGTGCCAATTCCAAAGCCGAGGCATTGGCATGGCTTGCATGTTTCCATTCATTTGCCTTGTAGCTTACCCAGCTGCCATGCGAACAAACACAGCCAGTGTGCACAAGAATAAGAGGCCATGTGGAGCAGGGACAAATTGCCCAAATGGAGGTCCTGCTACAGCAGCAGCTCCCAGCTCTTCTTACCCATCCGCTTTGTGGATTATGAGCAATTCCCAGACCAGAACTGGGCCCAGCCATAATTGCTGACATAATTGTGAGCTAAACAAATGGTTGTTATTTTCCACTATTAAATTTGGGGTGGCTTGTTGTGCAGTCAGAAACAGCCAATATGCAGGGTTCACAGCTGCCTGTTTGGTCTCAACTTGGATATAACATCTTTGTCAAAGCCCTTTCTGAGCCCATTTGTTGTTGTTATTGGTTGTGGGGCTTGAACTCTGGGCCTGGGCGTTATCCCTGAGCTCTTCAGCTGAAGATAGTGCTGTATCACTTGAGCCATGGGGCCACTTCCAGTTTTCTGGTGGTTTATTGGAGATAAGAGTCTCATGGTCTATCCTGCTGCAATCCTCAGATCTCAGCCTCCAGAGTAGCTAGGATTATAGTTGTGAGCCACTGGCGCCCAGCTCTGGTAACTTTTTTTTATAAGGTTGCCTTATGTATCACAGAATTACTCATAGTCAACTTTTATAATTATTTGGGCATTATCTGTTTCTTATATTGCATTTTAAGATGTGTGTGGGTATTGGGATGGGGTGGGAAGGAAGCTGGGTCTAAGCATGCTTAGGCAATTGCTCTACCACTGAACCACATCTTTTCCTGGGATCCTAAGGTTTTTTAGGTAAGGAACTTTGGCTTATGAATTGCTAATGGAATTTAGTCCGTTAGTGCAAATGTCTTGTATTCCACAGATGCTCAGAAACTATTTCTGAGTCAAGGAAGGAAAGGATTATAGAAGATATTGTATCCATAGAGTGCATATATTCTTTGTCCTAGATAACGCTGATCTGAAGGCTAGTTTGTTTTGTTTGTTTTCCTCCCCAATTCTTTGTCTGCATTTGAAAATTCAAAGAACTTGCTATGAGCATTTGTAGTATGACTTTTCTTTAAAAATCAGGAAGATCTTTGGGCTTGAATATCTTCATGGAACCAATGAGTGGTGGCTGTACAACCCGTTAGACAGGACATACATTTTCCCTTCTTTCCTTCTCCACTGTTGTTCAGTGCTGTTCTCTGGAAGACAGAATCTGTGGGTTTACCTCATGTGCTTACTGGCTCAAAAGCACTAAACTCTTAGGACAGCTGCTGATAAATATGTTCTCTTATTTACTTCTGTCTCCAATATGAGAGCGATGGAAGTGGTTCTTTTTTCCTTGGGCAAGGAAGCAGAGCTTATGATTCTCCTCTGTGAACTAGCTCTCTTTCCCAAACAACTTTCAAGAATAATTCAGCTTATCACCTGTCTAAACTAGAGTCAGGTGTTTTTTTTTTTTTCATAGTATAATTGGTAACTGTGGCTTGGCTAGAAGCATCTTTTCCCAATAGTTCTGGCAGGCCTGTCAGGAGACCATGCCTGTTTTCTGATGTTTTCTCTTTTTATAGTGCTCTTAAGAATCCTCATAAAACTGCTCCTCTTGGTTTGTTTCTCCCATGATGGATGGAAAAGATTTTTCAACAATGTGAGATGAAGTTAGAGGACATTTGCTTTTGTATTTAATCTACTTATAAAACTTACAATTCAATGACTGGGTGTTTGAAGATGAAATCCCTGGGTCAACAACAAATTTCATAACATCTTTGAAAAGAAACTCAGCCAGGCTGGTTGATGTTCAGTAGGAATGCCAATCTACCAGTTGTTTCTCTTGGTACCTGCTTTGATTATGCAGTAGCCAAGAGAAACTGGTAGCTAAATGTTTTGAATATATCAACCTTAAAGCTGACACACTGGACTGGAAGAAATACTGGTTTTCAAATCATGCTTTCAGCTCTTTGGATTTATTTACAAAGCAACAGGCTTGACAACTTGGTCACAGCAACAGGATTTGATAATCCAGAGTCATCAAATCTTTTTTGTGAACACCAATATAATGATCCAATTTAGATAAACCTTTCTCTCTTATGGAGCATAGAGGTTAACTTACCTGGACAGAACAGGTAGCTCATCCTGTTCTCTTGATTAGTGAGTGATTGAGCAGGTAGAACTCCCTTGGTTCACGCAATCCTAACTAAATTTGTTTCCTACAGTTTCATCACTCAGACCATTGAGCTCAACCAAATACGAGATCGGCACAGTCCCTCCTTGTCTGTATTAAAAAATAAATTATGTTTCCAGCAATGATCATTTTTAATTTGGTGAAGTATAAGAAGGTGGCCTTATGCCTGATGGTGGCCATATCCTGATTAACAGCTATACGTAGGCATATGCTGATGCATAGGTAGAATTGGCCTCTTTTATTAGCTGTGTTGAGGAATGTGACTTTCCCAATACCCAAATACAACCCTTTAAAAAAATGACAAAATTCATGATCATGGCAGAATATTTTTTTTTTTTTGGGTCCGGTCGTGGGGCCTGAACTCTGGGCCTGGGCGCTGTCCCTCAGCTCTTCAGCTCAAGGCT
>NW_012267250.1:2698547-2717338 GCF_000151885.1 Dipodomys ordii
GGCTTTTTTCTTTTTTGCTTATGTGGTGCTGAGGAATCGAACCCAGGGCCTCATGCATGCAAGGCAAGCGCTCTACCACTGAGCCACCTTCCCAGCCCATGGCAGAATACTTTTAAGTATGGTTCATGAGGATGGCAAAGATGACAAAAGTTCCCCAAACTCTTTCCAACAAAACACTAGCATTTTGAAATGGTTCTGTATTTTTCTTTTTATCAGTCATGGGGCTTGAACTCTGGGCCTGGATGCTGTCCCTCAGCTCTTCAGCTCAAGGCAAGTGCTCTACCACTTGAGCCACAGCGCCACTTCTGTCTTTTTCTGTTTATGTGATGCTGAGGAATCGAACCCAGGGCCTCATGCATGAGAGGCAAGCACTCTACCACTGAGCCACCTTCCCAACCCCTCTTTACATTTTTTAATAGCTTTGAAATGTGAAGTTCTTTTTCTTAACAGTGCAAAGTGGAGAAAAATAAAAACATTCTCAAGAAAGAGTTTTGAAATGTGTTTCACATTTCTAGAGGTTGTTAAAAATGACACATTATCATCCTGTGTGGTGCCATTTCAGTTGAGTATCGTTGAATTTTCACTTTTGCTATCTGTATGCCCCTGTCCAAAAACATGGATTATGATAATTTCATAATATTCTGTTTCTATGATAATACTAATTTTTATGATTAAGGGAAAAGAACAGTTGTTAAATTGTAAGTAAATTGAAAACCGCCACAATCTGAATGAATCTAAGAGCCTCTTCCATTGTATGAAATACATGTTTTATTCCATGAATTTATGTGACCTAAAGACCTTTTATGTTTAATTCCCTATTTTTTTACTATGTTTTAAAGTTGAGATGGTATTTGATATTAAATCTAGTGTGTGAAAAGCAGAAATAATTCACTTTGATTTGAGATACTCATTGCACTAAAATAAATCTAAAAAGATTTGTAGTTAAGCTAAGAAATCATCTTTACTAACTTGCATGGTGCTTACATTAGTCAGGATGGGTATTAGGTTTGTTGTGGAAACAAATGATTCCCTCACCCCCAGATCTTCGTTGCTTAACATATAAACATTTATTTCTCACTGTGTAAAGTATATTCCTGGTCTGATAATTCTCTGATGTTGGTTTCTTCCATCTGGTTACTCAGCAATCTTGCAACCTGCCATCTGGGTCACATGGTAATCAGGGCTGCAAGGACAGAACAAGAGAGACTACATGGAACTCACACCCCCTCTCAAATGCCTCAGCGTTAGATATTTCCGTCTAGAAGTGACACATGTCACTGCCACCCACAGCCCATTGGCCTATAACCACCAGAAGAGAATACATAACCTTGCTATATGTTCACAAATGTGTGGAGAACAAGATATGAATGAGTGCTGCAAGTCTTCACCACAGTGACCTTGGGCAAGTAACTTTATCTCTGTTATAAGGGGATTGGCTTTGGTCCCTTCAGAATTCTACCTCTTCTCACAACTCTTAGTCTAAATGTTTGTTTTCTTTGATTACAATTGTGACTTTAATTAGTTTTATGCATTATATTGCTGTCACTCTGAGGTATCAAATAATACTGGCAAAAGACACATGTTTATGATGTGTTAGGTAGCTGATAGCTAAACTAGAGGAATCAGAGAGCAAATGATCTATTGCTCTTCTTTGTTTGAGGAATTGGGGTTTCAGGCCCTTGTAATTGGTAGGTAGGAACTTTAGCACTTGAATCAACTTTGGCACTTGAATCTATTTCAGTGACAGGACCTTCAGTTATTTAATTTTCCTATGACTCAGGTTATATATATGTGTGTGTGTGTGTGTGTGTGTGTGTGTGTGTGTGTGTGTGTGTGTGTTTATGTGTTTGCCAGTCTTGGAGCTTGGACTCAGGACCTTGGTGTTGTCCCTGAGCTTTTGTGCTCAAGGCTTATGTTCTACCACTTTGAGCCACAGCTCCAAATTAGGCTATTTTGGTGATTAATTAGAGATAAGAGTCTAACAGGCTTTCCTTCCTGGGCTGGCTTTAAACCTCAGTCTTCAGATCTCAGCCTCCTGAGTAGTGTGGATTACAGACACGAACCATCAGCACTCAGTTATGGCTCCATTTTTTAAAACTCTAATGTAGACTAAGAATGGAAGATAGATATAATACCATTTCATAAAGTTATTGTGACCATTAAGCAATTCATGCAATGTTCTCCTTAGTGCCTGAAACATACTAAGAATTCAATACATTTATTTTATTTCATCTTAAAATGATTTTTAAAAGGTGTCTATGTTCCTTGCTGTGTCTTAATATGTATCTACATGTAATATAAAGTTGTCAATAAGTTTTTAGGTTTGTCATTGTTGTTCTTCTTGACTTGGTTAGATAGGCTGGCCCAACCCACCCAAGTCTCTCATCTATTGCCACATAAAATGGAGTCATACATAATGCCTCATGTAGGAGATGTGGTTACAAACCTCCAGCCCTTCTTGGCTCTAACACCTAAGATTGTCTTGCCTTGACCTCCAAGATTCTCGTCTGGTTTTCCCTGTTACCTAGCTCTGGTTTTCTCTGGAAGACTTAACTTGGTTTTTCCTTTAGAATCTTGAGAATTTTACTTCCTTCAGGTAGAAGTTTCCAACCCTAACCTCAGCCCCTCAGAACCCAAGCTCTATCTCTACTTCCAGGCTGCACTGATTCTTGGTCCTAGCCTCAACAAAGTAAAGGACACATCAGATAGAATCTTTTATTCTATTGGCTATACCTTTTGAGCCTAGGTATTTTCTTCTTCTTCTTTTTTTTTTAATTGTGAAAATACTGTACAGAGGGGTTAAAATTACATGGGCAAGATAATGAGTACATGTCTTAACAAGCATTGTAGCCTCCTCTTTTTCCCCCTTCTCATCCTCTCCCCACCCCCCCCCAGCCCTCCTCCCCCTCCACCAAAGTTGTAAAGTTCATTTTTGACATAACGACTTATACATCCCATTGTTGCAATGGATCCACCTGTATCCCTATTTAAACGATTTGTTTTTTCCCTTCCCCTCCACAAATTATACTGACATCAGATACAGTGAAAGCAGGGGTTATACCATGGGGGAGGGACATACAAAGCAACAAAGAAATAATCTTATAAATGTGTTGAAACAATCACATGAAAGAAAAACACATTTGAATACATATCTTAGGGTTCATTTCCCTAATATCAGCTTATCTGACCTTTTCTGCTTGAATCAGACATATACTAGTTATTGCAAATAGGGGAGACCATGGGACCTATGTTTCTTTGGGCCTGGCTTACTTCACTTCATATAATTTTTTCCAAGTCTTTCCATTTCCTAACAAATGGGGCAATGTCATTCTTTCTGATGGAGCCATGGAATTCCATTGTGTATATACACAACATTTTCTTGATCCATTCATCTACTGAGGGGCATCTGGGGTTGGTTCCATATCTTAGTTATGGTAAATAAGGCTGCAATAAACATAGTCGTGCTGGTAGCTTTAGTGTGGTCTTGTTTGTGAACATTTGGATAAATATCCCAAAGTGGGATTGCTGGGTTATAGGGGAGCTCTATGTGGAGTCTTTTGAGGAACTTCCATACTACTTTCAAAAGTGGTTGAACAAGTTTACACTTCCACCAACAATGCGGTAAGGTTCCCTTCTGTCCACATCCCCTCCAGCATCTGTTGTTATTAGAGTTCTTGATTATAGCAATTCTAACTGGGGTAAAGTGGTATGGCAATGTTGTTTTGATTTGCATTTCTTTTATGGCTAGGGAGGTTGAACATTTCTTCATGTGTCTATTGGCCATCCTTCTTTCCTCTTCAGAGAAGTCTCTGTAAGTCTTTACCCCACTTATTTATTGGGCAGTTGTTTCTTTGAAGATTTGTTGTTGGGGAATTTAATTTTTTGAGTTCCAGGTATATTTTAGATCTAAGGCTCTTGTCCGTTGTATGGCTAGTGAAGATCTTCTCCCCATCTGTGGGCTTTCTATTGATCTTGCTAGCTATGTCCTTTGCCATGCAGAAGCTGTGCAATTTCATGCAATCCCATTTGTCCAACCTTTCTTTGGTTTGTTGTCTTTCTGGATCTCTATTAAAATTTCGGCCTGTGCCAAGGAGACCTAGGATTTCTCCTATTCCGTCCTGTAATGCTTTCAGAGTGTCTGCTTTGACTCTGAGGTCTTTGATCCATTTTTCCAGAATCTTCATCATAAAAGGGTGTTGGATCTTGTCAAATGCTTTTTCTGCATCTATTGAGATAAACATGTGGTTCTTATCCTTGCTCCTGTTGATGTGATGAATTATATTAATTGATTTGCATATATTGAGCCAGCTTTGCATCCCTGAAATGAATCCTGTTTGATGGTGGTGTATGATTTTTTGGATAAATTTTTGAAGTTGATTGGCCAAAATTTTGTGGAGAAGTTTTGCATCAATGTTCATCAAAGAAATGGGTCTATAGTTCTCTTTCTTTGATGAGTCCCTACCTGGTTTTGGGATGAGGGTTATGTTGGCTTCATAGAATGAGTTCAGTAGTGAACTTTCTCTTTCAATTTCCTTGAAGAGTTGGTGAGTATTGGTATGAGCTCTGCTTTGAAGGCCTTGTAGAATTCTGCTGTAAAACCATCTGGTCCTGGACTCTTCTTACCTGGGAGGTCTCGTATTGCTGTTTCTATTTCAATGCTTGATATGGGCCTATTAAGATGGTTTAACTCATCTTGGTTTAGTTTCGGCATGTCAATATTTGCTAGGAAAAGGTCCATTTCTGCCAAGTTCTCAAACTTATTAGCATAAAGTTTTGAGAAGTATTCTGTTATAATGTTCTGAATCTTGGTTGTTTCTGTGCTGATGTCTCCATTTTCATCTCTGAGTTTATTTATTTGGGTGTATTCTGTTGTTTTTCTGATAACATTTTGTTAAGGTTCTGTCAATTTTGTTAATTTTCTCGATGAACCAACACTTTGTTTTGTTGATTCTTTCTATGTTTTTTTTTGGATTCTAATTGATTTAATTCTGATTTAATTTTAATTATTTCTCTCCGTCTACTGGATTAGGGTTTATCTTGCTGCTCTTTTTCAAGGAGGCTCAGATGTCTCATTAATTTGTTTATTTCAGATCTCTCCACTTTGTTAATGTAGGAACTCAGAGCTATAAACTTGTCTGTGTGTACTGCCTTTGCTGTGTCACAGAGGAGCTGGTAATTTGTGTGTTCATTTTTGTTGAATATCATGAACATTTGAATTTCCTTTCTAATCTCTTCCATGACCCATTCATGATTCAGTAGTGTGTTGTTCAGCCTCCATGTGTTACAGGACTCTCTTTGGTGGCTTTTGGTGTTGAGTTCTAATTTTATTTCCTTGTGGTCTGAGAGAATGCAAGGTATAACTTCAATGTTTCTGAATTTGAACAAGTTTGCTTTGTGGCCTAAATGTGGTCTATTTTGGAAAATGTTCCATGTGCTGCTGATAAAAATGTGTATTCTGATGCTGCTGGGTGAAATATTCGGTAGATGTCTGTTAAATCTAGTTGATCTGTGCAGTTGTTTAGATTGGTGGTTTCTCTGTTGAGTTTTTGCTGAGTTGATCTATCTAGTGGGGAAAGTGGTGTGTTAAAGTACCCAACAATTAATGTCTTTGGATCTATGTGGGATTTGAGGGAAAGTAGTGTTTGTTGGATAAATTTGGGTGCTCCATTGTTTGGCAAATAGATATTTAGAATTGTAATATCCTCCTGAAGGAGAGATCCCTTAATTAATATGTAGTGACCTTCTTTATCTCTTCTCACGAATTTTAATTTGAAGTCTATTTTATCTGATATTAGGATTGCAATTCCCGCCTGTTTATGGGGGCTGTTTTTTTGGTAGATTTTGTTCCAGCCTTTCACATTGAAAATGTGTTTGTTTTTATGGGCAAGATGTGACTCCTGAAGGCAGCAGATAGAAGGATCTTGCTTTTTAATCCAATAGACAGTCTATGTTGCTTAATTGGAGAGTTAAGTCCGTTAATGTTGAGAGATAGGACTGAGAGGTGTTTGGGAGTTCCTGCCATTTTATCCACTTTCTTGGGGGCAGTGGCAACTGGTTTCTTGGATTCTCATTTTGGGTGTGGTTTCTTGGCCTTTATTGTTGTCATTTTGGTTTTCTATGTGTAGGACATCTTTAAGAATCCTTTGTAGGGCTGGTTTGGTGGAGATGAACCTGGGTATTTTCAATGTCACTCTTATTCTCACCATCCCAAACTAATGCTAAACCAAGGGTGGTAAGTTCTACAGGCACTGTTCTTTTTTGAGATATGGATAGAAAGTATTCTCTCTGCTGCCTCATGGATCTTATATGCATTTTCCTTGGGAAGTAGCCGGTTGCTGCGTGAAATGTGAGAGTGGTACACATGCACTTTCTAGCATAGGCACGATATCTAGCATAGGATCAACGTGCTCATCTGCTCTTTTGCTTCTTGGCTGATTTAATGGAAAATTCTCTGTGTGTAGCTGTCAAAGGGATTACATGCAAGGAACAGGGTTCCTTACATGCAGGCAAGGTTCCACTTAAACTTTGTTTCTGCCCAACACATGAAAGATTTCATACCTTCCTGCCAAACTCCACCCAGCCTCACCTTACCCCTCACCTGCAATGGCAAGAGAAGAATACCAATTGAATCAGATTGGACTTTGATACAATCAGGTTGCTTTTTTCTTTTTGTCGTCTTTCTTTTTCTAAGGTCTAGCATGGGGCTTTCCTCATAGGTACATAGTACAGGCAGAGAACGCCAAGCTTCTAAGATATATGTGTATGGCAAGAGTTACATCAAAAGATACTGTCATCTGCTCCCTAAAATGATGATAAATGTAGCTACAGCCTGCTTTTCCCCAATCTGCCTTTGTAATCTTATATGGCAAACAGGTCAAATTTGTCACTGCCAAATGTAATACATTCTTATCTTTGATTTTGAAAAAAAAGATAAATCTTTAGAGAAGAATTTCCAAATATTCTGCAAAAAGGTTCTATAGCCTTATATTGTTTATCATGAAGGGAAAAATAAGGAGGGCTTTGCCATTCCAATATTATCTAGCTTTTAAATGCACTGCGTGTGAACATATGAAGACCTTTGCTTCTAAGGTACAGCTTATCAAACTCTGGCAGGGAGTTGGAACCAAGAAAAGAAGATAATTTTGGTATTAGGTTTCAAATACATAACACCTACACTCTTGGATGGCCAAGAGTGGATGCTTATGTTTAATTAATATAACATTGAGTGAATATAAAAACTGACATCCTGTTTGAAAATTAGCAAAAAAACCTTAAAATATATTAATGTATTAATTAATACATTATATACACTATAATAAAAATATTGAAATAATATAGAATATAAATAATATATAAAATATCAATTAATATATTAATCTCTGTGCTTTTTCAACATAAGGTTTCATTAGTTTTTCTAATAAGGAAAACAAAGCTTGAGGCATTTAGGCAAGAACTCAGGCTTCAGATTCAAATCCCAGTCTTCCTCATACCATCCAAGGTTCTCTTTGTCTTTTTTCCTGTGTGTTGAGGAAAGGACTTGGGTGAGTTTAAGGAGAAACAGTGACACTGGCATAGTTTGTCCTGTTCTTTGAGAAAACTGGAAGGATCATAGGCATCCTCTTATATCCATTGCTGGGAATATGAGTGTGGTTAATTTGTGCTCATCCCTGTTATTCATCTTCCCTCGTGCTCTATTGCTAGGGTTGGTCCTGAGTCTTCCTATGGATGGTGGTACAGCCCTATTTTCACTCTCAAACTGGTATGCTAGGAACTTTAAGGTTGATGCCTACTTTGTTTACATTAAGAAACATCCAGATGAATGTGTTTATTTATTCTGATTATTAGCCCCCTTTCATTTCTTTTTATTGTATTATCTTTAAGTAGTTGTACACAGGAGTTGCCATTTACCAAAGCTGGTTATGAATACAATGCATTTTGATCACTGTCTTTCCTTTCAACATTTTCACCTGTCCCTCCGCCCAGCCCTTGCCTCACTCTTCTTAATTCAGTTGGACATACACTGGATTCTTGACTGCATTCTACCTACCTTGGAAAATAATCAGAATAAATAAACACATTCATCTGGGGAAAAAATTCGCCCAAACCATGACTCATTTCATATTTTTCATTCAGTGTTTTTGTTTTGTTTTGATTTTTGCCAGTCATAGGGTTTTAACTCTGCGCCTGGGCACTATCCTTCAGCTCTTCAGCTAAAGGCGAGTGCTCTATCGCCACTTCTGGATTTCTAGTGGTTAATTGGAGATAACACTCTCACTGACTTTCCTGCCACGACTGTTTTTTAACTGCCAGAGCTCAGTCTCCTGAGTACCTAGGATTACAGGCGTGAGCCACTAAAGTCTGGCTGTCATTCAGTTTTTTTGAAGTAAAATTATTCCATATATTTGTTTTGTGATATAAACAACAATATATCTGGATTCTGTTTCTTTCAGAAAGTTATATATTTAAATATTTTTGTGATACACTATTGGATTAAACATTTAAATTAAATCAAAACCAGAATTTACCAATTTTCCTAATAATGATTTGAATCCTAAGAACCATTTTATGTAAGGTTTTGTTTTTTAATTATATATTTTGCATTGACTATGATATCTATCATGTATGTAAATATGCATAAGATATAGATTCTGGATAATAAATTGTGAATATATATATATACATATACATATATATATATATATTGATATGTATTGCATCCATTCCAGCTTGCATCAAGGAGTAGTACTCTACTGTGTGTAGATAAGTGATAGTTCAGTGATCATGGTTTGGGGTTCAAAGGGATTTTTCTATCCTGTGCCAACCGCATGATATGATAACATACTACTGTCAGTGCCCTGTGTTGAAAACTAATTTCTTTTTTTTCTTTAACTTTTTTTTAAAGTAAGTTTTTTATTGTGAAAATACTGTACAAAGGGGTTACAATCACATGAGCAAGGTAATGAGTGCATTCCTTATCAAGCATTGTTGCCGCCTCCTTTGTTTTTCCCTTACCATCCCTTCCCTCCCATCTCCACAACCCCCCTTACCTCCCCCTCCTCTCTCCCACCTAAACTGTAATGTTCGTTTTTTGACATAGTACATCTCATTGTTGCAATGGGTCAACCTGTATCCCTATTTAAAAAATTTGTTTTTCCTTCCGCTCCCCAAATTATACCAACATTAAATACAGTGAAAACAGGAGTTATACCGTGGGGGAGGGACATGGAAAACAACAAAAAAAATATCACATGGTACCTTATAAATACATTAGAAACAATAGCAAGAAAGAAAAAACTACTTGTGACCTTACCTTGGGGTTCATTTCCCTTAACATCATCTTATCTGACATTTTCTGCTTGTCTCAGATATATACTAGTTATTGCAAATAAGGGAAACCATAAGACCTGTTTCTTTGTGACTGGCTTACTTCACTTAATATAATTTTTTCCAAGTCTTTCCATTTCCTAACAAATAGGGTGATATTATTCTTTCTGATGGAGTTATAGAATTCCATTGTGTGTGTATACATATACATACATATATATGTATATGTATGTATGTATGTGTATGTGTATATAAATATATATATATATATATATATATATATATATATATATGACATTTTCTTGATCCATTCATCTACTGAGGGACATCTGGGTTGGTTCCATATCTTACCTATAGTAAATAATGCTGCAATAAACATAGTTGTGCTGGTAGCTTTAGTATGGTCTTGTTTGTGATCATTTGGGTAAATGCCCAAAAGTTGGATTGCTGGGTCATAGGGGAGCTCTAGGAAGAGTCTTTTGAGGAACCTCCATACTACTTTCAAAAGTGGTTGAGCAAGTTTACATTCCCACCAACAATGCAGTAAGGTTCCCTTCTGTCCACATTCCCTCCAGCATCTGTTGTTATTAGAGTTCTTGATTATAGCCATTCTAACTGGGGTAAGGTGGTATCTCAATGTTGTTTTGATTTGCATTTCTTTTATGGCTAGAGAGGTTGAGCATTTCTTCATGTGTCTATTGGCCATCCTTTCCTCTTCAGAGAAGTTTCTCTTTAAGTCTTTAACCCACTTATTTATTGGGCAGTTATTTCTTTGAAGATTTGTTTTAGGGGGATTTAATTTTTTGAGTTCCAGGTATATTTTAGATCTAAGGCTCTTGTCCGTTGTATGGCTAGTGAAGATCTTCTCCCAATCCGTGGGCTTTCTATTGATCTTTCTAGCTATGTCCTTTGCCATGCAGAAGCTCTGCAACTTCATGCAATCCCATTTGTACAACCTTCTTTGATTTGTTGTGTTTCTGGGTCTCTATTAAGAAAATTTCAGCCTGTTCTAAGGAGACCTAGGGCTTCTCCTATTTGTCCTGTAATGTTTTCAGGGTGACTGTTTTGACTCTGAGGTCTTTGATCCATTTGGAGTTGATTCTGGTGCAGGGTGATATATAAGGATCTAGCTTTAGTTTTCTACAGGTGATTAACCAATTTTGCCAGCACCATTTACTGAATAGGCTGTCTTTCTTCCATTCTATGTTTTTAGCTCCCTTATCAAAGATTAGATGGCTATAGATATGTAAGTTCATTTCTGGGTTTTCAATTCTATTTCATTGGTCCTGAGGTCTCTTCTTGTGCCAGTACCAAGCTTTGAAAACTAATTTCTTTTATGAAAGATGTATGGTGCCAGGCTACTCCTCACTTTTAAAATGTTCTTGAAGACAGCTTGGTATTCTTAGAATACCAATTCTTAGAATGCAGACATTTTTCACGGTGGAAAGATGTCCAAGGCTTATTTTTGTGAGATTTAGCTTGGCTAGGATCATAGTTAGAGACAATAGAATCTATTCCAGAGAGTTTTTAAAGATAAGAATTTAGAAAAGGAGTATGCTGAATCTGCTAAAGTCAGAGCTGCAGCTGAGCCCCCCAGGAACAACTCCCCATTGTCAGATGTAGAACTAAGCAGCTTTTGGAAGAGGATGGGGTTAGGGGATCCCAGTTATGAAATAAGGAATCAGGTTGCAGCATCTGGCAGTTGCTGCAGTGAGCAACTTGCTGAGGGCCAGACTGCCATAATCCAAGCCAGTAAGTGAGTGCCCAGGACCCAGCTTCTGCTCCAAGTGGCTCAGCAACTGAGTCAGTTTCATGCCAGTGCATATGAAAGGCAGAACTGCAAACCACACCAGGAAACTCAGGCCGATCAGGCTCATCTTCTACACCTTGGGATTTGGAATTTGGGATTGGAATGGAGTGAAGCACTGTGTGTAGTACCTGCTGCTATGCTTTCCACTGCCTCAGTATCAACCAGCACACCAAAGAACAGAGCTGCTTTCTCATTCATCCATTCTGTCTATCCATTGATCCATTCATCCATCATCTATCATCTGTCCAAGTTTCATATCTTCTGTATTGTTCACTTATTTAAAAAATGTCTTTCAGAGTATGTCTCTGAATGATAAATATTTCTTCATAAAAATATAATCATAAAAATAATGCTATTATCATACTGACAAATCCAACAATTATCTCAGTACCATCAAATATCTAGAGGATATGCAAATTTCTCAAAATTATATATAAAAACACTTCACCTGCATTGGCTTTCACATAAATCCCTCCCTCCCTCCCTTTCTCCCTCTCTCCCTCTCCCTTTCCTTCCTTCCTTCCCTCCTTCTTTGCTTCTACTGGAGTTTGAACCCAGGGCCTTGAACTTGCTAGACAACACTCTCCTACTTAATCCAGGCCTCCAGGCAATGCATCTTGATTTGTTGTTGTTGTTGTTTGGTCCAGGCCTAGATCACTGACAGTGATCCTTCTACCTATATCTCCTGAACAGCTAGGATTATGGGCATATACCACTCCACCTCACTTGATTGACAAGCCATGGTTTTGCTAAATTTTTGCCCTAGCTATCCTGGAACCTGTGCTCCTCCCTTTCTCTGCAAAATAAGTGAGTAGCTAGGATTACAGATGTGAGCTACTTCACTGGCCTAAACTTTTAGTCTATAGATTGTTTTTCTCCATTCTTATACTCTCCTCTTCCTTTTTTCTCCTCTATTCTTGCTCTTACTCATTTCTTCTATCATCCTTCCATAAATTCCTGTTACTCATACTCATCCTCTTTTTTCTTATTTCCATTTTGTTTGTTGAAGAAACTTGGAAAATCGTGTATTTTCTTGGAGTCTGGACTTGTTTCTGTGGAGGAGGAATAGGATGCAGTGTTCCAACATAGTTGGGAGGTATAGTTAACAATGATGTACTTACATATTTTAAAAAACTCAGCCACATGTTCATGAGTTTTTATAATAGCAGTGTTTTATAGCTTAATTAAATGAAACAAGCCACAAGTGTAGATAGTTGCATTTGTGTGTGGTTAGCTGACTCTTCTCATCCATGAAGCCAAAATAGTGGATGCTTCTCATCTACCATCTTGCCCCCTCCTCCTACCTCTTCAATCTATTTATATTTTATGAATAGTTAGAAGAGAGAAGCTTGTAGTCCTCACACAGAAAGTAATTATAATGAAATACAAAGATAAGGTCATCTAATTTGGCTCCTGTGCATCATATATATATATATATATATATGTATGTATCAGTATCGTAATGGACTTCATGAAGTTATATAATCATTATGTGTTAATCAAAAATTTTTAAATGTTTAAGGATATGAAAATGCTAACTACCTTGATTAGATCATTACACATTGCACACATGTATAGAATTACCAGTCTGTATTACATAAATATGCACAATTAAAATAGATGTATCATTATGATACCACAGACTTAAAATTATCTCATTTGCTTCAAGTCCCATTTTAAACTGACATTCTGATTAGTCAATCACTGGTTTTCTAGTTCTCTGACACAGCTCTAATAACCTTGATGACTTCTTTGACTTCTGGTATAATAAGATATTTCAGATTTAGTACATGTGATTCTTGTCTCAGAGCCGATCCCAAACCAGCTGTTTCTTCAAAGATCTCTGTTTCCTTTAAGCGTGAAATGATATTTAGAGAGAATAATATGGATATGATATGAAATGCTTTAAGTTTTCTAAAATTAACTCAGCTTTTAATTATTCTAAGAGTTTAAAGAATAAAAAAGATTTGACCAATAATACAGGTATATAAAGCTAGCACTATGACTTTTTTCATCAGTTGTGGGGCTTAAACTCTGGGCCGTGGTGCTGTCCCTCAGCTCTTCAGCTGAAGACAAACACCACTCTACCACTGGAGCTACTGACTGGAGCCACTTCTGAGCACTTGATTTTTAAAGGTCTTTACCTGGTAGGCACAAATAAGATATTAAGAAAAACTTTATTCCTGTGATTATCAGTTAATGGTTTAGGAGCTAGGTTTTGGTAGGAAATATTCCTCTGGCTTAAATATAGTTTTCCCCTAGCTGCATTTACCTCTACTGGATAGTTCCTCCCTTGTAATGGGCAGAAGACATATCTTTGCTTCCTACCTGCAGTAAGTAGTGAGCATGTGGACTTCTATATTCGCATAGGAAAAGTCTAAGCAAAATGGACCATTAAGTCAATGAAGGGCAGGGATTTTTTGGGCTCACATGCTAGAATAACCATTGGCAAATCATACTTATTTTTTACTATCTTTTTTATTCTGTAAACCACTTGAGCTTTCTGTTGCTACTTCCTCACTATAAAATGGCCAGGGTAAGCTGGGTGTCAAAGCCAATCCTGCCTATGCAGGAAAGTCTGTGAGATTCTTATCTCTAATTAATCACCAGAAAATGGGAAATGACTCTGTGGCCCAAGTAGTAGAGCACTTGCCTTGAGCTGAAGAGCTCAGAGACAGCACCCAGGCCCAGAGTTCAAGCTCCATGATGGGCCCACCCCCACCCCCCACCCTACCCCACCCCGAAAATGGGTAGGGTGTAAGTCCATGAGTAATGTGTTTGAAAGGATTAATGAAAAGATCCTTCACATCCATGCTAGGGGACTATGCAGAGGCAGGCAGGCACTGGAGAAAGATTATTACAATGTTTATTAGAGGAGCCATATTTCCCCTGGAGAGAGAGCACATGGCAGTCTCTGCTATAGGTAGCAGCAGGGTTTGGGGCAATAGGAAATGAGGTAGATGGGAGTTCATGTGGGTCTGGGTGGAGAGAGGGAGTGGCCAACTGTATAGCAAGAACTCCAGGGCAGGGAGAAGCTCAGGTCTGGGTGGAGCTGAGGCCCAAAGGTGGGCATAATGCTTACATTCCCCTGCTCTGTTGTTTAATAAAAATAGAGGGTACTAGGCTGAGGGCTATGGGTGGAGGTCGTCTCTTCTGGAGATAGCTGTAAAGGGGTGAAGTAGTCAGGGGTCCTTGTTTCATTGCTTGGCTGGGTACCATTCAAGAAGCATCTGCTTGACAGTGCTTGGTAAGGGTCCTTCTTTTTCCATGGCATTAGTTATCTAAAATGTAAGACACAATTAATAAAAGGCAAAACTGCTGTTAGAAGCCCAAGAGAAGAATATGCCATGGAGGGACTAATTCCCAGCAGGGGCTATCAAAGACCTGAAATTGCCTTTTCTGTCTCGTATTGGAGACATGACATGGTACCTGACTCCCAGCATTCTGGATGATAGGGAGTAAGACTTCCTTCTTTAGGATCACAGTAACCTAAGGAGGAGGTAGCAGAGATATTTAAAGGTACCAGAGCCAATGGGTGTCATGGGCTCTTTTGGCTACTTCCTGCTGGACTGGGGGCATTAAGGAATCCCTGGAGCTGGAGATATTAGGGTCCAGGTCTGCGCTGGGAAAGGCAGGGCAGTGTTACTGATGTCACTAGTTTCCTGTAGGAACAGGATCGCCTTGACCTGTTCCCAGGTGTTATTCTGGGTGGGGGAATGTTATCCTGTTGAAAGAGACTTTTGGAAAGATCAGACAAAAAGCTGACAAAGTGAAAAGGTCAGTTAACATGAATGACATAAGAGAACACACATTGGCTATGGACCAGAAAAGTTCCATTTGGAATATAAGCCCAATTGCAGCCCAATACAGGGAAGGAGGAATAACTGGACTGGGGCAAGGAAGGCAGGAAGGGGGTGTCTAGGGTCTTTTGGGCAACTGAATAGTGGAGAGCATCATACAAAAAGCAGGTAACAAAGGCAAGACTGTTAACTTGCTGTCCAGTTAGAAAGTAGAAAGGTATGGACATTAGGTGGTTGTGGTAGGAAGACCCCTACTCAGGCAGGCAAGCCCACCTAGTCATCCAGAGTGACAGAGCCCACCTCAAAAAAGTTGTTAACAAAGAAGCAACTTTATTGAGAAGGTTCCTACACTGACTGGCCAGGGCCTCAGCACAGGCTCAGGAGCTGATACTGCAACCCTGAGTGGCCCACATACTTTGGTTTTTAAAGGCAAAATCCATGAGGTCAAGCCTGGTCACGTGCAGGTGACCAATGGGATCATACCACACAAAGGATTGTACAGACATACCAGACCACACACAGGTGGCCAATAGGCAGAGTTTACCGTAAGTGTGTGCAAAAGGCAGGGTTAACCATAAGTTGCCAGTTGGAGCCTGATTACAACCTATCTGTTTTATAAGTCAGTCTTTAACTCAACAATCAAGGGTGGGTTAGGTTAAGGGGAGGGGTCTAGGGGTATTCTTTCCATTCCAGGAACTGGGCTGGTTGAAGCCAAGGTCTAGTTAACCTTGTTTAAATGTTTTTTTCTAAAATCCCTAAAACAAACACAAAGACTAGAAAGAAGCTGTACTAGCTCAAGTCTCCTCTCAAGGCCTACTGCCAGCTGTGATTAGTTTTCAAAGGGCAAGAATACAAGGAGATCAATGAGATTGAAGTTACCTATAACTTGTCAACAATTGAGTAACGATTGCTTGCCAGAGTTTTTTGCATAAAACCCAGAGATGTTTTTGAACTGGGACTGATGAGCACTCTAAGTACCACTCATTGCCTCTAGGCAGCCTGTTTAAAGTGGCTTATATCTTGGGCTACAGCATAGCCTGTTCAGCAGTCTGGTTTATAAAAGCATTTTTCTGGATGGCTGAGGAACCTGATTTAGGCAGATCTCAATAGGGACACAATCTCAGATCTCTGATAATCTTAATTTATCTCTTTTAGGACAATTTTAATTTTAAACATTTTTGTCTGGGAGGCCAGCCACTCCACACAACTTCCCAAATTTTCACAAAGGGAACACCATTTTTAACCCCTTTTTCTAAAGTTACTTTAATCTGCATTTAAATGCTTCATTGAAACACTGAGCTAGACCCTTTACCTCTAGGCCATTTATCATTTGGTCACACACCCCTCTGGTCTAACTTGTGGAGATTAACATTTACAGAAACCAAATATCTGAGGGGGCTTGTGTTTTGCCCAAATTAGCAGGCTTTTGGTCATGTGTGATGGAACAAGGCCAGAGTCTGAGTGGGGCTGCAGCTTCTGTATGTGGCATCTGTCTCAAGTTACCTGCAAAAATTATTGCATATACTGGTTAAAGACCTGGTTTACACTGCCTATGCAGGCTGGTGCCTGCCATTGGTCTGGAGGCTGCCACATGCACTCTCTCTGGAGCAAATATGGCTCCTCTAATAAACCTTGTAATAATCTTTCTCCTGTGCCTGCCTGCCTCTGCGAGGTCCCCTGGCATGGATGTGATGGATCCTTTAATTGATCCTTTCAGTGTTGAGATAGAGGGTAGAGAAAGACAGCTTATTCTCACTGACAAGATTTGTGTGGCCACCCCAACAGAAATAACATATGCAATGATTGCATCTTTATTTCATCTCAGGGTGAAGTAGGCCCTGAGAGGAGATTGAGCTGGTATAGCCTATTGGCCCCTTTGTGTGGGGTCTGGTATGACCCCATTGGTCACCTGCATGTGACCAGGTTTGACATCATGGATTTTGCCTTTAAAATCAAAGAATGAGGGCCACTCAGTGTCCAAGTATTAGCTCCCAAGCCTGTGCTGCGGCCCTGGTCGGTCAGTGTAGGAACCTTCTCAATAAAGTTGCTTCTTTATTAAAAACTTTGTTGTGGTGGGCTCTGTCACTCTGGATGACTAGGTGGACAAGCCTGCCTGAGTAGGGGTCTTCCTACTACATTTATTGGGGGCTCGTCTGGGATAGAGCTCTTAGCAACGCTAACCTGAGGGGAATTGAAGTCCCTCGCCGGGAGGACAGTGTGCAGGCACTCAGCTATTGGAGAGAAGTTCCAAGAAAAGCCTCGAGGTAAGCATGGTCGACCTAGGTAGAGAAGGCACCAGAGTGAGGCCAAAAGTAGGGTGAGGCTGAACACAGCAGAGTCTCCTATGATTGAGGAGATCTAGGGACACCTGGAACCCTCAATTCTACCAGTCCTAGCAGTCCTAGTTGGATGGGGGCTTGCTTGTGGAGAAAATAGGTTGAGAAAAAAGTAACTTTTGGTTTCGGATCCCTCTTGTTCTCTGTATAATTGTGTCTGTCTGTGTCTCATTGTGCTTTTGCTTGCCATGTTTGTAATTGGATTTACTTTACAGGAAAAATATGGGGCAAAGTGAGTCCACTCCTGGGATCTCCCTAGACCTTGTCCTATTTTAAAGATTTCAAAACAAACAAACAAACAAAAAAACCCCTGCTAGTTCTGCTTTTGTAATTTCCTTGTTATGAAACTGCCACTGACTACCTGCAAGTGGCCCCAGCAAAATGTTAGCCTCAGGCCTTGGCTGAGCATGGGGGACAACCTGCCAGTCTGAGGGGATGGCTGCTAGGGACTTCTTTCCCTTGCCCCAAGATGACTGGGAATTCTGCTCTGCCTTGGAAGGCCCCTGGGTCAACGTTTGCAGGAATCTAAAAGAAAAATGCTCTGCAGATGAGAGTGTTTGTGTGTGTGTGTGGGGGGGGGGGTTCAAGTCCCCTGGTAAGTGAATGGTGCGGAGATGTCGCCCCATTCACTGAGACCTGACCTGATTTTGTCTTTGTGGCCACTTCTCTGTCTTGTTTACTTTGGTGTGTTTTCTGTTCTATGTTTTCTGGGGTAGAGAAGTTCTGGGTGAGAGTGGTAGGCTCACTCAGCAGACTCTGGATTCAGCTTGCTGAGTGGGAGCAGCACAGACTTCTGGTAGGGATGAACTGGGAACCATTAGTCCCCAACTCAGCCTCTGTTTCTTATCTTGTCCTGTTTTAGAACTGCTACCAGTTTTAAATGTGGATTGTTGGTTTTTGTGTTTATTTGTGTTTTTGTTATTTACTTGAACATCTCTGAGGGAATAAAAGTTCCAGCCTCCATCTAGGCTAGGTCACAGACCTGCTATCTCCCCCTCCCTGTGAGGCCTGGAAGGTTGCTGGACTAGTTTGGTCCCCTTCAAGCCTCAGGCTGAATTTTCTTCCTGTTGAGGCTACCTGAGGGGAGGGTGTAGACTGCTGTGAGCCTGGTTCAGAGACATTCAGCTGGTTCTATTTAGTTTCAGGTGACACCCCCCCCCCAACCCTCAGTCTTCCTCCAACTAAAGGTATTCAAAAGATCAATTTGTGAAATGCCTTGCTAAACAAGCAAGTCCTGGGAAAATGAAGCTCAACAAAGGTACTTTGTTAAAAAGAAAAGAAAATCTTGTCTTAAATATTTGTTATCTGAAGATTTTAGAAAATGCATGTACAATTTATTTTAACTTTTGTGCACTTTAAGATCTGTGTGAGTGTGTTGTATGTGTGTGAACATGTTCAAGATAAGAATTGTCAGCATGCTGTAATAATTGGGTGAGGTTTTTTTTTTTTTTTTTGGGTCCGGTCGTGGGGCCTGAACTCTGGGTCTGGGCGCTGTCCCTCAGCTCTTCAGCTCAAGGCTAG
>NW_012267250.1:2718758-2765098 GCF_000151885.1 Dipodomys ordii
TTTGCAATATAGTTATTTCTTCCACATTGGGTGATATGTACATTTCTTTTGTTTTGCATAGCATCAGCTGTTCCCTCTTTCCCACTTGTTCCCTCGCTCCCATCGCTGCTATTGAGTTGCTTAGTTCATTTTGGTCAATGTCCAGTGCAGCTGATGGGTCCTGCTGTTTTAGGTTTTTCCCTTATTTCCTCTAGTTCTGTGCTGTCCTACTGGTTTCCCTCCAGTGTGCACATATATACCATACATGTGATCAGCAGCATGGGGGTTAGTTAGTAGTGATTTGAACAGATGAGTGGAAGTCCTTTGTTTCTTAAGTCCTGTTAATTTTGCCATATCACCTAATATTTTGGATTTAACATCCACTCATCAGAGAGACCATGTGCCATTTGTCTCTTTGCACTTGGCTTACCTCGTTCAACATGATTTCTTCTAGCTCCATCCATTTCCCTGCAAATGCCATTATTTGTCATTTCTAATGGCTGCATAATATTCCATTGTGTATAGATACCACAATTTTTGGATCCATTCATCTATGGTGGGACATCTGGGTTGTTTCCATATCCTGGCTATTGTGAACAGTGCTGCAATAAACATGGAGGTACATGTGTCTTTATATATTGGTTCCTGTTGTTCAAGATAGATGCCTAGAAGTGGTATGACTGGGTCATAAGGGAGGTCAATATTTAGCTTTCTGAGAACCCTCCAGACTGCTTTCCAAAGTGGTTGTATAAGTGTGCATTCCCACCAGCAGTGTAATAGGGTTCCTCTTTCTCCGCATCCCCTCCAGCATTTGTCATTTGCTGACTTGAGGATGAGGGCCATTTTGACTGGGGTAAGGTGATACTCAGGATTTCTTTATTTGCATTTCCTTCACAACCAGGGATGGTGAACAGTTCTTCATGTGTTTCTTTAACATTTTTCTCTTCTTCTAAGAAGTCTCTCTTTAGTTCCCTTGCCCATTTAGTAATTGGTTTGTTAGGTTTGGGAGAGTTAGTTTCTTGGGTTCCCTGTATATACTAGCTATTAACCCTTTGTCTGATATACTGCTAGTAAATATGTTTTCCCAATTAGTTGGTTGTCTTTCTAGCTTGGTTGCTATAGCTTTAGCTGTGCAGAAACTTTTTATTTTAAGGTAGTCCCATTTGTCAAGTCTCTCTCCAATTTGTTGTGACCCTCGGACTCTGTTCAGGAAGTTCTTGCCTGTGCCTATAAGTTCAAGTGTCTCTCCTACTCTCTGCTGCAGTAGTTTCAGAGATTCAGGTTTGATGTTAAGGTCTTTAATCCATTTTGGGTTGATGTTGGTGCATGGTGATAAGCTGGGGTCCACATTTAGTCTTCTGCATGTGGCCGCCCAGTTTTCCCAGCACCAGTGGTTGAAGAGGCTGTGTTTCTTCCACTGTTTGTCTTTGGCTCCTTTGTGAAGTATCAGTTGAATGTAGGTATGTGGTTTTATTTCTGGATCTTCTATTCCATTCCATTGGTCTTAGTGTCTGTTTTTGTGCCAGTACCATGCTGCCTTTGTTACTATGGATGAATACTAGTTTGATGTTTGGCATAGGATATGTTTTTAAAAGTCAGAAATAATGTCAGATCCTAGAGTTATTTGTGATGGCCCTTCAAAAATTGGTCAGAGCCAGGAGGTCATGGGCAGATAGGTTGTAAGTATGCCTAATGTCCATGACTATCTACCTTGTAAGGGACAGGAACTTGCCAGTCCTTTTGTGATAGTAGTAAAAAGCTAAAGTTATACAATGTGGGGGATAGTTTAAATCTCAACCCCTCTATGTGCCAAAAGACCTAATTGACAGTAACTGAGCTGACAACAGCTACATGAAAGTCATCTGTTCAAAAACAAAAACAAAAAAATAAGGGGTTTATAAACCTGAGAGTGTTTCTATTGACATCTGTCTGAAGGCCTGCACAGGTAACTTAGGCATTGTTAGGCATCTCTACTGAGATCACATTCCTAAGTCATCCAGAAAGATGCTTTTGCAAACCAGAGTGCTAAACAAGCTACACTGTTGTAGCTGGAGAAAAGTCTGTGCAGTTGTCAAAAGTTAAAATATTGTTCTTAATGACATCTAACCCTGGTAACCCCTTGGTAAAATAGGCTAAGATTATAGGTTCCTGGCTAGGTAGGATCAATGCCCTTGAAATCAGCTTGAAGAAGTAACTGAAGATGGATATTTGTCCATGAAGCCCCTTTCAAGATAAAGAGTCAAGAGTCAGTTTTGGGAAAACAAGGCATAATAGATAAAATATTTTCTTTTAGAAAAAGTCATAAAGAATAGTGTTAACAGGTGTGCAAGTATGGAGACTGTATCTGCCAGAGTTGGTTACAAGACTAAGCCCTCTGTGTCTGTTTAGTAAAAGAGTTGTCATTGTGACCTAGGTCCAAGGATAAAGAACAAGATATATTGATAAAATGGAGAAAAATGACTATTATGCAAATTCTCCTAGTTTAGCCTCTTATTGGAAGTAGATTTGCAGACCTGTTGGATTGAAGATCATATTTGCTTAATGCACCTTTTTCTAGAATGATAAATTCAATGAAAAATCTCCAACCTGGACTGTTTAAAAAAAAAAAAAGCAACTTCATTATTTTCTCCTAGAATTCAATCAGTAATCAGAAAGAGTGGTAATGGATGTTGAGTATTTATGTGGGCTCTATATACCGCTAGGTAACATTTATGTCTAATAAATCAATAATGTTCTATAACCATTAAAAATAATATTTTGAAGCTGGACATTGTAAAAGATATCTGTCAACCTAATTACAGGCAGATCACATGAGTCCAGCCTGTACACCATTGTAAGGGTCTATAAATTAATTAATTAAATACATAAATAATAAAGTCTTAACTCCCATTACCTACATGGGAGACATCTATTTTCAGTGTCTATAATGCTCTGCCCAGGATTTTAGTCCTAAAAGCATCTGACTAGCCTACCTCAAATCATACATATTCTTTTGAGAGTATACATAAATGGAAATCTCTTTTTAAACTTTTGTTTTGCAGGTTCTAGGCCTTGAACTCTGGGCCTGGGTGCTGTCCCTAAGCAATTTTTACACAAGGCTATCACTTTACAGCACCACTTCTGGCTTTTATGGGATTAATTGGAGAGAAGAGTCTCACGGACTTTTCCTGCCCTGGCTGGCTTTGAACCACTATCCTCTGATCTCAGCCTCCTGAGTAGCTAGGATTACAGGCATGAGCCACAAGCATCTGGCTTCAACTTTTTATTTTCTTAAATTTTGAAATGGTTGTACAAAGAGGGTACAACTTAAAACATCTGTTTTTGCATATAGTATACCCTAAATCAGAGATGCCCCTTCTGTTATTTCCCCCTTCTCTTCCCAGTCACATCAAGATTCCAACTTTGTTTTTCACATACATATATTGGGTATTGTGACTGTATTCATTCATTGTTCATTCCCTTTTTCATTTATTCAACCTTCTACCATTACCCCCTCAACCTGCCCCATTCAATAAAAATCTGAACTGAACAAGACTAGGCCCAAAGAGGTCAGATTAATTCTCCAAAACAAAATTAAAGTGTAAAAGGAAGAGAGGTAAGAACTACAAATATCCATTAACAAATTTCCAAGGTATTTCTTTCCTTCTCCCTTCTCCATTAGCCTCCAAATCCCTCCATCTTTTTTTGTCCTTATACAAAGGAGCCATGCCTGGCCCACTTACAGAGTCCTGCTCAATGACCCAAAGTCTAGTCAGATAGGATTGTTTATAATCAGGGTTTAGTAGAATAAAGGTTTAGTAGATAAGGGCATATCTTCCAGATACCATGTGAAAGCCCATATCTGATCAACAAAGAAGTAAGAATCAAGGAGATACCAACTATGGCAGAAAAGAAAAAATGCTGGACCTAGTGGACTCAGTGCCCATCAAACTATCTGGCTCCCATAGGCAAGAACAACCCTTGTTGTAGGAAGACCCCTACCCCAGCAGGCTAGCCCACCAAGTCGTCTGGAGTGACAGAGCCCACTGCAACAAAGTTGTTAATAAAGAAGCAACTTTATTGAGAAGGTTCCTTCACTGACTTGCCAGGGCCGCAGCACAGACTCAGGAGCAGATACTGCGACACTGAGTGACCCCAATTCTTCGGTTTTTAAAGGCAAAATCCATGAGCTCAAGCCTGGTCACATGCAGGTGACCAATGGGCTCATACCAGACCACACACAGGTGGCCAATAGGCAGAGTTTACCATAAGCATGTGCAAAAGGCAGGGTTTACCTTTAGCACATGGTGTCACCAGTTGGAGCCTGATTACAACCTATCTGTTTTATTGGTCAGTCCTTAACTGAACAATCAAGGTGAGTTAGGTTGTTAAGGGGAGGGGGACCTACAGGCTTTCTTTCCATTCTAGGACCTGGGCTGGTTGGAGCCAAGGTCTTGTTAATCTTGTTTAAAGTTTTTTCTAAAATCCCTAAAACAAAGGCAAAGCCTGGAAAGAAGCTGTACCAGCTTGAGTCTCCTCTCAGGGGCTACTTCACTGCCCCCTTTGACTTGTTCCTGAGTTGAATCATTGACTCAGTTTTTCCATTGGGATGTAATAATTTTGAGTTCTCATTACTATTAATTTTATGGCTCCAATCCTCTTTTGTATGAATAACATTAATTCATTAAATACATAAGGGTCAATTAATAACATCAGGATGGTAAGAATTAGTGGGGACAGTAATAGCTGAAATCAGGGTCATTATCCATGGAGACCAACAGTTAATGTCAGAAGCAAGAGGAGGACTACGCCAGCCAGGGCAGTTATTAGGTTTGTCGCCCATTGGGACCATGAGAAGAGATGCTGATAACATGACTTAGTCCCTCAGACTCTTCTAACCGAGGCCAAACTTTCCCTAATACAAAGGCTGCCTTGCTTCATGAGAAGAAGTCCAATCCCCTGCGATGTCAGAGAACTACCTCTGTCAATGAGGCTACCTGGCAGCTCTAATGAAACCAGTATCTAGATTGCAGTAGGCATACAGATAAGACAAAGAATGTTCCACATCAGTGCACCAATCCTGACTCTATGTATAGCACAGCTAAATTAATTTTATACCAGCTTTACTCATAAGCTCCAATTTTAAGACATACCTATATCAGTTGCTATATAAAACTGCCCAATTTTTCCTTTGGCTTGTGGAATCAAGTTATCTCTGAACAGGCTCTAGGCACCACTGGGATGGAGGAGCTTGCTAGATTTTAAGGCTAAGAGCAGGGCTGGGTCTCATTCCTTTTACTACCTGCATTGATAACACACCCTCAGGAGGAAGCAGGTTATTACCATACCAGAGCCAAACTAGGCTGTGACTGTAGAGTGGATTTCCAGTCACTGTGCCCTGAAGTGCCTAAGGCAAGCCAGTGATATCTTTGCCCCCAATCCACTGTGGGAATAGAGAGGGTTACTGGATATCACCCAAAAGAATGTTCCACAAGACCTTAGTTTCAGCAGCTTTAAACCAAGATGCAGTCTCAGGTGATGAAATCAGGCAAGAGTTCAGTCTGCTTTTTCCACAGTGGAGATCATCAGGGTAACAATGTAGATTTCCTCCACTGGACTGTCAGGCTGTGGCAGCAGCAAGGTCTTTTCAGTGGCTCCAAAGGACTGTCATACTTCAGGCTGGGCTGCAAATTGCTACACAGACGGGTTAAGGATACATTACATAGGCTTGACAGGCTTTGGCCCCGTTGGTTTTTAAGACCATTTAGAAAATAGCCCAGGACAATTTTCCAAAATGACAACTTTTTCTTACTAACCAGATATTTTTGTAAACAGACACAGAGGGCTTAGTCTTGTAACCAACTCTGGCAGATACAGTCTCCATACTTGCACACCTGTTAACACTATTATTTATGACTTTTTCTAAAAGAAAATATTTTATCTATTATGCCTTGTTTTCCCAAAACTGACTCTTGACTCTTTATCTTGAAAGGGGCTTCATGGACAAAGGACCATCTTCAGTTACTTCTTCAAGCTGATTTCAAGGCATTGATCCTACCTAGCCAGGAACCTATAATCTTAGCCTATTTTACCAAGGGGTTTCCAGGGTTAGATGTCATTAAGAACAATATTTTAACTTTTGACAACTGCACAGACTTTTCTCCAGCTACAGCAGTGTAGCTTGTTTAGCACTCTGGTTTGCAAAAGCATCTTTCTGGATGACTTAGGAATGTGATCTCAGTAGAGATGCCTAACAATGCCTAAGTTACCTGTGCAGGCCTTCAGACAGATGTCAATAGAAACACTCTCAGGTTTATAAACCCCTTATTTTTTGTTTTTGTTTTTGAACAGATGACTTTCATGTAGCTGTTGTCAGCTCAGTTACTGTCAATTAGGTCTTTTGGCACATAGAGGGGTTGAGATTTAAACTACCCCCCACATTGTATAACTTTAGCTTTTTACTACTATCACAAAAGGACTGGCAAGTTCCTGTCCCTTACAAGGTAGATAGTCATGGACATTAGGCATACTTACAACCTATCTGCCCATGACCTCCTGGCTCTGACCAATTTTTGAAGGGCCATCACAAATAACTCTAGGATCTGACATTATTTCTGCCATCCAAGCAGTGGCTTACTGCCTCTGGATATTCCATCATTGCTTTCATCCCAGGAGTGTCTTCTCCACACTGGATAAATGCCTCATTGGCATTTCCCTTAGCTGTTTGCTGGACTTGAACTCAGGGCCTGAGTGCTGAGTTCCTCATCTCTCCAGTTCAAGGCTAGCACTCTGCCTCTTTGAGTCCCAACGCAACTCTGCTTGCTCTTTCAGCACTCTGCTGGCTGAGTAGAGGTGACAGTCTCACAGGGACCGTTTTCTGCCTGGGCTGGCTTTGAACCAGTTTGCAGATCAATGAGTCTTATAAAAGGCCACTTTACTCCAATTAAAAGCAACAAGGTAGTGTAGATAGAAGTAGCTTTTAAGCATGCTCTTACCTGGAACTAAAGAGCCAAAGGTACATCTGACAAACTTGTAAGAATCCTCTGTGCTTTGCTCTGGGCTTGCTGGAAACTGTTAAACAAACGTATAAGAGCAAACTGGACTAGCAATTATTTTGGTAATCCTAATTTTTCCTTTGTGCACTTTGAGGCAAATGTTACGAACAATTTTACTTTAAAAACTTTATATCCAAAAATCCATTCCTAATTTTTAAGCCTCTTATTAATCTCTTTTTATATTTTATACTTTAGTTTTTATTTGTGTTTTGAGAAGATCCCTTGAAATTTTGAGGCCAAGTGTCACTCATTGCCTGTTGGCTGCTTGTTTTAAAACAGCTACAAATTAAAAACTTTTAAACTCAAATGGCAATTTTTCCTTAATGCAAGAATTACAATCACCATCACTGTACCAAGAACCTAGACTTAACACCTTTATGACTTTTAAAAACATATCCTAATTGTAGAACATTGAAAGCAAGTCACATTATACAAATAAACTTTTTTTCTCGCTGTGTTATCTCTTTATTTTTGTACATTTTATTTATTTTTATTGTAAACATACTACACAGTGGGTTACAGTTACATGAGTAAGGTAATGAGTACACTTCCTATTGAGCAACAAATAAACTTTTTAACCCTCATTTTCAGGCCTTTTTAATTTTAATTTTAACACATCCAAGGGAAAGTTTTAGCAATATTAATCAGATCATCTCATCACTAATTTTAACCATCATCTTTCCAGTGTCTATCTGCAGGGAAAAGGGACAAAACAACGATGGGCCGCTTGTCCCCTCCTATGGAATGGGCAGGCACCCAATCTGACTCTTTAGGGTTAGATGAACTGCGTCTGTGCCAGCTTGCCCTCTTTCACCATGTAAGGACTCCTCCCAGGGCCTGTCCCACCATATGTGCCCCCCCATCCCACCATGCATGACCAGATGAAGTGCACTTCTGTCTGATCACCCTTCACCCCTAAAGATAGGTCTTCTATTGGTTTCTAAGCTTTTCCCCTTTCTCTTCTCCGGGTTCTTGAATGAAATACAGTTTTAAACAGACAGAACAGGTAATGTCTTTGACAGTGTTAAACTAACCTTTACATTTAAATTTCTAATATTTATCCCCAAATTTTGGCTAAGGGAACTAAATCCCAAACAGCCAATGCATTTTTGATATGCCAGATAACTTGATAACAGTGTAAACAGCGTTATGCATTTTAAAATACTATATTTAAAAATACCAGATTTTCTAATTTTCAAGTTAAAGAATGCTTAAAAAGCCTTTTAAAACAATGTGAAGGTTCTTTAAAATTTTTGGTAATGTCCCACCTCATAACATTTTGAATTTTAAACTTAAAACTCACCTAATTGTTACAGCATGCTGTCAATTCTTATCTTGAACATGTTCACACACATACAACACACTCACACAGATCTTAAAGTGCGCAAAAGTTAAAATAAATTGTACATACATTTTCTAAAATCTACAGATACAAATATTTAAGACAAGATTTTCTTTTCTTTTTAACAAAGTACCTTTGTTGAGCTTCATTTTCCCAGGGCTTGCTTGTTTAGCAAGGCATTTCACAAATTGATCTTTTGAATACCTTTAGTTGGAGGAAGGCTGATGGTGAGGGGGGGTGGAGGGGGTGTGGTGTGGGGGTGTCATCTGAAACTAAACAGAACCAGCTGAATGTCTCTGAACCAGGCTCACAGCAGTCTACACCCTCCCTTCAGGTAGCCTCAACAGGAAGAAAATTCAGCCTGAGGCTTGAAGGGGACCAAACTAGTCCAGCAACCTTCCAGGCCTCACAGGGAGGGGGAGATAGCAGGTCTGTGACCTAGCCTAGATGGAGGCTGGAACTTTTATTCCTTTAGAGATGTTCAAATAAATAACAAAAACACAAATAAACACAAAAACCAAGGATCCACATTTAAAACTGGTAGCAGCTCTAAAACAGGACAAGATAAGAAATGAAGGCTGAGTTGGGGACTAATGGTTCCCAGTTCATCCCTACCAGAAGTCTGTGCTGCTCCCACTCAGCAAGCTGAATCCAGAGTCTGCTGAGTGAGCCTACCACTCTCACCCAGAACTTCCCTACCCCAGAAAACATAAACACACACACTAAAGTAAACAAGACAAACAAGTGGCCACAAAGACAAAATCAGGTCTCAGTGAATGGGGCGACATCTCAGCACCATTCACTTACCAGGGGACTTGACTCCCACCCCTACTCACCTCCAGAGCATTTTTCTTTTAGATTCCTGCAAACGTTGACCCCGGGGCCTTCCAAGGCAGAGCAGAATTCCCAGTCATCTTGGGGCAAGGGAAAGAAGGGAAAAAAGTCCCTAGCAGCCATCCCCTCAGACTGGCAGGTTGTCCCCCATGCTCAGCCAAGGCCTGAGGCTAACATTTTGCTGGGGCCACTTGCAGGTAGTCAGTGGCAGTTTCATAACAAGGAAATTACAAAAGCAGAACTAGCAGGGTTCTTTTGCTTGTTTGTTTGTTTTGAAATCTTTAAAATAGGACAAGGTCTAGGGGTGTCCCAGGAGTGAACTCACTTTGCCCCATATTTTTCCTGTAAAGTAAATCCAATTACAAACATGGCAAGCAAAAGCACAATGAGACACAGACAGACACAATTATACAGAGAACAAGAGGGATCCGAAACCAAAAGTTACTTTTTTCTCAACCTATTTTCTCCACAAGCAAGCCCCCATCCAACTAGGACTTCTAGGACTGGTGGAATTGAGGGTTCCAGGTGTCCCTAGATCTCCTCAATCATAGGGGACTCTGCTGCGTTCAGCCTCACCCTACTTTTGGCCTCACTCTGGTGCCTTCTCTACCTAGGTTGACCACGCTTACTTCGAGGCTTTTCTCAGAACTTCTCTCCAATCACCGAGTGCCTGCACATTGTCTTCCTGGCCAGGGACTTCAATTCCCCTCAGGTTGGAGTTGCTAAGAGCTCTATCCCAGACGAGCCCCCAATAAATGTAGTAGGAAGACCCCTACTCAGGCAGGCTTGCCCACCTAGTCATCCAGAGTGACAGAGCCCACCACAACAAAGTTGTTGATAAAGGAGCAACTTTATTGAGAAGGTTCCTACACTGACTTGCCAGGGCCACAGCAAAGGCTCGGGAGCTGATACTGTGACCCGAGCAGCCCCCATTCTTTAGTATCTAATGGCAAAATCCATGATGTCAAGCCTGGTCACATGCAGATGACCAATGGGGTCATACCAGACCACACACAGGTGGGCAATAGGCAGAGTTTACCGTAGCATGTGCAAAGGGCAGGGTTTACCTTAAGCACGAGGTGTGGTCAGTGGGAGCTAGATTACAACCTATCTGTTTTAGGTGTCAGTTCTTAACTGTCCAATCAATATGGATTAGGTTGTTAAGGAGAGGGGGACCTACAGGCATTCTTTCCATTCTAGGAACTGGGATGGTTGGAGCCAAGGTGTTTCAAGATTTCTTTTTTCTAAAATCCCTAAAATACAGGCAAAGCCTGGAAAGAAGCTCTCCCAGCTCAAGTCCCCTCTCAGGGACTATTTCAATTTTGGTAAATTGTCCTGGGCTATTGTCTAAACAGTCTTGAAAAACAATGAGGCCAAAGCCTGCCAAGCCTATTTAATGTATCCTTAACTAGTCTGTGTACCATTTTGCAGCCCAGCACGAGGTGTGACAGTCCTTTGGAGCCACTGAAAAGACCTTGCTGCTGCTACAGCCTGACAGTCACCTGGAGGAAATCTACATTGTTACTCTGATGACCTCCACTGTGGAAAAAGTAGACTGAACTCCTGCATGATTCCATCCCAATGGAAAAACTGAGTCAATGATTCAACTCAGGAACAAGTCAAAGGAGGCAGTGAAGTAGCCCCTGAGGGTAGACGAGCTGGTACAGCTTCTTTCCAGGCTATGCCTTTGTTTTAGAAATTTTAGAAAAAACTTTAAACAAGATTAACAAGACCTTGGCTCCAACCAGCCCAGTTCCTAGAATGGAAAGAAAGCCTGTAGGTCCCCCTCCCCTTAACAACCTAACTCACCTTGATTGTTCAGTTAAGGACTGACCAATAAAACAAATAGGTTGTAATCAGGCTCCAACTGGTGACGCCATGTGCTAAAGGTAAACCCTGCCTTTTGCACATGCTTATGGTAAACTCTGCCTATTGGCCACCTGTGTGTGGTCTGGTATGAGCCCATTGGTCACCTGCATGTGACCAGGCTTGAGCTCATGGATTTTGCCTTTAAAAACCGAAGAATTGGGGTCACTCAGTGTCGCAGTATCTGCTCCCGAGTCTGTGCTGCGGCCCTGGCAGGTCAGTGAAGGAACCTTCTCAATAAAGTTGCTTCTTTATTAACAACTTTGTTGCAGTGGGCTCTGTCACTCCAGATGACTTGGTGGGCTTGCCTGCCTGGGTAGGGGTCTTCCTACGACAAGGGTTGTCTTGTTCTTGCCTATGGGAGCCAGATAGTTTGATGGGCACTGAGTCCACTAGGTCCAGCATTTTTTCTCTTCTGCCATAGTTGGTATCTCCTTGATTCTTACTTCTTTGTTGATCAGATATGGGCTTTCACATGGTATCTGGAAGATATGCCCTTATCTACTAAACCTTTATTCTACTAAACCCTGATTATAAACAATCCTATCTGACTAGACTTTGGGTCATTGAGCAGGACTCTGTAAGTGGGCCAGGCATGGCTCCTTTGTATAAGGACAAAAGATGGAGGGGTTTGGAGGCTAATGGAGAACGGAGCAGGAAAGAAATTTGTTAGTGGATATTTGTAGTTCTTACCTCTCTTCCTTTTACACTTTAATTTTGTTTTGGAGAATTAATCTGACCTCTTTGGGCCTAGTCTTGTTCAGTTCAGATTTTTATTGAATGGGGCAGGTTGAGGGGGTAATGGTAGAAGGTTGGATAAATGAAAAAGGGAATGAACAATGAATGAATACAGTCACAATACCCAATATATGTATGTGAAAAACAAAGTTGGAATCTTGATGTGGCTGGGAAGAGAAGGGGGAAATAACAGAAGGGGCATCTCTGATTTAGGGTATACTATATGCAAAAACAGATGTTTTAAGTTGTACCCTCTTTGTACAACCATTTCAAAATTTAAGAAAATAAAAAGTTGAAGCCAGATGCTTGTGGCTCATGCCTGTAATCCTAGCTACTCAGGAGGCTGAGATCAGAGGATAGTGGTTCAAAGCCAGCCAGGGCAGGAAAAGTCCGTGAGACTCTTCTCTCCAATTAATCCCATAAAAGCCAGAAGTGGTGCTGTAAAGTGATAGCCTTGTGTAAAAATTGCTTAGAGACAGCACCCAGGCCCAGAATTCAAGGCCTAGAACCTGCAAAACAAAAGTTTAAAGAGATTTCCATTTATGTATACTCTCAAAAGAATAGGTATGATTTGAGGTAGGCTAGTCAGATGCTTTTAGGACTAAAATCCTGGGCAGAGCATTATAGACACTGAAAATAGGTGTTTCCCATGTAGGTAGTGGGAGTTAAGACTTTATTATTTATGTATTTAATTAATTAATTTATAGACCCTCACAATGGTGCACAGGCTGGACTCATGTGATCTGCCTGTAATTAGGTTGACAGATATCTTTTACAATGTCCAGCTTCAAAATATTATTTTTAATGGTTATATAATGTTATTGACTGATTAGACATAAATGTTACCCAGTGGTATATAGAGCCCACATAAATACTCAACATCCATTACCCCTCTTTCTGATTACTGGTTGAATTCTAGGAGAAAATAATGAAGTTGCTTTTTTTTTTTCAAACAGTCCATGTTGGAGATTTCTCATTGAATTTATCATTCTAGAAAAGGTGCATTAAACAAATATGATCTTCAATCCAACAGGTCTGCAAATCTACTTCCAATAAGAGGCTATACTAGGAGAATTTGCATAATAGTCCTTTTTTTCTCCATTTTATCAATATATCTTGTTCTTTATCCTTGGACCAAGGTCACAATGTATGCTAATGGGGACTTTATCTTTCCATGTACTTGACTATGAAAATCTTTCCTCAGCAGATTTCAAGAAGTGTTGAGAAATCTAAGTCCAACTGGGAGGAAGGGGTAAAGGAGCAACATTGCAAATAGTTGTTTGCTTTCCTGAGATGGAAACACACTCTTGATTAGTAGAATCAGGTAAGAATGACTGTTTTGTTTTCTTTCTTGAAGAGGGAGGGAGAAAGAAATCATGGATCATTCTATTGTTTCAGACTTCTTGACAAAATCCTAAAGCTTTATCTCATTTTCATATTTTGGGAAATGATAGCAAATTGTTACTTTCTATGAAAATAGAGACTTCAGTGAGATACAGAAAATGGCCAGCTATTGTGTCAATAGAGCCTCTTCATTGATTATAGGATTATGCCACATTAAGTAAGAACCATTATGAAATGTATAGTTACTTAAGATATAATCATGAGTTTAGCACCTTTAGGTACATTTACATTCTGAAGACAACTCTATGTTTTAGTACTCAAATTGAGATTTTAATAATCAGAAAGTAAATTGGTACTAATCAAGATTTTGATTTCCTTAAATGTGGTGGTAAAATTAGCTAAAGTGGTTTAAAAAGCATGTTTAAGTCTTGGCAGTAATTCTGACAGTGAAGGTAAAATGGTGAAACATGAGGTAGGTCATTTTAAGTCCAGGAGGAGGAACCTGTAATGTTAAATCAATTACTTTTTTTGTCTATTGGATAAGATTGGCAGTGATAATCTATTTGGAAGATCACAAGGAGCTTTGCCTCTATACCATACATACATACATTCATACATATACATACATATATATATATATACACACACACATATGTGTGTGTGTATTTTACCATCAATGTTTCATACATGAGCTTCTACTATGTGCTCATCTTTAGGTACACAGTCCCAGCTCTTGGTATGGGATGTACAATTGTTAATCATTGCATGGAAGCTTACAGAAAATAAAGCTTTAAGCATGAACTCAGTATAATGTGCCTGAAATTTGCTCTTGAACTAGCAGCTAATGACTAGTAAATCTCTTTAGATATAAGAATTTTAGAGGGACATGGTTCCTGTGGTTCCTGATTCCTAGGACTAGTAGTAGACGTTGACAACAAGACTCAGACCTAACTACTTTTGCTCTAGATTTGAGGTTGTCCTTAATGCTGATAGTGAAGGTAAACCTGATGGGAAATAAAGATAGATTCTCGGTAACAAGGAAGTATGGGAAGATATTCCAGTCTTTCTGTCTGCTTCCAATTCTACTTTATCTTTGAAGTGTTTGCTATTATATTGATACACTTAACCTTTAGCCTATGGACTGCAAAATCAAATTCCCACAGAGGCCAAGCATTAATTTAGCTCATTAAGATACCCTGGGTAGGAATGACCAGGTTGGCAAATCCTTGCCACATAAAAGACACTACTACTGCCCTGTTTTTCTGAATTAAAAAAAGAAAAGGTGATTTCATAAGTATCGATTATCTTTGTAGAGAAGTAACCAAATGCTGTCATCTTGTTATGTTGAAACAAACCAGCTTTGTCTTCATTCCTCTGGCCATACTAAGTGCATATTTTTGTTACTATTTTGTATTTTTTAACAGGTTCTTAAGCCATAAGCCATTCATTTTGAGGAAAAACTCTAAGACTGAAGTCCATATTATTGCTCAGGTTTCTGGAGAACATTGTATTGACTGTTTTGAAGCCTAATGAAATGTGCTAATATGTGAATATTTATTATATCCCAGAAAAAATTTGAATATTTTAAATCCCAGTACAACTTGTATTATCTCATTTTTATAGAAATGCTGGACATATGTACTAAAATTATCATCAGATGACTTTTTGGAGATAGTAAAACTGAGGCTCATATTTAGAGGAAGATTTCCCAAGGTTGCCTAATAAATAGTAGAAATCTGATTTAAACTGTGGAGTCAATTTCTAACGGCAGTATCATACTTCTCATTATTTTCTATTGGTTATTTAATTCTGTGGGCCCTTTCGGTGCTGATATAGAATATATTAAGACATCTGTAAAAATAATTATTGTATACTGTTTGTAAAATGTGTGTCATTGTTCTAATCACTGAAAGGGAAGGTTTACTAATGCCTAGCTCAAGGCCACAGATGCCCAGTACCCTTTGTCCATGCCCTTTTCTAACCATCCAGATGGTAATTGAAAGTTAAAACATAATATTTAAAGACAACAGCAAGTGTTTCACTTCCATTACATGACCAGGATCACACCCAGAGAGCAACAGCTGTAATCACAGCCAACATTCTCCCAAGTACAAGCAGCACTTGTTTGTACTTGTTTTAATCATCCTTAGTAACAGAACCACTCCCATGTATAGACTCATAGCCAGTATCATTGTCTTAAATGAAAGTAGAATGATATAGTCATGAAATAGAAATTGATTTCACCGTAGCCAAGTTATAGGTGGTGTTTGCCAGGAGGGACTTGATTGCTGAGGGTTTGGAAATCACATCTGGGCTTTATAAAGGATGTCATCATTCACTGGTTGGTATACCATGGATTTGGCACATGGAACCATGAGCTAGGCTTGCCATTCTTGAAACGTGTACTCATAGGAAAGAGCTAAGGTAGCTTAGCCTCAGGCAGCTTGAATCATGCACATTTTAATTCATGATTATGTCTTTCTTTTTCTCTTCCCATATTTCTTCCATCTCTTTACTTCACCTCAAGAAAAATGGCTAAGCGCACCTTTTCCCCCTTAGAGATATTCCTGATTTTCCTCCTTGTGATGATGACTGCCATCACAGTAGCGCTTCTCAGCCTCTTGTTTATCACCAGTGGGACCATTGAGAACCGCAAAGGTAAGTGTCATGGATTTCATTGGATGAGATCCCTAGGCTTGAAGGAAATTTCTTGATGACCAGGGGAATACCAAGATGAGCGAGTGTTGGCTGATAGTTCAATGTGTATGTAAACAGCCTGAGATGGCCCTCTCCCTCTTATATTAATTAGCTTGCCTGAACTGATAGCAGTTTTTTTTTTATCACATCTACCTTTGTCCCCCAAATACCCAGTCCACAGATACAGGCATGTATTTGCCTTCATCTTCCAAAGCTCAGGAACCTAGGCTCTAATCCTGTTCTTTGCTTTATTTTTGGCATCATGATCTCTAGGGAGCAAAAGCAGAAAGGAAGGCCCACAGGAAGTCACTTAGTCTGTGCAAAACTCTAGGGAAGGACATCTCAAATTCAAGTCCTTCCAAGGGCCTATCAGGCTCTGTGAACATGGAGTGGATAGACTCCAGCATAGAGTGGGAACAGAGGGAATTCTGGTACAGGAGACCTCATCTTCTCATCAGTGCTTGTTGTCATGATGTTATGTAGTCTTCAGACCTTCCAAGTTTTCAACAAACAAACAGCAACAAAAATGGAACTTGGGGTTATCTTTTGGTTGTTTGGTGTTTTGTTTTGTTTTTAATGTAATATTGGAATCAGGTTTAGCTCTGGAAAGCTGTGAAGACTACAAAAGCTGTGGGCAACCAATGGGTCTTTAGTGGAGCCTCAGTTTCAGTGTTAGGATGTGTAACTGTTAACTGAATGGAAAAGCAGGAGATTGCATGCTGTAACCAAAGTAAAGGGAGAGGTGGCTTCAGACAAAATGGGAAAGGAGATGGAATCTTTCATTTCACTTTTTCCTTTTGTAGACTCTTCTCTTTTCCAGCCTATTCTTTATTTTGTTCTGGTGCTTTGAATTATCTGTGGATACAGAGGAAGAGAGATTCCCCTGTTTCAGAGGAAGAGAGATTCCCCTGTTTCAGCAGTGGGCAGAGCAGGAACTAAAATGCTAGAAATGAAGAGTTCCTTAGGAATTACTTGGTTTTAGCTTTTAAAATTAGAGAACTAGAAAGCACATTCAGAGAGGTTATTAAGAATTATAACAACTAGTCTCATAGAAGTACCTATTGTATATTGAATGTATGTGTGTGTATGTATGTGTAGCAGCACTGTAAGGATTCTAGTATTTTTTTTCATCTAATTCTCACAAAGTATCTTTAAAGTAAGTCATACTCATAGTGATTTTCATATATGGGGAACCTGAGACCCCAGATAGCCAAGAACTTGTCCTTGAATGTGTGCTAGTATGGCTTTAGCTGCTATCATATTCCTGCATTGCTGCTCACATGTTGCTTTCTATTTGACTTTTATCTGGAGTAGAAACAAAGAAATACCCCCACACACACACGTGTGTGTGTGTGTGTGTGTGTGTGTGTGTGTGTATCAAAATATGTGAAGAGAATCAAAGCTCTATACAAGTCATTGTTTCAAATTTTAATATTTATATTAACACAGTTATTTGAGACCTACCCTAGGAAGCCATTAGGTAGAAAAGAAAATGAGGTAAATTAGCTTAAGTAACTAATAGAGTCAGATTTTAAACCCCAATACGTTGTTTCTGGCACCTGCTTCTTAATCTCTGTCATTCTGGCTCCTTTGAGGTTCATATACGTTTGAATATCATAAATAAGCATTTATACACCCACATTTACATAGATCATATACATATAAATACACATATACAGTATAAGGATAATTCAAAGCAAGGTGACTATGTTAAATCACTATTCAGACATTTAATTTGTATTAATAAAAGGTTTTGGAAAGTAGAGGAGTGCTACATCAGGGCAAAGAAAAATGGGTAGTATCCTGGAGATAAAGAGTTGAGGTGGGTCTAGGTATGATGGAGGTGGATCATTTTGAAAGCAGTAGTAGAGAGGTCTGAGTGGAGAGAATGAAAGAAAGAATCACTCAGAGGTTGGGTTTGGTTGTTTGAGTGGTAGGAATCTGCTACATATTTTGCGTAACTGACACAGAAATGCAAAAAAAGTGAGCCAAATAGATGGGTATGACTAGGAAGTCTGGTAGGGAAAAGCTGAGGGACATTCCCAAGGGCCTTGAATGTTAGTCTGAAATATCTCTGGTCAAGGAAAAGAATTTGCTTAGATTTATGGTTCCAGATACTTCCTGTTTTTCATTCTATCTGTTGTACATATGAGAATATATCACAATTTTTCCATTGGAACCAAATTGAATCTAGACAAAGAAACATGAAAATGTTTCTTCTCCAATACTTTATTCTGTTTTAGACTCAGGAGATCACGGTTTGTTAACCACCCAGGATCCCATAGACATTCAAACCACTCCCGTGATTAGTACCCCGGAGCCTCCTCTATTTCAGAACTTCAGTGGCTACCATATAGGTGTTGGGCGAGCTGACTGCACCGGACAAGTATCAGATATTCTTTTGGTAAGTAAATGTTGGACTCTTTAAGGAGACTGCTAAATAATTGGCATCATTTTGGGTCCTCTGTTTGTTCTGTATTATTATAACTACCTACTGTTGTGTGTGTATGTGTGTTTGTGTTTTCAGTAATACTAGGGTTTGAACTCAGGGCCTTGAGCTTGCTATGCATGTACTCTACCACTTGTGGCATGTCCCCAACATGTATTTTTTGTTTCTGTTTTTTACTTTTTTTTTTGTTGGTCATGGGGCTTGAACTCTGGGCCTGGGCACTGTCCCTCAGCTCTTCAATCAAGGCGACTGCTCTACCACTTGTGCCGCAGTGCCATTTCTGGTTTTCTAGTAGTCAATTGGAGATAAGAGTCTCACAGACTTTGATGCCCAAGCTGGCTTTGATCCATGATTCTCAGATCTCAGCCTCCTGGGTAGCTAGGATTATAGGCGTGAGCCTAGCTTTTTTTTTTTTTTTTAAGTTATTTTACAGATAGGATCTCATGTTTTTCCTTAAGGCTGCCTTGGACCATGATCCTCCTGCCTTTGGCAGCTTATGTAGATGGGATTATAGGAATAAACTATCATACCTGGCCATGCCTTCTAGTTTCTCTAATATCTTTGTAACAATCTAGGATTAGTAATATAATTCTTCAAGAAAAAGAAGCTTTTATTTCATTGTGCCTCCTATGTTGCCAATTAGTTATATTTTATGGGTGGAAATGTGGGTTCATGGCTTCCTTGTCTTATAGTTTTGTCAATAGAAGCCAATTAAACATCTCATTTCAAAATAGAGATGTAACTGTGATTACAACTGGGCTAACATCATGTCAGCCAATAAAATCCTTCATGGGGCAGGGTGTTCTGTTGACTGCTGGCATGGGAGTTGTTGGTTATGGTGGTAAAAATGCACATTTATGCAACACTTCCTTACAGAACCAGCACATGAACTTGTCCACTAAAGGTTAATCCCTTCTGCTAAAGAATCTTTATATTCTAAGGATTAATTCCAGATATTTTGTTTTGTTTTGTTTTTTTTGTTTTTTGTTTTTTTGGTTCCGATCGTGGGGCCTGAACTCTGGGCCTCAGCACTGTTCCTCAGCTCTTCACCTCAAGGCTAGCACTCTACTACTTGAGCCACAGTGCCACTTCCGGCTTTTTTTTCTGCTTATGTGGTGCTGAGGAATCGAACCCAGGGCCTCAAGCATGCAAGTTAAGCGCTCTACCACTGAGCCACCTTCCTAGCCCAATTCCAGCTATTTGGAATGTGCAACCTACATCAATGATCTCATGAAAGAGAGAGTGAACAGCCCAGGGGGCATTCTGAAGATTTGGGTGTAGATTTTTGTTGACAATAAAAAAAAGAGCAACAAACGAAAGGAATAGGAAAACTATAGAAAGAAACAACCAATACGGGGATAACTCTAATCTTTAGAATGTTCCCATCTGCAATGTGAGATAATTTATAGGGAGAAGTACTTCCTTCTTTTTAATAACGTAGAAGGAAAGCTTCTATGTCCATGAAAAAAAAAAGTTCCTAAAGATCTCCAATGTAGAAATAGGATTTCTGAGCCACCTGAGCTTCTTTATTGCCCAATCCCAGTGAATACCTTCTCACTATTGGATCAGTCCTTCACCTTTCCTTTTTTCTGCAGATTGATTAAGGCCTCTACTATGATTCTTAATTTATTTATATTTTTGAAAACATACCATACATCATCTCAGTCACAGAGATGTGTGGATTTTCCTTTGTATGTTGCAGAAATCTACTCTTCTCTGTTTGGGCCTGGTTTTTGGTATTTGAGTGAGATAGATGGCTCTAAGTTTTTCTTTCTCTTTAGATGGGCTATGCCAAAAGTGGCCAGTATGCACGGGGTCTCCTCACAAGGCTGTATAGCCGGGCTGTCATCCTGGCAGAACCCGATGGATCAAATCGAATTGTGTTTGTCAGTGTTGAATTAGGCATGGTGTCACGACGACTCAGGCTGGAGGTAAGCAGTTGATGGAGAGAAAGAAATTGTGATTTAATGTAAAGTCTGTGGATGAATGTGATGGGAACTACTTCTTGACAGTTTAGTAGGCCATGGTATATGAATGGACATTATTACAATCCAAGTGATCTTGGTCAAAATTTGCTTTTAGTTTTGCAGATCACTCATCATCATTTTGAATGCTAGTGGTTCTTTGAAAGCTTATTATGTATCGTGTGACCTTTATATATGCTCTCTCATTCAATCATCCAGGTTAGATATTTGAGAGTGAAATAAATCACTAATCTTTCCTTTAGCTTCTCTAGCCATTGAGAATAGATAGAAGGAATCTGAGGAAAATGAAACAAGATGAATCAGATGAAACAAGATTGACTAGGAGTTGGTCACTGTAGAAACTGGGTAACAAGGAGGTTCAATGTATTATTCTGGTTATTAAAATTTCTGTAACAGTAATTTAGAAAAGATCTTAAACTTCATACTTCATTATAGAATATGATTTGTACGATTTCTCTTAAATTTCTCATTACTCACCAAAGAGGATATTTGGCCTTAAGAGAAAGATATGTGGAAAATATACCTAGGAAAATGTATGGAGCAGAAAAAAAAAGAGAAGGAAGAGGAAAGAGGAACAAGGAAGTGAGAAATACAGGTATTGTGGGAAAGAGAGGAAGCAGAATAAAATGATAGGCATGTATTGCCATGTCTTTCTCTAAGGCAGTTTTGAAGCCTTGTTTCAGTTCTAATTTCTGGAGAGGATCAGGTCACAATGAGCAAATGCACCCTGTTAATATCTTCTTACATATTTTGAAATGTGAGAAACAAGAGGCTGGAGCACTGACTAAAACAATAACAGTCAATGTAGGTCATTCAGTATTATGTTAGCTTCACCTAAGTATGTTTTTTTGATGCTACTATTTGGAAGAGCTAGTAGGAGACAAGATGACTCAAAGATACTACTCTCTCAGCCAGGCTCCGGTGGCTCATGCCTGTAATCCTAGCTACTCAGGAGGCTGACATCTGAGGATCATGGTTCAAAGCCAGCCCAGGCAGGAAAGTCTGTGAGACTCTTATCTCCAACAAACCACCAGAAAACTGGAAGTGGCGCTATGGCTCAAGTGATAGAGTACTCACCTTGAGTTGAAGAGCTGAGAGACAGCACCCAGGCCCAGAGTTCAAGCCCCACAACTGACAAAAAAAAAAAAAGATACTACTCTCTCTTGGGAGTGGAGTGGAAGTCTCTCCCATCTGAGGAAGTGAGAGACTCCGTCATTAAATATGTGTCTCTCTCCTATGTTTGCAACAAAACCTAGAGGTGGCTCTAGGTTTAGTCCTCTATCATGAAAAAGGTAATTGAACCATAGAGAAGATAATACACTTTCCAAAATGCAGGCTGTTAGCAATTGGTAGAACTAGGTTCTGAATACATGTGTGCTTGAGCCCATAGTCCACATTCTTCAAAGAGACATGATTCTTTTAGAGGGATGAAATGCCTGAATCACTTCTTTTATTATAAGGAACTTTGCTAGACCTAACAGAAGCCACAAAGCCAAGGGAATCAGGAATCCACATCTTCTGTGAGGCTTTTGTGTTGAGACTTAGGAACACATATGTAGTCATAACCCACAGGAGTATAATGGCATATTACTTATCTATTCCTGTGTAATAATTACCTGCCTCCAAATAGAGAGGCTTATAATATAAAAATATTATTCTACAAAGGCATATGAATTAGGAATTCAGAACTGGCTTGGCTAAGAGTTTTGTTGTAGGTTGTCTCTCTGTCGAGGTGAAGGCAAAGAATGCAGACATCTGAAGGCTTGACTTTGGCTGCAGGATCCAATTCTAAGATAGTTCCCTCCTGTGATTGTTATTCAGAACTCCATATCCAGATGGATTCCCTCAGAGTGAATCACTCAGGAAAACGAGTAAGGAGGAAGCCACAGTGCCTTTTCTGACCCACTTTCAGAAATTACACACCATTACTCTTGCTCTATTTCTCCAGTCACTAGGCCCCACATACATGTAATGGTAAGAAAATTTAACCCCTAGCATTTTAAAGGGAGAGATTTCAAACCATTTGTGGACATATAGTCTTTTAAGATCATCACAAAGGGAAACAAGAAATAAAAAGGGAGATTTTCATAGCCGAAATAATACTGGAGTGTGAAGAATTTTAAATTAGCAAATATTGGAGAGGATGAAATTAAATAGAAGAGGTTATAAACACAGAGTTGCAAAGGAGGAATGTAAACTTTTTTGATGGGATAGAGGAGTTATATTAGGACAAAGATGTATGGAATTGGAGATGTGTGTGAATGATGTATTGCTCATAATTGTGCAGACCCTGTGATTTGAGGTTTTTTGTTTTTGTTTTTGTTTTTACAATATGCTGGGTAATGTGGAGTCTTGAAAATTTTTGCCTAATATACACACAATTATGATTTGAGGATTATTAACCAGATAGTGATATTTCATAAGGACTAGAATAGGGTAGAACTAGAAGTGAGTAGAAATTGACAGATTGTTTAACATTGAGGTTCTATTGGTGAGAGTCCAGTTGGGAAAATAGTAATCATAACAGGTATTTCAAGTGGAGGGCATTTAATACAGAGAATTGTATTAAGTATTGGAACGCTGAAAGATGAAGTAACAGGAAATAGAGTTACAGGAAGGGTTTTTGGACTTTGCATGATAGTTTTCTCTATATAATGTGAGACTGGTTAAAAAAAGTCAATCCAATGGAAGCAATGAGATCACATAGTGGTTGTAGGTAAAATGAAATGCCAATGAGATTTGAAGATAAATAGACATAGGAACTAACATTTGCATAGTATTCATGATCAGCTAGATAATTATCTAAGTGCTTTTTACATGAACTTAATCTTTCAAACAACTCTATGAAGGAATTGCTGATAAGTAACACTGAATAGATTGGGAAACAAAACTGCAGAGGATCAAGTAAATTCATCCAAGATTATACCGCAAGGAGTCTTTAGAGCTGAGATCCTAAAATAGACCTAAAATGTGGTCTATTTTGGAAAATGTTCCATGTGCTGCTGAGAAAAATGTGTATTCTGATGCTGCTGGGTGGAATATTCGCTAGATGTCTGTTAAATCGAGTTGATCTATGCAGTTGTTTAGATCTGCAGTTTCTCTGTTGAGTTTTTGCTGAGTTGATCTATGTAGTAGGGATAGTGGCGTGTTAAAGTCTTTGGATCTATGTGAGATTTGAGAGAAAGTAGTGTTTCTTGGATAAATTTAGGTGCTCTGTTGTTTGGCAAATAGATATTTAGAATATCCTCCTGAAGGAGAGATCCCTTAATTAGTATGTAGTGACCTTCTTTATCTATTCTCACTAATTTTAATTTGAAGTTTATTTTATCTGATATTAGGATTGCAACTCCTGCCTGTTTATTGGGGCCATTTGCTTGGTAGATTTTGTTCCAGCCTTTCACTTTCAAAATGTGTTTGTTTTTATGGGCAAGGTGTGACTCCTGAAGGCAGCAGATAGAAGGATCTTGCTTTTTAATCCAATAGACAGTCTATGTCACTTAATTGGAGAGTTAAGTCTGTTAATGTTGAGAGATATTTGGGAGTTCCTGCCATTTTATCCACCTTCTTGGGGGCTGTGGCAACTGGGTTCTTCCTATGGTTCTTGGATTCTCATTTTGGGTGTGGTTTCTTGGCCTTTATTGTGGTCTTCTTGGTTTTCTATGTGTAGGACATCTTTAAGAATCCTTTGTAGGGCTGGTTTGGTGGAGAGATATTGTTTCTTTGCTATGGAAGGTTTTTATTTAACCTTCGGTTATGAAGGAGAATTTAGCTGGGTATAGTATTCTTGGTTGATAGTTGTTTGTCTTTAGGGCATGGCATACATCATTCCAGGCTCTTCTTGTTTTCATTGTGTCTGCTGAGAAATCTGAGGTGATTCTAATAGGTTTCCCTTTATAGGTGATTGATCTTTTCTCCTTGACAGCTTTAAGGATCTTTTCCTTGGTCTGAATTGATCCTGTGCAGATTATAATGTGACCCAGGGATGTCTTGTTCTGGTCTGGTCTATTTGGAGTTCTAAAAGCTTCCTGTATTTGAATAATCCTATCTTTTTGCATGTTTGGGAAGTTCTCTGCTAGGATCCTGTTAAACAAATTTCCTAGACCATTAACTTCTGTCTCTAGGTGCTCCTCTATACCCATTATCCTCTCATTAGGCCTTCTGATGGTGTCTTCCAAATAGTTCTATCATATTTCTTGGATTTGTCTTGGATGGTTGTATGTTCTTTCTCTATAATATCTAGGCTGTCTTCAATCCCTGAGATTCGATATTCTGCATGGTCTAACCTACTGTCAAGACTTTCTACTTTGTTTTTTATTTCTTTTCCTTCTAATTGGTCGGCTTTGATGGCTTCAACTTCTTTGTTGGAGCTTTGTTTTAAATCTTGTATGAACTTCTTTATTTCCTTAATTTGGTTTTCAGTGTTTATTCTCAAATCCCTTAGTTGATTGGTTATGGTTTCCTTGGACTTCCATTCTTGCTGTTGTGCTCCATTCAGCATTCCCTTTGTGGTCTCCCTGACTTCCTTCAGCTCTCTGCTTATAGATTCCATGAATGCCTTTATTGATATTTGTCTATTCTCATTTCTCACAATTTCTGTATTTCTCTTTGATTAGCTTTCTCATGTTCAAGCAACTCCTGTAGTTCTCTTTGACTGTTCTCAGCCTGCTCACACCATTCCTGACTTTGTCTTTGTCTGTTCTCAGCCTGCTCATGCAATTCCTGTCTATCTCTTTGACTGATCTCAGCCTGCTCATGCCATTCTTTTATTTCTCTTTGAGTGTTCTCAAGCTGCTCATGCAATTCCTGTATCAATCTTTGAGTAGCTTGTTCACACTCATGAGCTTCCTGATTGATCTTTGGTTTGCCTCCTCTCTCTCCCTATCACACTCACAGAGTCCTTTTTAGGTTTTCATTCTTTTCTTCACCATGTTTACCAGTAGTGTTTGTAGAGCTTTTTGGAAACTCTCCTCTGGATTATTCATTATCTGTTCTGTCACCTGATTATCATGAGTGGGAGTTGAGATACCCAGACCTGCCATTTTTCTTGTGTTTTTCCAGCTTGTTCTGCCTATTTGGGATGAAAGTAACACCAGTTTTGTGCTAGAACACTATTTTAAGGCAAGCATCAACCAAAGTCCTGTAATTACACAGTCAAAAGTCTGCAGATACAATCTAGTTCAACAGATACAATTTATTCAACATCAAAAACTATGTATTAATGGGCTAAGAACAGCAAAGAAGAATTTGACAAACCAGAAATTATTAGGTTTAGGGAGAAATGTGGGGAAAAATAGGGTTAGAGGGATGTGGAAAGGTAAAAGGAGAGTGAAATTAACCAAGTCCTAATCTCCAAGAGGGAAATGGATTGGACTGAATGATAGGAGAGAGAGCAGAAAAAAAAGAAAAAAAAGAGACAAGAAAAAATGGAAAACACAAAAATTGAAAAGTGAAAAGTGAAACATTTAAAAATTATGCAAGTTAAAGAAGTAATATTGAGAGAATAATGGGGATAGGATGAGAGGAGGGGAGGGATAGAAAGGAGACGTGAAAAACTAAAAAATAAAAATACTTAAATATTGTATATGTATAAAGAGATAATACTGCTATTAAGGAATTTAAGCCTAAGAGATTTTGAACTGAGTAATAAATTTCTAGATTAAGTGTGTACACAATGGGGGATAAGGTCTAGTAATCGATGACAGGTATATCTGAGGATGAGCAGAACAGCAATTAAGTCATGCAAAAAAAATGAAAGAAGTAAAAAGACTGAGAAAGAAAGAAAGAAAAAGTAAGGACCAACTAAAAGGTCAGTAGAGACTAAAAATCAAGCACACACACACACATATATACCTAAAATAAAAGTTATAAGACAAAAAAAAGATTAATAGAAAACATTTTTTTTAAAAATTAAAAGAAAAGATACAAAAAAAGAGTTCTTTGATTTTTTTTTGGAGGGGTGGGGTGGGGTGGATGGGAAGATCCTGTATCTCTCTTGTGTCCATAACCAGTCTCTTGATGAAGTCTCTGTTCTGCTTGTGGTGTTTGGTTTTTGTGTGGCTTTCTTAAGTCAGTTTGTTTGGGCAGGCAGAAAAATGCTCTGCTTTACCCAGGATTTTGTGATCCTCCTCCCAAGCTAGTTCAATGGGAGGGAGATTTGCTTCGAGTTTCACAAAAGAGGGAGATGGCTGTTTCCTCTAGTTTGGAGATGCGGTGATGAGGCTAGGTTCTGGGTAGAGTTGAGGCCTTTCAACAAACAGTAGTTTTTCCCTGAGGGGCTAGCTTCTGAGACACTCACAGAGCCCAGCCTGGAGCCATTCTCAGGGTTTATGTTTACTGAATTTCAATTGATTGTCTAGGCTGCTGTAGGGAGGGGCAGCCTCTGGCTCTGTTTACCCAGTGAAGAAAGCCCCTCCTCTGGGGATGGGGGTTTTCTCTGCTTGGGCTGGATGACTTTCCCCTGGGTGAAGTTGAGCCTGGCAGGTCAGGTTAGGTTCCTGTGACCTGATAAATGACTCTATTGTTTTCTTCCAAGGCCTGAGTTGGAGCTAGCTGCTCAGCCAGGCCTTTGTCAGTATCAAAGATGGAGATCTCTGGTAGTGGGGGGGGGGGTGGCCTTCCCTCCTCTGCTCCCTGAGGAGTGAGGATGTCAGTGTTCTACTCACACCAGAGTCTTGGTTCCTGGGTCGTCTCTGGTCTGCGATCTGCAGGATGAAGATGTCTGCTCCTTGTCAGTTCTTGCTGGTGTTGAGTAGAATCCGCTCACCTGCTGCGTTTGGCACTTTTGTCCCAGATTCTCTGTATTGTAGATATGGTGGCTATGGCTGCTGCCTCCACAGCCGTGGCTGCTTGCAAGTGCTCAGATCAGTCTCCTTGCCTGGATTTTCCCTCTCTGGCCAAACTCTCTGTACTGTGATGGCACACTTGGTGTGATTCTCTGGCCCAGGACTGTTCACTGGAACACTAAAACTGCTTTCTATGTGAGAGCTTGTTTAGCTTCCAGCTTCTCCTCTGCCATTTTCTCAGAACTCTCCCTGCTGGCTTTTTCTGAGTAGTTTATTGGACAGGCTTTGAAATGAGATCCTCAGACCTCAGCTCAGACTCCTGAGTAGCTAAGATTACAGGTGTGAGCCATCAGCATGTGGGTCATAATTACTAACTTTTCTAAAATTTTTTTAATTAAAATTATTTTATATATTTTTATTGTAAAGCTACTGTACAGAGGGGTTACAGTTGCATGAGTAAGGTAATGAGTACATTTCCTATTGAGCATTGTTACTTACCTCCTCCTTTGTTTTTCACCTACCATTCCCCCTGCCCCACAAGTTCTAAAGTTCATTTTCAACATCCACAACTTGTAAAGTTCATTTTCAACACAGTGTCTTGACCCATTGTTACAATGGGTTAAGCTGTATCCCTATTTAAGTATTTTGGTTTTTTTCCCTTCCCCTCCCCAAGCTAGATAAGTATATATACAAGATGCAGGACACTGACATCTAATACAGTGAAAACAGGGGTTATACCATGGGGGAAGAACATACAAAAGAAACAAAAGAATCACATAGTATATTAACAACAACAGCGACAAAGATACAATCTCTGTGTCCCTATCATAATTGCTACCTTGTAAAGAACTTGATTCTTGAATAGTCATGAAAAAATATATTTATTTAAAAATCCTCATGTTATAGTTCTTTAGGAATACAACGAATGTGGGTAAGAGCCTTTTAGTGGACTTGGAGTTCTTTATAGTCTACAGCCTTCCTGTTTGGTTGTAGAATTGTATGACATCAGCATTTGACTTAGGCAATTTTTCCTCTCTTTACAGACTTTTCTTGTTCATGAGTGTGGTAGTTATGGGATGAGAGAGTATGTGGGAGGGATGAGCAATTGAGGCTGGAGTAAGGCTCAAACAGAAGGAACCCATGGGCTGCCCACATTTCCTTCCCGTATTCACTTGGACCATAACATTGCTTGCATGAACAAGGTAGTCTAATGATTAGTTTTTAGAGCATGAACGGGTTAAAGAGGTATGATAATTAGTGAAATCTGCTTTCTGCTTTAGTGACTACACAACTGGGTTGAGCATGTGTAGCTCTTTAGCTAAAGTAAAAGAGAGTGTTTTGTTTAACGTGTTAAATTGCCAGTACTTAAGCTGCTACTCCTCTATAGACCAAGGATGTGCAGAACTGGATTGTACCAGCTCATTAGAATGAATTATTAAATATTCAGGAATCCTATGAGTTGGTTGTTAAATTGGTAGCATTGGATTTGACCACTACATGAGGTTTCATACCACAGAAATGGGCAAACAATGTGGATGAGGGCTTTTTAATTTTTTTTAGTAGGTAATTTAATTTAAAATTTTTTAGCTTTTTAATTTTTTTTCCCCAGAATTTATCTGACTGTCTGTGCTACACTCAAGGCCATCATTGCTAATGTTTGCTTTGGGTTTGATACTTTTGTTGGGTTATTTTAATGATCTCTCACAAAGAAGCCATAATCATACTAAACTTAGATTATAGATGGTTGTGGACAATCAGAAATGGATACTCAACAGCATTACTAATTTTCCATTTTCTTGAGACATGTATTTTGATGTTCATTAACCAATGCAATGAATATTTACTGGGCATCTTTGTGTTAATCAGTTGCTGAACAACAAATCATTTAAATATCTAAGGAATTAAAACAATGACAATCACACAGTAGGGCTGAGGGTTTCTGTGGGTTGGTGATTCTAACTTGTATCAGAGGAGGAATGGCATGTCACCACTTCTGGGCCACGAGGCAGCATGCAGATGTTGGCTGGAGTGGCAGTTGTTTGCATACTTGACGAAGGCTGGTGAATCTACTGTTAAGGCTGCTCACTCATGTGGCTGGCAAGTTAGTTCTTACTGGGTAGTTTCTTCTCTACTTGGACCTTTGCTCAGATTGGAAGCCAGCCATTGGAAAGACATCCCACTCCTGTCCCCTGGACCTTACACATAATGCCTGGCTTCCCTGGAATGTACGAGTCCATGTCAGGCAAAACTAAATTCTTCATCTTAGAAAGTGAGGCAATAGAGTAGCTAAGAGGTCTCTGAGAAGTATATTTATTATGACTGCCATGCTTTTCCTCGGCATTGTACAACAAATTTCTTCATTTATGCTTCTGCTATAAAGTGCCGCCTTTTAGGAAGATCTTTGTTGCTAACACCCATCAACACCATCTTCCTTATCTTAGGGATGTTTTCTCTTCATAGCATTTCTTATTATTTCATAGTATACTGCATATATGCTTATTGTATTAAACCTTTATTAGAATGAAAGCTTGTTCCAGGCAGAAATTTACTATGCATAGGTGCTTGATATTATTAACATTGTATGTTGAATAAAGGTTAGAGAGACTTGGATGTGGAGTTTGGCTCTGCTATTCATGAAGTCAGTGGGAAAATCATATAACTTCTATACATTTCAATGTTCTCATCTAAAAAGGAGGGATAACAATACCTACTCCCTGGAATTGTTATATATATAAACATGACATAATATGTATAAAATACCTAACTTTGTTCATGTAGATACTGCTATTATTACTGTGTACTTGTTAGGATAATTTAGTGAATCATGAAAGGGCTGCTAGCCAGAAATTTTAATGGGATGGAGCAGTGACTGAACTCCTCAGAGGCCTTTTCTTAATCTTCTATTTTTTCATTTTCCTTGAAGGTCCTGAGCAGATTGAAGAGTAAATATGGGTCCCTCTACAGAAGAGATAATGTTATCCTGAGTGCCACTCACACACACTCGGGTCCAGCTGGATATTTCCAGTACACTCTATTTCTCATAGCCAGTGAAGGATTTAGCAATCGGACCTTTGAATACATTGTTTCTGGTATTGTGAAGGTAGGCAAAAAGCACTGGGGCAAAGAGATCCAGAGACTGGGGTCTTGTTTACTACTGTATACATGCATTTCAGGAATAGTTTGACATGATACAGTGTTATTACCTATCTTACTTTCTCCTTCCTCATCAGACCCAAACCTGTCGACTAACCTTCAAATCTAAAAGCTAGGAGATGAGATTTGGTAAGGAAATCAGATTTATTCAAGGGTGTCAGGTAGATGGGAGGATGAGGTGATCATCACTTCAAAAGTCCATCTTGGGGCTTTTAATAAGGAGGAAAAGGGGGTACGGTGGAACAGTAGAGGAACACTGCATGCTGTGTTGTGTTTTCTTTATACCATGTCCACATTTTTGCCTTCTGTCCAGAACATTACTGTGAACCTTGACTTCCCATTGCTAGTTACAGACACATTATTATTCTCCAGGTTAAACCCCAATTTGCATGATTCATTTATGTGTATGCATAGAAATAAAGAATAAGGAAGGAATCACACATTCTGGTGTTATTTGAAGGTCACCAATTGTTCTGAGGTCTTTAAATCTAAAGAAAGATTATTTAATATTTAGTAACTTAATCCTTATAATTTTTAATATTTATTTCCATTTATTATCGTAAAGTAGTTGTACAAAGAAATGGCCATTTAACAAAACAGTTTATGAATACAACATGTTTGATTTCAGCATTTTCATCCATCCCTGTCCTACCCACCCCTTCCCTTACTCTTCTTATTTTTGTAGGATAGTCAATGGATTCTTAACTAATTTCTTCCCCTCTTCTCTTCATCTGGCTATTCCTTTCTCTTTGACTTGATTCCACCCTCTTTTGCTGAACTTTGATTTTTGGCTTTCAAAGGAATTAGACTAATCTGTTAATCCTTCAGATGTGTTATTTCTGGACCATTTAAAAGGGCAGACAGAGAGAAGGGAAATAAAGTAACTTTGCCAAGGTCCACCCCCAGATGAGTTATACTCACTCTTCTGTCTACCATGCTATTATTTTGTTGCATAAGTGTCATGAGTGAGCTCTATTAGAAACATACATGATACATCTATATCTTTTCACAATATCAGGACTTACTGAACAAGAGAACATTTATAAGCAACATCAATTTTGTTGGTTATAAACTGTCAAGTACTACTGATTTCATTTGGTAGTCCTACACACTGGTAATTACCAGTTGTTTTATTCTAATTTTAACTTTTAATATGAATTCTCAGCATATATAGTATATTTACACACACACACACACACACACACACACACACACACACACACACACACACACACATAGAATGGCTACAAAAAAGTTAATCCATAGATTTCAGAAAGGCTGTGCTATATAGCTGGCAAGCTGATATAACTGGAAGAAAGAAGTTTCTGTGCCAAACCATATAGGATTTTAGGGGACCAAGATGGAGCTGTTCAAAGCACACAGTTGTCACATGCAGGTCCATGTGGCAAGCAGTTTTAAATGTCACTTGGAAGTGAGCTATGTCCAAGTCACAGGCAGGAGGAACTGCACTTGAGCCAGAGCCTGGAGACAGAGCCATTGGTTCTTCACTGTGGTAATTTCCTAGACAAGGCTTAGCACCATGTGTCTCCACACAGCATGTCTTCCATTTTAACTAGAAAGATTGTTTCTATTTACCTCCAGATTGACAGCAACCATGTGTTCTATAGCTTTTTCCCTACAGTGGGATGTGAGAGATATAGGAAATCACTTACAGAGCTTTCTCATTACATTGACTAAGTCATTATGCCCACCATGATGTCTAAGCTTACCATAATTTTTTAACTTTCAGAGCATTGACATAGCACACACAAATATGAAACCTGGGAGAATATTTATTAATAAAGGAAATGTTGATGGTGTGCAGCTCAACCGAAGCCCTACTTCTTACCTTCAGAATCCACAATTTGAGAGACTAAGGTGAGAGGAAATTGCCAAAATAGGATCACTGCCTTTTTCTTAGAGAAGAGCAACAAAATCTCAGTCCAGAGGTCTTAGTTGGTGGAACGGTAGGATCCTAGGGGAATATTAAGGTTAAAATGCTTTTTAGACATGTTGAAGACAAGCAGGGAAACTAACGGTAAATGTAGAAACCAGCTTTTAGTATGTATGTTGCACTTTGGTGATCAGTATGAATGGCTCTTCAATCACTGACACAACTGTTGTCTTAGCTTAATTTTACTGCTTTCTAGCTCTGTGATCTACCTTAGATACTTTCATTTATGGCTGTTGGCTTCTTCATCTCTAAAATGAAGATAAAAATATGCACAACACATCTTTTAATGAATATCTCTTTCACTATGTGCTATCCAGAAACCATCTTAGTCCAGGAGAAGGAGACAGGAAAAATGATCAAAGAACAAAGAATCTTGAAGAAAGTAAAAAAATAAATGAAACATAACTAAATGCAACAACTAAGAGAGATAATTTTTGATGTTCTTTTGGGCAGAACTAGATTTGGACTCAGATCCTAATGCCTTGTGATTTCTAAGCAAGCATTCTATGAGTAGAGCCAGTCCTTTATTGTGTTGGTTATTTCACAATAGAGTCTTGCTTTATGCCTAGGCTAGCCTGGACTGCAGTCTTCCTATTTTCACTTCCCTGAATTATTGGTATGTCATACGCACTTGACCATATCCAGTTACTTTTAGAGATAGAGTCTTTGAAACTTTTTGGCCTAGACTTGCCTCAAACCACAGTTCCTGAATCTCTCCTTCCCAAGAAATAAGGATTATTGGCTTAAACCACTATACTATGCTATATTTTGTGTTTTCTTAAAGTGAGGAATCAAGTTTCCTATAGAGGAAAATAACGTAACTACTCTGGCTTTGTGAATCAGCTGCTTAACATTCATGTTTGTCTTTGTATTTTTCAATGGTTTTCAAAGGTGTTTGTTTTTAGAATATATAATCTTATTTTCTTTGAAAGAATATAAATGAATATTTAAGTTGTGAGTAAATTGAGTGATTTTAGTTTTGTATACTCTGCTCTTTTTAAGAGATTCTGCTTAAATCTAGTATGAGTAGAAATATCAAAGACAAAGCTTCTTTGTCAGAAACATAGCATTACTTACATTATATGAATATAATTTAGTTGGTCTAGTGCCCATGCGGTTGATTGCAATTATAATCCATTTCCTTATATAAGGAATAGTTACTTGCAGTTTATAGAACTATTACTAGTCAAGCATTTTACTTTGTAAGATGTTATTGTTTTGTGTCAGTTTTTATTATTCTTAAAACAAAAAGGTGAGTCTCAACACAGAACTAAGTTTCTTGTTTTGCGGACTAGGTATTCTTCAAACACAGACAAAGAAATGGTGCTCTTGAAAATGGTAGATCTAAATGGAACCGACTTGGGCCTTATCAGGTATTTCGTCTTAGTTGTGTGTGTGCGCGTGTGTGCATGTGTGTGTGCGTGCGCATGTGCACGTGTTTTAAATCTGAGTATCTTTTGTTAAATCTGGGACAAGAAAGGTAACTAGTTTGGCATATGCTGAGAATAAGTGATGTGATTAAGAGACCAGACTTTGGAGTCAGACACAATTGAAATGCAATGCCGGGGCATTGTGCAAACTTCTCAGCCTCTTGGCGCTTAGTGCTTCCCCTATAAAACAAAGAAAATGGAGATGAATCTAACAAGGGACTGTGGTAAAGAGCTCAGTACAGCATCTGGCACATAATCTGAAGACTCAGCAAATGTTAATGCTTATTACTTGATCAAGCTATCATGTGTGAACTTTTGTGATGGAAGACAGTTCTCTCTTGATAAAATGAAAAAAAGATCTTTCACCCAGGTAAGGGGTTATGTGTTTAGGATTATGTGCCTAGGGTTTCCTACAAGGACTAAGTTGAATTCCCGACAGTGCCAATTAGGGATAGAGGCAGATAAGACCAGGCAGGTCACTTATGGATGCAGATGAGTTAGATTGGGCATTGGCTCTAGCACAGCTATCTGCCATAGGCAGCCTATGAGGAAACAGAAGGTGATTTTTTTTGAAGAGAGATTTTGATCACAGCCAGTAGGCGAGGTGAGCAATTCCTAGAACCTTGACCTTTATACTCAGGAATGATATGAAAATGCCCTATGGGAAGTATTTGAGAAGGCTTGGGTTCTGGAGTCAAATGGCAGCGTGAGCTGTGTATCTATGCTGTGTATCTGTGTGACTTTAGACAAGTTATGCAACTATAACTACCTTGTCTTTCAATTAATATTCCTAATTCTTTTTTGAGCATACTGTGGCATGAAGTAAGTTCGTAAAATATTGTTGAGAAAGATGAAAGTGGCTATTAGGTCTGCCAAATAGAATTGTAAAATATCTAAGTGAAAACTTCTATTGTGAGTAAATGAAGTTAAAAGTATTAGAAAAAAATTACATGTGTGAAGCTCCAAGTGCAGTTCTCAAAGTCAGAAAAATAGTAAATTAAAATTAACCAGGACGGCCATAAGACAGTGTGGTGAACCTCATGGTATAGGGTGTTTAGGTTCTGGGGTGAGCTTGACTTGGGTTCATATTATAGCAATGTCTACCACTTACTAACCTGTGGCCTGGAGAACATGGTACCTATTTAGACTTCAACTTATCCTATTTGAAAGTGGGGATGGTTAACACCTTACCAGGTTGTTGGGAATTAAGTGGGATAATACACATAAAGCTGGTTCTGTGCTGGGCTTAGGAAAGGAACACAATCACTGGAGCCAAAAGGCAAGGAATAGAACACAGTTGTACTTCTCCTAAATAGCTGTTATTGACATGTGAGAGTTCTTGAAGCTGAGCACAGGGTATTTATCTCCCCTCCTAGTACAGGGAGAATGAGTCAGGATGATTGTGGGTTAAAATCCAGCTTGAACTACATAGGTAGAGCCTGTCACAAAACAAAATGAATCAACAACAACAAAGAAAGAAACAAAACATCCTTGAAATCCTTAACATTGGAGTTGCTTTTCTGGGTTTAGAATGGGGTCACCAAAAACTCCTGGTGAACTTTGCTGTATAGGCTGATGTGGTAAGACTCATTTTTCCCTTACCTCTGGTAAGTTATCCATAGCATTTGCCCCAGAATTTCTAAATGTTGGCCATGCAGCTGTGTTCTTGGTACGGGTCATGAGTAGGATATAGTTCCTGTTTTCAAGGTTCTTACTGGTTGGTAGAATGATCAGGGCAGAGATAAGCAGATAGACAAGTAATAATGTAACCACCAGATAGCCAGATAACCACTAATGCTATCATGTATGCATGAACAAACTCCATGGGACATTGCAGGAGGCTGCACTGAATTCTAGAGAGCATTTGTTTATTTGTTTCTTTTTTTACAGTATTGTGGCTTAAACTCAGGTCCTTAAACTCTCACTTGTTTGTTTGTTTTTCCCATTCCAGTGTACTACTTAACTACTTGAGCCACCTCTTCACGAACATATTTTTCACTGGTAAATTGGAGATTAGTGTTCTCATGGGCTGGGTGTTAAGGCTTACACCTGTTTGTTTGTTTGTTTTTGTCAGTTGTGAGGTTTGAACTCTAGGCTTGAGTGTTGTCCCTGTGTTCTTCAGCTCAAGGCAAGGGCTCTATCACTTGAGCCACAGCGCCACTTCCAGTTTTCTAGTGGTTTATTGGAGATAAGCGTCTCACAGACTTTCCTGCCTGGGCTGGCTTTGAACCATGATCCTCAGATGTCAGCCTCCTGACTAGCTAGGATTACAGGCATGAACCACTGGTGCCCAGCATGGCTTACACCTGTAATCCCAGCTTCTATGGAGGTTGAGATCTGAGGATCACAGTTCAAAGCCATTCTGAGCAGGAAAATCCATGAGCCTCTTATCTCCAATTAACCAGCAAAAAGCAGAAAGTGGAGGTGTGGCTCAAGTGGTAGAGCATGCATACACACAAACACACACGCATACCTACACACATATCTCATGGAATATTGTTTCTGGGCTGGCTTTGAACCAGAATTCTCAAATTTCAGCCTCCTGCATAGCTAGGATTACAGGTGTAAGCCACTAGTGCTTGGCTTAGAGAACATTTCTTGACAGAAAATGACCATGCCATTTGAGCTGGACCTTGAGGAGTCAGTAGGCATGAAAAGCATGAGTGGTGAGCTAAGTGGTACCCAGATCAAAAAGTGGGTGGGAAGTGAATTGGAAATGTGAACAAATTCTAGATCATGGAGCACAGTGATGCAGGCTTTTGTTACAAGATGTGTTAAGAATGGATATCTCTGTAAGAGGATGAGTCTCTCACCTTTGTTGGGAGAAGATGGCTTTCCCTTACATCCTGCAGAAACTTTCCATTGTTTGTATGACTGCCCTATGTTATCCTGGATGTAATTGTCTTCACTGCATTGACATGATTGCTCTTTGAATACATTAGACATTTTATCTGACACATCCGGTCACATCCAGGCTGCTGTGTAAATCAGACACCACACATAGGTGCCTGTCGTTAGGCAGAACCCCGCGCTGTTAGGAGTGAGGAAAAAGCTAGAATCTCAGAGCTCATCTTTATGGAGATTGTCTTTCTTAATCTCAGCTGGGGAGCAAAGGTGAAGAAAATGTCCCAATGTTACCTCATTACTGTTCTTTCTTCCTCTAATACAGAAACCATAAGGAAGTTCTTCACGAATTTCTTCCTACTTTCATTTTTGTTTCCTTTACTTCATTCAACAAAATCTGCACCAGGTTGCTCCTAGTGCCAGTAATACTTTCAGTTCTTAGAATAATGCATTCATATAGAACACCTTGGACTCAAATGCCATTGTTTGTACTCCTTGAATATATTTTACACTACATGACACTTGGTTTCCACAGTTGTGACATATGAATATTCTACCTTCTCTCAACACAGAGATTAACAGTTTCCATTCATGACTTAGTCAAACTAGGCTTAGGGATACAGCCACAAGCAAAAATTGATGTACTTATTGCCATTATAAGACTCCCAGTTTATTGGTGGAGAGAGAGGGCATTTAAATAGTAATACCCATACAAGTTTAATTGTGCTAAGGGTTAGGAATTGTTTAATTAAATTATAATCAGATTAAGTTCCAAGGGAAGTTTATAGAGTTATCTTAAAGGAATGTGGCCTTGTCAAACAGATTAGAAATAGAGTTGAAATATGAAGGAAAAGTAACAATTAGCCAACAAAATGGGGGATGGAAATAACATTTTACAAACTTGGAAAAGCATGTGCAAAACCTCTGTGGTCCATTTGATGGGCTGATCGGAAACCTGTGTGTGTGGAGTACAGGACAATGGAGCAGGTGTATGAAGTAGTTAGGGATTAGATGACATGATAAAGATCTTGGTCTTTATAGCAAAACAAGTGAACAGTTATTAAAATGTTTTAAGGTAAGGTTGGGGTGAGCTATTGAAAGGTTAGGAACAGCAATAACTTGAAGAATGAAGTAAAATGATGTTCATGAACTCATTCCATAAACCACAAAATCCTCTACATTTGCAAACCTCCCAGGTTTTTTTTTGCCTTTCATTCTCCTTAAGAGAAAACACTAAATGGCTTTTCTCTAGAATAAAGGACATAGTTGGCACCTCTAAATTCTGACTGAAAATAAGAGCACTTACAAATGTCTGTTGTGGGAGAGTCTGGAAGTCATGGAATAATCTGTGACCCAACAGGGAACATAGAGATGAGTCTTGAGAGATCCTGGTATTAAGGCAGTGCAAGTAGGAAGAGACTCCCAGGAAAGAAAACAAAGAGAGGTTTCAGAAATGGAAGAGAAAGTCACAAAGGTGGATAGTGGCAAAGTAGCTCTGAGTAGGAGAGCCTCTGCTTACAAGTCCACCCAAGAGAACAGCTGTGGGAGGGGCAGCTGGGGATACTGCTCATTAATGTGATTAAATTGTGGCACAGGCATTGTCTCGCAAGAGTTGTATGGAGGCTCCTTCACTCCTCTTCTTTCCCCCTCTCATCTGCTCCTCTCCTTTCTCTTTCCTTCTCCTATGCCTTTTCCCCTTTCCTCTCTCTTCTTCTCCCCCCTACTCCTTTCCTGTCTTCTCCCTTCCTCCATGTCACACCCCTAGGAAGCAACATGCATTGGATCCCCCGGGTTGGGAATATAAAGAAGCTCTGAGCTGGTCTGCTAATGATGGATCCATTGCAAATCCTTTTCTTTGTACAGAAAGGGCTTGTGTAAGGGCCCTTTAAATGGACATATAAAAAACTATAGAGGCAGGGGCTGGGAAGGTGGCTCAGTGGTAGAGCACATGCCTTGCATGCTTGAGGCCCTGGGTTTGATTCCTCAGTACCACATAAACAAAAAGAAAAAAGCCGGAAATGGCGCTGTGGCTCAAGTGGTAGAGCGCTAGCCTTGAGCTGAAGAGCTCAGGGACAGCACCCAGGCCCAGAGTTCAGGCCCCACGACTGGACCCTCAATATTCAAATATTCAAGATATTTGAATAACATGTACACACTTAAAAAAAAACCCTCAATTGTAGAGTTAAGTGAGTCGATTCAGAAGATACTGCCTGTGTTTGCTATTCTTCACTGTCATCTGGGCTTATGCCACACTGAATTATGTCTCACTGTGTATATGGCTTCTACTCTACTCAGTCCACTTAACTTCTGTCAAATAGAAAATGTGAAAATCTCAGTGACTGTCCTTCTCTAAACCTTTCTATTTATTTTTTAAATTACTTTTTGAGACAGGACCATGCTGTGTATTCCAGACTCACCGCAAATTCAACAACCTCCTGTCTCATAAGTGTGAGCTGCCATGCCCGGACTGATTTACTAAACCATTCTTGACTTCATTTCTCCATTTTGCTTCATCTTAGTCTTCATACATACCTCTTTCTCTAGCATTAACTCTTGTTTAGAAAGACTTGCTCTCTGTTTCTATGACCTTCACTGAATTCTCCCCCGCCCCCGTGCCATCTCTTCTAAGTTATTCTGATGATTAATGCTGTTTTCCTTCACATGGCTGTTCTGTAGTGTTCTTCAGCAGAGCTGTGGCTAATGTGTCCTGAGGTCTTATCCTGAATTTAGTCCTCATGAAAGAATGATTGTGCTTGATAAGGGCTTTTGATGATCAAGTGCTCACAGTTGACTGATAAGAGCTATATCAGGATTCTTGTATGAGTTAGATCATCTCAAGCTTTGAAAACAAAGCCATAAAAACCATTTGGCAGAAGACATTGGACTTTCTTGTTAGCTATCTAGAAAGTTCTTAGCCTGATGACCTATGCAGGGTTATTATTTTCCAGGTATTATTTTCAGTATTTAGATAAGATGTACTCATTGTCAAAGATCAAAAACTGCAGAAAATGAACAAGGAGGGGCTGGGAAGGTGGCTCAGTGGTAGAGTGCTTACCTTGCATGCACGACGCCCTGGGTTCGATTCCTCAGTACCACATAAGCAGAAAAAGCTGGAAGAGGTGCTGTGGCTCAAATGTCTGTAGAAGGCTAGCATTGAGCTGAAGAGCAGAGGGACAGCACCCAGCCCCAGAGTGCAGGCAAAAAGAAAATGAGAAGGAACGGAAATGAACTCAAAATTATTCCTTCTCAGGTCAACTATAGTGAATAATCAGAAGCCTTTGCTTCTGGTCATTTTCCCAAGTAGACCATGTAGTAAGAAATGATCCTGACTAAAGCCAGGCACCAGTGACTTGTACATGTAATCCTAGCTAGTTAGGAGGCTCAGATCTGAGAATTGTGGTTTGAAGCCATTCCAGGTCAGAAAAAGCCCATGAGAAACTTATCTCCAAATAACCAGCAAAAAATTAGAAGTGGAGATGTGTCTCAAGTGGTAGAGCATCAGTCTTAAGTGAAAAAGGCAAGAAAGAGTACAAAGCTCTGAGTACAAGCTTCAGAAGTGGCACAAGAAAAAAGAAAGAAAAGAAGAAATTAGCCCAACTAATTGTGGATGTTTATTTGTCTATCTATACTCTGGGCACTGACTTTGAAATATATTAAGATTAACATTGCCATCTTCATGGACTGAAATGACCAAGTGGTTTTATGTGGTTATTTGTTTTTATAGGGACTCTCTTCATATCTAATAATGCTTTTTATCTTATCTCAAACTACCTGCAACTTTTGGACAATATAGTAATATGGCTCTTTGCTGGACAGAATTTGCTATGCATATATGTTTGTCATTTTCTTTCAATCTCTGTTCTAAGGTTTTAGGGGGTCTCTCTTATGAATAGGTAGCTTTATTTATTTGTTTTGTGCCCTGACAAACTTTTTGTCTATCGGTGAGTATAGTCCATTTTCTGAAATTGAGATTACTATATAGCTGAACTTTTCCCTCTCTCTATCTACTCTGCTAATAGTCTCTCATCTTCAATCCTTCTTTTCCTCTCCCTTCTCATCTCTCACCCCCCTTTTTGATTGATAGGGATTAAAAATTGTTATTATAAATATGATGTATAAAGCAGTTATAGTTACATATCAGGTAATGAGTACTGTACGTTTCTCTTTGGACAATGTCACTCCTTCCCTCATTCTCTTCCCCTTTGCCCCTCTGAGTGATAGGGATTTAAGGAAAAAAGTACTTCTAAGTGTCAGAGGGTAGGTTTTAGTGATGCCTACAGTAGTGCAACCACCCTTTCCTCCTCCATGATTGATGCAGATGTCCTTGCTGCTCTCCACCCAGAGATGGAGATGAGCTTCAGCTCCAATCTAGTGGCTGCTCTGATCAGTGGGAAATAGCAGAAGAGACATTGTGCCACTGCTCCCATAGTTGTTATTATTTGAAAGACTTCACTGTGTTTAACTACTGAATGTTGAACTTCCTTTATTTTAAAAATGGGAACTCTTCACAAATTTGAATGTTATCCTTGTACAGGGGCTGTGCTAATCTCTGTGTGGTTCCAATTTCGCCACAGAGAAGTCTTAGGTTTACAGCAAGTTAGACAGAAATTACGGTGAGTTGCTGTAGATGGCTTCTCCCAATATGTACATTCCTTCTCCCAGAGACTGGGATTCCCTCAGGGATGCATTGTTACAGGCAGAGAGCCTGGCTTGTGATGTCATTATGCAGTTTGCTTGAGATTCGCTCTTGGTGTCATATCAAGTGGAATTAAGAAAAATCTTTTCTTCCCCCCCATCAAGTTGTACAGATCATTTCCAACATATTGACTTGTGAGTATCGCTGCTGCATTGGTTCCCCCTTTGTACTCTCTACCTCACATAAGTAACTGTAACCCTTCTGTATATCACCTTGATAACAAAATTTAAAAATTAAAAAAAGTCCTTTCTTTAAGGGAAAGTAATTTTGCAAGTTCTTGAAGGTTTGCCCATAAGAAAGAAATTAATTTTTTAAATCATCTGTTAATTTTCTGATTCAGAGATAATTTCTATTAGCATTTTGTTACATAGCCTTTTAGATTTTTTTCTAAACATTCTAAACTTTTATTTTTAAAAAATGAAGTTGGATTATATAGATAGGTAATTTAAAAAATTCATCAGCCCTTTCTGAATATATTTCATTAGTAGTTAGTATTTTTATTTATTCATTCTTTTTGTTAGTCATGGGGCTTGAACTCAGGTTGGGCTGGGGTGCTGTCCATGAGCTGTTTTGCTCAAAGCTAGTGCTCTAGCACTTAGAGCTACAGCACTACTTCCTGTTCTCTGGGGATTAATTGGAGATAAGAATCTCAAGGACCTTCTGCCTGGGCTGACTTTGAACTGCAATTCTCAGATCTCAGCTTCTTGAGTAGCTAGGATTGCAGGCATGGGCCACCAGCAACCAGCTGTGATTAGTATTTTTTAAATCATCATTTAAAATTATTGTAGAGTATTACATAAGTCCTATATATGCACACACATATGCTCAGCATTCATTTGATCTTAGTTGTTTGCAGGCTTCCCATCATAAAATAGATAAGGAATTATATATGTATATAATGTCTATATATATGTTTATATATATATATATATATATGTTTATACCCTTGCTGTAAACATGAGTTCAATGCTGTTTTCTAGACTCTTTTCAGTCTTGGTGTTTCATGCTTAATAATAATTGCCAAATAACAGACAAAAATATATCCAAATCACTATTGTTGGATTTCTTCAATTCTTAGTTAGGTTGAATTAAAATAGCTTTTGCTATTTATCTCCTGTTTTGTTTTCTTTTTTTTTTTAATTTTGAAAATACCGTACAGAGGGGTTACAATTGCATGGGCAAGATAATGAGTACATTTCTTATCAAGCATTGTTGCCTCCTTCTTTGTTTCCCCTTCCCATCCCTTTCCATCTCCCCCCCTCCCCCCCCCAGACCTCCCCGTCCCCGAGATAAGTTGTAAAGTTCGTTTTTCGACATAACCATTTGTACATCTCATTGTTGCAATGGGTCTACCTATATCCCTATTTTGCTTTGTATGTCCCTCCCCCAAGGTATAACCCCTGCTTTCACTGTATTTGATGTTGGTATAATTTGCAGAGGGGAAGGGCAAAAACAAATCCTGTTTGCTTTTGAGTTGTTGATTACTTGTACCAGTTATAACCCAGTAATTTTGATTGGTATAACTTAATGAAATACCCCAAACAGATATCTCCACAATCATCATGGCAAGGGCCTTTTTCATTCAGGATTTTTGAGAATAACAAAATGGTTTGTTGAGATGGTAGATTGGTAGATGCTGACCATGTAGTTCACCTGTAATTGAAAAAGGGCTGCTCTGCTATAGTTTATGGTCTTCCTTTAATCTGAATGGTTCAGTCCATTATATTTACATGTCTGTCTCTGTGTGTATAATACACACACACACACACACACACACACACACATACACACACACACACACACACATAGATTCTCTGCTGGTTTAAAATTGAACCTGACTTTTAGGTAGAATTCTGTATCCAATCATCCTTCTACTGTAGCACAATAGAAGATCCTCCTTCTCCAAATAGTTTCTCTCTCTCTCTCTCTCTTTCTTTTTGGTTGGTTGTGGGGCCTGAACTCTGGGCCTGGGTGCTGTCCCTCAGCTCTTCAGCACAAGGCTAGCACTCTACCACTTGAGCCACAGTGCCACTTCCGGCTTTTTTTATTTTGCTTATGTGGTGCTGAGGAATCGAACCCAGGGCCTCGTGCATGCAAGGCAAGCACTCTCCCATTGACCTACCTTCCCAGGCCTCCAAACAGTTTCTATTGGGGTGGAATGAAAGGATTGTGGATTATGAGAGAGCACACAAGGAGGTGTGTTCACCAAAGTAATAAATACCAAGTGACATCACTGAATGTGAAAATCCAGTTGCTTTATACATTGAAGATTTATTTCCTACACAGGGTAGTGTCATAAAGTTTGGATGGTCCTGCATATTACTAGGCAGAACAATTGCCCCACCCTGCAAATAGGACTGAGAAACAGATGAGCCTATGGGCATCTATGAGCATTCAAATCACTGCCACAAGAGGGCAGAGTTTCCTCATTTAATTATTTCACGTTTATCTATGGGCTTCAACATACATATGTTGCATGCATCACACGTGCATACACCATACATTTTAACACTGTATTAAAAATATTATGCTCAGAGATTTATCTTGCATCACCGTCATCATCAACTGCATCTGTATCAGTATCAGCATCAAAAAAATCATAAGTCTTCATTCCATTCTTAATATAGGCCAGTCTTGGTGCTAAGTACTTGTATTAGTTCTTTGTCAAATGCTGTGAGGTATGTGTACTACTATTATCATTGTGCTTAGATATGAACACTGAGGTTCAACTAGGTTTAATGACTTGTATCTGACTCAGGAGTTGGCACTATAACATCTGGTCTCTGTTTTAGTTTCCCAGGGAAGCCAAATATTATTATAGATGGTGTGGCTTAAAATAATAGTGACTGATAGTCTCATAGATCAGTGATTAGCAGTTCAGTGTATCAAGGCATTTGCAATGTTGGTTCCTTCCTGAGGCTTTGAGGGAGAATCTATTTTATGTTTCTCAGCTTCTAGTCATTATCATGAATCCTTCACTTGCTTGGCTTGTAGACACATCATTCCAACCTCTGTTTTCATCTTTACATTGACTTCTTTCAATGCCTCTTTGGTTTTTAAAAATTCTTGTTACAAGGATATAAGTCATTGGATTTAGGGGCTGTGGCAAGTCAGTAGGTGTTACTGTTATTATCTTCATGATAGCTACGAAGGCCCATTAAAAAATAAGTCAGGTGCTAAGGTTTTAGTTAGGCATGAATGTTTGGTGGAACATTACTCAACCCACAATAACCTCCTCATATTGCATTTTTCCAAGAAGAGTTCCTATGTTACTATGAAACTTCATGAACAATATTGAACAATATTTTATTTCCGTATTTGTGGACATTGTGGGTGTAGACACGGCTGGGATAGAGCTGGGACGAAGGCATCTTTGTGGCCGAGCAGGGGATGGATTTCAACCCACATATAACCCCCTTTTTAGGCACTTATGTACAGGGCACAACTTGCCAACTGGATCTGGGGATCTAGAGCTGACAGAATGGAACTTGGGGTGGGCTTGCTTCTTCAGAACATTTATGGAGCTTTTCTTTGCTGTTTCTGAGTAGGATACACACAATGCCCTGGAGGTATTTTTCTCCAAATAATCTGATTTATATAGAAAACACATAGATTTATTGTAATCTTTATTAATATATTGCTTACTGATTCACAAAATATAGTTGAAATGTTATTTTTCAGTCTCAGGACCAGAGAACTGGAACAAGCTCTGCTACGATGAGTATAAGATTCCCATTGTTTGATTTCCTCAGTCCTCCAATGAGGTTGAACTGACCCCAATAGAGCCCTGGGTATACTATTTTATGTCTGAGTGTGAGATCATCATTTTGTGACAATGTTTATGATCATGGAAATAGCCTTCTAATAGTAAGAAACTCTTCTAACAGTAAGATTTTCTTCCTTTCAGACTTTGCTTAAGAATATTTATTTTAGCAGATAGATTATAAGCATGGTCTTTTTAAAATATCAATGACCACCTCTCAAATATCTTTACAAATATACATTTCTGCCATCATACTTTAGTAGTGTGCTATGTGGTGCAGTCTTATAGTGTAGTACCACACTCTTCAAAAAGCAGAGAAAGAAATATACAACAGATTCTCTAATTGCAATTCAAATAGCTTTTTGTGAATGCTTATTTTTTTCAGTTATGTAGAGAAAATGTTTGATTTTCTAAGTTTTAAAGTGGATGAATTAAATAAGAAGTCAAGTCTGTGTTTTAATTAGTAAGCTCAAATTCTTAACATTTGCATTCTCCACAGTTACTGGTGTGAAATTTATTGGTAGCATAGAAAACACCAGATTCTGTGTTCCGTGGGGTTTGACGCAACACCAGTTATACCCTGGCCTCCCAATAAATTCACATTGATTGAATGAGTGGGCAACCAGTACTATTCACTGCTCATATTCACTGTGTTCTGTGCCACTCTGCCCGTCTGTTCCTCCTCTGAAGAGCTCCAGCCTTTACAGGAGTTCTTTCCTCTTCAAGAATACCTCTTCATTGGCAAGCTCTTTGTCCAGTTCCTATGGAACCTTTGAGATCTGCTCAAAGGTTCATCCTTCCCAAACCATTTCTCAAGGGCAACATGATGCCTCATTCATCTTTGTTTTCCTTTTGCCTGGCTAAGTCAAGGTCAACTAAATTTGTGCTGAATGAGTCAATGTGTGAAGAGAAGGGGAAGAGTCAGTATACCATATAGGATACAAGCTCTCTGTATTCTGACAAATCTGGGTTCATGCTTTGAAGCTTGTCTAATGACTGTTTGACTTTGGGGTCAACTTACTTGTGACATCATGATGAGACTTAGTTTTCTCGGCTGTAAAATCAGGATAAGGATAATATCTGACTCAAAGGCTTTCATGAAAATAAAATCCTGTATTGATAGTTCTTTGCCTAATAGGCCCTAAATAATAGTGATGAGTGAATTGTTCTGTGAGTTTCTTTTGATGCAAGAGAGAAGTAATAGGGCTGAACCTGGCTGAGTTCGTGTGATAAGGTCAGACTGAAATATGTTGGTTGGGAAATCATGAGCCTATTATGGCCATTACCACATTTTTCTTCCAAACTGAATAAAGCAAAACTCCAGAACAGCAAAAGCCACCTAACTGGGCAATAGTTGATTAGAAATTACTTTCAGTTTTTAAAGATAAAAGAACAAACCACACCACACACACACACACACACACACACACACACACACACACACACACAC
>NW_012267250.1:2765148-2819604 GCF_000151885.1 Dipodomys ordii
AAACCACACCACACACACACACACACACACACACACACACACACACACACACACACACACACACACCAGGTATACACATTTTTCTTATATATAAAACCTTACAAGTACCTTCAAGATTATCTTTCTTTTAAACTTCACTTCCTTTGCCCAGTGGCTATCCTTTGACATCTCTGAGTTCCCTATAGGGATGAGAGTAAGGCAGCCTCTTAGGCCTGTAAGATCCAAATAAAGTAACAGGTTAGCATGTGAACTGTGTGGCTCTCCACTTGAACAAGGTATTACTATGCATGAAATTTGCATGCAGTCTTCTATACCTCTCTCCACTTGCCCGGCTGCTTACCCTTCCCCTCCCCAGTGTCCTTAAGAATGAATTGTCAGTCATCTGTGGTCTCCCCTCCCCAGTGTCCTTGAGAATGAATTGTCAGTCATCTGTGGTCTCCAAATGCTTCCTGTCTATTTCTTCCTACTGTTTATCACACTATATTAAGGCCATTTGTTCAGATCTCTGTCTTTTATGCAGTCTGGGAGTAAACCTCCACTTTTTCTATGTCTGCCAAAAAGCTGAAGCTCAGTAAATGTCTGTTGGGTTGTGTTGGATTGATTAGGTTAATTACTGTCTTTGTGCCTGTATTGAAGAACAAAGTTTACACCAATACAATTATTTTGATTGTACCATAGGACAATTGATTGTTTTTGGCATTTGTTAAAAGCTTATTTGAAGATAATAATGGAGGAGTATTTATAAAAATGGAATTCTAGGGACTGGGAAGGTGGCTCAGTGGTAGAGCGCTTGCCTTGCATGCCTGAGGCCCTGGGTTCCAGTCCTCAGCACCACATAAGCAAAAAGGAAAAAAGCCGGAAGTGGCGCTGTGGCTCAGGTGGTAGAGCGCTAGACTTGAGCTGAAGAGCTGAGGGACAGCGTCCAGGCCCAGAGTTCAGGCCCCACAACTGGACCCCCCCAAAAAATAAAAAAAATTAAAATTAAAAAATAAATAAAAATCAGAAGCAATGTTTAAAAAATGGAATTCTATTATTTTTGTCTGCTTTGGTACTGGGGCTTGAACTGGGACTTGCACTCTTGCTTGGTGTTTTTGCTTAAGACTGATGCTCTTCTACTTGAGCCACACCTCTACTTCCTTCTTCTTAGTGGTTAATTGGAAATAAGAGTCTCATAGACTTTTCTGTCAGGGCTAGCTTTGAACTATAATCCTCAAATCTCAGCCTTTTGAGTACCTAAGGTTATGGGTGTAAGTCATAAACACGCAGCAGCTTTGTATCTTTAATTTAAGTCAATGATTAATTTTCTTGAGTACTTTTGAGTTTTGGTCATAAACAATGAAAGGCTCTAAATGTAGACCTAATTCAAAATACTTTGTCCTACTGGAGAAAACCTGAGCTCCCAGTTCTTATGTTTGGCCTGCGTTCTCCAGTTGTCTTGATTAATTCGGGACCTCTGCTCTTTCACAGCTGGTTTGCCATCCATCCAGTCAGCATGAACAACACCAACCACCTAGTGAACAGTGACAACATGGGCTACGCAGCTTACCTTTTTGAGCAAGAGAAGAACACAGGATATCTACCTGGACAAGTGAGATTATTTGCCGCTGAAAGCATTATCTTGAGCTATCAAGTGTTAATTCTTCATGCAACCTTTATAATAGCTGGTCCAAATTTCTTGAGTAAATTATTATCATGGGCCTAATGGATATGCTTGGATATAACGAATTCACTATTGTCCCTGAGAGGGAAAGAAAAGGTTTAAATTATTAATATTTTCTCTTGTGGCAAATACTCTTTGTGTTGCTAGCTTTATGAAGCCACCATCCGTTGCCTACAGAAAGCAAGTTCAAGATTTTTGTAACAGATACTAGTTTTTTGTTTTTAGTTTATTTATTTTTATTATAAAGGTGATGTGCAGAGGGGTTACAGTTACATAAGTCAAGGAATGAATACATTTCTTTTTGAACAGTGTCACTTCTATCCTCTTTTTCTCTCAGTTTTTTTCCCTCCTGACTTCTTTCCTCTACACGTTGTATAGTTCATTTTAAACATAGAGTCTAGTCAGTATCACTGCTGCATTTGTTTCCCCTTTATCTTACCATTCCTGTGCTTCCCCTTACCCTCCTAAAACAGATAAACTTACATACAAGACACAAGGTACAAAAATCTAAAACAGCGACAAAGGAGAAAAAGCACAAAACTCAAAATAACAACCTTTGGTTTCCTTTTAGATAAACATCCTCCTTTGGTCTCTCTGTGTGAATTTAGTTCTACAAAATTTTTTATTATAACGTTCTATTTTTTATACGTTTTATAGTCTTTACTTTCATATGGCTTACAATTACTCTCAGACACTTAAAGTTTAGGAGACAGGAATATATAAAAAGCTGATGAACTGTCATGCTAGCTTTTGTTTTCTGAGCTATAGTAAGTATGAAGCACCTTCTTCATGGTGTAAAGAACCTGAAGGAGCGTGGCCCAGCTTTCCTCTTACTACTGACTGCAATGGGACCGTTTTCAGATATAGAAAATGTTCTCAGAATATTGTCCGTCCCTTTTTATTGTATGGGGGTGATTTTAGAGAGCTTACCCGATTCAATGTTTGCAAGTGTAGTAGAAGTCATTATAGAAAATAGGAAAGAATCAAAAGTAATGGTGTATTTTTTGTTTGCTTGTTTGGCAGGGACCATTTGTTGCAGCCTTTGCTTCATCAAACCTAGGAGATGTGTCCTCGAACATTGCTGGACCTCATTGTACTGACACAGGAGAGTCTTGTGAAAATGCCCAGAGCACTTGTCCCATTGGCGGGGTACGTGAGATGGCACATGGAGTTTCTGCTTGTGTGTCTTGTGTATACTTCATGTTCAATGGTATCCATCACTGATTTCCAAGTATGTTTCCTTGGGTATAACCTTGCCTACTTAACCTCTGGCATCTGTTCTTATTTCGAGAAGCTGTCTAAACTAAAATTTTGGGTGTATTAAGTTGCAGTTTTCTCTTTGATTGGCTGTATAGAGATTAGGTATCTTTCTCTAAACCTGGCCACTCTAAAGTATTTTACCTTTATATATCTGAAGTTTGAAATTTGTTCAAAATTTTTTTCCTGTGGAGACATTTCTCATTGATTATGTATCATTAGTGTTTAAAAAATACATAGTCTCTAGGCACTGGTGGCTGATGTCTATAATCCTACTTACTCAAGAGCCTAAAATCTAAGGATCCTTATTTTAAGCTAGACTAGGCAGGAAAGCCAATGGGACTCTTATCTTCAATTAAGCACTACAACTGGAAGTAGAGTTGTGGTTCAAGTGGTATAGCACCAGCCTAGAGGATAAAAAGCTAAGGAAGGGCATTATCCAGGCCTTGAGACCACACACACACACACACACACACACACACACACATATAGTGGCCTATACTAGCACTCATGCTCTCTTGCTCCTCTTGCTCCATATATATGTATAGATAAATTTAGATTATATAATGTATAACATTTACATATATGTAAATTTAGATTGTATTATATAAGATAATAAATATATTAAAATCATTTTCGATTATATTACATACAATATAATCTAAATCTCTTTTGTCTCTTTTAAAATTATAAACAAAAATTTGCTGCAAGAATTCAAGTAACATAGGTGCATAGCAATAATTAAAAATCCCTTTCTACCATACTCTGGCCTTCTAGGAAGTCATTAGTGTACCTCTTCTATATATTTATCCATAGTCATAAACAAAATGTTGTGACTTGTTTATGGATTTTAGGACTTGAGTTTTCTATATCATCATGTCTTGGAAGTCTTTTCATGTTATATCCACATCTTTGTGGCAATTTTCAAAGACAGAAAGTAAGACCATATTCCTGTTTATTTAACTGTTAACCACAGACTTGTTTGAGGTCTGGTCTTCAACCTTGATATAAGCAACAGATGCTAGCTTCTAGGTTCTTATTCTTTTTGTTTATAGACCATTCCATCTACAACATTATTTTTGTTATACATTATTTATGGGCTATTCATTGTGTTTTGGTCAACTCGACCCAATAACCAATATTCTGCTAAATACTACTTATTCATATAGATGTGATACTCATTGCCACTCTTCATTTATGATATTTCATGCACTATTGATCTGTATCAAGTTTTAAGATTTCTGGTTAAATGCCAAAGTATGTAAATAAGTTATACATATGTGCAATACAGTATTATGGATCAGTTTAATATGTTGTGTTGGAATATTGATAATGTAGAGAACAGGCCATAATACATAATGTTGAGTACAACAAATAGGATCTAATTTTGAACACTTACTATAATTGTAGTTTTCCAAAACATGTGTTAAAGTTAAAAAAAAGTGTGTATGGGAGCATTCAGGATGGTTAATGATAATTCTTTTGGAACTTCTGTATGTGGTTTTTATTCCTATATTTATTTATTTTTATACTTTTCTTTTTTATGTTTTTTTAATTGTGAAAATACTGTACAGAGGGGTTACAGTTACATGAGTAAGATAATGAGTCAATTTCTTATCAAGCATTGTTGCCTCCTCCTTTGTTTTTCCCCTACCATCCCTTCCCTCCCACTTCCACAATGAATATACTTTATTTACTCTTATCATCAGGAAAAATAAGAAGATTCATGTTCCACTGAAAACCTTCTCTCTTTTCTGCTGTGTGTTGGATTGGCTTTTCCCCGCTGTGAACAGTCTTCCAGATGGCTTCTCCCCCCATCCCCTACGGGTGCTCACATGCATCTGTACAGACTGAAATCCTTCTGCCACCTCATGTAGCTGGAATTACATACATGGAATGTCATATACAGATTGTTCTTGAGATAGGGAGAATCACTGAATTTTTGCTTGGGCTAACCCCAAACCACAATCTTTCTGTGTGTTCTTCTCAAGTAACTGCAATTAAGACATGGACTATGGTGTCTAGTAATTTTTCTATATTGTCAAGTGAAGACAATGTTTCTATATCTTTGTAGATTACATTATAGTAATTATATAATTCGTAATGATAAATCAGGATGATAAGAACTTTCAGTTCCTAAATGCTAATTTAGGAATGTTAATTGGAAATGTCATAGACCCCTAAATACATGCATACATATATGTGTATATCTTAGATAAGTGTGACCAATAGTCACCTGATGGTGCTGTGAAACCAGAACAAAGTCCTGCTGTTTCAGTGGCACCCCAGACAGATACCCTCGTTTGTATCCCTTTTCTAACTTCTTTCCATCTTACCCTCACCTTCCATTTTCAGTCTTTAGGGACCACTATTGCACCCCATTCTTCTAGAAGATTATTTCATTTAACATCTGGCCTCTGGTTCTATCAATATTTCTGAAAATCATAGGATTACATCATTATGTAGGGTCATATTGGGTATGTGTACCACATTTTTCTTATTCATTCATCCATCATAGTAGATTTCATACCACAGTTATTATAAATAGTGCTGCAAATAAACACAAGAGTGTAGGAAAGTGTTACAATGTTTCATGTCTTTTGTATATACAAAGGATGATTTTTCTTGCTGAATTTTAAGCTTCCAAAACATTGAAGTCTTAGTCTATTTGTCATAAACAGTATAACAGTTTCCCCTAGTTCATCAGTTATTTTTCAGCCTTGCCTTTTCTCTTCCATGTAGTCCTTTAAAGTGGTTATATGGTAAGACTTTCTGAGCCTGTTTTTATCATCTTTAGAAGGCAAATCCACACCTTAGACTACGTTCACCTATATCTTCCTTAGCATGTTCTTAATTTCATTTATAATTTTTGAATATTTGATCCATCTCAAACTTTTCTGATGTAAGAAACAAGGTGCAGAGACTGCCAGATTTTTTTCATTTCCCTCAGAGTGCCAGCTAATTGTTCTGATAGAATTGTAGCAAAGTTTTAATCAAAGGGGATCCTGGCCTTTACTTATCTTTACTTATCCCAGTCCCTGTGCTCTACACAAATAGAAGTAACATCCAGTGTTTGCTCAGATATCAGCAACCTGTATATTCTGCAACAAATCTTTTCATGTACTTGAGCCTCAGCCTCCTAATTCTTTTTTTTTTTTTTGCTGGAACTGAGGCTTGAACTCAGGTTCAGGGCATTCTTGCTTAGCTTTTTCGCTCAAGGCTGGTATTTTATCTCTTGAGCCACAGCTATACTTCTGGCTTTTTTGCCAGAACAGAATCTCAAGGAATTTTGTTTGGGCTGGCTTTGAACCTCAATCTTCAGATCTCAGCTTCCTGAGAAGGTAGGATTATAATCATAAACCACCTGTGCCTGGCTTCAACTTTCCAATTTTTAACAGGAAGTCATTAGAATAGATACTTTATAAAAAACGCTCATTGTTCCAGCTTTTAAAATATATATCTTATTGTCAAGATACTGTACAGAGGGGTTACAGTTACATAATAAGGTAATGAGTACATTTCCTATCCAGCCTCTCCTTTGTTACCTCTCCTTTGTTTTTCCCCTACCATCTCTTCCCTTCCCACCTCCCCAACTCCTCCCTCCCCCCACCTCAAGTTGTAAAGTTCGTTTTCAACATAGTGACTTATACATCTCATTGTTACAATGGGTCAACCTGTATCCTTATTTAAGCATTTTGTTATTTCCCTTCCACTCCCCAAATTACAAAAATGTATGCACAAGATGCAGGACACCGGAATCAAATACAGGGAAAACTATGTATGATGTTGTTTGTGCTAATCTGTGAACTGATTATCAGTGAAGAAATACTAAGAAATGTGACTTAAAAATCCGTAATGTTTTCATTTCTTTAAAAAATGAACTATTTTGCTAAGAGTGAAACCTCTCTCCTTATATTCCAGCCCAGCAAGTGCATGGCTCATGGGCCTGGAAAAGACATGTTTGAAAGCACACAGATTATAGGGCGGACCATTTACCAGAAAGCAATGGTAAGTCATAGGTCTGTGCTTTTCAACTTCACTTAAAATTGTCCTGTGAAAGCCACTGACTTCCTTCATTAGTACGTTGATAATTGCAAAGAAGAAGCAAGAGTTCAGACGATGTCAGAAGTCTAGAAGAGGTCAGCTTTGAAGGCTGACTTCGCCAGCCACATAGGAATTGTGTCTGCTGGGAAAGGATTGAGAAAACCTGTCTTAGAATGGTTAGAAAGCCAGAGCATTTGCCTCAGACAGAATATGGATAGATGTAAAGTTTTTGTTTTGTTCTGTTTTGGTTTGGTTTGGTTGGTTGTTATTTTTGGTCAGTTGTGGGGCTTGAATTCTGGGCCTGGGCACTGTCCCTCAGCTCTTCAGCTCTACCACTTGAGCTACTGCACCACTTCTGGTTTACTGGTGGTTAATTGGAGATAAGAGTCTCACAGACTTTCCTTCCAGGGCTGGCCTTGAACTTTGATCCTCAGATCTCAGTTTCCTGAGTAGCTAGGATTACATGTGTGAGCCACCAGTGTTTGGTGTAGTTTTTTTAATTTAACTTAATTTTTATTAATGTGGTATCACATATGACCACACTGATCTCGATTCTCAGAAATCTCCATGGTCTGCCTGCCCAAAATCTTCTGGAGCAGCTCTGGTATCTTGAATTCCAGTTCTTTTTTTGGTTTTTACTGTCGTTTTATTTGGTAAAAGTAGTGTGAGGATTGGGTTAGCCTCATAATATGATTGTCCTACCTCTGCTTCCTGAGCAGCTGGGATTACAGGAGAATACCATTGTACTGAGCTCATCTTTTTTTGTTTTTAATTGTAAAGATACTATACAGAGGGATTACAGTTACATGAGTAGGATAATGAATATATTTCCTATCGAGCATTGTTACCTCCTCCACTGATTTTCCCCACCATCACTTCCCTCCCCACCTCCCCACTTCCTCCTTCCACACATACCTTTCCCCCCACCCCCGACATTGTAAAGTTTGTTTTCAACATATATCTCATCGTCACAATGGGTCAATCTGCATCCCCATTTAAGCATTCCGCTATACCCCTACCCCTCCCCAAATTACAAAATTCTATATAAAAGATGCAGAACACCATAATCAAATACAGTGAAAACAGGGGTTATACCATGGGGGAAGAACTTGCAAAAGAATCACATAGTACATTAAAAAAATAGCAACAAAGAAAAAAACCTCTTGTGTCCCAGTCTTGGGGTTCATTTCACTTAACTTCACCTTATCTGGTCATATGTACATAGACTTTGACCTTCTCTGTTTGTCGTAGACATGTACTAGACATTACAAACAAGGGAAACCATGGGACCTATGTTTCTTTGGGCCCGGCTTACTTTACTTAATATAATATTTTTCAACTGTTGCCATTTCCTAACAAATGGGGTGATGCCATTCTTTCTGATGGAGGCATAGAATTCCATTGTATATAGAGATACCACATTTTCTTGATCCATTCATCTACTGAAGGGCATCAGGGTTGGTTCCATATCTTAGCTATGGTGAATAATATGATAAACATGGTTATGCTGGTAGCTTTGGTATGACCTTGTTTGTGATCATTTGAGTAAATGCTCAAAAGTAGGATTGCTGGGTCATAGGGGAGCTCTATGTGGAGTCTTGTTAGGAACCTCCATACTATTTTCCAAAGTGGTTGAACAAGTTTACACTCCCACCAACAATGCAGTAGGGTTCCCTTTTGGCCACATCCCCTCCAGCATCTGTTGTTACTAGATTTCTTGATTATAGCCATTCTGACTGGGGTGAGGAGGAATCTCAATGTTGTCTTGATTTGTATTTCTTTTATGGCTAGAGAAGTTGGAGCTCATCTTTTTTTTTAATTTAAAAATTTTTTATTTTTTTATTTTTTAATTGAGAAGGTTATGAGCTAGGGAGTTACAGTTATATAGTTACGGCAATAAATACTTCATTTTTAATCATCATTACCCCAACCCTCTTTATAGCCCACTTACCCCTCCCTATCGATGCCCCCCCCCGAGTTGTAATGTTCATATTCAACAGTGTCAAGTGAGTATCAATATTGCTGTGGTTCAACCTTTGTTCTGCTGTTTCTGTCATTCTCTTTCCCTTTCACATATTGTATTGTCTATTATGCGAAACATGAGGTACAAAAAACTAAGAGAAATGACAAAAGAGAAAACAACAATAAAGAAAGAAGAATGAATCATATACAGGGTCTAATGAGAATCTCGTTTCCATAAGTTGGAGTTCATGTTAATATGCTTCATTATAGATAGTCTTTTGCATTAATCACTTGGATTATTGAGATCTCCTGTTAAGAATATCATATACATATTCTAGTTCTTACAAATGAGGGAGATCATGGGGGTTGCTTTTCTTTGGTTCTGGCTTACTTCACTTAATATATTTTTTTCCAAGTCTTTCCATTTTTATGAATGGAACAATGTTATTCTTTCTGATGGAAGCATAGAATTCCATTGTGTATATGTGTCACATTTTCTTGATCCATTCATCTACTGAGGGGCATTTGGATTGGTTGCATATCTTGGCTAAGGTTTCTTTGGTGGTCGTGGGGCTTGAACTCTGGGCCTGGGTGCTGTCACCCAGTTCTTCAGCTCAAGGGTAGCGATTTACCACTTGAGCCACAGCACCACTTCCTGTTTTCAAGTGGTTTATTGGAGTTTCACAGACTTTCCTGCCCAGGCTGGCTTTGAACTGTGATCCTCAGATCTTAGCCTCCTAAGTAGCTAGGATTACAGGTGTGAATCACCAGAGCCTGGTGGCTATGGTAAATAATGCTTCGATGAATGTTGTTGCCTTTTCTTTAAAGAGACTTCTGATTAACAGTGACTGGGTTATAATGATATTGCTATGAATTCATTATTACCATTATCTTTCTGTGTCTCCTAAATTTTTTAAATGAGTTTTTATTGTGAAAATGCTGTACAGAGGGATTACAATCACATGAGCAAAGTAATGAGTACATTTCTTATCAAGCATTGTTGCCTCCTCCTTTGTTTTTTCCCTACCATCCCTTCCCTCCCACCTCCACAACTACATTCCCCTCTCCCCCACCTAAATTGTAAAGTTCATTTTTCGACATAGCGTCTTGTACATTTCATTGTTGCAATGGGCCATCCTGTATCCCTATTTAAACAATTTATTTTTTCCCTTCCGCTCCCCAAATTATACCAACATCAAATACAGTGAAAACAGGGGTTATACTGTGGGGGAGGAACATACAAAGCAACAAAAAAAAATTCACGTGGTACCTTATAAATATGTTAGAAACAATAGCAAGAAAGAAAAACCACTTGTGTCCTTATCTTTGGGTTCATTTCACTTACCATCATCTTATCTGACCTTTTCTGCTTGTTTCAGACATATACTAGTTATTGCAAATAAGGAAACCATGGGACCTATGTTTCTTTGTGCCTGGCTTACTTCACTTAATATAAAATTTTCCAAGTCTTTCCATTTCCTAACAAATTGGGCAATGTCATTAATCTTCACTAGCCATACAACAGACAAGGGTCTCATAATACCTGGAACTTAAAATTTTTAATCCCCCAACAACAAATCCTCAAAGAAACAACTGCCTGATAAATAAGTGGGCTAAAGACTTACAGAGAAACTTCTCTGAATGAAGAGGAAATAAGAATGGCCAATAGACACATGAAGAAATGCTCAACCTCCCTAGCCATAAAAGAAATGCAAATCAAAACAACATTTAGATACTACCTCACCACTATTAGAATGGCTATAATAAAAAAATCTAATAACAACAGATGCTGGAGGGGATGTGGACAGAAGGGAACCCTACTGCATTGTTGGTGGGTATAAACTTGTTCAACCACTTTGGAAAGTAGTATAGAGGTTCCTCCAAAGACTCCACATAGAGCTCCCCCATGGCCCAGCAATCCCACTTTTGGGCATTTACCCGAATGATCTCCTAAAATTTATCTTTCATGTTACCCTCATGTTTTCTCCCAGCTTTCATGAAGACAATTTTTTTTAAATTTTATTTTTGTTTGGACTGATTTCTGAGGGAAAATATAAAGAAAGAGCTCTGAATGACATGTGCTTCATAGTGAAATCCCTCTATCTTAATAGCTTATTCATGCCTTTGTCCTCTGTGTGTGTGTGTATGTGTGTGTGTGGTTAAGTAAATAATTTATTCCCAGAGTTCTAAATATCCCAGGTGCAATAAAGGCAGAGCTTTAAAAACATGAGACATAAGAGTGCTTGTAGTAGACAGCAGCTAAAGTTTCTTTTTAATTAGGGTGGTATTATCAGTGGATTGTTCTAAATTAACAAATTCTATTTAGGTTGTGGGCTTGTGACACACTTTGATGTCAGAAATTTTGTTATCTTCCTAGGTTGGGAGCCAGGAAGTTCTGTTCCAAGTTCTGCATTCTCTTCTCAGCAAAGCAAGCTTGCTCTTAATTAGGAGAGAAATGCTATAGCCAGGGTTCTGCCACTTACCCTTAGAGCTCTTATGTGGCCATTGGAAGAGGACATGCGCTAGGTGTCAGCCCATGGAACTTGCACTGATAGTTCACTTACATGTCTGAAACCCATGAATCAACAGAAACCTACCCAAATATATTGGACTGTTATTTTCCACAAGATTAAAAATGCATCAGCTGGCTATATTAAACTCTCTCTCTCTCTCTCTCTCACACACACACACACTCACACCAAAAGAGTTGATACACAATTGGGGTCTGATTTCTTTTTTTTAAAAAAACTTATTTTTATTTTCATTGATCATGGGGCTTGAACTTTGGTCCTAGGCGGTGTCCCTCAGCTCTTCAGCTCAAGGCTAGCGCTTTACTTCTTGAGCCACAGCACCACTTCTGGCTTTTTCTGCTTATGTGGTGTTGAGGAATTGAACCCAGGGCCTCATGCGTGCAAGGCAAGCACTCTACCACTGAGCCACCTTTCCAGCCCTCTGATTTCTTTTAAGTAACTTGGCCCCTGGCCTGTCAAACTCAAGGATCTTGAGAAAAAAAACTTCAAAAAGAATACTGCCTAAGAAGATATGCTCTCATTGGCTCAAATGAGAAGAACTTTGGCCCTCTTCTCATCTTAAATTTTCTTGGTTAGCTCTGTATGGTGGGCCATCCCTGTAATCTCTGCTATTTGGGAGGTAGAGCTGGATGGATCATCATCCCCAGCTGGCCGGAGCAAAAGTGGGACTTCACTTGAAAAACAAACTAAAATTTAAGAAAAACAAGAAACAACAACAACAAAATAAGATATGGCTCAAGGAGTATAGTATCAGCCTATCAAGTGCATATTTGCTTAGCTGCCTTTCAAGTGGTATTGGTGCTATTTGTGTCACAACCTGTACAATTAGAATTTCTATTTGTGGAGCATAAAGACAGATCAGCAGTCTCCCAGCCTTCAAGCTTCTGGGACACAGCTGGGCTGAGTGGAGGTAGTCATGTGGACAGCAGCTATTCAAAGCAGTCAGTGGAGCACCTCCTAGTGGAGGAATGCTGTCCAGACTGCTACTCACTTGAACCATTGGTGGAATTCACTCTACCTCAGCTCATTCCTTTGGGACAGTAATTCTGCCTGGCTCTTCTAGGAACTCTATGTCTCTGCTTCCAAAGAGGTGACGGGACGCGTGGCTACGGCTCACCAGTGGGTGAACATGACCGACCTGAGCATCCAGCTCAATTCCACACACACAGTAAGCGTGGCGGAGTCGCGTGGGTCATGCCCAAAGGACAGAGCTGGGGTGATCGCTTTATTATTTTTGCTTGACTTCACTTTCTTCTTTGGCTCTTGTTCTGCTTTTAAAAATCTTTCCTTTAGGTGAAGCTATGTAAACCAGCCTTGGGCTACAGTTTTGCAGCCGGCACCATCGATGGAGTTTCAGGCCTCAATATTACACAGGGTGAGTTTTAAGCCCAGGGGATCCCTACTTCCCACGTTTCAGCTTCAGGTTCTCTTCGCTCATAAGGTTTAACTTCAGCCAGTGCATTCATTCTTTTCAGTTTTTCAAGGTTTATACGTATCAGCTTATATCTTCCAGGAGTAGGGGTCTTTTTAACTTAGCTTTCTGCTCATTCAGATTTAATCAGAGACAAAGTCTCCTTGCATTCCATTCTGTTGATGACTTTAATGAATTTACTTAATTATTTTATAGTTATTCCTCAGTGTGTGTGTGTGTGTGTGTGTGTGTGTGTGTGTGTGTGTAAGTCCTGGAGTGTGATCTAAGGCCTGGGAACTGTTTCTGAGGCTTTTTTTTGGTGGTGGTGTTCAAAGTTAGTGCTCTATCACTTGAGTCACAGCTCCACTCCCAGCTTTTATGGAGGTTAATTGGAGATAAGAATCTCATGAACGTTCTTACCCTGGCAGTTTTTTAAATCTCAGAGTTCTGAATAGGTAGGATTGCAGGCATGATCCACCAGCATATGGCTTTTTATGATTATTTGAAATTTGTAGATAATCATTATACAACTTTATGGAATGCAATGTGATATCTTAGGTCCCATTTTTTTTCACACCTTGGTCAATGCTTGTTCTTATCTGACATATTGATGGCAGCACTTCTATTAGGCGTGGAGCATATGGGTTTTAGAGTTTTCAGTCCTACCTAGCATCATAGAGCAAAGTACAGGTCCTGGACACAGCATGGTGCTCACTTTCCATTGCAACCCTCAGGTGATAGGACCTGCTCCTTACCAGGGAATCTTGGGCTTTTGGTCCCAGAGTCCTTTACTGCTTCAGCTACCTGTTGCTTGAGCTTCCCATAAGACCATGTCAGACTATCTCCCCCTCCACTTCTTGCTATTTATTCATTTCTTTAGTACAGGCACTGGGGCTTGAACTCTTGATTCAGCTGCTCTACCACTTGATCCATACTTACAGCTCTACAACAACTTATTGTGGTCATCTTCCACTCAGATACTATGAAGGACTGCCTGAGCTGGTTGTATACACCATGAGACATAGCATTATCTTTAGTACAGTCATTTTGTTGATTGTTAAATAAATTTGCTAGGGTTCTTTCTGTTTTTCTAACTTTCCCACATAGGTTCAAACCATCCTTAAAAACATGAGTAGTCACAGCCAAAAATTAAATTCCTGGCCAAATGGATATGGTTGTATAGAGCCCTAAAGTCTTCAACACTAATTTAGAGATCAGTTGAAAGTTGGCTTGCCAAGTTTTCTTTATATCACTTTTATGAAACTAAAGTTTTGGTTTGTTCTTCAGGAGATGTTTAATATAATATTGTGATTAGTATCTTCCTGATTAGATTCTGTTTTCTTCTCTTCTGTAGGAGGAGGATTAGGAGTGTGGGTGATTTGGGTTTCATAGTTGTCATGTTAGATCAATCTTCCACTTTTTTTTAGATAGAATCTTGCTGCTATGTAGACCAGGCATGTCTCAAATTGTGGTCCTCTTGTTTCTTCTACCTTCTGAGTACTGGAATTACAGGCATGCACCACCATGCCTACCTCTCCCTAATTCTTTCCCTCTTACTTATTTCTAATTTTATTCTACTGTGTTTGGAACACAAAATTGTATCATTTTATTTTTACCTTCCAAAATGAATTGAGTTTCATTTATACTCTGTCCTAGGTGATTTTCCACGTGCACTTGAAGATACATTTTGTTGTTGTAGGATAGAGTATTCTATTGGTTATCTGTTAGAACTAATTGGTTTCTAGTAGCATTCAAGTTTTCTCTGTCTCGTCTAATCTGTCTAGTTGTTCTATTCATTATTAAATATTCCACAATTATTGATGAGTTTCCTATTTTTCCTTTCCTGTCAGTTTTATTTTATTTTTTTCCTTGGTTGTTAGGTCCCGAAGTGTTTAAAATTGCTGTGTTTTCCTGATCATTAAAGGTTCTGAATTTTCATAGATTTTTATAGTTAAAATATTTTGTCTGACATTATTTATACATTTGGGGCTTGTTTTTTGTTTTTACTCTATATTCATGTGGGTTTGGATGAATATTCAAGAGGAACTGTTTCAATGACACAAGCCAGACAACTGACATTACAAGCTATTCCTAATTGTAAAATAGGAAAAATGTAGCCTGGCACCAGTGGCTCACACCTGTAATCCTAGCTCCTCAGGCGGATGAGATCTGAGGATCACTGGTTGAACCAGCCCAAGCAGGAGAGGCCGTGAAACTCTTTATCTCCAATTAACCACGAATAAGCCAAAAGTGGAGATGTGCCTCAAGTGGTAGATTGCTAGCCTTGAGCAAAAAAGCTCAGGAACATCATGCAGGCCTCAAGTTCAAGTCCTAGGACTGGCACAACAAAAAAAGTGATTTAGCTCTCAAATATGTTAATTAAACAAAAATGTTTTCATTTACAAAATAAACCAGGATAATAGATGTAAAACCTTGAGGATATTGAACAAAACATAGTCTCTTAATTCTCTTGTACACTAATTAAGTAATGATTTTTAATTTGTGACACACAGGAAATTCTTCCTCTTCTATTATTTAAACTGTTTGAATAATTGGACAACAACCTTAATAAAATCTCTGAAACCTATAGAAGGATTATTGTACAATATTTGTGTCAGTGGCCCTTCTTTTAGAGGCCTCATCCAAGGTAGCACACTAAGTGTAACATTGTTTATAGGGACAACCAAACCGGATCCGTTTTGGGACATCCTTCGGGACCAGGTCCTGGGCAGACCATCTGATGAAATAAAAGAATGTCATAAGCCAAAACCAATATTACTTCACACTGGAGAGGTAAGGCAGTTACTGGTTATCATATGAAATTAGCATATAATTGTTTGTAAATTTGAGAACTATCAGATAATGAGTGGGAGATGCTTACTGACTGAAGAGATTTTCTTTAGTGACTCTCTCATAAAAAATTTAATATTAAAATATGCCTTTAGAAATAAAATAAAATGTTCTTTTAACACTTCCTCTACAACACGCTTTTTACCTTCTAAATATTGAAACAGCATTTCAGTATTCATGAAAAGGTAGATTGTTTGAATGAGCAAGATTAAAAAATGTATTTTAAAAAATAGTCTATTAAAGTTCTTAGGGAAGCAGAGAGAGGAAAGGAAGAAATGGAAGGATAGGCTACACAAATTTGAATGTAGAAAATCATGGGTTTTCTTGGAGAAACCTTGGAAAATAAAGCAAGATGTGGGAACTGTAAACTTGAAGTGCAATTAGGGTCAAGGGCTAATAGGATAAACTATTTCAAATGGTATTCATCATGTGTAAGGACAGTTATACAATGTTTTAGGGGAACACTTGGTTATTTGTTACCTATTGTTTACTCCAGAATGGCAAACTTACCCAAAAATTAATTGATATGGTCAGGTACCTATAGCATTAACATGTGAGATTCACATGTTATGATCAAGACATATTCACCCACATGACATTTAATATTATATGAAAAGTTGGAAGTAAATCCTATGGTAGGATAAAAAACATGAAAATGAGCTACAGATAGATCTTCAAATAAAGAAATTTCGGTGATCATGTCTGTGTTCTACAGAAAGAATAATATACTTAACACATTTTTTTCCTTTCGTTAGCTATCCATACCTCATCCGTGGCATCCAGATATTGTTGATGTTCAGATAATTACTCTTGGGTCCTTGGCCATAGCTGCTGTTCCTGGGGAATTTACGTGAGTTCTTTTTGAAACTCAGTTTAAAAATGTATTTGTTGTGTGTTCTGATTAAAAATAATTGTTATGAAGACAAGTGTATACCGATCTTTTCATCTCCTTTGGCGACTGTGACAAATATTTCTACCTTCTTTTGGTGAGGCTTATGAAGAATAAATCTCTCTATGCCTTTTACTACTGGGTAACCAGAAACAAATGTGAAAATTTATGAGCTTTTCATCTTAAAGCAAAATAATGCTCTGAGTTATACCAGTATAGACACTTGAAATATGAAAATGAAGATAGATAAGACGATTAGTTTATATGTTAAAAATGTGGGAGAATGTTTAAGCCTTCTTATATCATCTTATCCACTTCAGGAAATTGCAGATTCATACTTCCCAGTTGCTCAGGTCCTATATCTTGAAATTACCCTTGAATTAATTTTTCTTCAGCAAATCCTGTACATTCTACATTCTTCTCATGGTTTCTTATCATCCATCTTCTAAGCCACTACTTCTCTCACTCAAATTATTATTTTTTATACTTTTTATTGTAAAAATACTGTACAGAGGGGTTACAGTTACACGAGCAAGGGAATGAGTACATTTCCTATCGAGCATTGTTACCCCCTCCTTTGTTTTTCTCCTACCATCCCTTCCTTTTCCACCTCCCCAACTACTCCCCCTGTACCCTCCAAAGTTGTAAAGCTTGTTTTCAAATAGTGTCTTGTACATCTCATTGTTACAATGGGTCAACCTGTATCCCTGTTTAAGCTTTTTGTTTTTTCCCTTCCCCTCCCCAAATTAGAAAAAATGTATATACAAGACACAGGACACCAGAATCAAATACAATGAAAACAGGGGTTATACTGTGGGGGAGGAACATACCAAAGAAACAAAAAAAAATCACATAGTATATTATAAATATGTTAAAAACAATAGCAAGATAGAAAAAAACCATTTGTATCCCTATCTTGGGGTTCATTTTGCTTAACATCATCTTATATGGTCATCTGTACATAGCTTTTGACCTTTTCTGCTTGTCCTAAACTTATACTAGTTATAGAAAATAAGGGAAACGATGGGACCTATGTTTCTTTGGGCCTGGCTTACTTCACTTAATATAATTTTTTTCCAAGTCTTTACATTTGATCTGCTTGATTTCTCCTTTACTCCTGAATAGACTTTTTTCAGTGTATCAGCTAGATTAATTATTCTAACATAATTTTCCTAAGTTAAATAATAGTACTTTTCTGCTCAGTTTCCCAATCCCACCAAGTTTTCCATCTCATTTCAGGCACAGCCTTACATTCTCACAACTTCCTACAAGTTTCCCCATGTTCTCCTCCTCAGTAAGGTCCTTGGTGTGACTTTTTTCCATTTTCTACCTTGCTCACCCCTGCACCAGCCATCTTGTTAATTGTCAAGGTATTGGCTGTAAGGGAAATCCATATGCACTTCCTAAACTCACTAAGATTGCTCTTGACTCAGGGCCTTTTCACTCTGCCTGAAATGCAGTCTCTTTATGTATTTTAATTACTTGCTCTGTCTTCTCTTCCTCTTTTTAAGCATTATCTTTAAATAGTTGTTCAAAAGTGTTTGGATTCAGCATGTCAGTTTGTATGTGTGATGTGCCCCTTCTGTCATTCTTCCCCCCAAATCTATCCCACCCCTACCCATCCCGAGTTTCCTAGTTCCATTTAAATATATCTATCTATATCTATCTATCTATATATATATCTATACATACATTGAATATTATGACTTTATTCACCAATGTTCCCCTCTCCATTCTGTCATCCTATTTTTTGTTTACATCTCCAATATGGGTGGCATTTCTGCCTATACTACCTAAAACAGTCTTCACCCACATTAGCACCGCCACCACCATCACCACCACAATGACCAAGACCACTCCCTTATCCCTGTGCTCATGGCTATCTTACTTTTACATTTATTTGTTGACTGTCCACCTCCTAATATGTAAGCTCTGTACTCTTGACTCATCATCAGTTATACAGAGTCTTTTCATGTGGCTTAAACCCAGCTGGTACACTTTTTCCTTGTCCCTCAGCTCTTACTAACATAGAATGCAGTTGATAGATTTTGTGGCATCAGTGAATAGAAAATGAAGATGATCTTTGGTTAGTGATATCACCCACTTATTCTGTTTTTTTTCCCTTTGGCCAAGCTGGCTGCTGTCAGCTTTTGATTTTCCTAGAAGATAGGACAATCACTAAAAAGAAGTTAAACTTTAGCTTTGGATCATTATTAAGTCTTCTATAATTTATTGTTGTGTGATGAGCCAGGGCAATGGTTTGGCTTTTACTGAATGTCTTTTTGAATACTGGCAAAACATTCATGGAATTCTTTTTACTTGACTCAGGACCATGTCTGGACGAAGATTTCGAGAGGCAGTTCAAGCAGTAAGTAAAATATGAAATAAAATATCTCCACACTTATATTTGGTGAAGAGGAAAGAATTCCTGCTCCAATGATTGTATATTTTTTAATTTTCTCCTAAGGTGAATAGTTTCTTTCCTAAAATACATAGACATTAATTTCCAGATGACTTCTAGCCATTTGTTTCAAGAATTTCCCAACATGGCTAGAAGATGTCTTTGCTGATAGAACCATTAAAATACTCATAGATCTACTAATTTGCTTAGCAGTAATGTAGAGTTATGTTTCTGACTTTTCATAAAATATTCTTCTATATTTCTATATTCCTATGTTGTGGATTTGACCACTGAGAATATTTCATTAAGAGAAATATACTAGCAATTCCCATAATTTACTTGTACCTTAAATATGACTGAGAAATAATAACTTTAAAATGAGTAATAATTTTACTAGGCTTTACTTTTTCCTCCTAGGAATTTTCATCTTACGGGATGAAGGGCATGACTGTTGTGATTGCAGGCCTGAGTAATGTGTACACACATTACATTGCCACATATGAAGAATACCAGGTAAAGTAAAACATTCTCACCTTTAAATGAATTTTACTATGGTTAAGACTACTGTGTCAAATGAGATTTTCTTGGCTTCACAATCATATTTCTGAGAGCTGAGTTTGTTTTTAGTGGTGATATAAGCGAAAGGTAAGCTAGAGGTAGTTGTTTGGAGTTTTAGGTTCATAAGTTCCAGTTCAGGCCAGAATTCTAGTCTCATTGACTTCCACCATCCCTAAAAACAATGATTTTTTGTCATTGCCTTAAACCTCTACAGAAGTTGAGAAAACTCTCAGGGATAGCCACCATTTATTGAATACATTATTTTTTTGAGAGACTTTAAAATATAATCTCAAATGATCTCGTATACAAGTTGAGAATACTCTCCATGGCAGCCATTATCTTTTGAGCACATGATTTATTGAACGTACTTTAAAATATAATCTTAAATAATCTTTATAGTACATCTTGAAATAGGGTATAGTTTACACATGATATAGATCAAGAAACAGTTTTCTGAGAATTTAGGATATACTGAAGACTGGTATTGTTTCTTTGTTTCTAAGTAGTCTAGAAGTAGTTCAAATGCCTTTCAACAATAGTGGTTTAACACTGAAAATTCTCTAAAGTTCCACAATGAAAACATTCTAATACAATTGCTGGCATATCCTGGACACCCATTCAGCAGCATATATCCTTGGCAAATTATACCAGCAGTGGAATCTCTGGTGTTGCCTGCTCTCTGTTTGCTTTTCTGAGGGCCCACACTTTTAGGAAATCTTGTTTGTGTTAGTCAGCTTTCCACCACTATAAAAAAATCACCTGATACTATCCACTGAGAAAGAAAGAGGTTGTGCTGTCTTACATTCTTGGGAGACCCTTTGCTTTTAGATCTTGGTAAGGGTTCTGGACGGCAAATGAAGGTGTATGTGGTAGAGCAAAACTATTTGCCTAATATCCAGGAAATGAGAGGAAGAGAAAGGGGCTTAAGTCTCAGCCTCTTCTTTTAGAGTATGCTGCCACTGTCCTAAAGATTTCCTACTAGGGGAAGAGGGACTTAGTAAGTTTCTATCACCTCCAAATAGCAACTTGCTGGAGATCACGATTTTACCACATAGAACCTGTGGAGGACATTCTAGATCCGAAATATGGCACTGTTGAATAAATGTTCCTGAGGTGAAATGGGATTAGAATAACACTATCCTTTCACTCTTCTGTGCTATTTACCATGTCCTTCAATTATGAATTCCAGTAATAATGCAATAAGAATATTAGCAATATTTCTGATTTTGTTCCCAATAGGGGTCATTCTATTTTAATATTATGTTTCTAATATTGTAGATACAGAAGGGTCTTTTATTCTTATTTTATTAAAAATCACATTAGATCTATATCTACTCATATGCACTATTAGATCATGTTGCATGGTAGCAAAGTGAAAAAGCATAAGCATTCCTATCTCACAACATTGCTATCGTCTGATAAGACTATTTCAACCTGGCTTTCTTCATCAACCTCACATATTTTTTATTTTATGCACTTAGAACAATTCTTTTGAGAAGGCTCTATAGGTAAAAATCTATCCATGACATGAAGAGCTCATTCAGGGTTGTGCTCCTAGAAGGACTGCTATAAACCCATTAATTAATTAGGTCAACATATACATATTATGACAGATACTCTGCTAATTACTTCCTAGGGCATAGCAATAAGAATAATAGACAAATCTGTTCTCAAGACCCCTAGAAGCTAATGGTTTAGTGGAGGGAGGGAGGGAGAGAGAGAGAGAGAGAGAGAGAGAGAGAGAGAGAGAGAATCTAACGCCTGTAGAAAGCATGGCTTAGGTGATTTAAAAAACTATGAGAAAGTTATAGATTATATTGAGTATTTGAGGATGAGGACTGGTAGACATGAAGGAAGGAAGATGTGACACCTGTATGAGTTCTTTAAGACCAAGTGAGGACTAATTGAATAAAACCTAGGAAGTTGTTCTTTATACAGAGGAGCACATGCAAAGGCCTAGATAGGCAGACTTAGCCCACTGATAGGCTAGAGTTAGTGCAGTACCATGTAGTAAATGTGAGGGAGACATGAGGGCTGGAGTGGGAGGCAGGGGTTCATTGAAAGGAAGAGTGTTAAGTGCAGTGCAGCAGAGCTTTGGCTCAGAAAGGAAGGTACTAAAGAGCTGTAGTAGGATCCAAAGCAGGAGAATGCTTTGATCCCCTTTGTGATTTAGAAAGGTCTCTAGGATGGCAGTGTGGAAAATGAACTGGAAAGATGTGTATGGAGATAGAACTGATTTCAAAGTTTTAGGTAAGATGTGGGCAAGAACTGAGCACTTGAAGAAAAGGTAAAGATAGCAGAGACAAAGGAAAATGACATACTTGAGTGATTTCTTCTGTGCTAGTTCTGGGGCTTGAACTTGGGATCTGGCACTCTGACCCTGAGCTTGTTTTTTCTCAAGGCTAGTGCTCTACCACTCTGAACCACAGTGCTATTCTCAGCTTTTTGGTAGTTAAATGGGACTTTCTTTTTGGAAAATCTTTGGAGAATAGTGGTCCAACTCCAACTTATATTTGTATTAATCCTACTCAGAAAAATAATACTCATATGGAAAATAGTTATCTCTTTACTTTGCATAATGATTGTGAAAATAAAGCAATAATACATATCAGCAGACACAGATGGCTCACTTCTATAATCCTGCCAACGGTGATTTTGAATGGTGATTCTTAGATCTCAGCCTCCTAAGTAGCTAGGATTACAGGTGTAAGCCACCAATGCTTGGCCCCACTTAAGAACTTTATGGCAGTGGAATGACATGATGGGTAGACCTAACAGGATATATGATGGGAAGAAAGAAGATGGTCCTCACACCAGAGAATGGAAGGATGGCATCCACTGGGATGCACAAGTCTGCAGGTGTATCTGATGCTGAGTACCCTTTTAGATTGGACATCTTTGAAGTTCCAATGGGAAAATTCACAAGGCTAGGAATGCAGCTGAAGAATTAACTTGGCTATATTTTACACCTCTGTGTTGGATTAAGTCTTCTTACATAGGTTACCAACAGTACCCAATTTATTCAAGAGTTACTGAAAAAACTCCTTTCCCCCTTTATTTTTCCATGTGCTCTGAGAGAAAGCATTTATATTGCAAGTAAGAGCTTTCAAATTAATGGAACAGCAATGTAAATGGCATAAGCAAAGGGAACATGCTGGCTTTCATTCCTAGCTGATGCGAGCCATTTGGTTTGGTTGGTAAATGGAATTTTCACTGTCTCTTTTCACAAGTAGCACTGATGATTATGCAGAGGTGCTTAAACCCTGTGTCTGGACTGAAATACACAGAACCAACTACACTTCACCTTGCTTCTTTGCAGGCTCAGCGGTATGAGGCAGCGTCTACAATTTATGGGCCTCACACTTTGTCTGCTTATCTCCACCTCTTTAAAGCCTTGGCTAAGGCTATTGCTACGGTAATCAAATTGCGTTTGTGTGTGGGGGTGGTGGTGGTGGTGGTGTGGCTGTGTGTTTGTGTGTTTGCCTCAGTACATGGAGGTAGAGAGGGAAGCAAGAGAAAAATCTTAGTTTCATGTGCTCAATTGCTTTGACAAGTTGTGTATTAAAGAATTGTAGGGACCCCTGCAAATGTGTTATCAATGAAAGATATGTGAAACTATATTGGTAGTAAAATACTAATTCAGTTAACCCCATTAGTGGTCGAAACCATTTTTGTATGTATGTATATTCTTATTATTGGTATCACAAGTTGTACTAGGGGCCTCATGTTTGCTTGCTTTTCTTGCCTATGGCTGGCAGTCTACCATTTGTGCTATTTCTCCAGACTGGCTTTTTGCTGGCTTATTGGAGACTGTAAACTATGATCCTCTAGATCTCAGTCTCCTGAGTAGCTAGGATTGTAGCAGTGAGCTATCTATCTGTGCCTGATGATATGTACTGTTTCTTTATTCTCACAATCATTCTGTAAAGAGATACTATTCCTCATGTTTTCCCAATGAGGGAAACATGTTAAAGATTAATCAGTGAGTCAGAATTGGACAACTATTCTCCAATCCTTTCCAGAAACACAGAGCATTAAGTATATATCAAGGGTTATTTAAAACTTGAGATCCACATTTTAATGACACAAAGGTGGTAAAACATAGAAAACAGGGCAAATAGTCAGTCACTGACGTTTACATTTTAAATTAAAAGGTGTGTATTAATTTTTTTAGCACAAACACAGAAGAAAATCTTGATTCTAAGATTTCCACAGTGTTGCAAAAGCATCTCAGCACAGTAAAAATTCTCTAATAATGAGAGTGTCTTGTATTAGATTCTTGTTCAAGATCACACCAGTGAATGATGGAAGTACACCGGGTAGTGTTTCCATGTGGCCTGATTTCTAGCTTACACTGCCTAGGGAAATAAAGCAGCACCTTTCCATCTAAACTTTCTCCTAGTGACAAAAAGTGAAATAATCAATACCTACCAGCATATATTAGAAGGGCTCCCCTCAGATTTTGGTAAAACCTAATAGCTTTTATGGTGTGTGTGTGTGTGTGTATGTATTTGTATGTACACTTTCTACTTTCTTTAGTTCAGGCATTTCTGATATTTCAGGTCTGGGGACAGAGTCTTTGACTCTGTAATTGTTCATTCCTTAAACCAATGCTTTCTGTTTCAGGATACAGTAGCCAATATGAGCAGTGGTCCAGAGCCTCCATTTTTCACGCATCTAATAGCTCCATTAATTCCTAATACGATGGACAGAACACCAATAGGCAGAAATTTTGGGGATGTCTTGCAGCCAGCAAAATCTACATACAAAGTGGTAAGACCCATAGAGTAATCTTTTTTTGCACTTCCATTTCTTTTTTTTAATTTAATTTTATTGTCAAGGTGATGTACAGAAGGTTGACAATTACATGCATAAGGTAGTGAATACATTTCTTGTCAAACTTCTTACACACTCCCTCATTTTCCTCCCCCCAACCCCTGTCCCCAGTTGTACAGTTCATTCCAACATATTGTCTTGTGAGTATTGCTGTTGCATTGGTTCCCCTTTGTCATTTGTCTCAACATTTTGTTGTTCCCTTTCCCTTCCCTAATTCAGATAAAGGCATATAAAATACCCAGGGTACCAAAACCAAATACAGTGACAACATGGGATAAACCATAGGAAACAACACACAAAAGAAAAAAATCAGAGTAATCTTAAAATATTTCAGGGACCTGTTTTTGGAGGTGAAGGAAGGATGTTTATGATCTTCTGTTGATCCATAAACCAATCTTAACACTGATAATTTTGACAATTGTTCTTGAGCAAGGTCTACACAGAGGATGGAGAATGGAAAATTCTGGCTCTTTTCCTGGGGATAACCAAGTAAAGTTAAATTTGTGAATTAGAAATTATTCTTTTTCTTTTCTTTTTTTTGGAGGGGTGGGGTCCAGTCATGGGGCCGGCACTCTGGGCCTGGGCGCTGTCCCTCAGCTCTTCAGCTCAAGGCTAGCAGTCTACCACTTGAGCCACAGCGCCACTTCCAGCTTTTTTCTTTTTGCTTATGTGGTGCTGAAGAATCGAACCCAGGGCCTCATGCATGCAAGGCAAGCGCTCTACCACTGAGCCACCTTCCCAGCCCAAATTATTCTTTTTCTTAAGTGGGCATTTAAAGAATCATACACTGGAGCTAATAGAAGTTGCCTTTTAAATCAGGGATAGGAAACCACAGAAATAACGGAGGATCAAGTAAAGGTATAGGTGAAGTGGTAGAACACCTGCTTAGCAAACACGAAGTTTTGAGTTCAAATGAATTAAAAAAAATAAAACTGAAGCAGGACTGGTACCACTACATTTTAAGTTGACCTGTTCCTGCAACCTTGCTAAATTATTTATTTGTTCCAACAGTATTATGATATGAATGTCTACATATAGTTATATGTCTTATAAATTAAAAATCTTTACATATTCCTTTTTAGATTTCTTTTCTAGATGCCTTTAGTTTTATTTTTTCCTTATTGTATAGTCTAGGCTCCAATATGGTGTATAACAATACAGAAGTATAACAATAGAGAATCTTACCTTGTTTCTTATCTTTAAGGAAAATATTTTGGGTTTTCCTATATTTTTATTAGTGTATATGAATTATAAGAAAGGTTTCATTGGGCTACTTTGATATATTCATATAACAGACTGTGATCAATTTCACTGCCTGTTTAACCTAATGTGTTTATTTTTTTTGTTTTTGTTGGTCATGAGGCTTGAACTCTGAGTCTGAGTGCTGTCCCTCAGCTCTTCAGCTCAAGGCTAGCGCTCTACCACTTGATCCACTGTGCCACTTCGATTTTCTGGTGGTTTATTGGAGATAATATTCATGGACTTTCCTGCCCAGACTGGCTTTGAACCACCATCCTCATATCTCAGCCTCCTGAGTAGCTAGGATTATAGGCATGAGCCACCAGCTCGTGGCTTGGGATTTTTGTAGATAAATTTAATGAAGCTAGAACAGTTATTTCTTTTTTATGCCTATTTAAGGAGAATTTTTACTGGGCATAGGTGTTGGACATTTGCAAATGGTTTCTCTGTGCTACTAAGGTGATTATGTGGTTTTAAAAAATTCTATTGCCAGGCAACTTGGCTCACACCTGTAATTCTAGCTACTCAGAAGGCTGAGATCTGGAGGTTTGTGGTTCAATGCTAGCAAAAAGATTCTGTCTCTAAAGTAACCCACACAAAGCAGGGTTATATGTATGGCTCAAGTAATAGAGTATCAGCTAAGCAAGCATAAGACTCTCAATTGAAAACTCTAGAACCATATGAGTGTGTGTGTGTGTGTGTGTGTGTGTGTGTGCACATACACACAGCGGCACAAACTCACCAATTAGTTAACATGGGATGCTGCATTAATTGATTTTCAAATATCAAATGATCATTTAGTCATGGTTTATAGTGCTTTTTTATGTTGCTAAATTTGATTTGCTAATGTATTGCCAAGTAATTTTACACACATGTTATGAGAAATGTTTGTGGCTTTCTATTCATGTGTTTTCTTTACCTGCACAGGGTTGCACAGTAGGAGTCAGAAAGTGTTTCCTCTGACACTTTCTTTTTCTTTTTGTTGTTGTTGTTTTGCCTGGGGCTTGAACTCTGGGTCTGGGTGCTATCCTGGAGCTCTTTTGCTCAAGGCTAGCATTTGACCACTTGAGCCACAGCTGTATTTTTGGCTTTTTCTGTGATTAATTAGAGATAAGAGTCTCAGGAACTTTCCTTCTCCCGCTAGATTTTAACCTTTGTCCTCAGATCTCAGCCTCCTGATTAGGATTATGGGTGTGATTGGTTACATTTTCTGAAAAATCCTGAAAAGGATTTACATTATGTCTTCTTCAGCTATTTCATGAACTTTGTCTGCAAAAACACATGGATCTAGCTGGGGGGCTGGTGGATCACACCTGTAATCCTCAAGAGGCTGAGACCTGAGGATGTGGTTCAAAGCCAGGAAAGTCTGTGAAACTCTTATCTCCAATAAACCACCAGAAAACCAGAAGTGGCGCTATAGCCCAAGTTGTAGAGTGCTTGCTTGCCTTGAGTTGAAGAGCTGAGGGACAGTGCTCAGGCCCAGAGTTCAAGACACCCCCCCTCCCCGCCACCCATCCACCCTCCCCCGCCACTGACCAAAAAAACAAAAACAAAAACACATGGATCTAGGTTTTTTTTTTTTTTTGTCAGTTATGGAGCTTGAACTCTGGGCTTGGGTGCTGTCCCTCAGCTGTTCAGCTCAAGGCAAGCACTCTACAACTTCAGCCACAGTGCCACTTCTGGTTTTCTGGTGGTTTATTGGAGATAAGAGTCTCATGAACTTTCCTGCCTGAGCTGGCTTTGAACTGCGTTCCTCAGATCTCAGGTTCCTGAGTAGCTAGGATTTCAGGGGTGAGCCATCGTGCCCGACTCTCAGCAAATTTTTAATTAATAATTTAAGTTCTTGGTATAGGTCTATTGATATTTTCTATTTTTTTCTTTTGAGGCCTTTTTTTTAAAATTAGGATCCTATTTCTCTCTAGGAATTTCTTGTAGTTTTTCCATGTTAATGTTTGATTTGTTGATGCAATCTAACATTTGTTTTCTGCATAATTTTCCTTTATGGTCCTTTTAATTGCCACAGATAATGATACCTATACTTGCTTCCTGATTTTGGTAGTGTATATTTTTAAAGAACTAGCATTTAGCTTTATTGCTTCTAATTACTGTTGACCTGTAACTAAGCAGCCTTCCTCCCCTCCCCCTTTTTTTTGAAATAGATACTGTGTACCCTAGGCTGGCCTTGAACTCACAATCCTCCTGCTTCAACCTTCTGAATGCAGGAATTGCAGTTGTAAGCTACCACAGTACCTTTCTGCTCCCAAATGTTATATTTTTGCAATCCTGTCTCACTAAAACATGACAAAACAAAACAACATCAACAAAAATAATTTTAGCTCTGGGATTTCATCTATATGTTAATCTACCAAAAGAAAATTCCTTGGCTTCAAATTCCTATGTTCATTGTTGCAAAGATATTTGTAATCACCTGATTAAATGGAGTGGGAATCTACACAGGGCACCTGGGTTTTGGGATATGTAACAGATAGTATTTCCATTTGGAGAATAACTCTAAATCCTTTTATTAAAATTTATTAAAATATACCTTTTCTTTCCAGGGAGAAGTTGCTGAAGTTGTATTTGTAGGTGCAAACCCAAAGAATTCAGCAGAGAACAGGGTAAGCATCAGTAACCAGCTTTTAATGGACTTAAATATCTCTTTAAAATATCTCTTAAATATCTCTTTAGAAATGAACAACATAAGGACAAACTGTGCCATCTTGTAAATGTGGAATTGAGTCTGTGTGAAAGCACACAGAAAATACCTAACTTGCTCTCTTTAGGATCATTTTTATCACAATTCATATAGGCCCTGGGTTGTGGATTGGCCACACACACCCAGACTGATGCCTGTGGCATGGCTTCTGGCCCTTGTGCTTTATTTTGTATTGGTCTTTTCCCCATTCTTTACTACTGGCACCAGCAAGGTGCTTAATTTTATTAATTAATTTTATTAATGCATCAGCAAGGTATATTTATCTTGTGTCTGATGTAAAAACAGTATAGAAATGCATGAAATAGAATGTGAATTGAACCTATTTCCCTACATTATACTTTTGAAAGGAAATTATTATTAGTTTGTTACTAGTAATACTTTTGAAAGGAAATTATATTACTAGTTTGTTACATAGCATTTATATAATATGATTATTTTAAAAACAAATTGAAGTAGTTTTAGTATTCTGTAATTCCTTAAAATGTAATTCCTTACATATTATACAAGGAATAACTAGACATGCTGTAATTGTTAAACCAAACTGCGTGTGGTGGCAAACAATATAATCCCAGTACTCTGGAGACAAAGGTATGAAAGCTGTGAACTAAAGGTGTTCCTACACTACATAGTAAGATCCTGTCTTAAAAAAAGAAAAAAACCCAAGAAGCAAAAATTGAACAGCCAAAACCAGAAGCAGAAATAAAAATATGGACATTTATAGAGGAAGAAGAATGTACATATGAAGGTGAACTCTAGGTCACATATATACATATGTACGTATATATATATCTATATATAGAGAGATCATATATAATCATATATATTTTGCTGAGACTGAGGCTGTATTCACTCCATTGATGAACGTTCCTCCCATAGTCATTTTTAGCTCCAAATTCCTTCCTTCCTCTAAATGAACCTTCCCAATCCTGCTTATTAAAGTGCCATTATTGCCATGATAACAATTGCAATGTGAAAGCATCAAATATGAGATTGGGTGATCATTTCTAAGAAGTTTATTGGATTTGGTACAAAACCCTTTATTTCTAGCAACCATCTTATTTTTTATCATTACTAGTCATTGATTGTTAGGGTAATAGTTTTTTTCTCAGTGGTTGAGTTTGAACACAGATCCTGGGCACTGTCCCTGAGCTTTTTATGCTCAAGGCTAGTGCTCTACCTCTTTGAGCTGCAGCTCTACTTTTGGTTTTCTGGCAGGTAGTTAATTGGAGATACAAGTCTCATATATAGGATAATATTTTATGTTCATACCAGATTCATGTGAATCTTATTAATCTTCACTACTACCTAGTTTCCACTTCAGTGGAAACGACTTTATAAATGAGTAAGCAGTCCTATAAAGATTAATTATAATAAGCAATTAAGCATCTGGAAAGAGATTTTATGGTAAGAAACGGAGAGAAGGATAGTCATGTGTTTAGTTCCTCATGTTTGGTAGCATTGGCTTGATCTGTATTCTATAATCAATCATCAGGATCCACCCTACCTTTTACCTTATCTAATGCTTTCCCAAAGCCATTGTGCCCTAAATGTTCAGAAACAGGTCTCTTTACAAGTAACTATGTTTATGAAAACCATCTTATCAGATATAACTTCTAATTGGATATAACCAGTTGAATAATTAGATAATAAGTTTAAATAATTACATGGCTCAGCTGTAAGCAAATCATTTTTCAACAGAGGGTTATCTGAATGAACACAAATGGCAGATGGTGACAGATACAGTTGAGTTAGTTATATGTCCTATCTTTATGGGCTACTTTGTGAAGGTTTAGGGGGAAATGGGAGATTTATGACCTTTGTATTTATTACCTTGTCATATTATTCAAATATGGGCTTATTTGAAGCTAAATTCTTAGACAAGAACAAATTGTCCTATTATAGCTATCTTCTGATGGGGAAATAAAATCTACTTATGATATGTTTCTGGGAATCCATTATGACAAAGAATAGAGACCGTCTTTATCTTCTGATGGGGAAATAAAATTTACTTATGATATGTTTCTGGGAATCCATTATGACAAAGAATAGAGACCGTCTTTAGCTCCTTAGGACACAGAAGATTTATGTATTCTTTTCAATTCCCTCACTCAGGGAGACAGAGTAACTATAATTGTGTGGAGGTGGAAAGATGAGGAAACTCCCATTCCCCCTCCTAAATCATGAGGTGACTACAGATGGTCTTAGAATTAATAAAACTTCCCTGAAAAGGCTTGACTTACACCTTTTGAAATCTCAAGTTTGATTCCCAGTTCCTTCTCAGCTCTAAATTTTACAATTTAGTATCAGCTCCCTAATTATGCTCCTTTCAAATTTCTGAAAAGGTCATGGTTTTTAACAGAAGTTGAGATTCTGAAGATATCACATAGATTGTTAAGATTAAACACCTAAGCATTTACAATAAATTTGAATGTGTGTTGTTAAATTAGTGTGTGGTTAACAAGGAGCATTCATATAGACACAGCAGTTGTGTCTGTGCAGTCTGATCAGCTACATTACTTGTGTTTTAGACCCATGAGACCTTTCTCACTGTGGAGAAATATGAAGACACTACTTCAACCTGGCACATACTGTATAATGACGCCTCCTGGGAGACGCGGTGAGCACATCTATTGAATATTTTGTCTTTCTAGTTTTGAAAACTGTTGTTTTGGTAATGCATGAAGGACAAATGAGAAGACTGGCTCAAGAAATCATTTTAATGATATTCTGTTTTCAATGTGGACATATCTTAATTGATTTAATAGACTTCTTTTTGAATACTATTTTTTTTCTACAAAACAATATGCTATGTGATTCCATGAAGTTAGGTGCTAATGGGGTGAAGACATTTGCTTTTTTTTTTTTCCCTTATGGCTACAGTTATTTTCCTGGAAATCTGACTAGCCTTCTTGCAAATTGGTTGAAAGGGGTATTGGCTGAAGTTGCTGAGCTGTCTCTGTGGAGCTCATCATTTCTACTGGGAAAATAATGAGTCTGTTCCCAACATGTAGAACATGTTTGTACATGGCCAAAGTTTCTTCTTTTGAAATAGATATTGGAACACAATAGAAACAAGCCAGTGGTGTAATAACCTCATGAGTTTACTCAGAAATATATCTCAGTGCCTTTGTTCCCACACTTTTCAGCTGAATGGAATTTTTTGAAGATTTTGACAATAGGTCTGTTATAAGGAAGTATTTATATTCTCAAGTCTGTAAATTTCATACCACAAGAAAGTTTTTCTTTAAAAAGCAATTTGTATCTATCTCATGTTTTCTCAGTCCCAGTGGTTTAGATCATTAACTGCAAACAGGGATTTGAGTCATCCGTTGAAGACTTGAGTCTTCCATTGGTTAATATATAAGATATAAGCATAATTTGCCCCCCTTTGGTCTTTAAGGCTTTAGATTACAGATGTTTTATTTTTCAATATATATTTTTATTGTAAAGATACTGTACAGAAGGGCTACAGTTACATGAGTAAGATGAGTACATTTTCTATAGAGCACTGTTACCCCCTCCTTTGTTTTTCCCCTACTATCCCTTCCCTCCCAACCTCCCCACCTCCTCTCTTACCCTAAGTTGTAAAGCTCCTTCTCAAAATAGTGTCTTTTAGATTTCATTGTTGCAATGGGTTGAGCTGTAACCTTATTTCAGCTATTTGTTATTTCCCTTGCCCTCCCCAAATTAGAAAAATGTATATACAAGGTGCAGGCACTAGAATCAAATACAGTGAAAATAGAGGTTATACCATGGGGGAAGAACATACAAGAGAATAAAAAAATCATATAGTACATTGTAAGTACATTAAAAAGAACAGCAAGAAAGACAAAACTCTTGTCCCTATCTTGGAGTTCATTTTGCATAGCATCATCTAATATGGTCATATGTACATAGCTTTTGAGCTTTTCTGCTTGTCCTAGACATAAACTAATTATTGCAGATAAGGGAAACCATGGGACCTATGTTTTTTTTGGCCTAGCTTACTTCACTTAATAGAATTTTTTCCAAGTCTTTACATTTCCTAACAAATGGGACAGTGTCATTCTTTCTGATGCATATATTGAACAACCTTTGCATGCCTGAAATGAATCCTGTATGATCATGGTGTATGATTTTTTTGATGAGTCATTGAAGTCGACTGGCCAAAATTTTGTTGAGAAGTTTTACATCGATGTTCATAAAAAAAATGGGCCTATAATTCTTTCTTTGATGAATCCCTACATGGTTTTGGTGTGCGAGTTATGATGGCTTCATATTAAGAGTTTGGTAGTGAACTCTCACTTTCAATTTCACTGAAGAGTTGGAGGAATATTGGTGTGAATTCTGCTTTGAAGGCCTTGTAGAATTCAGCTGTAAATTCATCTGTCCTGGGTGGGAGGTCTCTTATTGCTGTTTCTATTTTGATGCTTGATATGGGTTAACTGTCAAGTTGGTTTAAATCATCTTGGTTTAGTTTGGGCATGTCAATATTAGCTAGAAATTTGTCCATTTCTTCCAGATTCTCAAACTTATTAGCATAAAGGTTTGAGAAGTTTTCCCTTATAATGTTCTGAATCTTGTTTTTTTTTTTTTCCTGTGGTGATGTTTCCATTCTCAACTCTGAGTTTGTTTTAGTGTGTTCTGTTGTTTTTCTGATAAGATTTGCTAAGGGTCTGTCAATTTTGTTAATTTTTTTTGAAGAACCAACTCTGTTGTTGTTGTTGTTTTTTGGATTCAAATTCATTTAATTATGATTTTTGTTTGCATCTGCTAGATTGGAGTTTTGCTTGTAGCTCTTTTTCAAGGAGCTTCAAGTACCTTAAATTGTTTGTTTCAGATCTCTCCATTTGTTGATGTAGGAACTCAGAGCTATTAAGTTACCTCTGAGTACTACCTTTGCTGTGTCCCAAAGGAGCTGGCAATTTGTGTGTTCATTTGTGTTAAATATCAGGAACATTTTAATTTCCTTTCTAATCTCTTCAATGACCCACTGTGGTTCAACGATATGTTGTTCAGCCTCCATGTGTTACAGGATTGTCTTTGGTGGCTTTTGGTGTTGAATTCTAATTTTTTTATCTTATGGTCTGAGAGGATACAGGGCATAATTTCAATGTTTCTGAATTTAGACAAATTTTCCTTGTGACCTAAAATGTGATCTATTTTGGAGAATGTTCCGTGTGCTGCTGAGAAGAATGTATAGTGTGATGCTGCTGGGTGAAATATTTGGTAGATGTCTGTTAAGTCTAGTTGATCTATGCAGTTGTTTAGATCTGAGGTTTCTCTGTTGATTTTTTTGTAACATTGGGGGGCCTAGAGGTGTGTTAAGGTCCCCCAAAATTAACGTTTTTGAATCTGTGTGAGATTTTAGGGAAAAATAGTGTTTCTTGGATAAATTTGGATGATCTGTTATTTGGTGAATGCTTATTTAGAATTGTAATATCCTCTGAAGGAGAGATCCCTTAATTAGTATGTAATTACCTTCTTTACCTCTTCTTGCTAATTTTAGTTTGAAGTCTATTTTATCTGATATTAGGATTGCAACTCTTGCTTGTTTATGGGGGCTGTTTGCTTTGTAGATTTTATTCCAGCCTGTCACTTACTTTCATAACATGATTGTTTCTGTGGGCAAGTCGTGTCTCTTGAAGGCATCAGCTAGAAGGATCTTGCTTTGTGATCCATCTAGACAGTCTATGTTGCTTAATTGGAGAGTTAAGTCCATTAATATTGTGAGTTAAGACTGAGAGGTGTTTAGTAGTTCCTGCCATGTTATCTACCTTCTTGGGGACTATGCCAACTAAATTCTTCCTGTGATTCTTGGAGTCTCTGTTTGGGGGCTGTTTCTTGGCCTTTATTTCCCTCTTATTGGTTGTCTATATGCAGGACATTTTAGGTATCTTTGGTAGTGCTGGTTTGATAGAGATATATTGTTTCAATTTTTCTTTGCTGAAGGTTTTATTTGACCTTCTGTTATGAAGGAGAGTTTAGCTGGGTATAGTATTCTTGGTTGATAGTTGTTTGTCTTTAGGACACGGCATACATCATTCCAGGCTCTTCTTGCTTTAATTGTCTCTGCTGAGAAATCTGAATTTATTCTGATTGGTTTCCCTTTATACGTGATTGATCTTTTCTCCCTGACAGCTTTAAGGATTCTTTCCTTGGTCTGAATTGATCCTGTGCAGATTACACTGTGGAATATCCTGTTCTGGTCTGGTCTATTTGGGGTTCTGAAGGCTTCTTGCACTTGAATGAGCCTATCTTTTTGCATGTTTGGGAAGTTCTCTGCTAGGATCCTGTTAAATAAATCTCCTAGATTTTTAACTTCTGTCACTAGGCCTTCCTCTGCACCCATTAACCTTATATTAAGCCTTCTGATGGTGTCTTAAAAATGTTGAATAAATCTATCATATTTCTTGGTTTTGTGTTGAATACTTGTCTGTTCTTTCTCTATAATGTCAAGGCTGTCTTCAATCCCAGAGGTTCGATCTTTTGCATGGTCTAACCTACTTTCAAGACTTTCTACTTTTTTAAATTACCTTTCCTTCTAATCCGGTTTTATTTTTAAAACAAGAAAACATACTTATTGTAACTAGTGATACTGATAATAAAAAGAATGCTTTATTTTCAAAAGCTAAAATCCATCATGTTATATTTACATCTCTGCCTGCTCATTAACAATAGTCTCATCAAATATTTATGGAATGCACTAAGCTAATCATGGAGGAGCAGAGAATGTTGAGTATTTGCTCTGAGATTTACATGCTCAAGAGATTTACTTTTGATATAACTGAAATATCAGCTAGTGGATCCAACATGTCTCACTTTATCGCAAAGATCATGTGGACTCCCTACTCTGGTCTTCAGGGAGCAGATCACTGCCCAGCTTGATCTAACTTCATGTGTTTCCTTTATCTCAAACACTTTCCCACAGCTTACTATGCCCTGTACTTGCAAACCTGCTTTATGTTCTTTGGCTATATTGTACTTTCTCCTGTTGTGGACATTGGTGTGTGTGTGTGTGTGTGTGTGTGTGTGTGTGTGTGTGCGCGCGCGCGCGCATATGTACTTTCTTTCTTGCCAGTTATGCTCTTCCTCCACATCTGTGGACTGTGTAGCTTTGGTGTAAATGATATCTTCTCAGGGGAGTGTCTGTCATGTTTTCTCCATTGCATTTAACCCTTTTACTTAAAAAATGTTTTTCTGTTTTACTATCATTGCCTTCATTCATATACTCAAGAGAATATGTTTTATGAAACCATCTTTCTCTTGCTCATTATTGTGTCATACTCAGTTGGTGATAATCTTCCCCTTTTGTTTATATGTATGTGCCAGTGCTGAGGCTTAAACTCAGGGTCTCACACTCTGCCTTGGCTTTTCTTGCCCAGTGCTAGACCTTTGCCACATGAGCCATAGCTCCACAGTCAACTTTTTGGTGGTTAATCGGAGATACGCATCTCATGGACTCTTCTGCCCAGGCCAGCTTCCAATTGTAGTTCTTAGGATTATAGACATGAACCACCAGCACTTGCCTAGTCCTTTTGGAATATATCTGGCACATCTGTACACTAATTATGCATTTTTAACTAATGAATGTAGATGGGAACAGAAGTGCTGACTAATGCAGAGTTTGATAAGTGTGAAAAGGTATTCTACAACCATTCAGAACAGGAGTCATTCTTTTCTAGATGTGGATTTGTTTTTCATCTGTTGGGCCTGAACTCTGGGCCTGGGCACCATCCCTCAGCCCTTCAGCTCAAGGCTGGTGCTCTACCACTTGAGGCACAGCACCACTTCCAGTTTTTTCTGCTTATGTGGTTCTAAGGAATCTATTCCAGCCTTATACATGCAAGGCAAGCACTCTACCATTGAGCCACCTGCCCAGCCCTAGTTGGGGATTTTTTTTAGTATATTTAAATAATTGTAGAAAGGAAGAACTCCTTTTGTTCTGCACATCAAGTAAGGTTTTATGGGAAAAATTGAGTTAGGTAGTTTGAAAAGTAGAATAAATAAAGACATTTTTACAAATGACTGTTCTTGGTCAAAGTTCTCCTAATAGGCAGTAGGTATTTATGTCTGTTGTTTATTGCTATATACTGTCAAAGTGTCTAGAATAATGCCTTGCTCATTGTAAACTCCCTTTGAATCTTCATTGAATTAATAATCAGTCATTCTAAATTGTTAAATTATATTTTGCTTATTTGTTTGTTTTCTACCAACAGGTTTTACTGGCACAAGGGATTATTTGGTCAGAGTAATGCAACAATAGAATGGCATATTCCAATTACTGCTCAACCTGGAATTTATAGAATAAGATACTTTGGACACATCCGAAAGCTGGGAATTCTGAGGCCTGAAGTCCTACTTGCATTTGAAGGCACTTCTCCTTCTTTTGAAGTCATAATTACTTAGTGAAAAGTTGACAGATATTTGAAGAACAGCTTTATTCTGTACATCCTAGAACTATTCCACATGAATGTGAACTCCATTTTGACTTCTATAATTGCCTCTGTTTGGGGACAAATAGTTTACTGCTAATGGGACAAGTGTGTGTGTGTGTGTGTGTGTGTGTGTGTGTGTGTGTGTGTGTGTGTGTGTGTGTATGTTCTGAGAGAGAGGGGCAGAGAGAGAGAGAGAGAGAGAGAGAGAGAGAGAGAGGTCCCATTACTTTCTCCAGCAGCCATGCACCATCATTCTGAAATCTGTGAAATGTTAGTGAGAATGTTTAAAGATGTGTGAGCAGTGTTAGTGTTTGAACTATTTATTTATAGAATTATTGAATGTTAGCACTAGAGATGATCGAGGAACTTTCCTTGATTAATCTTGGATTGTACAGATGGGAAACAATGAAGTTGTATGGACTTAACATTACAATAAGGTTTTAGAACATTTCTCCCAAATGCATTTTAACAATATGGCATAATCATATCATAAAAGTATGAGCTCAATTAGAGAAATGCAAAAACTAGCATGCCATGTTTTTGTGCATTCAGATTAACACAGCCCTTCAAAGCAGTCACTCTGGAGTTAGTATTGCCTAGTTTGGAGTAGTTGTTGATGCTTGAATCATTTCTGGAATTGCCATCAGAACCCAGTTTTGAAGAAATCAATCTTGCAAATATTTGATTATGCCTTGTATTTCTCTAAGTGTCTTTCTCTCACTAGATTGTGTCTCATATTTCTAAGACATACTCTATTTTTTTCTTTACTATTTTTGCCAATCAAATTTACCTTCATCCACAGAGAATATCATTAATGTAGATTTTAAAATAAATTGTTATTGGTTGGGAAGGCAGTCCTTAAGAGGAGATACTAAATTCATGCATCATTGTTTTTTTATTCAATCCACAGCTTATCAGTCATGCGCCGATCCATTCATGGATAGTATATTAATAAAGTCGTGTCAATCATTGTGCTTGTTTCTAGTCTTGACAATTAGTGAGATCATATTTGAACTGACAGTAACCACTGACTATTTTGCCTATTCAACTTGATACATTTATTCTAGAGAAACATTACATGTTACTGACGTTCAAGTCTCATACTGTATATCTTCTATACAGAAGAAAGTAGCTCCAGACAGTTGGCTAAATACTATTTTGGAGGATATTTGTAAATTGTGAAACGTCCCAAGAATGAGATATGACAAGTCAACATCAACTGCCTGAAAATAAATTGCATTTGAAATTACTGAGTTAACTATGAGCTCCCAGACTGCAAAATAAATTCCCAAACTCCAATCCATACTTTTGCATGTATATGAAAGCTTATAGCATTTTAGGAGTAAAAAAAATCAATGTCTATTTGAAAAATAAACTAAGGTTTGAAAAATAATGATTTGAATAATCATATTATGAATGTTCATTTATGTAATAATTTACCCATCTAAACATGAGTGATTGAATTCGAATGAACCTAAAATAGGTTTGGGTGAATCAGTCTTCTTGTCTGTCAAAGGGTGTTCCTAAGGAATTGGATTGCTGAGAGACTAGCTAATCAGGATTTCTAAAGTTTGTGATCACTTTTCTTAATGACAACATTGTAATTAGTATATACACTTAGGGGCCTAAAGGAACAGATGATTTTGAAAGCATTTGAGTTTATACAAATTATATGTTTAGTTATAATAAAGTTTAAAAAAGTATTCTTCATTTTTCATAAGAATTTATGATTTATTTACCATGGCCTCCATTTCTCCCCACTGAAACGTCCTCTAGAATGGCACGCTCTGGCAACAGTGTGAAGGTGGTCATTGTGTCACTAATAAACCTTATCGCCTCTGCCTTCCCCAAACCAGTACTCTTAGCCTTAGACAAACCACAGAAAGCTATTTTCTCATGAGTCATCATTTCTTCCAGCCTATGTAGCTCCAATTTGTTTTTGCAGTGTGTATAAATTAAAACAGGTCCCTGTGTTATAGATGCTGTAGATATCACCTGAGCATAAAAGACAGTACCCTAGAAAGTACCCTGATTTGATCTCGTAGTCTAAAATCTGGCAGTCTAAAAACATGGATCCAGTTTTTGTCTGTGTCTGTTTCTGGGAATGGATCATTGGAGTAAATGATGTGGAGAAGCCTCCTGAAAATGGAGAATGTGAAAAGTGGTGGGTTGGGTTTATGGGAGTAGTATTTTGGAAACAACTTCGTTTCTCGTGATGGTATCTTGTTTTATTTGTTGCACTTACCTACTTTGATTTTAAGGAAACTGTGACTTCTTAAGAAAAAAAAAAACAAGAAACTGAATGATTCCTCTTCTGTGCCTATTATTTTTCATGAGTATTCTATAAAGTTGTTAGCATTTAATAGAAGAGTTCAAAATAAATTAAGAAATAAGCTTGGGAAAATATTTTCTAATAAGAGGTAAGGTAGACAATGGAACACTTCAAAAATAAGATGAGGTATAAAAATTATATATTACATATAAATTAGATTGAAAAGTGAGACCATGCCTCAGTAAATGACCAAACACTCCAACAAAATAGACCTGCTTCCTAAGTTTGTTCCCGGCCTCTGAAGGTCTACTGACAAAATACATTTGGCTGGCATTTTGGTGAACTGCTTACTTGAAATTTCCTATGTGAGTAGCTAATTCTAAAATTATTTGTGTGTTACTTCTAAACAAAAAGACCAAGGATGAATTTACTTGTAAATATCATTTTCCAACCTCATATACTATTTTGCCAATACAAACAACTTCAGAATCCTTTGCTGATGTTAGTTCAAGGTTTTTATATATATCTAAATAAGTTCGTCAGTACATGGATCCTATAACTAAAGGACCATAAAGGCTCCAGAGTTGATAAATACTTTTGTCAAATCAGCAGGATATACAATCAACCCACAAATATATGTAGCCTTTCTACAGACTAAAAATGAGTAAATGGAAAGGCAAATTAAGAAAACAATCTCATTTGCAATAGCCTCAAGAAATACATGGGAATAAATATAACCAAGGAGGTAAAGGACATCTACAATGGAAACTATAAAACTCTGAAGAATGAAATTGAAGGAGACAACAGAGGTGGGAAAGATTTCCCATGCTCATGGATTGGCAGAATTAATATCGTGAAAATGACCAGTATTCCAAAGGAAATCCACCAATTCAATGCAATACCCGTCAAAATCCCACTGTCATTCTTTGCAGAGGTAAAGAAATCAATCTGAAATTCACATGGATGTACAAAAGGCTCTGAATAGCCAAAACAATCCTGAACAGAAAAGCAATGCTGGAGGTATCACAATTCAAGACTTCAAACTTTACTATAAATTCTAGGAAGAAAAAAACAGAATGTGAAATTGACAGAGACCCAGACTCTGTCCATTGTGTTTCCAAATGTGTTTTAGGATAATGAATAATTTAGAAGTTAGGAGTATTGAGTCAACACTAGCAGATGCTGCTTGGACCAGGACTCTGGAAACATTTATAACCATATTCTCCAGTTGATTGTAGTTTTCCTCCAGACTTGGGTAAACCAAATGGACACAAAAGTTGAGTAGCCTTTCAACAGCAAACTTGGAATGAGTGAAGTCAAGTAAGGGCACAATACATCCCCCAAATAACCAATGGACTAGGGTAAAGAGAAAAACATCCTAAAGTGCTACTTCAAAAGTCATTAATGTGGGTTATTTTATGTCAACATGATGAGAAGGACATATGAAGAGGATAGGATAGATATTAAATGTTTTCCTAAAACTGTAATGGTGCTGTGTTGACTCATTGCCTGCTTTTCCTCCCATCCCCTCCTTCTCCTTTCCTTTCTATGGTGAGTGATTGGGTTAGGAGGAGCTGATAAATGAGATAGTGGTTTGTGGGTGCCTTCCAATTCAGAGGGCCTATTAATTATGTTTGTTCTTTACTTTCCTGGATGATATGAACGTTCTATGGAAACTTAGCTCTTCTATCATTGCTTACCTATCAGTGCCTTCCATCACTGGCAGCGATTTTTTTTTAACACATTCTAAAGCTAATTTACTTTATTGGAATTCTCCCTGTCTTTCCCTTTGTTCTAATACAGGGGGCTTGTTGTATAGACTAGATTGGCCTTTCAACTATTGTTCCTCTGCCTCATCCCCTGAAATACTGGTACAGCTATGCCTAAGTCTTTTAATTTTTGAAGGCATTTTATTTTCTGTTGCTCAAGCAAGTTGTACCTTACCAATCACTTTTTAGCACAAATTTAGTGGTATGTCAGTCATATTCCTTTTACCCTTGCCCTCCTACTATTTCCTACTCCCCCAAAGACCCCCCAGTTTACATTCATATCATCTTTTTATAGATTCTGCATATAAAAGAAAACATGAAATATCTGTTAATTTCAATAGCTTATTTTGCTTGATATGGTGATTTCCAGTTCTATCCATTTTCCTGCAAACTATGTGAGTTCACTCTTCCTGGCTGAACAATGCTCTGCTGTGTCTATATTTACCTCATTTTCTTTGCCCATTCACCATTTGATGGCCAGTTAGTAGAATCCATAGTTTAGCTAATTGTGCATGGTGCAGTTATAAACATGAATGTGCAAGTATCTCTTGTGGGTGCTGACTTACATTCCTTAGGGTATATGCACAGGAATGATATAGTAGAAGTATAAGGTAGTTCTGCTTTTATATTTGAAGAATCTCCATACCAATTTCCATTGTGAGTACACTACTTTGGATTCTCATTCATAAGATATAAAAGTTCCTCATCCCATCCTCTATATCCTTGCCAATATTTGTCATTTTGTTGACAATAGCCATTCTGACTTTAATGAGATGTAATTTCAACATATTTTGATTTACATTTCCTGTATGGCTAAGGATTACTTAGTGGCCCTTTGCACTTCTTTGGAGAACTGTCTGATTATTCATCCCATTTACTAATGGAATTGTTATTTTGGTGTTACTTTTTTATCTCATATTCTTGGTATTAAACGTTACCTGATGAATAGCTTTTGATTGTTTCTCTCATTGTATGAGTTGTCTCTTGGTTTGGTTATATTTTTCCTTTGCTGTCTCATTGTTGATGCTTTTCTATAGAAACACCTCTGCCGGTATAGAAAGGTTAGTCCTCTGCCAAGACCTTGATGTGTCTTTAAAATTAAAATTCTGCTTCAAAATACAAGGATACTCATTTCAAAGTATGGTCACCTGTGATGGTGGGCTAGACAAGAAGATGGAACAAAATTAGGATCCTGTAAAAATCTCAGTGCTCAGTCAGATGACCAATTTGTGTAGAGGAACTTAACAGAAACCACAACACTGGGTGTGGGCCTTAATCCCTAAGGAGACCTGTAGTGAACCTGTCCTTAGGTTTGCATCAGTGTTTCTCAAACTTGATTGCTAACTAAATGAGCATAAAAAAGAACAAAAATGTCCTTATGGATCTCATATTCCACCATAGGATCTTTTTCTTAAAATATTGTTAAATACTTAGAATACAATTAGGTATAAATTTGCTTTACTTATTAATATTCTGCATGTACAAAATTTAAAATACCAAATAAACTGTAAAACCAAAATCCAGAAAGCACCAAATAAAAGCATGTGTGATACCATATTCTGAAATAAAATTGCCTCTTGTAAATTGTTAATTGTGCTACTGTCACAACTAGTCCTTGTTTAATTTTCTCTGCCTGTTCTACTGGAATGTTTATAATTGAGTAGGTACTGTAGTATTGGTTACATGTCACAGTATATCTATAACATGTCATTCCACCTCAACTTTTTTTTCTCAGTAACTTATTACAGAGTGAAACCATTCTTCTAAACTTTGAGAAATAGTATAGGGTAGTGGTTATAAAGATGAACATGGGAATTAATGGCTTGGGACTGAATCCCATCTTTTGTCACTGAGGTGGGTAGAATTATTTTATCAGTAAGAAGAGAAACAATGTAATGGACACAAGGAAATAGAGGTAATTATTACCTGTGAATCCTGGCCAAGTTAATATGTTCTGTGCTTATGTCTCAAATAGAAGATAACTATCTCATAGTTGTAATGATTAAAGAAATATATATTCCTCACAATAAAAAATAAAAAAAGAAAAAAGAAAAAGAAAAAAAGAAATAAATATTCCACATTTATCAGAATAATTAACACATAGAATAGACTCAGTAATAGCCTGTAGTGTGGTTTTATAGTTTTCTTCAGTACTATAGTTTGAAGTTGACCTTGTGCATACTAATCACATGCTCTACTACTCCAGCCCTTTTTCCTTTACCAGTTTTTCAGTTAAGGTTTCATGTTTTTGCCCAAAGCCAGGCTAAGATCATGATTGTCCTACCTACAGCCTCCCTTGTAGTTGAGATGACAGGTATGCATCAATACATGTGGCTAGTGGACTGAGATGGGGGTTTTACAAACTTCTCCCCCCTGGGATGATTTTGAACCATAACCCTTGCACTCTCCTGAGTAGCTGTGACTTAAGGTTTCAGCCAGCACAGTTGGCCTTTTATGTAGCTCAGGCTTGCCTTGAATTTATGATTCTTCTGTCTCAGCTTTTTGAGTTCTAATATTTTAGGTATGTACAACCATGTGTAACTCATATATATATATATATAGATACATAATCAAATATTTTTCTTTTTTCAAAATGCAAAATGTGATTTATATACTGATATAGAATACATTAAATAGAAACTTAATTCTAATATAGTACTTTCAGGTCCCAATTTTCTTACATGTATGTAAAATTGTAAATGTTGCTTTTTTAAAGAAAATAAAATTGCTGAATGAACAGAGAGGTTTCAGTTACTTAGGTAATAAGTACATTTCTTTTTAAACACTGTTACCCTGTCTCTCATTTTTTCCCCCCGCTGCCCCTCCCATAATCCTCCCTCCTCCCAAGTTGTGTAGTTCATTTCTAGCATAGTGTCAAGTGTCATTGTTGCATTAGTTCATGCTTTCTCCTGCTGTTTCTGTGATTTCCTTTCCCTTCCACAGATCAGATAAACTAATATACAAGATGATGTGTACAGAAAACTAAAATAAAGAGAAAAAAGGAAGTAACTGTGTACAGGACATAATAAGAACCTCTTTTTTCCAACTCTTGGAGGTTATGTTGATATGCTTCATTATATATGGTCCTATGCACTTAGCAATTGGGCTATTGAAATTCCTTGTTAAGAATATCACAGGCATATCTAGTTATTACAAATGAGGAAAAACACTTAATCTACTTTTCTTTGGGTCTGGCTTACTTCACTTAATATAATTTTTTCCAGGTCTTTCCATTTCCTTATGAAAGGGCAATGCCAATCTTTCTGATGGAAGCATAGAACTCCATTGTGCATATATACAATATCTTTCATCTACTGAGGGCCATCTGGATTGGTCCATACCTCATCTATGGTAAATAATGCTACAATGAACATGGTTGTGCTAGTAGCTTTACTATGGCCTTTTCTGTGGTCATTTGGATAAATGACCAGTAGTGGGATTGCCTTTTGAGGAAACTCCATATCGCCTTCCAGGGTGGTTGAACAAGTTTGCACTCCCATCAACAGTGTAGTAGCATTATTCCCTTTTGGCCAGACCCCCATTAGCATCTGTTGTTATTAAATTTCTTGATTATAGCCATTCTAACTGGGTAAGGTGGAATCTTAATATTGTTTTGATTTGCATTTCTTTTATAACTAGAGAAGTCGACCATTTCTTCATATAGCTATTGGCCATTAAGTCTTTAGCCCACTTTCAAATGGGGTAGTTGTTTCTTTGGGGATTTGTTTTGGGGGGATTTAATTTTTTGAGCTCTAAATATATTTTAGATATGAGGCCCTTGTCTGTTGTATGGCTAGAGAAGATCTCCTCCCAGTCTGTGGGCTTTCTATCTTGCTAGCTAGTCCTTTGCCATGCAGAAGCTCTGCAGTATAATACCATCCCATTTATCCAAACTTTCTTTGATTTGTTGTGTTTCTGGGTTTTTATTAAGGATGTTTTGACTGTGTGTGCCAAGGATCCGTAGTGTTTGCCCTATTCATTCCTGTAATATTTTCAAAGTATCTGCTTTTTTGAAGTCTTTGATCCATTTGGAATTGATTCTGGTTCAGGGTGATATATAAGGGTGTAACTTTAGCTTTTTACAGGTATTTAACCAGTTCTGTCAGCACCATTTGTTGAAGAATTTGAAGAGAATTAGAGTTAGTTCTCCTTTGAAAGTCTTATAGAATTCGGGTGTGAATCCATCTGGTCCTGGGCTTTTCTTGGATAGAAAGCCATTTCTATTTCATTGCTTGATATTGATTTATTTAATTGGTTTAAATATGCTTGGTTTAATTTGGGTATATCAATATTTATTAGAAATTCTTTCATTTCTTCCAAATTCTTGAATTTGTTAGCATAAAGGTTTGCAAAGTGTTACCTTATAACATTCTGAGTCATGCTTCTTTCTGTCATGTTTCTGTTCTCATCTCTGATTTTACTTGGGTGTGTTCTCTTCTTTTTTCAGTAAGAGTTGCTAACTGTCTTTCAATTTTGTTAATTTTTTTCAGACACAGTGAAAAAATACATATAGGAGACAATTTCTTTTTAGCTTATTTCTCCTAAAAACCTTCTGTCCATTTTTGTTCAGCAGCACAGTTTTCAGAATTTGCATATGGAGATTATTGGTCACCTTTAAGGCATAGGACACTTTACCTACTCAGACATGTAGATTCTGTGAATCAAATCATCTGACTTCACTTTTATGATATAACATTACTATTAACAATTTTTTTTACTAGGAACAAATTGATAAGTTTTGGGTATAGAGTATTCTGTTTCTTTTCTGTCACTTTTACCTTTCAGTATTAATAATATTATTCCTATAAGAGATTTGTTAAGCTGAGTCATGGAAAAACAGCTCAGTGATGGAAGTGGTGCTCTACCTGTGCAAGGCCCTGGGTTTGAACTTCAGCACACACACACACATCCCACATACAAACATGCACATGCACATACCACATACATGCATACTTGCATGTAAACACACAAACACACATAATTTCCTTCAACTTCCATTGTGGAGGGTCATCAATCTTTCTTAACTTACATACACAGAATCATACCCAGATATGACTTCATGTATTAACTATATCTATGATTACTCCAGAGACTTGGAAAAACACTGAGAATTTCATTTGTAGCATGTTTCACTTACAGGCCCTTGAAGTTTCTTGTTTAGTCCAGTTTTACTGAACCAAAGGGAATGTTCCTCTGAGAGAAATGTGAGAAATCCTGTGACTCACTCTTGTAATCTCAGCTACAGAGGAAGCAAAAGTAATAGGATTTTAGACCAAGGCTGCCTTGGGCAAAAAGTGCAAGATGCTTCATGAAAAATAGCTGGATCAAAAAGGGCTGAGGATGTGGCCTAAGGATGAAACCTAAGACTTCATTTAAAGTTCTCGTGCCTTTGACTCAAAAGTGTTAATTTCCTGGGGGTTATATTGATTTTTTTCAAGAAGAATTATTCATTAGCACTTTGTAAGGATGTTTGTCATTTAAAAAGTGTGACTTAATTGTACTTAAATTCTTTAATGTATTTCTTAGTCCTCACAATTTTCCTAGGTAGATAACCATTATCCTCATTTTACAAGTGAGAGAGTAAACACAGAGAAGTTGAGTGACTTTCTCAGATTAGGGCACTGCTGACTTAGCTGCATATATATTGATCCAGAATCCATATTCTACCCACAATGAATTATTGCCTCTTTGAAAGGGGAATGACTTAAAGTCAGTTCCTTTCCTCTAAATATGGACACTTATCTTTATAGCATAAAAAACTATCTTAGAAATAGCAGAACAATGAATTTCATTATGTGATCAAGTCTTTCCCATGTTCTTTTCTTTTTCTTTCTTTTTTTTTTTGTCAGTGGTGGGGCTTAAACTGGGCCTGGGTATTGTCCCTGAGCTCTTCAGCTCAAGGCTAGCACTCTATCACTTGAGCCACAGTGCCACTTCTGGTTTTTCTGGTGGTTTATTGGAGATAAGGGTCTCACAGACTTTCCTGCCCTGGCTGGCTTTGAACTGTGATCCTCAGATCTCAGCTTCCTGAGTAGCTAGGGTTACAGTCAAGAGTCACCAGCACCCGGCTTCCCATATTCTTTAAATTAGAGTTTCAGATCCAGAGTCAAGGGTACAAGATGAAGGCATTGATTTCCATTTTAAAGTTACAAACTCACAAACACTGGGAAGCCATTTTCCCCAGCTGTTTGTTATGAAAGTAAAAGAGAAACAACCCTAGGGCTGGGCTGGAGCTACTGGCAGAGCACTTACAAAGTAAGTTAAAAAGGAAAACAAGAAGAGTGAACTGTTTTGCATCTACTTGTTCACATTTCTTCCCAGTTTTTAGTTTTTCCAGGACTCTTCCATACTGTAATAGTTTTAGGGGCAATAAAGTATAATGTTTCCCATACTCATTCTTTTAGTGCTGTTGTGAATTGTGAGAAAAATATTCTATTTATGAGATTGTTATTGTAGTTTCAGTTCTTATTCTAATGCTTTTAGCCCTGATATTTATGCCAAAGATTCAAATTTCCTCCATTTTCATCTTCCTTTCATAATCACTGTGTTTCTCCAAATTTTCTTCCTTCTTTCTCTTTCCTACCTAACTTCTCTCCTCTTTTTTACTATTTGCCTCCTGCCTGCTATACTTTCCTTCCTCCATTCCACGCTCACTTTCTTCTATCCTCTCTCTCCTCCTTTTCCTTCCTTCTGTCCCATAGTACTACAGCATTCCTCTCACAACCTCAAACAATTGGAGTGGTAAATGGTTGCCTCCTCTTCTTCACTCCCACATTAAGCAAGGCCCAAATGCTACTGACACACTACGTCATTACATCTTCAAATGGTCTCCTCTTCTGTGTCTACTTTAGCTCTGCTCCATGCATCCCACTTTGGATCTGCTCTCCTAAATCATGTCTCACTTTGTAAATTCTTGCCGGTTTCTAGCTCAAGGGTAGCCATTAGGTTTCAATTTTTTTTTTTTTGTCATCATTCCAGCGCTATGCAGGGAAGACTCAGGAAAAGCTTTGGGGCTTCATGTAGAAAAGACAAAAGTTCCTGATCAGTTAGTGATGGTTACCACAGCAAAGAGCTGGGGAAGAACCTTCGGCTTTTAGCTTCTCCTGGCATTGCCGTATCCATTTCTGTCAGAGCAGTGAATGAAAATGTACCCTTGTTAGTGTTACTTGGTTTAGCATTTGAACACCCCTAACCTCTTTGTCTTACCATCTTAGCTACATAATTTGTCACTGCTAACGAATCTACAATAATGGGTCTTAGACTCAGTGTTATGAAGCATCAGTGAATGAGAGAGGTTGGGGTGATAGTCAAAGAGGCCATGTAGAGTAGAGGCAAATTGACCTAATGGAGGTCATGCTAGACCAGCAGCTCCCAGCCATCCTTATCCAGCAGCTTGGTGGATTATGAGCAATTCCCAGACTAGAGCCGGGCCCAGGCATAATTGCTGCCATAATTGTGAGCTAAACAAATTGTTGTTATTTTGTGCTATTAAATTTGGGGTGGCTTGTTGTGCAATCCCAAACAGCCAGTACACAGGGTTCACAGCTGCATTTTTTGGTCTCAACTTGGACATAACATCTTTGTCAAAATCATTTCTGAGCCCCATTTTAGGCAACTTTACATTAGAAGATTGTTTTATGCACCATGTTATTACTCATAGTCAAGTATTAGAATGATCTGTGCATTATCTGTGTCTTACATTGTATTATAAAATGTGTGTGTGTGTGTGTGTTTCTGTGTGGTGGGGTGCTGGGGATCAAATGTAGGGTCTGATGCATGCTTAGGCAATTGCCCTACCACTGAGCCACATCTTTAGCTCAGATTGTAAGATTTTAGGTAAGGAACTTTGGCTTATGAATTGCTAAAGAAATTTCATCCTTCAGTGCAAATGTCTTGTATTCCAGGGATGCTTAGAAAGTATTTCTAAGTTAATGAAGGAATGGATTATACTGGAGATCACAATCCATAAAATACATACATTCTTTGTTCTAGATAGCACTGATCTGAAGGGTAGTTTGTTTTGGTGTAGTTTGTTTTCCTCACCAATTCTTTGCCTGCATTTGAAAGAAAAGGACTTGATATGAACATTTGTAGTATGACTTTTCCTTAAAAAATGGGAAGATCTTTGGGCTTGAATATTTCATGACACCAATGAATGGTGGCTGTACCCTTTGGCCAGGACATGCATTTTCATCTTTTATTCCTGTTTCACCTATCCACTGTTTTTTAGTGCTGTTCTCTTGCAGACAAAAATCTGTGGGTTTACCGCATGTATTTACTGGCTCAAAAGCACTTCACTGTTAGTAGAGCTGCTGATAAACATGTCCATTTATTTACTTCTGTCTCCAATATGAGAGCAATGGAGGCAGTTCTTTTTTTCCCTGGGCAAGGAAGCAGAGCTTATGATTCTCCTCTAGCTTTCTTTCCCAAACAACTTTCAAGAATAATTCAGCTTATCACTTGTCTAAACTAGAATAAGGTGTTTTCTTTCATAGTATAATAAAGAGCAGTAATTGTGGCTTGGCAGGAGGCATCATTTCCTAATAGTTCTGGCAGGTCTGTCAGGAGACCATGCCAGCTTTCTGATGTTTTCTTTCTGATGTTTTCTCCTTTAATAGTGCTCTTAACAATGTTTGACAAAAATGTACTCACTACCTTAATTATGTAACTGTAACCCCTTGGTATATCACTTTGACAATAAAATTAAATTTAAAAATATATCAAACTAAAAAAAATCCTCATAAAATATCGCCTGATGGTTTATTTGTCTCTCTTAGGATGGATGGAAAGGATTTTTCAACAATGTGAGATGAAATTAGATGACATTTGTTTTTGTATTCAATCTACTTATAAAACTTATACTTCAATGTTTGGGTATTTGAAGAAGAAATTTCTGAGCTATCAACAAATTTCATAACATCATTGAAAAGAAACAACCAGTCTGATTGATGTTAAGTAGGAATGCCAATCTACCAGTTGTTTTCCTTGGTGTCTGCTTGATTATGCAGTGGCCAAGAGAAGCCAGTAGCTAAATGTTTTGAATATATCAACCTTAAAGCTGACACACTGGACTGGAATCGTGCCTTCAGCTCTTTGGATTCATTTACAAAGCAACATCTGAACAACTTCGTGACAGGACAGGATTTGATAACCTACTATTAGCAAGTCCTTTTTCTGAACACAAATATAAGGATGCAACTTAGATAAACCTTTATCTCTTGTGGTGCACACACGTGCATACTGCCTTTGTTCCCTCAGGCTTAACTAAATTTGTTTCCTACAGTCCCATCACTCAGATGACCGAGTTCAACAAAATGAAATATGAAATCAACATAGTCCTTCCTTGTCCATATAAAAAAGTAGAAATTACATTTCTAGCAATGATAGTTTTTAATTCAATGATGTATGTATAAGAAGGTGTCCTTATGCCAGAAGGTGGTCTTATCTTAATTATTATCAAAATTAGGCATATATTAATGTGTAGGTAGAATTGACCTCTTTTATGAGCTATGTTGAGTAATGTGACTTTCTAAGATACCCAAATTCAACCCTTTAAAAAATACAAACTTCCACTCTCTCCACTTCTCTTCAATCTAGTATTAAAATGTCTAGCTACAGCAATAAGACAAGATGCAAACATAAAGGGGATCCAAATATGGAAAGATGAAGTAAAACTCTCCCTCTTTGCAGATGACATGATCTTGTATTTAAAGAATCCAACAGACTCCACTCCCAAATTACTCAAGCTGATTAAAAACTTTGGTAAAGTAGCAGGGTATAAAATTAACCCTCAAAAATCAATGGCTTTTCTGTATGCCAGCAATGAGAAACGTGGCTGAAATTCGTAAAAGCCCCACAAAAAATAAAATACCTAGGAATTAACTTAACCAAAGAAGTAAAGGACCTCTATGATGAAAACTTTAAAAACTTGAAAAAGGAAATCAAAACAGCATTTAGAAAGTGGCAAAAACTCCCATGCTCCTGGATTGGAAAGATCAACATTGTGAAAATGGCAATACTTCTCAAGGCTATCTACACATTTAATGCAAAACCTATCAATATTCCAACCTCATTCTTCATGGAAATAGAAGAGGCAATCCAAAAACTCATATGGATCAATAAAAGACCCCTAATAGCAAAAACGATCCTCAACAGAAAGAACTGTGCTACAGTAATATCAATACTAAATTTCAAACTCTACTACAAAGCCATAGTAATCAAAACAGCTTAGTACTAGCACAAGAAGACCTCAGGACCAATGGAATAGAATTGAAAACCCAGAAATGAACCTACAGACCTATAGCCATCTAATATTCAATAAGGGAGCAAAAAAATAGAATGGAAGAAAGACAGCCTCTTCAGTAAATGGTGCTGGCAAATTTTTTTAACTACTTGTAGAAAACTAAAGCTAGATCCTTATCTATCACACTGCAGAATCAACTCCCAATGGATCAAAGACCTCAGAGTTAAAACAGACACTCTGAAAAGATTACAGGAAGGAATAGCAGAAACCCTAGGTCTCCTTGCACAGACCGAAAAATCAGAGCAAGGTTGGACAAATGGGATTGCATGAAATTGCTGAGCTTCTGCATGGCAAAGGACATAGCTAGAAAGATCAATAGAAAGCCCACTGATTGGGAGAAGATCTTCACTAGTCATACAACGGATAAGGGTCTCATATCTAAAATATACCTGGAACTCAAAAAATTAAATCCCCCAACAACAAATCCTCAAAGAAACAACTGCCCAATAAATAAGTGGGCTAAAGTCTTAAAGAGAAACTTCTCTGAAGAGGAAAGAAGGATAGCCAATAGACACATGAAAAAATGCTCAACCTCTCTAGCCATAAAAGAAATGCAAATCAAAACATTGAGATACCACCTCACCCCATTTAGAATGGCTATAATCAAGAACTCTAATAACAACAGATGCTGGAGATGATGTGGCCAAAAGGGAACCCTACTGCATTGTTGGTGGGAGTGTAAACTTGTTCAACCACTTTGGAAAGCAGTATGTTCCTCAAAAGCCTCCATGTAGAGCTTCCCTATGACCCAGCAATCCTACTTTTGGGCATTTACCCAAATGATCACAAACAAGACCATACTAAAGCTACCAGCACAACTATGTTTATCGCAGCATTATTTACCTTAGCTAAGGTAAGGAACCAACCCAGATGCCCCTCAGTAGATGAATGGATCAAAAAATGTGGTATATATACATAATGAAATTCTATGCCTCCATCGGAAAGAATGCCCATTTGTTAGGAAATGAAAAGCCTTGGAAAAAATTATATTAAGTGAAGTAAGTCCCATCATTTCCCTTATTTGCAATAACTAGTATATGTCTGAGACAAGCAGAAAAGGTCAAATAAGTTTATGTTAGTTGAAATCAACCCCAAGATAAGTATTCAAATATTTTTTCTTTTATGCTATTGGTTCTAACATATTTATAAGATGATTTCTTTGTTGCTTTGTATGTCCCTCCCCCATGGTATAACACCTGTTTTCATTGTATTTGATGTTGGTATAATTTGTGGAGGGGAAGGGAAAAACCAAATTGTTTAAATAGGTATATAGGTGGACCCAATGCAACAATCAGATGTACAAGTTATTATGTTGAAAAACGAACTTTACAACACTTTGACCCGGGGGGGGGCGAGGGAGGAGGAGTGATATGGGGGGCTGGAGCGGGGAAGATGGGAAGGGATAGGAAGCAGAAACAAAGGAGTAAGCAACAATGCTTTATAAGAAATGCACTCATTATCTTGCTCATGTAATTGTAACTCCTCTGTACAGTATTTTCATAATGAAAAAATGACAAAATTCATGATCATTGTTTTAAATGTACTATGTGATTTTTTTGTTTCCTTTGTATGTTCTTCCCCCTATGGTGTATCCCCTGTTGTCACTGTACTTGATTTTGGTACCCTGCATCTTGTATATACATTTGTCTAATCTGGGGAGTGGAAGGGGAATAACAAACGCTGAAACAAGGACACAGGATGACGCATTGCAACAATGATACCCACAGGACAGTATTTTGTAAACGGACTTTACAACTTTGGGTGAGGGGGTGGGAGGTGGGGGAGAGAAGGGTTAATGGGACAACAACAAGGGAAGAGGTAACAATGATCAACAAGTAATGTACTCATTGCCTTATTCATGTAACTGTAACCCCTCTGTACCGAATCTTTACAATAAAATAAAATTTAAAGAAAACACTGGCATTTTGAAATACTTCTGTTGTCCTCTTTACAGTGTTAATAGCTTTGAAATGTGAAATTCTTTTTTTTTCAGTGCAAAGTGGAGAAAAATAAAAGCATCCTGAAGAAAGTTGAAATGTGCTTCACATTTCTAGAGGTTGTTAAAAATGACACATTATTATCTTACATGGTACCATTTTCAGTTGAATCTCCTCAAGCTTTCACTTTTGCTACCTGTATGCCTATTGTCAAGAAACATGGATTATGCTAATTTTCTAAGATTGTATTTGTATGATAATACTAATTTCTATGATTAAGGAAAAAGTTGATTAGAATTGTAAGTAAACTGAAAGCCACTACAATCTGAATGAGTCTAAGAGCCTCTTCCACCGTATGAAATGTATGCTTTATTCCATGACCTTTAGGTCACATAGGTCATTCTCTATTTTTGACTATGTTTTAAGTTTGAGTTTGCATGGAATGTGATATTGAATCTAGTGTCTGAAAAGCAGAAATAATTCAATTTGATTTGAGATACTCATTGCACTAAAATATAAAAAGATTTTTAGTTTAGCTAAGAAATCATCTTTTTTAACTGGCATGGTGCTTACATCAGTCAGGATGAGTTAGTAGGTTTGCTGTGGTAACAAATGACTTCCTTACCCCTAGATCTTAGTTGCTTAACTTGTAAACATTTATTTCTTATTATGTAAAGTATATTCCTGGTCTGATAATTCTGTGAGGTTGGTTTCTTTCATCGGTTACTTGGCAGTCTTGCAACCTGGCATCTGGGTCACATGGTAATCAGGGTTGCAAGAACAGAGGAAGGGAGACCACACCCCCTCTCAAATGACTCAGTGTTAGATATTTCAGTCTAGAAGTGACACATGTCACTGCCACTCACAGCTCATTTGCCAGTACGTATCAGAAGGAATGTATAACCTTGCTATATGTTCACAAATGAGTAGAGAACCACATATGAATGAGTGCTGCAAGTCTCAACTACAGTGACCTTGGGCAAGCTACTCAAATTTATTATAAGGGGAGTTGGCTTTGGTCCCTTCAGAATTCTACCTCTTGTCACAATCTCTTGTGTCTAAGTGTTTGTTTTCTTCTATTAGTTTTGTGACTTTGATTAGTTATGTGCATTATATTGCTGTTACTCTGAGGTCATCAAATAATACTGGCAATAGACACATGTTTACAACGTGTTGGGTAGCTGATAGCTAAACTAGAGCAAATGATGCGTTGCTTTTCTTTGTTTTCAGAATTGGGGATTACACTTGCTAAGGCAGGAACTGTAGCACTTGAGTCACCTTTGGCACTTGAATTTATTTTAGCTACAGGACCTGCAGTTACTTAACCTTTTTATGACTCAGGTTGTGTGTGTGTGTATGTGTGTGTGTGTGTGTGTGTGTGTGTGTGTGTGTGTGTGTGTGTGT
>NW_012267250.1:2819654-2844201 GCF_000151885.1 Dipodomys ordii
ATCTTAGGGTTCATTTCCCTAACATCAACTTATCTGACCTTTTCTGCTTGACTCAGACATATACTAGTTATTGCAAATAAGGGAAACCATGGGTAATCCTGCTCTTTATTTTTGGCATCGTGATCTCTGGGGAGCAAAAGAAGAAAGGAAGGCCCATGGGAAGTCAGTCTGTGCAAAGCTCTAGGGAAGGGCATCTCAAATTCAAGTCCTTACAAGGGCCTATCAGGCTCTGTGAACACAGAGTGGATAGGTTCCAGCATAAAGTAGGAACAGAGGGAATTCTGGTGCAGGAGACCTGATAAGGTCTCAGTGCTTGTTGTCATGATGTTATGTCGTCTTCAGATCTTCCAAGTTTTCAACAAACAACAGCAACAAAATTGGAATGTGAGGATATCTTTTGATTGTTTAGTGTTTTTTTTTAAATGTAATGTTGGAATCAGGTTTAGCTCTTGAAAGCTGTGAAGACTACAAAAGCTGTGGGCAATGAATAGGTCTTTACTGGAGCCTCAGTTTCAGTTAACTGAGTGGAAAAGCAGGAGATTGCATTCTGTGACCAAAGTAAAGGGAGAGGTGGCTTCAGACAAAATGGGAAAGGAGATGGAATCTTTCATTTCACTTTTCCCTTTTGTAGCCTCTTCTCTTTTCCAGCCTGTTCTTCATTATGTTCTGGTGCTTTGAATTATCTGTGGATGCAGAGGAAGAGAGATTCCCCGGTTTCAGCAGTGGGCAGAGCAGGACCTGGAATGCTAGAAATGAGAAGATCCTTAGGAATTACTTGGTTTTAGCTCTTAAAATTAGAGAACTAGAAAGCAGACAGTCAGGTTATTAAGAATTATAAATAGTTTCATAGAAGTACCTACTGTAGGTTGAATGTGTGTGTGTGTGTGTGTGTGTGTGTGTGTGTGTGTGTGTGTGTGTTTGTGTGTTTGCCAGTCTTGGAGCTTGAACTCAGGACCTTGGCACTATCTTTGAGCTTTTGTGTTCAAGGTTAGTGCTCTAACACTTTGAGCCACAGTTCCAAATCTGGCTATTTTGGTGATTAAGTAATAAGAGGTAAGAATCTAACAGACTTTCCCTTCTGGGCTAGTTTTGAACCACATTCCTCAGATCTCAGCCTCCTGAGTAGTTAGGATTATAGATATGAACCACCAGTACCCATCTGTGGCTCAGTTTTTTAAAAAAAAATTTCAATGTAGATTGAGAATGGAAGATAGACAGTGCTATCTCATAGAGTTGTATCAATTAATTAAGCTATTCATGCAATGTTCTTACTGCCTGTAGCATACTAAGAATTCCATAAGTTTATTTTATTTCCTCTTAATATGTGTGTATGTTACAAAAGGTGTCTATGATCTTTGTTGTGTCTTAACAAGTGTCTACGTGTAAGATAAAATTGTCAATAAGTTATTAGGATTTTAATTATTGTCCTTCTTGACATGGTTAGATAGGCTGGGCCAACTCACCCAAGTTTCTCTCATCTATTGCAGCATGAAATGGAATCATGTGTAATACCTCATGTAGTAGATGTGGCTCCAAACCTCCAGCCTTGGTGCTGACACCTAAGATTGCTCTTGCCTTGGCCTCCAAGCTCAAGATTCTTGTCTTGTTTTCCCTATCACTCAGTTCTGGTTTTCTTTGGAAGACTTACCTTGGTTGATTCTTTGGAATCTTGAGAAGCTTACTTCCCACAAGTGGGAATTTCCAACCCTAACCTCAGCCCCTCAGAACCCAAGCTCTACCTCCACCTCCAGGCCACACTGAGTCTTGGTCCTAGCCTCCACAAAATGAAGGACAGATCAGATAGAATCTTTTATTCTATTGGCCATACCTTGAGACAGTTTGAAGCATGCATTTTTAAATTCATGGTTATGTCTTTTTCTTCTTCCATACTTCTTCCATCTCTTTACTTTGCCTCTGGTGAATTGGCTAAGCACACCTTTTCCTCCTTGGAGATATTCCTGATTTTCCTCCTTGTGATGATGATTGTCATCACAGTAGCCCTTCTCAGCCTCTTGTTTATCACCAATGGGACCATCAAAAACCACAAAGGTAAGTGTAATGGATTTCCTTGGATGAGATCCCTAGGCTTGAAGGAAATTTCTTGATGACCAAGAAGATGAGCAAGTGTTGGCTGATAGTTCAATGTGTATGTAAAGAGCCTGAGATGGTCCTCTCACTCTTACATTAATACCTTGCCTGAATTGATAGCATTTTTTAAATCACATCTACCTTTGTCCCCCAAATACTCAGTTCACAGATACAGGCATGTATTTGCCTTCATCTTCCAAAGCTCAGGAACCTAGGCTCTAATCCTGCTCTTTTTTTTTTAATTGTGAAAATACTGTACAGAGGGGTTACAATTACATGGGCAAGATAATGAGTACATTTCTTATCAAACATTGTAGCCTCTTCCTTTGTTTCCCCTTCCCATCCCTTCCCGTCCTCCCCCTAACCCCCACCTAATCCTCCTCTCCCTCTCACAAAAGTTGTAAAGTTCGTTTTCCACATAATGACTTGTACATCTCATTGTTGCAATGGATCCACCTGTATCCCTATTTAAATGATTTGTTTTTTTCCCCTCCACTAATTATACCAACCTCAAATACAGTGAAAGCAGGGGTTATACCATGGGGGAGGGACATACAAAGCAACAAAGAAATAATCTTATAAATGTGTTAGAAACAATCACCTGAAAGACAAAAAGCATTTGGATACATATCTTAGGGTTCATTTCCCTAACATCAACTTATCTGACCTTTTCTGCTTGACTCAGACATATACTAGTTATTGCAAATAAGGGAAACCATGGGTAATCCTGCTCTTTATTTTTGGCATCGTGATCTCTGGGGAGCAAAAGAAGAAAGGAAGGCCCATGGGAAGTCAGTCTGTGCAAAGCTCTAGGGAAGGGCATCTCAAATTCAAGTCCTTACAAGGGCCTATCAGGCTCTGTGAACACAGAGTGGATAGGTTCCAGCATAAAGTAGGAACAGAGGGAATTCTGGTGCAGGAGACCTGATAAGGTCTCAGTGCTTGTTGTCATGATGTTATGTCGTCTTCAGATCTTCCAAGTTTTCAACAAACAACAGCAACAAAATTGGAATGTGAGGATATCTTTTGATTGTTTAGTGTTTTTTTTTAAATGTAATGTTGGAATCAGGTTTAGCTCTTGAAAGCTGTGAAGACTACAAAAGCTGTGGGCAATGAATAGGTCTTTACTGGAGCCTCAGTTTCAGTTAACTGAGTGGAAAAGCAGGAGATTGCATTCTGTGACCAAAGTAAAGGGAGAGGTGGCTTCAGACAAAATGGGAAAGGAGATGGAATCTTTCATTTCACTTTTCCCTTTTGTAGCCTCTTCTCTTTTCCAGCCTGTTCTTCATTATGTTCTGGTGCTTTGAATTATCTGTGGATGCAGAGGAAGAGAGATTCCCCGGTTTCAGCAGTGGGCAGAGCAGGACCTGGAATGCTAGAAATGAGAAGATCCTTAGGAATTACTTGGTTTTAGCTCTTAAAATTAGAGAACTAGAAAGCAGACAGTCAGGTTATTAAGAATTATAAATAGTTTCATAGAAGTACCTACTGTAGGTTGAATGTGTGTGTGTGTGTGTGTGTGTGTGTGTGTGTGTGTGTGTGTGTGTATGTAGCAGCATTGTAAGGATTCTACACAAGTTTTTCATCTAATTCTCACAACATAGCTATAAAGTAAGTCTTACTCATAGTGATTTTCATCTATGGGGAACCTGAGACCCCAAGATAGCCAAGAACTTGCCCTTGAATATGTGATAGTGTGGCTTCAGTTGCTATCATATTCCTTCATTACTATGCATATATTGCTTTCTATTTGACTATTATCTGGAGTAGAAATAAATATATATGCATACATATATATTATATATAATGTCTAAATATGTGAAGAGAATCAAAGCTCTATGCAAGTCACTGTTCAAATTTTAATATATATGTATTAACATAATTATTTGAGAACTACCCTAGGAAGCCATTAGGTAGATGAGAAAATGAGGTAAAATAGCTTAAGTAACTGATAGAGTTGGATGGATTTTAAGGTCAGATACTTTGTTTATGGCACCTGCTTCTTAATCTCTGTCATTCTTTGTCCTATGAGGATCATATATATTTGAATATTATAAAATAAATAAATACGTGTTTATATATCTACATTAACATAGCTCATATACATGAAAAAATATATATTTTCATATATGAGAATAACTCAAAAGAAGGTGACTATGTAGCAAGTATACAGTGATTTACTTTGTATTAATAGAAGGTTTTAGGAGGTAGAGAAAGGCCACATAAGGGCAAAGATAAATGGGTGGCATTCTGGAGATGAAGAGTTGATCTGGATCTAGGTATGATAGAGGTAGATCAGTTCTGAAAGCAGTAGTAGAGAAGTCTGAGTGGAGAGAATGAAAGAAATGCCCAGAAGTTGCGGTTGGCAGGTTGAGTGGCAGGAGTCTGCTACATGTTTTGCGTAGCTGGCACAGAAATGCAAAAAAAGTGAGTCAAGTAGATGGGGATGACTAGGAAGTCTGGTAGGGAAAAGCTGAGGGACATTCCCAGGGGCCTTGACTTTAGTCTGAAATATCTCTGGTCAAGGAAAAGAATCTGCTTAGATTTATGGTTCCAGATACTTCCTGTTTCTCATTCTATCTGTTGTACATATGAGAATATATCACAGTTTTTCCATTGGAACCAAATTGAATCTAGACAAAGAAACATGAAAATGTTTCTTCTCCAATACTTTATTCTGTTTTAGACTCAGGAGATCACGGTTTGTTAACCACCCAGGATCCCATAGACATTCAAACCACTCCCGTGATTAGTACCCCGGAGCCTCCTCTATTTCAGAACTTCAGTGGCTACCATATAGGTGTTGGGCGAGCTGACTGCACCGGACAAGTATCAGATATTCTTTTGGTAAGTAAATGCTGGATTCATTAAGGAAGCTATTAACATTTTTGCATTATTTTGTATCCTCTGTTCTTTATTATTATAACTGCCTTCTGGGGTGTGTTTGTGTGTGTGTGTGTGTGTGTGTGTGTGCATGTATGAATGTCTGTGTCTGTGTGTTTCTGTGTTTGTAGAGTGTGTTCTGGGTAATGCTGGAGTTTAAACTCAGAGATGTGAGCTTGCTATGTAGGTACTCCACCACTTGTGGCATGTTCCCAACAAGATTTTTTTTTCTTTGTTTTTTTACTTTTTACAAGTTATCTTATAGATAGGGTCTCATGTGTAAGCAGGAGGCTGGCCTTGGCCCGTGATCATCCTTCCTTTGGTCACTTATGTTGATGAGATTACAGGAATGAACAATCATACCTGTCCATGCCTTATAGTTTTTTCTAAATATATTTGTAACAATCTAGGACTAGGAATATCAATCTTCAAGAAAGAGGGAAACAATTTTAGTATACCTCCAATATTAAGTCAATTAATCATATTTTATGGGTGAATATGTGGGTTCATGGCTTCCTTGTCTTATAGTTTTGTCAATAAAAGCCAGTTAAACCTCTCATTTCAAAATAGAGATGCAACTGTGATTACAACTGGGCTAACATCATGTCAGCCAATAAAATCCTTCATGGGTCAGGGTGTTCTGTTGACTGCTGACATGGGAGTTATTGGCTATGGTGGTAAAAATGCACCTTTGTGCAACACTTCCTTACAGAACCAGCACATGAACTTGTCCATTAAAGGTTAATCCCTTCTGCTAAACAATCTTTATATTCTAAGCTATTTGGAATGTACAACCTACATCAATGATCTCATGAAGGAGAGAGCAAACAGCCCAGGGGCATCTGAAGACATGGGTATAGATTTTTGTTGGTAGAAAAGGATAATAACAATGAAGGAAATGAAACTATTCAAAGAAAGAACCAATGGCAAAGAGTGGGGGTGGGGGAGAGAATGCTAATCTTTAGATGTTCTTGCTACAATGTGAGATCCTTTATAGTGAACACATCCTGTTTTTGGTACCTTAGAAGAAGGAAAGCTTCCATGTCAATGAAAAGTTCCTAAAGATCTCCAATGTAGAAATGGGATTTCTGAGCCACCTAAGCTTCTTGATTGCCCAATCCCAGTGAATACCTTCTTACCATTGGATCAGTTCTTTAACCTTCCTTTTTTCTGCAGATTGATTAAGGCCTCTACTATGATTCTTAATTTATTTATAGTTTAGAAAACATACCATACATCATCTCAGTCACAGAGATGTGTGGATTTTCCTTTGTATGTCTGCAGAAATCTACTCTTCTCTGTTTGGGCCTGGTTTTTGGTATTTGGGTGAGATAGATGGCTCTAAGTTTTTCTTTCTCTTTAGATGGGCTATAGCAAAAGTGGCCAGTATGTACAGGGTCTCCTCACAAGGCTGTATAGCTGGGCTTTCATCGTGGCAGAACCATTGGCCATGGTATATGAATGGTCATTATTACGATCCAAGTGATCTTGGTCAAACTTTGCTTTTAGTTCTGCAGATCACTCATCATCATTTTGAATGCTAGTGGTTCTTTGAAAGCTTATTATGTATCGTGTGACCTTTATATATGCTCTCTCATTTAATCATCCAGGTTAGATATTTGAGAGTGAAATAAATCACTAATCTTTCCTTTAGCCTCTCCAGCCATTGAGAATAGATAGAAGGAATCTCAGGAAAATGAAACAAGATGAATCAGATGAAACAAGATTGATTAGGAGTTGGTCACTGTAGAAACTGGGTAATAAGGGTAGTTCATTGTATTATTCTGGTTATTTTTGTATGATTATTAAAATTTCTGTAATAGTAAGTTAAAAAGACTTTCTTATCACTCTCTTAATCTTCATATTTTATTATAGAATATGATTTTATTATAGAATATGATTTGTATGATTTCCCTTAAATTTAGATTTCATTACTTACCTGTGATGATATTTGGCTTTAAGAAAAATATACATGGAAAATGTACCTAGGTTGTCTGAGGCCTTAAGGAGCAGAGAAAGAAAAAGGGAAGGAGGAGGAAAGAGGAAGTGAGGAAGTGAGAAATACAGGTATTGTGGAAAAGAGACGAAGCAGAATAAAGTGCATTGCCATGTCTCTCTCTAAGGAAGTTTTGAAGCCTTGATTCAGTGCTATTTTCTGCAGAGGATCAGGTCACAATGAGCAAATGCCCTCTGTTAATATCTGCTTACATATTTTGAAATGTGAGAAACAAGAGGCTGGAGCCCTGGCTAAAACAATAACAGTCAATTTAGGTTATCCAGTATTGTGTTTTCTTAGCCTCACCCAAGATTGCTTTTTTTTTTTTTTTTGTCGGTCATGGGGCTTGAACTCTGGGCCTGAGTGCTGTCCCTCAGCTCTTCAGCTTAAGGTTAGCACTCAGCCACTTGAGCCACAGTGCCACTTCAGGTTTTCTGAATGTTTATTGGAGATAAGAGTTTCACGGACTTTCCTGCCCGGGCTGGCTTTGAACTGCGATCCTCAGATCTCAGCCTCGTGAGTAGCCAGGATTACAGGTGTGAGCCATTGGTGCCCGGCTAAGACCGCTTTTTTTGATGTTTCTTTTTAAGGGGCTGGTAGGGTGGGGTAGAAGGTGAGATGACTCAAAGATACTATTGTCTCTTGGGAGTGAAGTGGAGGTCTCATCTGAGGAAACGGGAGGGACAGGGTCATTAAGTATGTTTCTCTCACCTATGTTTACAACCAAGCCTTGAGGTGTCTCTATGTTTAGTCCTCTATCATGAAAAATGTAACTGAACCATAGAGAAGTTAATTTACTTTCCAAAACTCAGGCAGTTAGGAAATGGTAGAACTAGGTTCTGAATACGTGTGTGCTTGAGCCCATAGTCCATATTCTTCAAAGAGATGTAATTCTTTTTTTGTTGTTGTTGTTAATTTTTTATTGTGAAAATACCATACAGAGGGGTTACAATTACATGGGCAAAGTAATGAGTACATTTCTTATCAAAGCATTGTTGCCTCCACCTTTGTTTCCCCTTCCCATCCCTTCCCCCCTCCGCCCTAACTTCCCTCCTCCCCCTCCCCCCAAACACCAAAGTTGTAAAGTTTGTTTTTTGACATAACAACTTGTACATCTCATTGTTGCAATGGGTCCACCTGTATCCCTATTTAATGGTTTGTTTTTGCCCTTCCCCTCCACAAATTATACCAACATCAAAAACAATGAAAGCAGGGGTTATATTGTGGGGGAGGAACATACAAAGCGACAAAGAAATCATCTTATAAACATGTTAGAAACAACCGCAAGAAAGAAAAAAAACATTTGAATACTTATCTTGGGGTTGATTTCAACTAACATCAACTTATCTGATCTTTTCTGCTTGTCTCAGACATATACTAGATATTGCAAATAAGGGAAACCATGGGACTTATGTTTCTTTGGGCCTGGCTTACTTCACTTAATATAAATTTTTCCAAGTCTTTCCATTTCCTAACAAATGGGGCAATGTCATTCTTTCTGATGGAGGCATAGAATTCCATTGTGTATATATACCACATTTTCTTGATCCATTCATCTACTGAGGGACATCTGGGTTGTTTCTATATCTTAGCTATGGTAAATAATACTGCAACGAGCATACTTGTGCTGGTAGCTTTAGTATGGTCTTGTTTGTGATCATTTGGGTAAATACCCAAAAGTGGGATTGCTGGGTCATAGGGGAGCTCTATGTGGAGACTTTTGAGGACCCTCCATACTGCTTTCCAAAGTGGTTGAACAAGTTTACATTCCCAACAATGCAGTAGGGTTCCCTTCTGTCCACATCCCCTCCAGCATCTGTTGTTATTAGAGTTCTTGATTATAGCCGTTCTAACTGGGGTGAGATGGTATCTCAATGTTGTTTTGATTTGCATTTTTTTTATGGCTAGGGAGGTTGAGCATTTCTTCATGTGTCTATTGGCCATCCTACTTTTCTCTTCAAAGAGAAACATAATTCTTTAGAGGGACGAAATGCCTGAATCGCTTCTTTTATTATAAGGAACTTTGCCAGACCTAACAGAAGCCACAAAGCCAAGGGAATCAGGAATCCACATCTTCTGTGAGGCTTTTGTGTTGAGACTTAGGAACACATATGTAGTCATAACCCACAGGAGTATAATGGCATATTAGTTTTCTATTCCTGTGTAATAATTATCTGCCTCCAAATAGAGAGGCTTATAATATAAAAATATTATTCTACAAAGGCATATGAATTAGAAATTCAGGACTGGCTTGGCTATGAGGTTTTGTTGTAGGTTGTCTGTCGAGGTGAAGGCAAAGAATACAGACATCTGAAGGCTTGTCTTCGGCTGCAGGATCCAATTCTAAGATAGTTCCCTCCTGTGGTTGGTATTGAGAACTCCATATCCAGATGGATCCCTTGGAGGGAATCACTCAGGAAAATGAGTGAGGAGGAAGCCACAGTGCCTTTTCTGACCCACTTTCAGAAATTACACACCATTACTCTCGCTCTATTTCTCCAGTCACTAGGCCCCACACACATATAAGGGTAAGAAAATTTAGCCCTAACACTTTGAAGGGAGATATATCAAATCATTTGTGGACACAGTTTTCAAAGATCATCACAAGAGAAAACAGGAAATAAAAAATAATAAAAGATTTTCATTGTATAAATGATAATGGAGTGTGCAGAATTTTAAATGGGCAAAATAGGGGAAGGCTGAGATTAGATGGAAGCTATTATGAACACAAAGTTGCAAAGGAGGGATATAGACTTTTTTGAGGGGATAGAGGAGTTATATTAGGACAAAGATGCATGGAATTGGAGATGTGTATGAATGATGTATTGCTCATAATTGTGCAGACCCTGTGATTCCAAGTTTTTTTAAATAATACACTGGGTAATATGTAGTCTTTTAAAATTCTTGTGTAATATACACACAATTATCATATTTGGATGATTAACCAGTTAAAGTTGTTTCATATGGACTTGGATAAGGTGGAACTACAAGCGAGTAGATATTGGCAGATTGTTTAATATTGAGGTTCTATTGATGAGAGTCCCATTGGGAAAATAGTTATAGTACCAGGTATTTCAAGCAGAGGGAATTAAATACAGGGGATTTTACAAAGTATTGGAAGTCTGAAAAATACAAGAAAGGGAAGGTGGAGTCACAGAAAAGGTTTTTGAACTTTGCCTGATAGTTTTCTCTATATGAGACTGGTTAAAAAAAAGTCTCAATCCAATGGAATGGCAGTGAGATCCCATGGTAGTTGTAGGTAAAATTAAATGCCATTTAGTTGCATAGTATTAATGATCATCCAGATAATTATTCCAGTTGCTTTTTATATTAATTTAGTCGTTGAAACAACTCTATGAGGGAGTTGCTGATATGTAACACTGAATAGATTGGGAAACAAAATTGCAGAAGATCAAATAACTTATCCAAGGTTCTAAAGCAAGAAACCTTTAGAGCTAGGATTCAATGTTAAGCTTCTTGAATAGTGCCAGAAAGCATCTTTATTACCACTGAGCTACACTGCTTTTCTGGGGGAATCAAAGATGGCTCCAATTGGGAATGGTGGGGTCATCAGCAAACATGGAAAATCAAAAGGTAGATTTTGGGGGTAGAGTAAGGAGAGGAGAAGGGTTTCATGTTGGTTTGTAAATATCATCCAGTAACTATTTCTTCCTATGTTTACCTTTACCTACTTTCTGAAACCTGATGGGGAGATCTTTAAATAATCCACTTAGTTACCACAAGTTAGCTCAAGGAAAGGCTTGAAAACATTGGAGCTAAGTGCTATTAGGCTTATTTGCAATGCCTAGGATTAGGCAGCATTAAGACTGATGACATTTCCAGTGTGAAATGAAGATTAGGGAGCATCTTTGATCACTGAAGCCAGGCAGGGAAACGGGTGATTTTCTACTTCTTTTTTCTCAAGGGTGCCAGCAATAGGAAATGGAATGGAAACATAAGACAAGCCACACACATTAATGTATCTACTTTGTTCTGTTTTAAAATACCCTTCCTTTCACCAGAATGGACACTCCATTGTTTATAATGGCTATTTATATACATGGTTATTGTATGATTATTTGTTTTTCTTTCTCCCCTACACCCACCCCCTCTCCCAGAAGTCCTATGTCTCGGATCCTCTATCTCAGACTTGGGTTTAGGATAAGATATCTATGTGCTCTTTGTAGACCTTCAGTTGTAAGATTCAAGATTTATGCTATCTTGTCCTGGAGCTTGAACTCGGGTCCTGGGCCATTTTTGTCCTTAAGCTTTTTTTGGTTAAGGCTAGTGCTCTACACTTGAGCCACATCACCACTTCTGGCCTTTTCTGAGTAGTTTAGTAGACATAAAGAGTTTGACAGCCTTCCTGCCTGGACAGGCTTTAAACCAAGATCCTCAGAGCTCATCTCAGCCCCTTCAGTAGCTAAGTTTACAGGTGTGAACCACCAGCACCTGGGTCATAATTGCTACCTTTTTAAAAATTTTATTATTAATTAAAAATATGTATTTACTGTAAAGATACTGTACAGAAGGGTTACAGTTACATGAGTAAGGTAATGAGTAAATTTCCTATAGAGCATTGTCACCCCCTCCTTTGTTTTTCACTACCAACCCTCTCCCCTCCCCTCCCAAGTTGTAAAGTTCGTAGTGTCTTGTACATCTTGTTGTAGGGTCTTGTCATAGTGTCTTGTACATCTCATTGTTACAATGGCTCAACCTCTATCCTTATTTCAGCATTTTGTTATTTCCCTTCCCCTCCCCAAATTTGAAAAAATGTATATATATATATATATATATATATATATATATTATTCAATGTATATATATTATTCAATAATTATTCAGTGAAAATAATAAGTTATATATATAGTAGGGTATCAGAATCAAATAGAGTGAAAACAGGGGTTATACCATGGGGGAAGAACATTCAAAAGAAACAAAAAAATCACTTTACATTAATAAGCACAGCGACAAAGCTAAAACCTCTTGTGTCCCTATCATAAGTTTAAAGAGCTTGATTCTTGACTAGTCATGAAAAAATACACTTATTTAAAAATCCTCATGTTATAGTTCTTTTTTGACTATTATTATTGGGATAGTTCATCCTTCACTTACTCAAAAGTCAGTTTTATCGATGTTCAAAATCATACAATTTGGCCATGATGCCTTCACTAAAGCTACTTTATCCATGTTTAGCCATGTTTCCTACAACAAAACAGTATCCAAATGTATAGAAAGAGAAGAAAAAACTATTTGACATGATTTACGTCCAAAGGACTCAGTTTTATTTCTTAAATTTAATTTAATTTTTGTATGTTTTTTATTGTAAAAATGCTGTACAGAGGAGTTACAGTTACATGAGCAAGGTGATGAGTACATTTCCTATTGAGCATTGTTGCCTCCTCCTTTGTTTACTGTGGGGGAGGAACATACAAAGCAACAAAAAAATCACGTGGTACATTATAAATACGTTAGAAACAATAGCAAGAAAGAAAAAAGATATTTGTGTCTCTATGTTCGGGTTCATTTCACTTAACATCATCTTAACATCATATATACGTAACTTTTGGCCTTTTCTGCTTGTCCTACACATGTACTAGTTATTGCAAATAAGGGACACCATGGGACCTAGATTCTTTTTTTTTTTTTTTGCTTATGTGGTGCTGAGGAATCAAACCCAGGGCCTCATGCATTACAAGGCAAGCGCTCTACCACTGAGCCACCTTCCCAGCCCAAGGGACCTATGATTCTTTGGGCCTGGCTTACTTCACTTAAGATAATTTTTTCCAAGTCTTTCCCCCATTTCCTAACAAATGGGGCGGTGTCATTTTTTCTGATGGAGGCATAGAATTCCATTGTATATGTATATATATATATGTATATATATATGTATGTATAATGTATATATATACATATATATGTGTGTATATATACATATATATCATATTTTGTTGATCCATTCATCTATTGAGGGACATCTGGGTTGGTTCCATATCTTACCTATAGTAGAGTTTGAAATTTGATATAGATATTCCTCTAGCACTGCTCTTTCTGTTAAGGGTTGTTTTTGCTATTCAGGGGGTCTTTTATTGTTCCATATGAATTTTTGGATTGCTTCTTCATGTTATAGTTCTTTAGGAATGAAATGAATGTGGGTAAGAGATGTTTAGTGGACTTAGAGTTCTTTATAGTCTTTATAGTTCTTTCTTGTCTAGTTGTTGAATTGTATGACATCAGTATTTGACTTAGGCAATTTTCCCTCTCTTTACAGACTTTTCTTGTTCATGAGTGTAGTAATTACAGGATGAAAGAGTATGTGGGAGGAAGAGCAATTGAGGCTGGAGTAAGGGCCAAACAGAAGGAACCCATGTACTGCTCAGTTAGAGTGATGCTAGGGATGCTCTACCACATTTCCTTCCCATACTCACTTGGACAATAGCATTGCTTGCATGGACAAAGTAGTCTAACGATTAGTTTTTAGAGCATGAAAGGGTTAAGGAGGTATGATAATTTGTGAAATCTTCTTTCCGCTTTAGTGACTGCACAACTGGGTTAAGCATGTGTAGCTCTGCAGCCAAAATGAAATAGATTTCATTTTTTATATGTTCATTTTTAATGTGTTCAATATCTAGTACTTAAGCTGCTAATCTTCTATGGACCAAAAATGCATTGGACATGTTCACAATAATGAATTATTAAATATTTAGTAACACTGTAAGTTGGTTGTTAAATTGGTAGTATGATCATGACCTGAGGTTTCATAGCACAGAAATCAGCAAACAACATGGATGAGGGCTTTTTAATTTTTTTTAAATTCCCAGAGAGTTTATCTGAATGTGCCACACTCAAAGCAATCATTGCTAATGTTTGCTTTGGGTTTGATACTTTTGTTGGGTTATTTTAATGATCTCTCACAAAGAAGCCATAATCATACCAAACTTTAGATTATCGATGGTTGTGGCATATCAGAAATGGATACTCAGCAGCATTACTAGTTTTCCATTTTCTTGAGACATATATTTTGATGTTCATTAGCTAATGCCATGGACATTTACTGGGAATCTTTATGTTAGTTATCGATTGCTGAACAACCAGTCATTCAAACATCTAAAGACTTAAAGCAATAACAATCATGCATTACAGCTGAAGGTTTCCGTGGGTTGGTGATTCTGACTTGTGTCAGAAGAGGAATGGCATGTCACCATTTCTGGGCCACGAGGCAGCATGCAGATGTTGGCTGGGGTGGCAGTTGTTTGCATACTTGACGAAGGCTGGTGAATCTATTACTGTGGTTGCTCACTCACATGGCTGGCAAGTTAGTTCTTACTGGGTAGAGATTTTCTTCACTTGGGCCTTTGCTGAGATTGGAAGCCAGCCATTGGAAGGATACCCTACTCCTTACACATAGTGTCTGGTTTCCCTTGGGTATAGTAGTCCATGTCTGGAAAAACTAAGTTCTTCTTCTCAGAAAGTGAGGCAATAGAGTAGCTAAGAGGTATCTGAAAAATCTATTTATTATGACTGCCATGCTTTTCCGGGGGCATTGCCTCTGCTAAAAAGTGCCCCCTTTTAGAAAGATCTTTGCTGCTAACACCCATCAACACTATCATCCTTATTTAGGAATGTTTTCTCTTCATAGCATTTGTTATTATATCATAGTATACTGCAGATTTGTTTATTGTGTTAATCCCTCATTAGAATGAAAGCATCTTCCAGGCAGAAATTTATTGTATTTCTCTTGCTTAGTATTCTAAGCTTGGATATTATTAATATTGTGCATCGAATAACGATTGAGTATAGGTATTGGTTAAAGAGACTTGATCTGGAGTTTGGCTCTGCTATTCATGAAATCAATGGTAAATGTTATAATTTATATACATTTCAGTGTTCTCATCTAAAAAGGAGAGCTAACAATACCTACTCCTTGGGATTGTTGTATTTAAACGTGATATAATATGCATAAAATACCTAACTTTGTTCATGTAGATATTGCTATTATTACTATGTATGTATTACTATGATAATATAGTGAACCATGAAAGGGCTGCTGGCAAGAAATTTTAATGGGATGGAGCAGTGACTGAACTCCTCAGAGGCCTTTTCTTATTTCCTTTTCTTAATCCTCTTATTTTTTTCATTTTCCTTGAAGGTCCTCAGCAGATTAAAGAGTAAATATGGGTCCCTCCACAGAAGAGATAATGGTATCCTGAGTGCCACTTATCCACACTCAGGTCCAGCTGGGTATTTCCAGTACACTCTATTTCTCATCCTCAGTGAAGGATTTAGCAATCGGACCTTTGAGTATTGGTATTGTGAAGGTAGGCAAAGAGCCCTGGGGCAAAGAGATCCAGAGACTGGGGTCTTGTTTACTATTGTTTACATGCATTTCAGGAGTGGTTTGGCATGATACAGTGTTAGTACCTATCTTACTTTCTCCTTCCTCATATTATCAGACCCAAATCTGTCAACTAGCCTTCATATCTAAAAGCTAAGAGATGAGATTTAGTAAGGAAATCAGGTCTCTTCAAGGATGTCATGTAGTGGCAGGATGAGGTGATCATCACTTCAAAAGTCCATCTTGGAACTCAGTAGAGAAGGGGCTTTTAATAAGGATGAAAAGGGGGTACGGTGGAACAGTAGAGGAACACTGCATGCTGTGTTGGGTTTTCTTAATACCATGTCCATATTTTTTCCCTCTGTCCAGAACATTACTGTGAACCTTGACTTCCCATTGCTAGTTACAGACACATTATTATTCTCCAGGTTAAACCTCAATTTGCATGATTCATTTAAGTTTATGCATAGAAATAAAGAATAAGGAAGACATCACACATTCTGGCGTTATTTGAAGGTCACCAATTGTTCTGAGTTCTTTAAATCTAAAGAAAGATTATTTAATATTTAGTAACTTAATACTTATACTTTTTAATATTTATTTCTATTTAATTATTATCTTTTAAAGCAGTTGTACAAAGGAATTGCCATCTAACAAAGCAGTTTATGAATACAACATGTCTGATTTCAGCATTTTCATCCATCCCTGTCCTACCCACCCCTTCTCTTACTCTTTTAATTTTGTAGGATAGACATTGGATTCTTGACTACTTTCTTCCCCTCTTCATCCTTCTATTATTTTCTCTTTGACCTGATCCCGACCCCTTTGAATATCCACATGCTGGTGTTTTCTTTTGCTAAGGAATTAGATTAATCCTTTAGATATTTTATTTGTGTACCCTTTAAAAGCCAGATAGAGGTCCACTCCCAGATGAGTTATACTCCATCCTCTGTCTACCATGCTATTATTTTGTTGCATAAGTGTCATGAGTGAGCTCTATTAGAAACATACATGATATATCTATATCTTTTCACAATATCAGGACTTACTGAACAAGAGAACATTTTTAAGCAACATCAATTTTGTTGGTTATAAACTGTCAAGTACTACTGATTTCATTTGGTAGTCCTAGACACTGGTAATTACCAGTTGTTTTATTCTAATTTTAACTTTTAATATTAACTCTCAGCAATACAGTATATTTACACATACAGTATATTTACACATACCTATACACATACAGAGAATGGCTACAAAAAGTTAATAAATCCGTAGAGTTCAGAAGGGCTGTGCTACATAGCTGGAGAGCTGATACAGACGGAAGAAAGAAGTTTCTGTGCAAACCATACAGGATATTTTAGGAGACCCAGGATGGAGCTGTTCAAAGCATACAGTTGTCAAATGCAGTTCCATGTGGCAGGCAAATGTCACTTGGAAGTGAGCTATGTCCAAGTCACAGGCAGGAGGAACTGCACTTGAGACAGAGCCATTGGTTCTTCACTGTGGTAATTTCCTAGACAAGGCTTAGCACCATGTGTCTCCACACAGCATGTCTTCCATTTTAACTAGAAAGACTGTTTCTATTTACCTCCAGATTGACAGCAACCATGTGTTCTATAGCCTTTTCCCTACAGTGGGATGTGAGAGATATAGGAAATCATTTACAGAACTTTCTCATTACATTGACAAAGTCATTATACCCACTATGATGTCTAAGGTTACCGTAATTTTATTATTTTTTTAACTTTCAGAGCATTGACATAGCACAGACAAATATGAAACATGGGAGAATATTTATTAATAAAGGAAATGTTGCTGGTGTGCAGATCAACTGAAGCCCTACTTCTTACCTTCAGAATCCACAATCTGAGAGAACACAATAAGAGGAAATTGTCAAAATAGGATCAATGCATTTCCCTTAGAAAAGAGCAACAAAATCTTAGTCCAGAATTGTTAGGTGGTGGAATGGTGGAATCCTAGGGTATTATTAATAGTATATGTTTTTTAGACATGTTGAAGGCAAGCAGGAAAACTAAAAATAAATGTAGGAACTAGTTTTTAGTGTGTGTGTTTGTACTTTGATGATCATTAGGGATGGTTCTTCTATCACTGACATAACTATTGTCTTACTTTTGCTGCTTTTTTTTGACTAACCTAATCACTTTAGTTTTTATTTTTTCCCCTCATGGCACTTCTTTTTTTTAAATGTGAAAATACCATACAGGAAGTTACAATTACATGGGTAAGATAGTGAGTACATTTCTTATCAAGCATTGTTGCCTCCTCCTTTGTTTCCCCTTTCCATCCCTTCCCCACTCCATCCCCCCACTTGCTTTGTAGCTCTGTGACCTTACATAATTACTACTTAATTTATGGCTTTCATCCTCTTCATCTCTTAAAATGGAGATTAAAATATGCACAACACATTTTTAATGAATATCTATTTCATTATGTGCTATCCAGAAATCATCATAGTCTAGGAGAAGGGGACGGGAAAAATGATAAAAGAAAAAAGAATCCTGAAGGAAGTAAAGAAATAAATGAAACATAACTAAATGCAACAATTAAGGGAGGTAAAATTTTTGTTGTTCTTTGGGGCAGTACTAGTGTCCTAATGCCCTGTGATTTCTAGGCAAGCACTCTACTAGTAGAGCCACTCATCAGTCCTTTTTTGAGTTGGTTATTTTCAAGGTAGAGTCTTTCTTCATGCCCAGGCTAGCCTGGACTGCAGTCTTCCTATTTTTCACTTTCCTGAATTATTGGTATGGTATGTAACAGACACCTGACCATATCCAGTTATTTTTAGAGATGGAGTCTTTGAAACTTTTTGGCTTAAGCTGGCCTTGAACCACAGTTCCCCAGTCTGTACTTCCCAATTAGTAAGGATTATTGGCCTAAACCAAGATATATTTTGTGTTTTCTTAAAGTGAGGAATCAAGATTCCCACAGGAGAGAAGAACCTAGTTACTCTGGCTTTGTGAATTGGCTGCTTAACATTTCACACTTGTCTTTGTATTATTTAATAGGTTTCAAAGGTGTTTGTTTTTAGAAAATATAATCTGATTTTCTTTGAAAGAATATAAAAGAATACTTAAGTTGTGAGTGTTGAGTGACTTTAGTTTTGTACACTCTTTTTAAGAGATCCTGCTTAAATCTGATATGAGTAGAAATATCAAAGACAAACCCCTTTTTTCAGAAACACACACATACATATTATAGAGCATTACTTATATTATACAAATATAATTAGTCCACCTTCATTTAGTTGGTCTAGTGCCCATGTGATTGATGGCAATTGTACTCGATTTCCTTACATAAGGAATAGTTAGTTACTTGATGCATTTATAGAACTATTACTATTAGTCAAGCATTTTACTTTGTAAGATATGTTATTATTTTGTGCCAGCTTTTATTGTTCTTAAAACATAAGAGTGAGTCTCTAACACAGGTGTTTCTTGTTTTGCGGACTAGGTATTCTTCAAATACAGACAAAGAAATGGTACTCTTGAAAATGGTATATTTAAATGGAGATGACTTGGGCATTATCAGGTATTTTCTTCTTAGTACTGCATGTGTGTTATGTGCGTGTGTTTTAAATCTACCTGAGTATCTTTTGTTAAATCTGGGGCAAGAAAAGCGACTAGACTAGTTTGGCATATGCTGAGAATAAGAGATGTGATTAAGAGACCAGACTTTGGAGTCAGACACAATTGAGAAGCAATGCTGGGGTATTGTGCAAACTTCTCAGTCTCTTGGTGCTTAGTGCTTACCTTCAGTACAATTAATATGGAGATGGATTTAAGGAGAGACTGTGGTAAAGAATTCAGTATTGTCTCTGCCACATGATCTGAAGACTCAGCAAATAATAATGCTTATTACTTGATTAATCCTGTGTGAACTTTTGTGATGGAAGACAGTTGTCTCTTGATAAAATGAAAGAAAAAAATTATATTTTCACCCAGGTAAGGGGTTATGTGTTTAGGATTATTTGCCTAGGGTTTCCTACAAGGATTAAGTTGAGTTGTAGACAGTGCCAATTAGGGATAGAGGCAGATAGAACCAGGCAGGTCACCTATAGATGCAGATGAGTTAGATTATAACAGAGCATGGGCTTTAGCATTGCTATCTGCCATAGGCAGCCTATGAGGAAACATAAACTTTGTTTATGTTCTGAAGAGAAGGTATTTATAATCATAGATATCTTGATTACAGTCTCCTCCAATGTCTCATGGAGTTTGTTCATGCAAACATGATAGCATTAGTGGTTATCTGGCTATATGGTGGTTATTACTTGTCTGTCTGCTTATCTCGGTCCTGATCATCCCACCAACCAGTAAGAACCTTGAAAACAGGAACTATGTCCTACTCATGACACACACCAAGAACAGAGCTGCAGGGCTAACATTTAGAAATTCTGGGGCAAATATTATGGATAACTTACCAGAGGGAAGGGAAAAATGAGTCTTACCACATCAGCCTATACAGCAAAGTTCACCAGGATTTCAAGGATGTTTTGTTTGTTTATTTCTTTGTTGTTGTTGATTCCTTTTGTTTTGTGACAGGTTCTAACTATGTAGCTCAAGCTAGATTTTAACCCACAATCATCCTGCCTCATTCTCCCTGTACTGGGGAGATAAACACCCTGTGCTCAGCTTCAAGCACTCGTACATGGCAAGAGCACAACTATTTAGAAGTATAATTGTGTTCTATTCCTTGCCTTCGGGCGACAGTGATTGTATTCCTTTTCTAAGCCAAGTATAGAACTAGCTTTACATGTATCATCTCATTTAATCCCAACAACCTGGTAAAGGGTTAGCCATCCCTACTTTCAAATAGGATCAGTCAACATCTAAATAGTTATCATTTTCCCCAGGCCATAGGTTAGTAAGTAGTAGCATTATAATATGAACTGAAGTTAACCCCACTCCAGAACCTAAGCTCCTATCACCATGAGGTTCTCCACACTGTTTTATGGCCAGGGTACAAAACAAATAAATAAAGCCACCTGTTCATAGAAGAGACCCCAAAAAGCATTAGAACAGAGATTGAAAGAAAATGACAAAAATATATACATCACAAATTCTGTCCAACAAAGAGCTGTATATTGTCCAGAAGTTGTATGTAGTTTAAGATAAGAAAAAAAGGATTATTAGATGTGAAGAGTCCCTATAAAAACAACCACATAAAACCACTTGGTCATCTCAGTCCATGAAGATGGCATTCTTAATACATTAAACTTAATGGATTTCAAAGTCAGTGCACAGAGTGAGGATAGACAAATAAACATCCACAACTTATCAGGCTAATTTCTTCTTTTTATTGTTCTTGTGCCACCTATGAAGCTTGTTCTCAGAGCTGTGTACTCTTGCTTGCTTTTTCACATAAGGCTGGTGCTCTACCACTTGAGGCACATCTCCACTTCTAACTTTTTGCTGGTTATTTAGAGATAAGATTCTCATGGGCTTTTCTGACCTGGAATGGCTTCAAACCACAATCCTTAGATCTCAGCCTCCTGAGTAGCTAAGATTACAGGTACAAGCCTCTGGTGCCTGGCTTTAGTCAGGCTCATTTTTACTACATATTCCACATAGGAAAATTAGCAGAAACAAAGGTCCCTGAATATTCACTGTAGTTGACTGGGGATAGAATAACTATGAGTTCACTTCTTTTCCTTGCTCATTTTCTAGTTTTTGATCTTTGATGGTGAGTTCATCTTAGTTAAATAATGAAAAAATAAAATTTGGAAAATAATAGCCTTGCATACATCTTCAGGCTAAAAATTTTCTAGATACCAAACAAGCAATTCCAATGTCTTCTGCAAAATAGTTTTTATGGCTTTTCTTTCAAAGCTTGGGATGATCTAACAAATACAACAAGCCTGAAGTAGCTGTTATTATCAGTCAACTGTCAGCACTTGGTCATCAAAAAGCCCATATCAAGCACCACATGAGGACTGGACACAGAATAAGAGCTCACATTTGCCAGAGCTCTGCTGAAGAACACTACAGGGGCAGCCATCTGGAGGAAAGCAGCATCAATCTTCAGAATAACTTAGAAGAGACAGCACAGGGGAAAAATATCACTCCCACAGCTGTTCTCTTGGGTGGGTGGCCTTGTGAAAACAGGTTCTCCCACTCAGAGCTTTTTACCCTTTTGGCTTTCTTTTCTGTTTCTGAAACCTCTCTTTGTTTTCTTCCCTCAGAGTCTCTTCCTACATGCACTGCCTTAATACCAGAATCTCTCAAGACTCTCAGTCCTCTATCTTTCCTGTTGGGTGACAGATTATTCTATGATTTCCAGAGTCTCCCAAAGAAGACATTTGTAAGTGCTAAACAGCTTTTATTTTGTCAGAATTTAGAGGTGCCAACTATGTCTTCTACTTTAGAGAAAAGCCATTTAGTGTTTTCTCTTAAGGAGAATAAAAGGCAAAAAAACTGGGAGGTTTGCAAATGTAGAGGATTTTGTGGTTTATGGAATGAGTTCATGAACATAATTTTGCTTCATTATTTAAGTTACTGCTGATCCTAATTTTTCAATAGCTCACCATGACCTCAGCTTAAAACATTTTAATAACTGTTCACTTCTTTTGGTATAAAGACCAAGATCTTTATTACATCATCTAATCCCTAACTACCTCATAAACTCCATTGTCCTGTATTCCACACACTGAGGTTTCCGATCAGCCCATCAAATGGACCACAGAGGTTTTTGGGGGGTCCGGTAGTGGGGCCTGAACTCTGGACCTGGGCGCTGTCCCTGATCTCTTCAGCTCAGGGCTAGCGCTCTACCACTTGAGCCACAGTGCCACTTCCGGCTTTTTTCTTTTTGCTTATGTGGTGCTGAGGAATCGAACCCAGGGCCTCTGGCATGCAAGGCAAGTGCTCTACCACTGAGCCACCTTCCCAGCACCACAGAGGTTTTGTACATGCTTTTCCAAGTTTGTGAAATGTTATTTCCAACTCCCATTTTGCTGGCTAATTGTTACTATTCCTTCATGTTTCAGCTCCACTGTCAGGGAAACATCTAATCTGTTTGACAAGGCCATATTCCTTTAAGATAGCTCTGTAAACTTCCCTTTCTTGGAACTTAACCTGATTATAATTTAATTATACAATTACTAGCCCTTAGCACAATTTAACTTTTATGTGTATTACTATTTAAATGCCCTCTCTCTCTACCAATAAACGGGGAGTTTTATAAGGGTAACAAGTACATCAATTTTTGCTTGTGACTGTATCCCTGAGCCCACTTTGATGCATTATTCAAATATTCCAGTCATAAGTGAATGGAAAATAATCTCTGGTGTTAAGAGATTAAGGTAGTCACATATCACAAATGTGGAAACCAAGTCTCACACAGTGTAAAGGATGTTTTCAAGGAGTACATTTTAGTCCAAAATATTTGTTATGAATGCATTATTCCAAGGACTGAAAGTATTACATGATGCATAGGAGCAACCCAGTGCTGACTTTGTTTGAATGAAGGAAGGGAAACAAAAATGGAAGTAGGGAGAAATTAGTGATGAACTTCACTATTGTTTTCCAAGTTAAGAGGAAGAAAGAATAGTCATGAAGTAACATTGGGAATTTCCCTTCACCTTTGACCCCAGCTAAGCTTAAAAAAAGACAATCTCCATAAGAATGAGCTTTGAGATTTTTCCTAACACCTAGATTTTTTTCCTAGCTTTTTCCTAACACCTCACAGTGTGGGGTTCTGCCTAATGGCAGTGGCTGACTTACATAGCAGCCTGGATGTGACTTGATGTGTCGGAACAAGTCTAATGTATTAAAGAACAATGTGTTCATTCAAGAACAATCATCTCAATGCAACAAGAGGCGATTGTGGGGGCAATTACATCCAGGATTACACAGGGCAGCCACAAAAACAACGCAAAGTGACTGCAGAATGTTGGGTGTATCTGGAAAAGTTTCCCTATAATCGTCATAGTTGATCTGGGGACTTCCTGATATACAATATTAGTTGTATATGAAAGAGTAATAAACATCTGGCTTAACAGCTAGCATTTTTAGGTGTCTGTTCCCACTCTTCAATGATTCAAAAACTAATGAAAAAGATTTGTAAATGGTCTTGCCCTTTGAGCAAAGAAGTCAAGCAGAAACCTTAAGAGAAAGCCATCAACTCCCTAACAAAGGTGAGAGACTCAGCAGCATCTCACAGACAGAGATGTCAATTCTTATCCTGTCCCTAACCAAAGACTACATCAATGTGCTCCATGACCTAGAATTTGTTCACCTTTCCAATTCACCTCCCATCCACTTTTTGATCTGGGTACCACCTAGCTCACAACTCATGCTTTTCATGCCTACTGACTCCTCAAAGGTCCAGCTCAAATGGCATGGTCATTTTCTATGAAGGCTCTAAGCCAGGCACTGTAATCCTAGCTACTCAGGAGGCTAAAATCTGAGGATCCTGATTAAAAGCTGGCTCAGGGACAAAAATCCATAGGATATGTGTGTGGGTATGCATGTGTATCTGTGTGTATGCATGCTCTACCACTTGAGCCATACCTCCACTTTCTGCTTTTTGCTGGTAAATTGGAGATAAAAGTCTCATGGACTTCCCTGCTCAGAATTGCTTTGAACTTGGATCCTCAACCTCCAGAGGAGCTAAAATTACAGGTGTAAGCCACAACACCCAGCCCGTGAGAACACTGTTAGTGAAGAGATGGTTCAAGTAGACAGCACCCAGGCCCAGAGTGCAGGCAAAAAGAAAATGAGAAGGAACGGAAATGAACTCAAAATTATTCCTTCTCAGGTCAACTATAGTGAATAATCAGGGGCCTTTGCTTCTGGTCATTTTCCCATGTGGACCATGTAGTAAGAAATGATCCTGACTAAAGCCAGGCACCAGTGACTTGTACATGTAATCCTAGCTAATTAGGAGGCTCAGATCTGAGAATTGTGGTTTGAAGCCATTCCATGTCAGAAAAGCCCATGAGAATCTTATCTCTAAATAACCAGCAAAAAGTCAGAAGTGGAGATGTGTCTCAAGTGGTAGAGCACCAGCCTTATGTGAAAAAGCAAGCAAGAGTACACAGCTCTGAGAACAAGCTTCATAGGTGGCACAAGAACAATAAAAAGAAGAAATTAGCCTGATAAGTTGTGGATGTTTATTTGTCTATCCTCACTCTGTGCACTGACTTTGAAATACATTAAGTTTAATGTATTAAGAATGCCATCTTCATGGACTGAGATGACCAAGTGGTTTTTTTTTTTTTTTTTTTT
>NW_012267250.1:2844506-2854633 GCF_000151885.1 Dipodomys ordii
CAACTTCTGGACAATATACAGCTCTTTGTTGGACAGAATTTGTGATGTATATATTTTTGTCATTTTCTTTCAATCTCTGTTCTAATGCTTTTTGGGGTCTCTTCTATGAACAAGTGGCTTTATTTATTTGTTTTGTACCCTGACAAACTTTTGTCTCCCCGTGACTGAGTATAGTCTATTCTCTGAAATGGTGATTATTATGTATCTGAACTTCTCTCTCTCCACTCTGCTATTTGCCTCTCTTCTTTCATCCTTCTTTTCTATCCTCTCTCATTTCTTATCCCCCTTTTTTTAGTTGATTGATAGTACTTTTCTGTAATGAACATACTTTATTCTTACAACAAGGAAAAATAAGGTTCATGCTTCACTGAAAATTCTTACTTTTTCTGCTCATCACATGTGTGCTCACATACTGCAATCCTTCTGTCATCTGTGTACTTATTTCCTCCCATGAAGTTGGAATTACAGACATGGAATATCATACTCACATTGTTCTTTGAGATAGCAAGAATCCCTAAATTTTTGCCTGGGTTGACCTGAAACCACAATCTTCCTATCTGTGACTCCTATGTTGCTGCAATTACAGTCTTTGGATACCACTGTTATACCCCATTTTTCTATGAGGTTTTTTTTGTTGGTCATGGGGCTTGAATTCTGGGAATGGGTGCTGTCCCTGAGCTCTTCAGCTCAAGGTGAGTGCTTCACCACTTGAGCCACACTGCCATTTCTGAGATTATTTCATTAACATTCTTACCTCCAGTTCCAGCAATGTTACCAGAAATCATAGGATTTCATCATTATTTAGGGCCATATTGCGTATGTGTATCACATTTTCCTTATTCATTCATCCATCTATAGGTATCATAGTAAATTCTATGCCATACTTATTATAAATAGTGTTGCAAATAAACACCAAAATGCAGGAAAGTATTACAATATTTCATGTCTTTTGTATATACACGGATGATTTTTCTTTCTAAATTTTGTAAGCTAAAACATTGAAATCTTTGTCTATTTGCCATAAACAGTACAACAGTTTCCCTTGTTCATCGGTTGTTTTTCAGCCTTGCTTTTCTCTTCCATGTAGTCCTTTCAAGTGGTTATGTGGTAAGACTAACTAAGCCTGTTTTTATTATCTTTAGAGGGCTATTCCACACCTTAGACTATAAAACATGTTCACCTGTATCTTCTTTAGTATGTTCTTGATGCCATTTATAATATTTGAATATTTGTTCAATCTCAAACTTTTCTGATATAAGAAACAAGGAGGAGAGCCTGCCACACTTTTTCATTTCCCTAAGAGTGGCAACTAGTTGTTCTGATAGAATTGTAGCAAAGCTTTAATCAAAGAAGATCCTGGCCTTTATTTATCTTTACTTATCCCAGACACGGATAAGTAAAGGGAAGAATGTGCTGTACATGAACAGGCGTAGCATCCAGTGTTTGCTCAGATATCAGCAACCAGTCTATTCTGCAACAAATCTTTTCACTCACTTGAGCTTCAACTTCCTTTTTTTTTGGGCTGGAACTGGGGCTTGAACTCAGGTTCAGGGCATTCTTGCTTAGGTTTTCAGTCAAGGTTGGCACTCTATCACTTGAGCCACAGCTATACTTCTGGCTTTTTTGCTGGTTAGAGATCAGACTCTCAAGGAATTTTCTGTTTGGGCTAGCTTTGAACCACAATCTTCAAATCTCAGCATCCTGAGTAGTTAGTGCCTTACTTCAACTTTCCAATTTTTAGCAGGTACTTATTAGAATAGATACTTTCTAAAAAAAAAGTGCTTCATTCCAGTTCTGTGTATGATGTTGTTTGTGCTAGTCTGTGAACTGAATATTAGGGAAGAAATGATGGGAAATGTAACTTTGCAAATATGCTTGGATTTGGTTGTAATGTTTACATTTCTTTTTTTAATTTTTATTTATTTATTTTTATTGTGAAAATACTGTTCAGAGGGGTTCAATTACATGAACAAGATAATGAGTGCATTTCTTTTTTTTATTGTGAAAATACTGTACAAAGGGGTTACAGTTACATGGGCAAGGTAATGAGTACATTTCTTATCAAGCATTGTTGCCTCCTCCTTTGTTTCCCCTTACCATCCCTTCCCATCCCCCACCCCAAAGTTGAAAAGTTCGTTTTTTTACATAACAACTTGTGAGTGAATTTCTTATCAAGCTTTGTTGCCTCCTCCTTTGTTTCCCCTTCCCATCCCTTCCCATCCCTTCTCATCCCTTCCCATCTATCCTCCTTCTCCTCTCCCACCTCCACCCCGTGCTCAAGTTGTAAAGTTCATTTTTGACATAACATCTTGTACATCTCAGTGTTGCAATGGGTCCACCTGCATCCCTATTTAAACAATTTGTTTTTTTCCCTCCCCTCCACAAATTATACCAACATCAAATACAGTGAAAGCAGGGGCTATACCATGGAGGAGGGACATACAAAGCAACAAAGAAATATCTTATAAATATGTTAGAAACAATAGCAAGCAAGAAAAAACATTTGAGTCCTTATCTTGGGGTTCATTTAGCCTAACATCAATTTATCTGATCGTTTCTGCTTGTCTCAGACATATACTAGTTATTGCAAATAAGGGAAACCATGGGACCTATATTTCTTCGGGCCTGGCTTACTTCACTTAATATAAATGAACTATTTTGCTAAGAGTACACCTTTCCTTATATTCCAGCCCAGCAAGTGCATGTCTCAGGGGCCTGGAAATGACATGTTTGAAAGCACACAGATTATAGGGCTGACCATTTACCAGAGAGCAATGGTAAGTCATAGGTCTGTGCTTTTCAACTTCACTTAAAATCGTCCTAAGAAAGCCATTGACTTCTTTCATTAGCACGTTGATAATTGCAAGGAAGAAGCAAGAGTTCAGATGATGTCAGAAGTCTAGAAGAGGTCAGCTTTGAAGGTTGACTTCACCAGCCACATAGGAATTGGGTCTGCTGGGGAAGGACTGAGAAAACCTTCTGTCTTAGAATGGTTAGAAAGCCAGAGCACTTGCCTCAGACAGAAGAGGATGGATACATGTAAAGTTTTTTTTTTAAATTTAACTTAATTGTTACTAATGTGGTATCACATATGACCACACTGATCCCGATTCTCAGAAATCTCTGCAGTCTTCCTGCCCAAAGTCTTCTGGACCAGTTCTGGCATCTTGGATTCCAGTTTGATCATTTTTTTTTGTTTTTACTGTTGTTATTGTTTTGTTCTGTATAAACAGTGTGAGGTGTGTGCTGGCCTCATAATATGATTCTCCTACCTTTGCTTCCTGAGTAGCTGGGATTATAGAAGTGTACCATTGTATTGAGCTCATTTTTTTTTTTTGAAGAGACTTTCTCATGAAAAGAGACTGGATTATAATGATATTGCTATGAATTCACTCTTAGCATTACCTTTCTGCTACTTCTAAAATTTATCATTCATTTTGCCCTCTTGTTTTCTAACAGCTTCTATGGAGACAAATTAATTTTGTTTTTGTTTGGAGACTGATTTCTAAGGGAAAATATAAAGGAAGACCTCTGACTGACTTGTACTTGATAGTTAAATGCCTCTATCTTAATAGTTTATTCATGCTTTTGTCATGTGTGTGTGTGTGTGTGTGTGTGTGTGTGTGTGTGTGTGTTTAAGAAAATAATTTATTCCCAGAGTTAAATGTCCCAGGAGCAATAAAGGCAGAGCTGAAGTACCTTTAAAAACATGAGACACGAGAGTGCTGGTAGTAGCTGGTCTAATTGCCAAAGTTTCTTTTTAATTAGGGTGGTATTATCAGTAGATTATTCTAAATGAACAAATTCTATTTAAGACATGGGCTTATGACACACTTTGTCAGAAATTTTGTTACCTTCCTGGGCCTGGGAGCCAAGGAGGTCTAGCCCAAATTCTGCATTCTCAGTATGGCAAAATTCCTCTGAATTAGGAGAGAAAGGCTGTTGCCAGGGTTCTGGCCACTTATCCTGAGAGGTCCTATGTGACCATTGAAAGAGAACGACAAAGTGGACATGAGCTAGGTGTCAGCCCATGGAACTTGCTCTGAAGCATAATTCACTTATATGTCTGAAACCCATGAACCAACATAAACCTATCCAAATTACCATCTTCCACGAGATTAAAAATGCATCAGCTGGCTATATTAAACACACATATACACACACACACATGCATGCATGTGAGCAATCTATGAGTTTCTTTCTCAAGGCTCTTGAGAAAGAAAACATAAAAAAGAATACCATCTAAGAAGATATGCTCTTATTGGCCCAAATGAGAAGAGCTTTGGCCCTCTTCGCATCTTAAATTTTATTGGCCAGCTCTGAATGGTGGGCCATCCCTGTAATCTCTGCTATTTGGGAGATAGAGTTGGATGGATCATCATCCCCAGCTGGCCTGGGAAAAAGTTAGACTCTACTTGAAAAAAAAAAACTAAGAAAAACAAGAAACAACAACAACAAAATAAGATTTTATAGTATCAGTCTAGCAAGTGCATAATTTGCTTAGTGGCCTTTCAAGTATTATTGGTGCTATTTGTGTCACAACCTGTACAATTAGGATTTCGTATTTGTGGGGCATAAAGACAGATCAGCAGTTTCCCAGCCTTCAAGCTTCTGGGACACAGCTGGGCTGAGTGGAGGTAGCCATGTGGACAGCAGCTATTTCAAAGCAGTCAGTGGAGCACCTCCTAGTGGAGGAATGCTGTCCAGACTGGTGCTTCCTGGGACCACAGGTGGAACTCACTCCACCTCAGCTCTTTCTTTTTTTTTTTTTAATTTTATTTTTTATTGTGACAATAACGTACAGAGGAGTTACAATTACATGGGCAAGATAACGAGTACATTTCTTATCAAGCATTGTTGCCTCCTCTTTGTTTCCCCTTCCCATCCCTTCCCATACTCCCCCCTCTCCCCATCCGCTTCTCCCCTAACCCCCCACCAAAGTTGTAAAGTTCGTTTTTCCACATAAGACTTGTACATCTCATTGTTGCAATGCGTCCACCTGTAGCCTCAGCTCATTCCTTTGGGACAGTAATTCTGCCTGGCTCTTCTAGGAACTCTATGCATCTGCTTCCAAAGAGGTGACGGGACCTGTGGCTGTGGCTCAGCAATGGATGAACATGACCGACATGAGCATCCAGCTCAATTCCACACACACAGTAAGTGTGGTGGAGTCGCATGAGTCATGCCAAAGGATGGTGGCGTTATTACTTGTTGCTTGACTTCACTTTCTTCCTTGGCTTTTATTCTGCTTTTAAAATATTTCCTGGATTTTTCCTTTAGGTAAACCAGACTTGGGCTAATATTAAACAGGGTGAGCGTTACGCCTGTGGGGTCCATACTTCCCATGTTGCTGAGCTTCACATTCTCTTAACTCACAAGGTTTAATTAGAGCCATTGCATGCATTATTTTAATTTCTAAACTCTGGAATCACAGTTGTTTTTCTTTTTTTAAAGGTTTGTACATGTCAGCTTAGAAGTCCCAGAGCTCGGAGTCTTTTTTTTTTCTCTCTCATTTTTCAAAAATTTTAACTTTATTGTAAAGGTGGTATTATTGTCAGAGGGGTTATTATTGTCAGAGGGGTTACAGTTACATAAGGTTGTGAGTACATTTCTTGTTGAACTTGTTACAGCCTCCCTTATTTTTCTCCCATTTCCCTCCCCTCCTATTCCTCCACCCCCAAGTTGTACAGTTCACTTCCAACATATTGTCTTGTGAGTATTGTTGTTGAATTGTTTCACCTTTTGTCCTTTGTCTCAGGAGTCTTTTTAACTTAGCTTTCTGCTCATTCAGATTTAATCAGAGACAAATACTTTTCATTTCATTGTAATGATAACTTTAATGAATGTATTTAATTATTTTATGATTAATGGTGTGTGTGTGTGTGTGTGTGTGTGTATGTGTGTGTGTGTGTGTAAGTCATGGGGGCTTCATCTAGCTTCTGGGCAGTATTTCTGAGCTTTTTTGTTCATGGCTAGTTCTCTATCACATAAGGCAAAGCTCCACTTCTGGCCTTTTGGGGGTTAAGTGGAGGTAAGAGTCTCATGAACTTTCTTGCCCTGGCTGGCTTAGAACTACAGTCTTTAGATCTCAATGCCATAAATATGTAGGATTGCAGGCATGAGCCACCAATATCTGACTTTGTATGATTATTCTAAATTGATAGATAATTATTATACAACTTTATGGAATGCCATGTGATACCTTAGGTTCTAATTTTTCCACATCTTGGTCAGTGCTTGTTCTTATCTGACATATTAATGGTAGCCCTTCTATTGGGTGTGGGGCACATGGGTTTTGGAGTTTTCAGTCCTACCTAGCAGCGTTCACATAGCTGAAGTTCAGGTCCTGGATATAGCATAGTGCTCACTTTCCATTGTAACCCTCAGGTGATAGGGCTCCTTTCCAGGGAATCGGAGGCTTTGGCCTCAGAGTCCTTGCTTATGCAGCCATCTATTGTTTGAACTTCCTTTAGGACTCCTCCCTTTCTACTTCTTTCTATTTATTTATTCATTTATTTAGTATAGGTACTAGGGCATGATCTCTTGAATTCAGGCCTCATGTCCCCTAAAGGATTTTTGTCTCATGGCTGGCTGCCAGTTGAGCCATACTTGTAGCTCTACAACCACTTGTGGTCATCTTCCACTCAGATACTGTGGCAGATTATCTCAGGACTGCCTGAGTGCTACACATCATCTCTAGTCCAAAGTGATTGAGATTAGTCTGTCTTTGTTGATTCTTCAGTAAATTATCTATGGTTCTTCCTCACTTTCCTATATAGATCCCAAACCATCTTTATAACATGAGTAGTGGGGCTGGGAAGGTGGCTCAGTGGTAGAGCGCTTGCCTTGCATGCATGAGGCCCTGGGTTCCATTCCTCAGCACCACATAAATAAAAAGAAAAAAGCTGGAAGTGGCACTGTGGCTCAAGTGGTAGAGTGCTAGCTTTGAGCTTGAAGAGCTGAGGGACAGTGCCCGGGCCCAGAGTTCAGGCCCATGACCAGACCCAAAAAAATAAAAAACAAAAAACAACAACAACAAAAAAACAAAACATGAGTAGTCACAGCCATATATTAAATTCCGGCCCAGGTGGGTATGGTTATATAGAGCCTCAAAATCTTCAACACTATCTCACTTAGAGATCAGTTGAAAATTTGCTTGCCAAGTTCATAAAACTAAAGTTTTGGATTATCATCTTCCTGATTGTATTTTATTTTCTCCTTTTTTATAAGAGGGGGATTAGGAGTGTGGGTGATTTGGGTTTCACGGTTGTCATCTTAGATCAATCTTTTACATTATTTTGAGACAGAGTCTTGCTATGTAGACTAGGCAGGTCTCAAACATGTGGTCTTCTTGTGTCTCCCTTCTGAGTACTGGAATTACAGACATGTACCATCATGCCTACTTTCCCCTAATGCTTTCCTTTTTACTTATTTCTAATTTCACTTCACTGTTGGAATACAATATTGTATCATTTTATTATTACCTTCTAAAATGTATTGAATTTTGTTTTATGCTCTGTCCTAGGTGATTTTTCCATGTGCATTTGAACTGAAAATATATTTTGTTGTTGTTGTATGGAATATTCTATTGGTTATCTGTTAGAACTAGTTGGTTTCTAGTAGTGTTCAAGTTTTCTATGTCTTGGCTAATCTGCCTCATTGTTCTATTCATTATTAAATGTTCTGCCAATATTGATGAGTTTCTTATTTTTCCTTTCCTTTTCCTTTTCCCTTCCCTTCCCTTTCTTTTTCTTTAGTTTTATTTCAGTTTTTGTTCTGCTAGTAGGTACCTAAATGTTTAAAATTACTTTGTTTTTCTGCTCATTAAAGGCGAGCGCTCTACCACTTGAGCCACAGTGCCACTTCCGGTTTTCTGGTAGTTTATTGGAGGTAAGAGTTTCACAGACTTTCTTGCCCGGGCTGGCTTTGAACCGTGCTCCTCAGATCTCAACCTCCTGAGTAGCTAGGATTACAGGCGTGAGCCACCTGCGCCTGGCTGAATTTGTAGGTTTTCATAGTTAAATATTTTGTCTGACATTATGCATTTGGTGCTTGCTTTTTGTTTTTACTCTATGCTTATATGGGTTTGGATGAATATTCAAGAGGGACTGTTTCAAAGACATAAGCCAGACAACTGACATTACAAGCTATTCCTATTTTTAAAATAGGAAAAAGGTAGCCTGGCATCAGTGGCTCACACCTGTAATCCTAGCTCCTCAGGAGGCTGAGATTTGAGGGTCATGGTTTAAAGCCAGCCCAAGCAGGAGAGTCTGCTTGAAACTCTTTATCTCCAATTAACCACTAAAAAAGTCAAAAGTGTATCTGTGACTTGAGTGGTAGCATGCTGGTAAAAAAAACTCAGGGACACCATGAAGGCCTCAAGATCAGCACAACAAAAAAAGGTGATTTAGCTCACCAATATGTTAATTAATTCAAAATGTTTTCATTTACAAAATAAATAAAGAAATAGAAGTAAAACCTTGAGGATACTGAACAAAACATAGGCTCTTAGTTCTCTGTATACTCAGAAGATCTAATCAACTAATGATTTTTATTTTGTGATTCACAAAATAATATTCTTCCTCTTTGTTTATTCAAACTGTTTGAATAATTGGACAACAGCCTTAATAAAATCACTGACAATATTTGTGGCAGTGCACCTTCTTTCAGAGGGCTAACTCAAGGAAGCACACTAAATGTAATTCCTCATAGGGACAACAGAAGGGGATCCATTTTGGGACATCATTCAGGCCTTGGTCCTGGGCATACCATCCAATGAGCTAAAAGAATGTCATAAGCCAAAGCCAATCCTTTTTCACACTGGAGAGGTAAGACAGTTGGTTTTCATATGCAATTAGTGCATGGATGTTAGTAAATTTGAGAACTATCAGACAATGAATGGTTATCTCACTGATCTTTTTTAGTTACTCTCAATAATTTTTAATATTAAAATATTCTTTTAACACTTCCTTTACATTCTAAAGGTTGAAACATCACTCCTGTATTCATAAAAACATAGATTGTTTGAATGAGCAAGATTTAAAAACACTTTTTGAAAAATAGTTTACTAAAACTGTTAGGGAAGCAGAAAGAGGAAAGGAAGAAATGGAAAGATAGGCTACACAAATTTGAATATGAAAAAGCCAAGGTTCTCTTGGAGAAACCTAGGAAGATAAAGCAAGATACAGAAACTGTAAACTTAAAGTGCAGTTAGGGTCAAGTGCTAATTAGGGTAAACTGTTTCAAATGAAATTCACCATGTGTAAGGACAGTTATACACTGTTCTAGGGGACCACTAGGTTTTTTGTTACCTATTGTTTACTCCAGAATTATAGATCAATCCAAAACAATTATGCTGAGGAACCTATAGTATTAACATGTGAGATTCACATATTATGATCAAGACATATTCACCACATGACATATTTAATATTATATGATAAATTAAAAGTAGATCCTATGGCAGGACAAACAAAAACATTAAAATGAGCTTCAACTATAGATCTTTGAATAAAGAAACTTCTGTGATCATATGTCTGTTTACTACAGAAAGAATAATATACTAATGCAATTTTCTTCCTTTCATTAGATATCCATACCTCATCCGTGGTATCCAGATATTGTTGATGTTCAGATAATTACTCTTGGGTTCTTGGCCATAGCTGCTCTTCCTGGGGAATTTACGTGAGTTCTTCTTCTTTTTAAAACTCAGCTTAAAAATGTATTTGTTGTGTGTTCTGGTTAAAAATAATTGTTATGAAAAGACAAGTAAGTGTATATGGATCTTTTCATATCCTTTAGCGACTATGACAAATATTTCTACCCTCTGTTGTTAAGGTTTCTGAAGGCTAAATCTCTCTATGCCTATTACTGGTGGGTAACCAAAAACAAATGTGAAAATGTATGAGCTTTTCATCTTAAAGCAAAATGATGCCTTGAGTTATACCAGTACAAACAATTGAAGTTTTATGAAACTGAAGATACATAAGAGGATCAGTTTACATGTTAAAAATGAGGAAGAATGTTTAAACCTTTTTCTTTTTTTTAAATTTAATTTAATTTTATTTGTGAACATACTGTACAGAGGGGTTACAATTGCATGGGCAGGATAATGCGTACATTTCTTA
>NW_012267250.1:2854723-2881126 GCF_000151885.1 Dipodomys ordii
CCCCCCCCCGCACTGACGTTGTAAAGCTCATTTTGGACATGACAACTTGTACTTCTCATTGTTGCAACAGGTCCACCTGTATCCTTAAACAACTGTTAAACCTTTTTCTTAAATCATCTTACCCATCTCAGTAAATTGCAAATTCATATACTCTTCAGTTGCTTAGGCCCCACATCTTGAAATTATCCTTGAATTAATTTTTCTACCTCTTTCAGTACTTCAGCAAATCCTGTACATTCTATATTCTTCTCATGATTTCTTATCATCCCCCCTCTAAGCCACTACTTCCCTACTACTACCCCTCCTAGTTGATCTGCTTGATTCCTCCTTCTTCCTGAATAGCCCTTTTCAATATATCAGCCAGATTAGTTATTCTAACATAGTTTACCTAAGTTAAATCATATTAGTTTTCTACTCAGTTTCCTGAGCCTCACCAAGTTTTCCATCTCTGGCATAGCCTTACATTCTCACAACCTCCTACAGGTTTCTACATGGTCTGTTCCTCAATAAGGTCCTTGGTGTGACTTCTTCCTATTTTCTACCTTGCTCACCCCTGCACCAGCCATCTTATTAATTGTCAAAGTATTGGCTGTAAGGGAAATCCACATGCACTTCCTAAACTCACTAAGTTTGCTCAGGGCCTTTTCACTCTACCTGAAATGCAGGTATTTTCATTACTTGCCATGTCCACTCTTTTTTTTTCTTTATATTTAAAATAAGTTAGTTTTTTATTGTGAAAATACTGTACAGAGGGGTTACAATTACATGAACAAGCATTGTTGCCTCCCTCCCTCCCTCCCACCTCCATAACTACACTCCCTCCCTGGACCGCCCCCCCCCATAAATTGTAAAGTTCGTTTTCAACATAGTGTCTTGTACATCTCATTGTTGCAATGGGTCAACCTGCATCCCTATTCAAACATTTTGTTTTTCCCTTCCTTCCCCAAATTATACCAACATCAAATATAGTGAAAACAGGGGTTATACCTTGTGGGAGGAACATCCAAAGCAACCAAAAAATCACTTGGTACCTTATAAATACATTAGAAACAATAGCAAGAAAGAAAAAAAGGTTTTGTCCTATCTTAGGGTTCATTTCGCTTAACTTCATCTTATCTGGTCATATGTATATAGCTTTTGACCTTTTCTACTTGTTCCAGACATATACTAGTTATTGCAAGTAAGGGAAACCATGGGCCTATGTTTCTTTGGGCCTGGCTTACTTCACTTAATATAATTTTTTCCATGTCTTTACGTTTCCTAACAAATGGGGCAATGTCATTCTTTCTGATGGAGGTATAGAATTCCACTATATATATACCACATTTTCTTGATCCATTCATCTACTGAGGGGCATCTGGGTTGGTTCCATATTTTAGCTATGGTAAATAATGTTGCAATAAACATAGTTATGCTGGTAGCTTTAGTATGGTTTTGTCTGTGATCATTTGGGTAAATGCCCAGTAGTGGGATTCCTGGGTTATCGGGGAACTCTTTGTGGAGTCTTTTGAAGAACCTCCATACTGCTTTCCAAAGTGGTTGAACAAGTTTACACCCCCACCAGCAATGCAGTAGGGTTCCCTTTTGACCACATCCCCTCCAACATCTGTTGTTATTAGATTTCTTGATTATAGCCATTCTAACTGGGGTGATGTAGAATCTCAATGTTGTTTTGATTTGCATTTCTTTTATGGCTAGGGAGGTTGAGCATTTCTTCATGTGTCTATTGGCCCTTCTTATTTCCTCTTCAGAGAAGTTTCTCTTTCAGTCTTTAGCCCACTTATTTATTGGGCAGTTGTTTCTTTGAGGATTTGTTGTTGAAGTGAAGGACCTCTATGAAAACTTTAAAAATCTGAAAAAGGAAATCAAAGTAGAACATAGAAAGTGGAAAAATCTCCCGTGCTCCCCTCAGTTGGAAGGATTAACATCGTGAAAATGGCAATACTTCCTAAGGCTATGTACAAATTCAATGCAATACCTATCAATATTCCAACATCAACATTCATGGAAATAGAAGAGGCAATCCAAAAATTCATATGGAACAATAAAAGACCCCGAATAGCAAAAATGAGCCTTAACAGAAAGAACAGTGCTGGAGGAATATCAATACCAAATTTCAAATTCTACTACAAAGCCATAGTAATCAAAACAGCTTGGTACTGGCACGAGAACAGACCTCAGGACCAGTGGAATAGAACTTTAAACCCAGAAATGAACCCATAGACTTATAGCCACCTAATCTTCGATAAGGGAGCTAAAAACATAGAATGGAAGACAGCCTCTTCAGTAAATGGCAAAATTGGTTAATCACCTGTAGAAAACTAAAGCTAGATCCTTATCTATCACCCTGCACCAGAATCAACTCCAAATGGATCAAAGACCTTGGAGTCAAAGCAGACAACTTGAAAACATTACAGGATGAAATAGGAGAAACCCTACGTCTCCTTGTCACAGGCCGAAATTTTCTTAATAGAGACCCAGAAACACAACAAATCAAAGAACGGTTGGACAAATGGGATTGCATGAAATTGCAGAGCTTCTGCATGGCAAAGGACATAGCTAGCAAGATCAATAGAAAGCCCACAGATTGGGAGAAGATCTTCACTAGCCATATAACGGACAAGGGTCTCATATCTAAAATATACCTGGAACTCAAAAAATTAAATCCCGCAACAACAAATATTTTTTAATGTAAATATATTTTTTATTGTAAATATACTGTACAGAGGGGTTACAGTTACATGAGTAAGGTAATGAGTCCATTTCCTATAGAGCATTGTTACCCCCTCCTTTATTTTTCCCTTACCATCCCTTTCTTCCCCACCTCCCCAACTCCTCCCCCCCTGCAAAGTTATAAATTTCATTTTCAACATAGTGTCTTGTATATCTCATTGTTACAATGTGTCATCCTGTATCCTTATTTCAGCATTTTGTTATTTCCTTCCCCACCCCACCCCCAAATTAGCAAAATGTATATATAAGATACAGGACACTGGAATCAAGTACAGTGACAGCAGGGGCTTTTCTTATTTTAAAAAATTGTCTTTGAATAGTTGTTCAAAGGTGTTTCCACTCAGTATGTCAATATGTGTGTGTGATGCACAATGATCAATGCCACCCTTTCTGTCATTCTTTTTCCAACATCTTTCCCAATGCTATCCTTCCCTTCAGCTTTCCTAATTCCATTTAAATATATGTACATTGAATATTATGACTTTATTCACCAGTGTTCCCCTGTCCATTCTGTCATCCTAGCTAAGTCTTTAATTTTTTGTTTAGATCTCCAATATGGGTAGCTCTTCTGCCTGTACTACCTAAAATAGTCTTACTACCTACATTAGCACCGCCACCCCCATCACCACCACAATGACCACCAGCACTCCCTTATGCCTCCCCTGCCTTTTTACTATCCATGTGCTCGTTGCTATCTTACTTTTACATTTATTTGTTGACTTTCCTCCACCTAATATGTAAGCTCTGTATTCTTGAAGCATCAGCACTTACACAACAGCACTTTTCATGTAGCTTAAACCCAGCTGGTACACTTTCTCCTTGTCCCTCAGCTCTTACTAACATAGAATGCAGTTGATAGATTTTGTGGAGTCAGTAAATAGAAAATGAAGATGATCTGTGGTTAGTGATACCACCCACTGATTCTGTTTCTTTCCTTTGGCCAAATTGGCTGCTGTCAGTTTAAGATATTTTTGGAAGTTAGGACAATAATTATTAAATCTTCTATAATTTATTGCCAGGGCATTGGTTTGACTTTTACTGCAAGTCTTTTTGAATACGCCCATATATTCTAACTAGTAAAACATTCATGGAATTCTTCTTACTTGACTCAGAACCATGTCTGGACTAAGACTTCGAGAGGCAGTTCAGGCAGTAAGTAAAATATGAAATAAATATCTACACACATATTTGGTGAAGAGGAAAAATTCCTGCTCCTATGATTGTGCATTTTTAAATTTTTTCCTAAGATGAGTAGAGCTTCTTTCCTAAAAATTAGACATTAATTTCCAGATGACTTCTAGCTATTTGTTTCAAGGATTTCCCAAGATGACTAGAAGATTCTGTCTTTGTTGATATGGTCATTAAAATATCATTTCTATTAATTTGCTCATCTGTAATATTTCATAAAGGACACATATACCTCTATATTCCTTTGTGGTTATGATCATTGAGAAGGATTTCATTAAGAGAAATATTCTAGCAATTCACATAATCAATTATACTTTAAATATAACAGAAATAATAACTTTAAGATGAGTAATATTTTACTAGGCTTTACTTTTCCCTCCTAAGAATTTTTATCTTATGGGATGAAGGACATGACATGACTGCTGTGATTTCAGGCCTGTGTAATGTGCAACACATTATATTGCCACTTACAGGTCAAGTAAAAAATTTTCACCTTTAAATGAATTTTACCATGATTAACACTACTGTGTCAAATGAGATTTTCTAGGCTTCTCAATCATATTTCTGAGAGTTGACGTTGTTTTAGGTGGTAGTGTCAGAGAAAGATAACCCAAAGGTGGTTGGAGTTTTAGGTTTATCAGTTCCAGTTCAGGCCAAATTCTAGTTTCATTGACTTCCATCATCCCTAAAAACAATGATTTTTGTTAGGGGTGAAAATAACTTTTTTTTAATGATACTGGTGTCTTAAAACTCCTCAGAAATTGGGAAAACTCTCAAGGTCAGCTGCTATTTATTGAATGCATTATTCATTCAAATCCCTTTAAAATATAATCTTAAATAATTTTTCTGGTACTTCCTGAAGTAGGGTATGGTTATACCTATGATATAGATCAAGAAAGTGTTTAGAGAATTTAGGATATACTGAAGTCTGGTATTGTCTCTCTGTTTCTAAGTAGTCTAGAAAGCGGTCAAAATAGTTTTTAACAACAGTAGTTTAACACTGAAAATATTCTAACGTTCCACAAGTACTACATTCTAATATAATTGCTGGTATATCATGTTCACCCATTCAGCAGCATATGTTGTTGGCAAGTTATGACAGCAGTGGAATCTCTGCTGTTGCCTGCCCTCTATTTGCTTTACTGAGGGCCTATACTTTTAGAAAACCTTGTTTGTGTTACTCAGCTTTCTACTACTATGACCAAGAAAAAACACGAGACTATCCACTGAGAAAGGAGAGAGGCTGTGCTGACTCACATGCTTGGGAGATGCATTGCTTTTAGATCTTGGTGAAGGTTCCAGATGGCACCGGAAGGAGTATGTGGTAGAGCAAAGCTGTTCAGCTAACTGACAGGAATTGAGGAGAGAAAGAGAAAGGGGTTTAAGTCTCAGCCTCTTCTTTTAGGGAAGGCTGCCACTGTCCTTAATATTTCCTACTACGGGAGTAGGGACTTAGTTTTTGTTACCTCCAAATAGCACTTTGATGTAGACCAAAACTTGTAGATCCAAGACACTCCAGATACAAATTTTATAACATTGTTGAATAAATGTTCCTGAGATAAAATGTGGTTGTAATAACACTCTTCTGTGTTATTTAGCATTTCCTTCAATTATGAATTCCAATAATATGCAATAATAATATTTGCAATAATTCTGACTTTGTCCCCAATAGGAATCATAATATTTTAACATGACATATAGCTATTATAGATACTGAAATGTCTTTTATTCTATTTTTTAATTAAAAAATCACATTATACCAGTATCTACTCATATTTACTATTAGATCATGTTGCATGGTAGCATAGTGAAGAAGCACAGCATTCCCATCTCACAATTTTGTTACAGTCTGATAAGAATATTTTAACCTTTGTCAACCTTACATTTCATTTTTTAAAATTTTATGCACTTAGGACAATTATTTTGAGAAGGCTCTATAAGTCCCAAAACATTACAAAAATATATCCATACCGGGAAGAGCTCATTCATGCGTGTGCTCCTGGAAGGATTGCTATGAACTCATTAATTAATTAGGTCAACATATACATGCTATAACTCTGCTATTCACTTCCAAGGGCTAACAAGAATAAGATACAAAATCTGTTCCTGCTCTCAAGATCCGTAGAAGCTACTGGTGTAGTAGAGAGAGAGGAAAGCAGATAAACATAACTTCTATAGAAAGCAAGGCCTGGGTGATAATGAAAGAAAAAGTGGGGTAGGGAGTGGGGAGGGTGGGAGATGGGACGGGATGGGAAGGGGAAACAAAGGAGGAGACAACAATGCTTGATAAGAAATGCACTCATTACCTTGCCCATGTAATTGTAACCCCTCTGTACAGTATTTTCACCATTAAAAATGTAAAAAAAATTAAAAAATTAAAAAAAAAGAAAAAGTGTAAGAAAGTTCCAGATTATACTGAGTATTTGAGGATGAGGACTGGTAGACATGAAGGAAGGAAGATGTGACACCTGTATGAGTTCTTTAAGACCAAGTGAGGACTAGTTGAATAAAACCTAGGAAGGTGTTCTCTATACAGAGGAGCACATGCAAAGGCCTAGAGAGGCAGACTTAGCCCACTGATAGGCTAGAGTTAGTGCAGTACCATGTAGTAAATGTGAGGGCGACATGAGGGCTGGAGTGGAAGGCAGGGGTTCATTGAAAGGAAGAGTGTTAAGTGCAGTACAGCAGAGCTTTGGCTCAGAAAGGAAGGTACTAAAGAACTGTAGTAGGATCCAAAGCAGGAGAATGCTTTGATCCCCTTTGTGATTTGGGAAGGTCTCTAGAATGGCAGTGTGCAAATGACCTGGAAAGACATGTATGGAGACAGAACTGATTAAAAAGTTTTAGTGAAGATCTAGGCAAGAACTGAGCACTTGAAGAAAGATAAATATAGCAGAGACAGAAGAAAATGATATACTTCAGTGTTTTTTTTTTCTGTGCTAGTTCTGGGGCTTGAACTTGGGGTGAGGGAACCTTGAGCTTGTTTTTGCTCAAGGTTAGTGCTCTACCACTTTGAGCCACTGCACTATTCTCAGCTTTGGTAGCTAACTAGAGATAAGAGTCTCACAGACTTTCCTGCCCAGGCTTGTTTTCAATGGTGATTCTCAGATCTCAGCCTCCTAAGTAGTAGGATTGCAGGTGTGACCCACTGATGTGTGGCCATGCTTAGGAATTTTTTGCAAGTGGAATGACATGATGTGTCCACCTAACTGGATTTAGGATTGGACAAAAGGAGGGGATCAAAAAGAGAATGGAAGGATGGCATCCACTGGAAGGCAGAAGTCTGCAGGTGTATCTGATGCTAAGTACCCTTTTAGATTGGATGTCTTTGAAGTTCTGATGGGAAAATTCAGAAGGCTAGGAATGCAGTTGAAGAATTAACTTGGCTATATTTCACACCTCTTTGTTGGATTAAGTCTTCTTACATAGGTTACCAATAGCACCCAATTTATTCAAGAGTTACTGAAAAAACTCCTTTCCACCTTTATTTTTCCATGTGCTCTAGGGGAAAGCATTTATATTGCAGGTATTTGTAATAGTCACATGCTCAAGAGCTTTCAAATTAATGGAACAGCAATGTAAATGGCATAAGCAAAGGGAACATGCTGGCTTTCATTCCTAGCTGATGGGAGCCATTTGGTTTGGCTGGTAAATGGAAATTTTCAGTCTCTTTTCACAAATAGCACTGAAGATCATGCAAGGGTGCTTAAACCCTGTGTCTGGACTGAAATACACAGTACCAACTACACTTCACCTTGCTTTCCCTGCAGGCCCAGCGGTATGAGGAGCATCTACAATTTATGGGCCTTGTATTTTGTCTGCGTATCTCTAGCTTTTTAAAGCTCTGGCTGAGGCTATTGCTACGGTAATCAAATTGTGTGTGTCTTGTGCGTGTGTGTGTGTTTGCCTCACTATGTGGAGGTAGAGAGGGAAGCAAGAGAAAAACCTTAGCTTTATGTGCTCAATTGCTTTAACAAGTTGTGTATTCAAGAATTATAGGGACCCCTGCAAATGTGTTATCAATAAAAGATATGTGAAACTATATTCAAATTCAGTCATCACACATTAGTGGTGGAAATCATTTTTATATGTTCATATGTATTACATTAATCTTACTCTTAATCTTATTATTGGTAATAGGATTTGAATTGGTGCCTCCTGTTTGTTTTGTTTTTTTTAAATTTTCTTACCCATGGCTGACAGCCTACCATTTGTACTATTTCTCCAACCTGGCTTTTTGCTGGCTAATTGGAGATGAAGCACAGATGACTTTCATTTCCAATTTTGTTCAAACTGTGATCCTCAGATCTCAGCCTCCTGAGTAGCTAAGATTACAGGCATGAGCCACTGCTACTCAGCTTCTTTTTTATTTCTTTATTCTCACAATCATTCTGTAAAGTAATATTAATGTAAGTCAGAGTTGGACTTTCCAATCCTATCCAGAAATAAAGAACATGTAACTATAACCCCTTTGTACAGTATTTTTTCAATAAAAATGTATTAAAAATTGAGATTCACAGCCGGGCACTGGTGGCTCACACCTGTAATCCTAGCTACTCAGGAGGCTGAGATCTGAGGATAGTGGTTCAAAGCCAGCCCTGGCAGGAAAAGTTTGTGAGACTCTTATTTCCAATAAGCCACTCAAAAACTGGAAATGGCACTGTGACTCAAGCAGTAGCGGGCTCGCCTTGAGCTGAAGAGCTCAGGGACAGCGCTCAGGCCAAGTAGTTTTACACACGTCATGAGAAATGTTTGTGGCTTTCTTTTTATGTGTTGTCTTTAACTGCATCAGGATTACACAATGAATCAGGACATGTTTCCTCTGACATTTTCTTTTCTTTCTTTCTCCTTTTTCTCTTTCATTCATTTTTTTTTGGCCAGTCCTGGGTTTGAACTCTGGGTCTGGGTACTATCCCTGAGCTCTTTTGCTCAAGGCTAGCATTTGACCACTTGAGCCACAGATCCACTTCTGGCTTTTTCTGTGATTAATTGCAGATCAGAGTCTCATGAACTTTTCTGGATCCTCAGATCTCAGCCTCCTAAATGCCTAGGATTATAGGCATGTTCCTCTTACATTTTCAGAAAAATCCTGAAGAGAATGTACAATATGTCTTCTTCCGCTACTTGTTCAACTTTGTCTGCAAAACCACATGGACCTACGCGTTTCTTCTCAGCAGATTTTTTTTTTTGGCCAGTCCTGGGGCCTGAACTCTGGGCCTGAGCACTGTCCCTCAGCTCTTCAGCTCAAGGCAAGCACTCTACCACTTGAGCCACAGTGCCACTTGTGGCTTTTCCTGCTTATGTGGTGCTGAGGAATTGAACCCAGGGCCTCATGCATGCAAGGCAAGCGCTCTACCACTCAGCCCCTCAGCAGATTTTTTTAAATTAATAATTTAAGTTCTTGTTATAGGCTTACTCATATTTTCCATTTTTTTGAGGCCATTGTTTTTTCTTGAAATTTAATTTGTCTCTCTAGAAATCTATTTCTAGAAATTTTTCCATTTTAGTGTTTAATTTGTTGATGTAATATAAAATTTGTTGTTGTACATAATATTCCTTTATAGTCCTTTTAATTGCCACAGATAATGATACTTATTCTTGCTTCCTGATTTTGCTAGTGTATGTTTTTAAAGAACTTTGCTTCTAACAATTGTCTAACCTGTGACTAAGTAGCCTTTCCCCCCCTTTTCTTTTGAAATAGTTTCTGTGTACCCTAGACTGGCCATGAACTCACAATTCTCCTGCTTCAACTGTATGAATTTGGAATTGCAGTTGTAAGATACCACAGTACCTTTCTGCTCCCAAATGTTACATTTTTGAGATCCTGTCTCAATAAAACAAGACAAAACAAAACAACATCAACAAAAAGAATCTTAGCTCTGGACCCTCATCTACATTTTAATCTACCAAAAGAAAATTCCTTGGCTCCAAATTTCTGTGTTCATTGTAATTGCTTGATTAAATGGAGTGGAATCTACACAAGGCCCCTGGGTCCTGGGATATGCACTGATAATATTTCCATTTGGAGAATAGCCCTTAATCTTTTTTATTATTACTCATTATTTTATTTCAAGGGAGAAGTTGCTGTAGTTGTATTTGTAGGTGCAAACCCGAAGAATTCAGCAGAGAGGGTAAGCATTAGTAGTCTTTCACAAATTGTAACCAGTTTTCTTAGCCTTTAAGGTGTTTGAATATGTCTTTAGAAATAAAGAACATAAGTCCACCTGTATCCCTATTTATAGTCTTCATTTCTAAAGACATATTCAAACACCTTAAAGGCTAAGAAAACTGATACAGGTGGACCCATTGCAACAATGAGATGTACAAGTCCTTATGTCGAAAAACGAACTTTACAGCTTTGGCGAGGAGCGGGGGATGGGAAGAGATGGGAAGGGGAAACAAAGGAGGAGGCAACAATGCTCGATAAGAAATGTCCTCATTATCTTGCCCATGTAATTGTAACCCCTCTGTATGGTATTTTCACAAAAAAAAAAGAGAGAGAAAAAAAGAAATGAAGAACATAAGGATAAACTGTGCCCTAGCTTGTTTTCCATCTTGCTGTGAATGTGGAATTGAGTCTGTATGAAAATAAACATAACTTGCTTTGTTTAGGATCATTTCTATCACAATTCATATAGGCCCTGGATTGGCCACACACACCCAGATGGATGCCTCTGGGCGTGGCTTCTGGCCCCTGTGCTTTATTTTGTATTTGTCTTTTCCCCATTTTTTACTATTAGCACCTGCAGGGTGTTTAATCTTATTAACTGATCTTATTAATACACCAGCAGGGTGTATTTATTTTATTTCTGATGTAAAAACAGTATAGAAATGCATAAATAGAATGTGAATTGAACCTATTTCCCCGCATTATACTTTTGAAAGGAGATTATATTACTAGTTTGTTACATAGCATTTATATCCATGTAATTATTCTAAAAACCAAATGAAATAATTTTTAGAGCTCTGTAATTCTTTAGAATGGCTTTTATATACAATGCAAGCAATAACTGGACACATTGTAATGGTCAAACTTTACATAAACTTAGAACGGTGGCAAACCATGTAATCCTAGGACCCTGGAGACTAAGGCATGAGAGCTGTGAACTAAAGGTATTTCTGCACTACATAGTAAGATCCTGTCTTAAAAAAAAGAAAGAAGCCCAAGAAGCAAAAATTGAACAGCCCAAACCAGAATCAGAAATAAAATATGAATATTTATAGAGGAAGAAGAGTGTATACATCAGGTAAATTGTAGGTCATATATATATATATATATATATATATATATATATATATATATATATATATATATATATATATAGCTGAACTGAGGCTGGGCTGTATTCACTCTATTGATGAACATTCTTTCCATGGTCCATAGTCACTTATAACTCCAAATTCTTTCCTTCCTCTAAATGAGCCTTCCCAATCCTGCTTATTAAAGTGCCATTATTACCATGATAACAATTGCAAAGTGATGACATCAAATATGAGATTAGATAGGCATTTCTAAGAAGTTTGTTGGATTTGGTACAAAACCCTTTATTTCTAGCAACCATTGTATTTTTTTAACCATTACTAGTTATTGAATGTTTGGGTAATAGGTTATTTTTTTGACAGTGGTGGGGCTTGAGCCAGGGCCTGGGCACTGTCCCTGAGCTTTTTTGCTGAAGGCTAGTGCTCTACCAGTTTGAGTGACTGCTCCACATTTGGTTTTCTGATAGTTTATTAGAGATGAGTACAAAGTATACATACTAGATTCATGTGAATCTTGTTTAATCCTTACTACTACTACTACAACCCACTAAGTTACTTTATAGTATTCACTTTAATAAGTAGGAACTATTTTATAAATGAGTAAACAGTCCTATAAAGATTGTCTAATAACCAATTATGCATCCAGAAAGTGATTATGCTAAGAAAGTGGGAGGATAATCATACGTTTTGTTCTTCATATTTGGTAACCTCTGCTTGATTTCCAACTTGTACTCTGTACCTATTCACCAGGACCCATCATACCTTTAAGGCTTTACCAATCCCATTGTGCCCTAAATGTTCAGAAACAGGTCTCTTTACAAGTAATCATGGTTATGAAAACTGTCTTATCAGATATAGCTTCTAATCAGCTATAACCAGTTGAATAATTAGAGAATAAGTTAAAATAATTGCATGGCTCAGCTGTAAACAAAGGATTATCTTAACACCATAAATCGTAGACATGAAGACCAGTGACAGTTGAGTTAGTTATAAGACCTATCTTTATAGTCTACTTTGTGAATGATTTAGGGGGAAATGGGAGATGTATGGCCTTTGTATTTATTATCTTGTCATATTATTCAAATCTGTGCTTTATTTGAAGCTAAATTCTTAGACGGGAACAAATTGCTCTATTATAGCTATCTTCTGATGGGAAACATAATCTACTTATGATATGTTTCTAGGAATCCATTATGACCAAGAATAGAGACTGTCTTTAGCTCCCCAGGACAGGGAAGATTTATGTATTCTTTTAATTCTTTCACTCAGGGAGAGAGAGTAACTATAATTTCTTTTTGTGGAGATAGAAAGATGGGGAAACTCCCATTTCCCCTCCTAAATCATGAGGTGACTAGAGATGGTCTTGGAAAATTAATAAGCCTTCCCTATAAAGGCTTTTGAAATCTCAAGTTTGATTCCCAGTTCCTCTTCAGCTCTAAATATCACAATTTAGTATTGGCTCCATAATCATGATCTTTGAAAATGTCATGGTTTTTAATAGAAGTTGATATTCTGAAGATATCACATTTACTGTCAAGGTTAAACACCTAAGCATTTACAATAAATCTGAATGTGTGTTTATGAAAGGTACTGTTAAATAGTGTGTGGTTAACAAGGAGCATTAGTATAGACACAGCAGTTGTGTCTATGCAGTGAGTGATCAGCTACATGACTTGTATTTTACACCCATGAGACTTTTCTCACTGTGGAGAAATATGAAGATACTACTTCAGCCTGGTATATAATGTATAATGATGCCTCCTGGGAGACATGGTGAGCATGTCTATTGAATATTTTGTCTTTCCAGTTTTGAAAACTTGCTTTAGCAATGTATGAAAGACAAAGGAGAAGACTGACTCAAGAATCATCTTAATGGTATTCTATTCTCAATGTGTTTATTCCTTAATTGATTTAGTAGACTTCTAAGTTTTTTTTATGGTGAAAATACTGTACAGAGGGGTTACAATTACAGGAGCAAGGTAATGAGTACATTTCTTATCAAGCATTCTTAACCTCCTCCTTTGTTTCCCCTTACCATCCCTCCCCTTTCATCACACCCCCCCAAAGTTGTAAAGTTCTTTTTTTGGGGGGGTCTTCAATAAATGCTTTCATTTTTCCATTCATTTTTGTGGGGCTTTTTTTTTTATTGTGAGAACACCGTCCAGAGGAGTTACAATTACATGGGCAAGATAACGAGTTCCCCTTCCCATACCTTCCCATATTCCCTCCACGTCCCCACACCCGATCCTCCCCACACACACCGAAGTTGTAAAGTTCGTTTTTCGACGTAATGACTTGTACATCTCATTGTTGCAATGGGTCCACCTGTATCCCTAGTTAAACAATTTGTTTTTGCCCTTCCCCTCCACAAATTATACCAACATCGCTGTGGCTCAAGCGGTAGAGCGCTGGCTTTAAGCTAAAGAGCTCAGGGATAGTGCCCAGACCCAAAGTTCAAGCCCCATAACCGACAAAAACAAAACAAAACAAATACACTAAATGCTATTTTTTCCTACAAAACAGTGCTCTATGTGCCTCCATGAGGTTAGGTGCTAATGAGTTGAAGACATTTGCTGTTCCCCCCCCCCTTATAGCTACAGTTATTTTCCTGGAAATCTGACTAGCCTTCTTGCAAATTGGTTGAAAGGGGTATTGGTTGAAGTTGCTGAGCTGTCTCTGTGGAGCTCATCATTTCTACTGGGAAAATAATGAGTCTGTTCCCAACATGTAGAACATGTTTGTACATGGCCAAAGTGTCTTCTTTTGAGATAGATATTGGAACACAATAGAAACAAGCCAAAAGGTAATAACCTCATGGATTTTACTCAGAAATGTATCTCAGTGCCGTTGTTCCTGCACTTTTCAGCTGAATGAATATTTTGAAGATTTTGACAATGTGTCTGTTATAAGTAAGTATTTATATTCTCAAGTCTGTACATTTCACACCACTTCAAGAAAGTGATATGGAAGTGGGTAGCGTTTTTTTTAAAGCAATTTGGATCTATCTCAGTTGTTTCAAGCCAAGTAATTATATACATGTTGGTTTGGTTTAGATCATTAACTGCAAATAGGGATTTGACTATGTTGTGTCTAGAATAGCGCCTTACTCATTGTAGACTCTCCTTGAGTCTTCCATTGGTTAGTATATACAGATGTAAGCATAATTTCCCCCCTTTGGTCTTTAAAGCTTCAGATTACAGGTGTTAGATTACAGGTGTTTTATTTTTAAAACAAGAAAACATATTTATTGTAACTAGTGATACTGATAATAAAAAGAACACTTTATTTTCAAAAGTTAAAATTCATTGCGATATATTTAGATATCTGCCTGCTCATTAACAATGGTCTCATCAAATATTTATGGAGAGCACTAAGCTAATCACGGAGGAGCAGAGAATGTTGAGCATTTGCTCTGGGATTTACAAGCTCAAGGGATTTACTTTTGACATAACTGAAATATCAGCTAGTGGATCCAGCGTGGCTCACTTTGTTGCAAAGATCATGTGGGCTCCCTGCTCTGGTCTTCAGGGAGCAGATCACTGCCCAGCTTGATCTAATGCCACATGTTTCCTTTATTTCAAACACTTTCCCACAGCTTATTATTATGCCCTGTACTTGCAAGCCTGCTTTATGTTCTTTGGCCATGTTTTCTTCTGTTGTGGACACCGTGTGTGTGTGTGTGTGTGTGTGTGTGTGTGTGTGTGTGTTTTCTTTTTTTGCCAGTTATGCTCTTCCTCCACATCACTGTGATCACTGTGGACTGTGTAGCTTTGGAGTGAATGATATCTTCTCAGGGAAGTGTCTGTCATGTTTTCTCCATTGCATTTATCCCTTTTATTCAAAAAATGTGTTTTTTTTTGTTTTACTATTCCTTCATTCTTATACTCAAGAGAATATGCTTTATGAAACTTTAAATCAATTTGACCATCTTTCTCTTGCTCACAATTGCGTCATATTCAGTTGTTGTTAATATTCTTCCCCTTTTGTGTTTATGTATGTGCTGGTGCTGAGGCTTCGACTCAGAGCCTCACATTCTGTCTTGGCTTTTCTTGCTCAATGCTATACATCTACCACATAAGTCATAGCTCCACAGTCAGCTTTTTGGTGGTAATTGAAGATAAGCATCTCATGGACTTTTCTGCCCAGGCCAGCTTCCAATTGTAGTTCGTAGATCTCTGACTGCTGAGTAACTAGAATTATAGACATGAACCACAGCACTTGCCTAGTCATTTTAGAATAGATTTGGCACATGTGTATACTAAATATGCATTTTTAATGAATGAAGATGGGAAGAGAAGTGCTGATTGGTGCAGAGTTTGGTCAGTGTATAAAGGATTCTATAGCCATTCAGAACAGGAGTCATTCTGTATAGATATGGATTTTTTTTACTATCTTTAAATTATTGTAGAAAGGAAGAACTAATTTTGTTCTGTATATCAGGTAAGGTTTCATGGGGTAAATAGAGTTAGGTAGTTCAAAAAGTAGAATAAAGACATTTCTACAAATGACTGTTCTTAGTAGTTCTAATAGGCAGTAGGTATTTATGTCTTTTGTTTGTTTGCTATATACTGTCAGTGTCTAGAATAGGGCCTTGCTCATTGTAGACTCTCTTTGAATCCTCATTCAATTAATAATCACTAATTCTAAATTGTTAAATTATATTTTGCTTATTTGTTTGTTTTCTACCAACAGGTTTTACTGGCACAAGGATTATTGGGTCAGAGTCATGCAGCAATAGAATGGCATATTCCAGACACTGCTCAATCTGGAGTCTATAGAATAAGATACTTTGGACACAGCTGAAAGCTGGAATTCTGAAGCCTGCAGTCCTACTTGCATTTGAAGGCACTTCTCCTCCTTGTGAAGTCATAATTACTTAGTAAAAAGTTGACAGATATTTGAAGAACAGTTTTATTCTGTACATCCTAGAACTATTCCACATGAATGTGAATTCCATTTTGACTTCTATAATTGCCTCTGTTTGGGGACAAATAGTTTACTGCTAATGGGGCAAGTGTGTGTGTGTGCGTGCGTGTGAGTGCATACTGTGCAAATTTTGAAAGAGAGAGAGAGAGAGAGAGAGAGAGAGAGAGGTTTCCCATTACTTTCTCCAGCAGCCATGCATCATGTTCTGCAGCCTAAAGCATGATTTCGTTTGAGTCCCTGCAGTCCTTTACGGGACAAGTCCCTTCATGCTGAAGTGTTAGTGAGAATGTTTAAAGGTGTCTGAGCAATGTTAGTGTTTGAACTATTTATTTATACTATTATTGAATGTTAGCCTTGGAGATGATTGAGGAACTTTTCTTGATTAATCTTGGATTGTACAGATAGGAAACAATAAAGTTACATGGAATTAACATTACAATAATGTTTTAGAACATTTCCTCCTGATGCATTTTAACAATAGTGTATATTTCTTATCACAAAATATGAGCCCAATTAGAGAAACACAAGAATTAGCATGCCAATATTTTTGCACATTCAAATGAGCATAGCCCTTCAACGCAGTCACTCTGGAGTTAGTATTACAGTGGTCACAGTTGTTCTAATCATTTCTGGACTTGCCTTCAGAGCCCAATTTTGAAGAAATCAGTCTTGTACATACTTTGATTATGATTTGTATTTCCCTAAGCTTCCTTCTCCCACTGGATTGTGTCTCATATTTCTAAGATGTACTCTAATTTTTTTTACTGTTTTTGCCAATCAAATTTACCCCCAAAATTTCCATTAGTGTAGTTTTTAAGTCTACATGATTGATTATTGGTTGGGAAAGCAGTCCTAAATTCATGCATCATTTTTTTTTCAATCCGCAGCTTATCAGTCATGCACAGATCCATCCAGTGATAGTTTATTTATTAAGACTTGTGTGGCAATCATTGTGCTTGTTTCTGGTCTTTACTGAGTAACAGTTGACTATTTTGTCTATTCAACTTGATACATTCATTCTAGAGAGATACTACATGTTACTGACGTTCACGTCACATATTGTATATCTTGTATATGGAGGAAAGAGGCTCCAGACATTTGGGTAAATATTATTTCAAAGGATATTTGGAAGGCATTGTGAAATATGCTTCCTAATGTCCTGAGCATGAGATATGACAAGTCAACATCAACTGCTTGAAGATAAATTGCATTTGAAATTACTGAGTTAACCATGAGCTCCAATTGAAAAATAAATCCCAAACCCCAGTCCATACTTTTACATGTGTATGAAAGCTTATGGCATTTTAGAAGTGAAAAAAAACAATGTCTATTTCAAAAATAAAATGTAAGGTTTGAAAATAATGATTTGAATAATTGTACTATGAATGTTCATTTATGTAATAACTTACTTATCTAAACATGAGTGATTGAATTTGAATGACTCTAGGATACTTTTGGGTGAATCAGTCTTCTAGTTTGGCACAGGGTGTTCCTAAGGAATTGAATTGCTGAGAAACTAGATAATCAGGATTTCTAAGGTTTGTGTCATTTTTCCTAGTGACAAAACTGTAATTAGTACATATGTTCAGGGGTCTAAAGAAACAGGTAATTTTTTGAGAGCATTTGGCCCCAAGCAAATTACATGTTAAGTTATAATTTCAAAAGTATTCCTCATTATTCACAAGAATTTATGAATTAGTTACGTGGCCTCCATTCCTCCCACTGAAACTTCCTTCAGAATGAGTGCTTCTGGCAACATTATGAAAGCGGTCATTTCATCACTAATAATCCTTATGCCCTCTGTCCTCCAGAAACCAGCACTCTCAACCTCAGACAACCCACAGAAAGCTATTATCTCATGAGTTATCATTTCTTCCAGCCTATGCAGCTCCAGGTGTTTTTTTGCACTGTGTATAAAGTAAAACAAGTCCCTGTGTTATAAATGCTGTGATTATCACCTGAGCACAAAAGGACAGTACCCTAGTAAGTAACTGATTTGATCTGTTAGCCTAAAAATATGGATCCAGTCTTTGTCTGTGACTACTGTTGGGAATGGCTCATTGGAGTACACCATGTGGAGAAACCTGAAAATGGAGAATGTGGAAAGTGGTGGGTTGGGTTTATGGGAGAAGTATTTTGGAGGCAGTTTTGTTTCTCATGTCAGTATCTGTGTTTTATTTGTTGTACCTACCTACTCTTGATTTCAATGATATTGTGACTTCTTAAATATGAACAAACAAGAAACTCTGAATGATTCCCCTTCAGTGACTATATTTTTTTCATGAGTGTTCTGTAAACTCGTTAACATTTAATAGAAGATTTAAAAATAAATTAAGAAATAAACTTGGGAAAATATTTTCTGATGAGAGGTAAGGTACACAAAGAACACTTCCAAAAGAAGATGGGGTGTAAAAGTTGTAGATTACATATAAATTAGGTTGAAAAGTCAGACTATACCTCAGTAAATGACCAATCACTCCAACAAAATAGAACTGCTTCCTAAGTTTTTTTCAGCCTCTGTAGATCTGCTGACAAAGTGCATTGGGCTGGCATTTTGGTGAACTACTTGAAATTTCCTATGTGAGTAGCTAATTCTAAAATTTTTTTGTGTGATACTTCTGAACAAAGAGGGAATTTACTTGTGAATATACTTCTCCCATGTAAATAAGCTCAGTATCCTTTGCTGATATCAGCTCAGGTTTTTTATATTTATCCAAATAGGTTAATCAGTACTTGGATCAGATATCTAAAGGACCATAAAGGCTGCACCTGAAATCCCTAGACCTCTAGGAGTTCAAAGCAGCAGGATGTACAGTCAATCCACCAATATCTGTAGCCTTTCTGTAGACCAAAAATGAGGAAATGGAGAGGGAAATTAAGATAACAGTTCCATTTGCAAGTGCCTAAATATCTAGGAATAAATCAAACAAAGGAGGTAAAGGACATCTACAATGGAAACTATAAAACTCTGAAGAATGAAATTAAAGGAGACAACAGAGGTGGGAAAGATTTCCCACGCTCATGGATTGGCAGAATTAATATAGTGAAATGGCCAGTATTCCAAAGGAGATCCACCAATTCAATGCAATACCCATCAAAATCCCACTGCCATTCTTTGCAGGGGTAGAGAAATCAATCCAATTTTCACATGGATGTACAAAAGGCTCTGAATAGCCAAAACAATCCTGAACAGAAAAGCAATGTTGGAGTTATCACAAGACTTCAAACTTAACTATAAATTCTAGTGACAAAACAGTCTTATGCTGGCATTAAAAAACAGACCTGAAGACTGATGGACAGACTAGAAAATCCAGGATTGAACTCACATACCTATATCTATTTGGTTATTGACAAAGGAGCCAAAAACACATATTGGAAAAAACAGGACAGTTTCTTCAACAAATGAGTCCAAAATTTCAGCCTGTGTCTCATAAGTACTTATACATAGAAACATTCTAAGTTGCATACATAAACTTCAAGGTATCTTAGCTTGCATAATGCCAAATTGACAGAGATCAAGACTCTGTCCATGTTGTTTCTAGATAATGAGCAATTTAGAAGTTGGGGGTATTGGCTTTACACTAGTAGATGCTGCTTGGACCCAGGACTCTGGAAACCTTTACAACCATATTCTCTAATTGTAATTTTCCTGTTTGTTGTAATGTATTCACCTCTTCCTCCAGACTTGGGTAAACCAAATAGACACAAAAGTTGAATATCCTGGCAACAGCAAATGTGGAGTGAGTGAAGTCAAATAGGGGCACATCACATCTCCAAAATTACCAATGGACTGGGGTACAAGAGAGAGCCTAAGTGCAACTTCAAGACATTAGTGTGTGTGTGATTTTATAAAGTTAATTTTAACAAGATGAGGAGGACATATGAGGAGGATAGGGTAGATATGAAATGTCTTCCTAAAACTGTAAAGATGCTGTGTTGACTCATTGCCTGCCTTACCTAGCCTCTCCTCCCTTCCCCTTCCCTCCCCTGTCTTCCCCTCTCCTTCCCTCCCCTGTCCTCCCTTTTCCTCGCCTCTCCTCCCTTCTCCTCCTCCCTACCCTTCCCTCTCTACCCCTTCTCTCCTGTCTTTCCTGTGGTGAATGAATGGGTTAGGAGGAGCTGATAAATGAGAGACAGTAAAAATTTTTGGGTACATTCCAGTTCAGAGGGCCTGTTAATTATGTTTGTTGTTTACTTTCCTAGATAATATGAACATTCTATGGAAACTTAACTCTTCTATCATTGCTTACCTATTAGTGCCTTCCATCACTGGCAGAGATTTTTAAGCTAATTTACATTATTGGAATTCTCCCAGTCTTTCCTTTTGTTCTAACAAAAGGGGCTTGTTTATAGACTAGGTTGGCCTTTCAACTATTGATGCTCTGTCTCATCTCCTGAAATGCTGGTACAACTATGCCTGGCTAGGTCTTCTAATTTTTGAGGGCATTTTATTTTCTGTTGCTCAAGCAAGTTGCACCTCACCAATCACTTTTTAGCACAAAGTTTAGTGGAGTCATACATTCATAGGAAGTATTATGCCAGTCATATTCCTTTCACCCTTGCCCTCCTATTGTTTCCTACTCCCCTTAAGACCCTCAGTTTACATTCATATCATCTTTTTAAGGTCTAGATTCCACATATAAAAGAAAGCATGAGGAGCTGGGAAGGTGGCTCAGTGTTAGAGCACTTGCCTTGCATGCCTGAGGTCCTGGGTTCGATTCCTCAGCACCACATAAGCAAAAAGAAAAAAGCCGGAAGTGGCGCTGTGGCTCAAGTGCTAGAGTGCTAGCCTTGAGCTGAAGAGCTAAGGGACAGCGCCCAGGCCCAGAGTTAAGGCCCCACGACCGGACTCCCCCGCCAAAAATAAAAAATAAAAAAAAGAAAGCATGAAATACCTGTTAAATAGCTTATTTTGTTTAATATGGTGATTTCCAGTTCTATCCATTTTCCTGCAAACTATATAAGTTCACTCTTCCTGGCTGAACAATACTCTGCTGTGTATATATTTATCTCATTTTCTCTGCCCATTCACCATTTGATAGACAGGTAGGCAGAATCCATAGTTTAGCTAATTGTGAATGGTGTAGTCATAAACACAAATGTGCAAGTTATTTCTTGTGTGTGTTGACTTACATTTATTAGGGTATTTACCCAGGAATGATATAGTAGGAGTGTAAGGTAGTTCTGCTTTTATATTTTGAAGAACCTCCATACTGATTTCCATAGTGAGTACACTACTTTAGATTCCTATCTGTAAGATATAAAAGTTGTTCATTCCATCCTCTATATCCTTGCCAATATTTGTCATTTTCTTGACAATAGCCATTCTGACTGGGATGAGATGTAATTTCAACCTATGTTGATTTACATTTCCTGTATGGCTAAGGACATCAAACATTTCTTCATGTACTTAGTGGCCCTTTGCACTCCTTTGGAGAACTGTCTGTGTATTTATGTTTTCCCATTTTTCTAATTGAATTGTTATTTCAGTGTTTACTTTTTTTGATCTCATATTTGGTATTAAATCTTTATCTGATGGATAGCTTTTTTGTTTCTCTCATTATATGAGTTGTCTCTTGGCTTGGTTATGTTTTTCCTTTGCTGTCTCACTGTTGGTGCTTTTCTATACATAGGAGTTATACAGCTCCTTAGTATGCCAGTAGATAAAGGTTAGTCCTCTGCCAAGACCTTGATGTTCCTTTAAGGTAAGAGCTCTGCTATTGAAACATAAGAATACTCATTTCAAAGTATGGTCACCTGTGATGGTGGGCTAGATGGAACAAAATTAGGATCCTGCAAAAATCTCAGTGCTCAGATGGATGACCAATTTGTGTAGAAAACCTTAACAGAAACCACAAGACTGTTCCAGGAAACAGTGGGACTTGGGGTTTAAACCCTAAGGATCATAGCTGACCTTGGAGACCTGTGAACCTATCCATAGGCTTGTATCAGGGTTTTTCAAACGTGACTGCTAACTAAATGTGCGTAAAAAGGAACAAAAATGTCCTTATGGATCTCATATTCCACCATAGGATCTTTTCCTTAAAATATTGTAAAGTACTTAGACATGCAATTAGGTACAAATTTGCTTTACTTATTAATCTACTACATGTACAAAATTTAAAATACCAAATAAACTGTAAAACCAAAATCCAGAACGCATCAAATAATAGCATGTGTGATACTGTATTGCTGAAATGAAATTGCCTCTTAGAAGTTGATTTTGAACTATTGTTCTTGTGAGCTTGTTTACTTGAGTCTTCCTGTCTCTGCTACAATGACTTGTGATGATTCATTCCTAGTCCTTGCTTACTTTTCTCTGCCTGTTCTATTGGAATGTTTATATTTGAGTCATCTGTGGGATTGGTTAGTAATGCCTGGCACAGTTAATCTATCACATATAATCCCACCTCAACTTTTTTTCTCAGTAACTTATTACAGAGTAACATACTTTTCTAAACTTTGAGAAATAGCATAGGGTAGTGGTTACAAAGATGAACCTGGAAATTACATGGCTTCGGATTGAATCTCATCTATTATCACTGAGATAGAATTATTTTATCAATAAGAAGAGAAAAAGTGTGACGAACTCAAGGAAGTAGAGGTAATTCCTGCCTGTCCATCCTGGCCATGCTCATGTCTTCTGTGCTTATGTCTCTAATTGAAGCTAATACTTCATCTCATTGTTGTAATTAAAGAAATATATATATATATATATATACAATCTACATATATATATATATATATAATCTACATTTATCAGAATGCTTGGCATATAGAATAGACTTGGTAATAGCCTGTAGCATGGTTATATAGTATTTTTTATTGAGTACTATGGTTTGAAGTTGATCTCCTGCATGCTAGTTGGATTCTCTACTACTCCAGCCCTTTGTTCTTTAGCAATTTGTCAGTAAAATTTCATTTTTTTTCCCCAGGGCCAGGCTAAAATCATGATCCTCCTACCTATATTCTCCTTGTGGCTGAGATACCAGGTATGCATGCGTATATGTGGCTAGTGGACTGAGATGGGGGTTTTCCAACCTTTCACCCCGCTGGGATGATCTTGAACCACAACCCTCTCACTCTCCTGAATAGCTGTGATTACAGGTTTGAGCCACCACAGTTGGCCTTTTTGAGTCAGGCTGTCACTATGTAGCTCATGCTTGCCTTGAATTTATGATCCTTTTGTCTCAGCTTCTTGAGTGCTAATATTTTAGGTATGTACAACCATACCTGGCTACTTATATACATATTTAAAGATTTTACTATTAAAAAATGGAAGAAAATTTTAAAATTGATTTTAAAAAATCTTATATTCATTCCAGATGCTGAGGGTAGACAACACTGTCTTCTTTGATAAATAGGTGAAGCTCATTTTTACTACTAATGAGAAAACACATGATACTAAAAGCACCTGTCAGAACACCATACTGGGGAAGAGTTAATGGGACATGCAGTACAACATGGCGTGTACTCAAGATATTGATGACGTTTAGCCAGGACTAGAGAACTGTCACATGTTTAAGGGAACACAGAGGGACTTCTTTGAGGCGCATAAGTGTGTGATCAGGGAAATAAGCAGTTTTGTACAAATAGTGACCGTGCTAAGGGGTGGGTAATTGGAGAGCATGTGAGAAATAGTGATCTTTGTTGTGCACATTGGCCAAAGTCATATTGACCAAGGGCACAGAACATATTCATGTGCCATGGCTTCCCCAGCGTATGCACCAGCACCTTATCTCTGTGTTCTTGCCCTTAGCTGTGCACTGGACACACCTGAGCAACTTAAAACAAATGTACTGCTGCTTGGATGTACCCCCAAACAGGAGGTCCCAGGGTTAATACTTAGTAATATCTTCCAGGTATTTCTAATGGAAGCAAGGGTTGATATGTGAAGATGTGATGACTATTTACAAGAAGATGAAAGAAAGAACGATGGACAGAGGAAAGAAGACAGGAGGTAGCTGGCACCAACCCACCTTATATATTTTGTTACATATTTTTAGTAATGGGACAGAGTTTTATTATTGTGTTACATAATTTTTTTGAAAATTAGAAGGTAGTATTGACTCTTCCTAAAAGCTGACATCCCTAATAAACTTGTGGCCAGTCCTAGAAGACCATCATTCAAGGCAACATACACTAGCTGAGCTCTGTGCCAAGGGTGAACGTGGACAGGAAGCCAGAAGAATTTGACTCTTGTGAAAGAGCTTATTCATTATAGTGTAGCTTTCTTTTTTCATTGTGAAAACATCACAGAATAATCTAAATGTCCTTTAACAGGTCAAGTGGATGGGTAAATGGTGATGTTCTACACAAGGGCACACTGTAGATGCCAATGTGTAAATAGGAGCTACTTTTCTCAGTATCAACCCCCTAAAAGGTAAGCAGCAAAGCATATATACTGCATGTTTGTCAAGTATCATTGAGATAACGTGTGAAAACGTGGAATAATAGCTCTTGTTATATACCATGGATTATGATAAATTTATTCTGGAGCTCTATACACTGAATTTGAGATGGTGATAATTTCTGGGTTGTATAACTTCCACAAAAGTATAAGGTTTTGTTTAATTCACGGATACATTTCTACTACTTGAACAGAGGCTGGCGCTTAGCAGTGCTTGCTAAGTCTTTGTTGAATGAAACAATGAATGATTGGGGTAAAGGCACCTGAAGTGGATTATCAAATGGGTAAATCAAAGCAATTTAGGGTGAGTCCATGTTTACTCAATGGAATTTTTCCTACATTAAATCTGTAGTGCCATCTACTGACTCAAACAGGAAGTAATACAAAGACAGTAAATTGTGCTAGATAATGGTAGGAAATCCTGCTTTTTATAACACCACATATTTTAATTTCACAATTTAGCTGCACTTATACATTGGTATGTTTTAAAAATATTTTAAAGACAAATTTTTATATTATTATTTTGAGACACCATTTCACTGTATACCATAGGCTGGTCTGGAACTCACTGTGTTGCATAGAATGATCTGGAACTCTTGATTGTCCTGTCTCAGCTTCCAGAGTGCTGGGATTATAGGCATATACAACCATGCTCAGCTCAAGTTAATAGGTAATATTTTAACCAAACACTTTTGATATGTTTTCACAATGATTTTTAATTCAATATTGATTAATTCACAGATGTTGTCAATAATACATGTTGAATGATTCATTTCCTTTTTTAAAACAACATTTTAAATGAAAGTCAATAACTCAAAACACTTCTGGTGGCATCTTTGTAAAGACCAAAACATCTTACTTAAATGTCAGCTTTGGGGGAGATGGGGCAAAATAATTTCTAAATGAGGGAAGATAGGATGCGAGCAATGTTTGTTAGGGCCCTTTCTGATTTTGTTCCAAATGGCATTCCCAACATTGTATTATTGTCAGGAAAAATTATATTATCACCGAACTTTGGTAATTTTTTTATACTCAATTCATAATGTACATCAGGGCAATGCAAGGTTTGAGAAAACCAAAGGCAATAATTCCACTTTGCCTTATTCAATGCTTCTTCAATGTAATTGAACTTGGCCAATTTATTTAAACATAGTTCTGCATTGATCTCACCTATGCCAGACACTGTGCCAGATCCCGTTATAGTCTTGTGATTTTGTCTTAACAGAGGGGAATAGGAGTGGAGAGAGCTACTTGCACAGAACATACACTCAGAAAGTGGCATTGCTAAGCCTTAAACACAGGCCTGCCTGATTCCAGAGCTCATGTGGTCCCCATTGGATGACAAAGCACATCCACAAGGCCTTGTAATTTTCATATACTTGAAGACAAGACTTGCTTGACAATTAGGGACACAAGATTCTCACTTGCAATTGTTTTTTCCCTGGATAGAGCTATATTAAAGACTCTTATTGGAGAAATAAGCCATGTATTCCCTTTGGGTTTTGGAAATTGTGTTTTGCTTTTGAGAAGTGATGTTGTGGGTCATTCCTCAGAAACATCCCACCTACCAACTCTTAATGCTATTCTTTTTTGAATATTTGAAGAGAAAGGACTTCTAGGGAGAGATTTTTCCTCCATTCCCCCCTCCCTCTCGCTCCTTCTCACCCTTCCCTCTCCCTCCCTTTCTCATCCATTCCCTTTCCTTTCCTTTCCTCCTCCTTCGGTTTCTCTTTTTTTTTAATTTAATTTAATTTTATTTGTGAACATACTGTACAGAGGGGTTACAATTACATGGGCAGGATAATGCGTACATTTTTTACCAAGCATTGCATCCTCCTCCTTTATTTACCCTTCACATCCCTTCCCAGCCTCCCCCCTCCCCCCCA
>NW_012267250.1:2881176-2901632 GCF_000151885.1 Dipodomys ordii
CTGACATTGTAAAGCTTGTTTTGGACATGACAACTTGTACTTCTCATTGTTGCAACAGGTCCACCTGTATCCCTAAACAACTGGTTTTTCCCCATCTCCTCCACAAGTTATACTGACATCAAATATAGAGAAAGCAGGGGTTATACTGTATGTCAGACAAGTTCTCTATCTGTGAGCTACATTCCCAGTCCTTTGCGAAATTCTTAGTATGTATAAGACACATCACCTCTTGTGCTTTCCAAGTTTGTATTAGGCTCTAGGTTTTTTCATCATGAAGGCAGAATTTATAGCTTAATGTTCTGAGATTTCCATTTTAAACCCACTCTCTTGAAAAAGATCACACATTTTTTTCTACCTTGCCAGTAAAAACAGATAATTGAGGAACGTATCATCCCAGAAAGTCACTTATCCAGAAGCTCTTCATAGGAAGCTATTTTAAGTGCTATATAGAGAGCTTGTTGAGAATGAACCTATAGGAAAATGGACAGAGCAAGAGGTGTTCTGAATTCTAGCTCTAGCCCTCACTTTTTTTGGTGACAGTCTGTTTCCCTAAGAGTCAACAGAAAGTTGATGTCTCTCTTACTCTGTGCTGAATTGAATACCAGATTAGGTACTGACTATCTCATTCTCAGATTTCAATTTATCATGCAACTATTACATCCCACAGAAACAGTCATATAGGAAAACATACAGAAAACCCCAGTTGAGGAAACTTGAGTACAGGAACCATGTTGTGACATATATTTTATATTTTTGTCCCCATCCACTCCTCAGCCAGGTCTGGCTTTTGACTTTCTAGAGACAAGGAACTTTGGTTTGCTCTTGGCCTATAGACGTTTGCCAACTACTTGGCTTTCAAGTAATTTCTTTGTGGAGCATTAATACAATTTGGTATTTATTGAACATCTCTTCCCATATTATGGGAATTGCTCACAAATATCTTCAAATACACATTATCTTGTCAAAAACATTTCCCTCCATTAGGCTACTTTTTCAGGTCAACCTCAGTGAAATCTTTAGCAGTTGAGCTAGCAACTCTGTGAGGGACTACCTGTGCTCTGTATTTTATTGGGGATGAGGTTCTCCTTGCTAGGTATATGGTGAGGGGGCCAGCCCTGACACCCCATTATAGTGTCTGTTTCCTTGTACTACTTCATTGTTCCCCAATGGTTGATACCATCTGTATCTCTTTCTATTCTTTCCATTTTGAGTCACAACTCCACTTTCATCTTTTTGGTGATTAATTGGAGATAAGAGTCCTACAGACTTTTCTTCCCAGCCTGGCTCTGAATCTTGGTCCTCAGATCTCAGCCTCCTAGGTAACTAGGTTGACAGGCCTGAGCCTATGGCACTGGCCTTGTCTTTCAAACAAAAGCAAAAAACAAAACAAAAGCTGAGATGGATTAGACAGGCAAGAGAGAGGAACTCCCTAGGGAAAACATTCTCTTGGCATAAAGGAAGGAAGCAGGTTGAAGAACTTTCATACTCTAGTGCATATCGAGCCCTTGAGAAAGAAGAGGGGGAAAAAGTACTGGTTGGATAGGTAGATCCTCAGGCTGTAGTACAATCTTGAGATCATGAAGATCATGAAGAGAGAACTCTAACCAAGGATACTTGAGAAGAGGGTCCTGAGTTTGGCTAGAAGTGCTCAGCTTTAGTATTCTGTTAAGTTTAGGCTCTGCTGGGGGACGCGGCATGAGTAATGCTTACTAAAGTATTTGTCTTGAAGAAGTATGAGGAATACCTCACCATGGCTTCCAAGACCACTCTAGAGCCAGGGTCCTTGGGTTTGAAACTTGGTTGAATCTTTGGGAAGATTCTCTAAGTTTTAGTTATCATATCTTAAATCATGAAGTTCTTAATCTCATAGGCAAGCTGTGAGACTTGAATATATATAAAACATATAGAACATGGCTTGGTATACAGAAATGACAAAAATAGCAGCTAAAAATAAGCAAAATGGGATTATGGCTTGTGTTGGAATGTGTTCTCTTCTTCAAGTTGATTTCTTGCTCTTGGATGTGAACTGAAAATGTCGTACTACAGAAGATGGGATTCATTCTTAATGGGGAAATTAGGTTCTTTAAAGAAGAGTTTTTTTTTATTATATTTGTGTTAAATCCTTAAATTTTGATGACTGGGAACGTCTAAGAATATAAAGAAGCAAAAAAGAAGTGGGCAACAGGGAGAAATACCAAGTAGAAGAAAAGGTATAGCTGGAAGAGAAACAGAGAAAACATTTCCTGGGGTAAATGTTGAAATGTTGAAGTGGTCCATCCCCAAACTGTACATGAAAAGAAAAGAGTGAAGACATCTTGTTAGAAAGGTTATTGGTGGCTATGTATTTGAATTCCCTTCCAAGATTTGAGAAGTGTAAGTGAAAATTTAAATTCTTTGTTTTTTTTTGGCATAAATTTTCATAAATATCACTTTTTATGTTTTTATTATAAAAATAGTGTACAGAGGGTTACAGTAACATGAGTAAGGTAATGAGTACATTTCCTATCAAGCATTGTTACCTTCTCCTTCGTTTATCCCCTACCATCCCTTCCTTTCTCACCTCGCCAATTCCTCCTCCTCCCAGGTTGTTTTCGACATAATGTCTTGTATATCTCATTGCTACAATGGGTCAACTTACATCCTTATTTCAGCATTTTGTTATTGCCATCCGCTCCCTAAATTTGAAAAATGTATATATAAAGATGCAGGGCATCAACATCAAATACAGTGAAAACAGGGGTTATACCCGTGGGGGAAGAACATACAAAAGCAACAAAAAAAATCACATAGTATATTTTAAATATGTTTAAATAGCAAGCAAGAAAAAACTGTGTTCCTAGCTTGGGGTTCATTTCACTTAACATCATGTTATATGGTCATATATGCATAGCTTTTGACCTTTTCTGCTTGTCCTAGACTTATACTAGCTATTGGAAATAAGGGAAACTATGAGACCTATGTTTCTTTGTGCCTGGCTTTCTTCACTTAGTATAATTTTTTCCAAGCCTTTCCATTTCCTAACAAATGGGACAATATCACTCTTTCTGATGGAGGCATAGAATTCCATTGTATATATACACCACATTTTCTTGATTCATCTATTTACTGAGGGGCATCTGAGTTGGTTCCATAGCTTAGCAATGGTAAATAATGCTGCAATAAACATAGTTGTGCTGGTAGATTTAGTATAGCCTTGTTTCTGATCGTTTGGGTAAATGAAAGCTCACGGATTGGGAGAAGATCTTCACTAGCCATATAATGGACAAGGGTCTCATATCTAAAATATACTTAGAACTAAAAAAACGAAATCCCCTAACAACAAATTCTCAAAGAAACAAACACTTCATCAACAAGTAGACTAAAGACTTAAAGAGAAACTTCTCTGAAGAGGAAATAAGAATGGCCAATAGATGCATGAAGAAATGCACAACTTCTCTTGCCATAAAAGAAATGCAATATAACGATCTAGCTTTAGTTTTCTACAAGTGATTAGCCAATTTTGCCAATACCATTTACTGAAGAGACTGTCTTTCTTCCATTCTACTTTTTTAGCTCCCTTATTGCAGATTAGGTGGCTATAGGTCTGTGGGTTCATTTCTGGGTTTTCAATTCTATTCCATTGGTCCTCAGGTCTGTTCTTGGTGCCAGTGCCAAGCTGTTTTGATGACTATGGCTTTGTAGTAAAGTTTGAAATTTTGTATTGATATTCCTCCAGTACTGTTCTTTCTGTGAAGGATCGTTTTTGCTATTTGGGGTCTTTTATTGTTCCATACGAATTTTTGGATTGCCTCTTCTATTTCAATGAAGAATAAGGTTGGAATATTGATAGGTATGGCACTGAACTTGTAGATAGCCTTGGGAAGTATTGCCATTTTCACTATGTTGATCCTTCCAATCCAGGAGCATGGGAGGTTTTGCTACTTTCTAAGTTCTGTTTTGATTTCCTTTTTCGGGTTTTAAAGTTTTCATGACAGAGGTCCTTCACTTCTTTGGTTAAATTAATTCCTAGGTATTTTATTTTTTGTGGGCCTATTATGAATGGATTTGCTTTCTTGATTTCAGCCACACTTTTCTCAAAAATTGTATTAAGTGAAGTAAGCCAGGCCCAAAGAAACATAGGTCCCATGGTTTCCCTTATTTACAATAACTAGTACATGTCTGAGACAAAGTAGAAACAGTCAGAAAAGTTGATGTTAGGCAAAATGAACCCCAAGATAAGGATTCAAATGCCTTTTCTTTCTTGCGATCGTTTCTAACATATTTATAAGATGATTTCTTTTTTTTTTATTTTTTTAAATTTTATTTTAGAAAATTTAAATTCTTTGTAAACAGCTTCTTGAATGCAATTCTGCTCTGAGACTGCTCTGAAACTCAGTTTTATCATGACAAAACAGGCAGTGGGTATGGAAAATCACTGTTCTCTAAGAATAGAGCCTCCATATTTGTGGCTAAGCCTGTGACTAACAGTAGAAAATTTTGTGGCTAGACAAGGAATGACTTCTGACTACTCCTGTTTATTATGCTCAGGGGTTGAGAATATGGCAAATTAAAGCTCATCTTCAAGATAAGCTATTAACTACATAGAAAATACTCACTTTCATTACCTTAAATTTTAAATCTTTCTAAATTAGATTACATGTTTACTTACTTGATTAAATGGAGGTCTCTAGGAATAATTCACTTTGTCTTAATGGCTATCATTATGGGCATTAAGTATTAAGCCAGGCCATATTGGATAAAGCCTTTGGAACTTTAAGTCTGTCAGACTTTTTGTCTCTTGTGCTAATGGCACTCCCTACAAACTCAAGATCCATTGTTAAGAATTTATTCATTCTTCTTTTGTCTTCTAATGTTTGAAATGAGACAGTAGGTTCATTTCTAGTCACCTGATTGTCAGAATGGAAGCCAAATGATGACTTTGCCTCTTCTGTGAGGTTTAAGTATAAGATCTGGGTGATCATACTTTGTGGCTTAGAGGCCTGATCTGGAAGTAAACGTTTTTATGATGGGGCTAGGTATAGTGACTCAGATCTCAGCGGGTGAGATCATGAGGATTTCCTGGGCAAAAAGTTAATGAGAGCCCCAACTTAATCAATCAACTGAGCACCGGTGGTCTTTGCCAGCTGCACAATAGCTTTCAATAGCTTTCAAGTTTAAGTAACGTTTTTTGCATCACTTAATGATCTCCCGACTAATTTCCACATTTGTAATGCAGAAACTTGGAAACATGTTCTCTGAAGTCTCAGGAGGATTCACATAGCTTGGTGTCAAAGAGTTAGGTTTCATTTAAAAGCTGATATTTTGCAGGCTTGGTAAGCAGTCAGGCAAGTTAACCTCTGTGCCTCTTTCTGTTTCTTTTTCCATTTTGATGGAACATAATATTGGTCTCTGGATTACTGTGAAGCGTGGCGAAAATAAATGGCCAAGTTCCTCTTGCATTGCCTGCTCTCTGTGGAGGATGCTTGTTAGTTCCAGTGGCTTTTCTTCCACTGAATTCTGTTCAGCAAGATAAAATGCCAAGGAGGTCAGAATTCCCCAGGCTATTTGAAAGTGTCATTAGCCAAATAGACCACTGGATGTCATACTTGATCTAATCTATTCACATATTGTCTAGTGTGTACTTACCTTGGATAGTCATAGATTTTTGAGTTGGAAAGGGCCTTAGGGATTTTGTGAAACCAGATTTTGAAAAGTATAGGCTGCAGAAAGGTTTGTCTTTGTATACTTGTCTTTGTTTTCATTGAACTTGAAAATATTTGGATAAAAGATATACTATTTAATGTGACCAGTGTTGACACAACAGGGTCCCATTATCTAGAGTTCTTTTGGGATGTTCACTTCAATGAGTATAGGAGCCTCTTATCTTGTTTTACACAGGAGGAAATTGAGCACTGGCCTCCTTGAACGATTTGATCAAGGACACAGGTTAAACTCATAGTATGTCTAAGACTAGAACTCCGATGACTTGACTTCCAGGCTGGTCCATATCATAGAGTCAGGCATTGTAGAGATATATCAGGATGATATACCTTTAAGAAATTTCTACTATACTGAAGCAATTCAGAAGAATCTTTATTCGGCTCTGCCTAAACTGTCTAATTACAAGCCACGAATATTTCTGTCTTCATACCAGACTTAGATTGGAAGTTTTAGCTCATGAATATTTTATTGAATAAACTTAGTTCAGAGATGAGACTGTGATTGGTCATTGCAAAATGATTCCCAGGGCACTTAGCAGAGACACATTAGGCTAACAATAAAGTCTCTAACAGGAAATCAGTAAGACAAGCCAAGGGCCATGCTTTATCCCAGCTCTTTACAGAAAATGCAAGCCAAGAGAGCTCAACATCATTACAAATAAATTATATTGTAACCACACGTGTGCCTGTGCGTGCCTGTATATACACACAAATGTACACAAACACACACATGCACACAGGGGCTTCATTTTTCCCAACTATCAAATAGAGAATATAGATTGATAATGTTCATATTCTACCCATTGGCTTTAAAAACCAGGCCAGAGAAAATACTTAGCTCTGGAATTTAGTTATCCCTGATTATTTTCTCAGTATAATAGTAGGTTATTTGTGGGACTATGTTGACAATTGCAGATTTACAGGAACTACTGAGATTGGAATGGCTTGGGTTTTCTTTGAAAGCTTTTGCTCAACTCTGGTCCTTGATTTGAGATGCTGCACAATTTGATGAGGAAGGGATCCATGGGGATCAGAAAATGTTTCAAATAAGCCATTTAAAAATGTTTTTTATTATAAAAATAGTGTTCAGAGGGGTTACAGTTACATGAGTAAGATAATGAGTACATTTCCTATCAAGCATGATTACCTTCTCCTTTGTTTTTCCCCTACTATCTCTTCCCTCCTCACCTCCACAACTCCCCCCCCTCAAGTTGTAAAGCTCATTTTCAACAGAGTGTCTTGTATATCTCATTGCTATAATGTGTCAGTCTGTATCCTTGTCTCAGCATTTTGTTATTTCCCTTGCCCTCCCCAAATTAGCAAAATGTATATACAAGATGCAGGGCACCTACGTCAATTACATTGAAAACAGGGGTTATAACATACAGGAAGAACATACAAGAGAAACAAAAAAATCACATAGTACATTTTAGATACATTAAAGACAATAGCAAGAAAGAAAAAAACAAGTTGTTTCCCTATCTTTTTTTTGTATTTTTAATTAATGTATATTTTGACACCACAGTCTCTCTAAATTAATTAATCAATTATTAATTAATTTATTAATTAAAAATTAATTAATTAATGTATATTTTGATACCACAGTCTCTCTAAAGTCACTCTTGAAAAACCTTGACATGTAATTGTAACCCCTCTGTACAGTATGTTCACAAATAAAAGAAAAGAAAAGAAAAACCTTGATATGGTTAAACATAGTAGTGTTTAAACACAGTAGCCTAATCATGGTGCAAATAGCAGAGAGAATGAAATTTTAGTACTTTACCTCATAGTACTATCCAGAGACAATAGAGTATTTGCTGATAGTTACCCAGCAATCTGTTTGATCCTGTACTTTCTTGGATGGAGACCACTGGAATCTTCTTTTTGTGATTTCACTAAATACCCTGTAGCTTTTCCTATTTCACATTCATTTTGTGGTTTTGTTTTTATATTAAGGATTTATTGATACATAATTAAATGCACATAATATGCTTGTATAATTCAATGTTTTCTATTGTGTGTGTGCTGATACTAGACTTGAACTCAGGGCCTTGCACCCTTGCTTGGCTTTTCGGCTCAAAGCTACTGCTTGAACCATACCTCGATTTCCACCTTTTTTTTGGTGGCTAATTAGAGAAAAGAATCTTGAATTTGTCTACCTGGACTGGCTTCAAACCTTGATCCTCAATTTTCAGCCTCCTGAGTAATTAGGATTACGGGCATGAGCCCCCAGTTTCAGGCGGCAGTTTGATACATTTGGAGAACAGAGTTTTCAAGAGATGAAGTAGAATTGAGGACTTCAAGCAATTTTTCTAAAATCAAATAGCAGTTGGCAAGGCCAGTTGCCTCTGCAATGCCTAGGCTTGTCCCACTCTGCTGGGCAGCATGAGATACAACAGGCCTTTTGGAACTTCAGTGAGGTGAATCTTGAATGTTGGAATGACAGAACTCAGGGCAGAACCACTGCAGGAAAGGAGAAAGTTCCTTCATCTTTCTGTAGCTTAACTTGACTTTTTAATTGACCTCTCATATGTGTGGTTCAGGGAAATAAAACTTTTCAGACCATCTTTGTGTTCCAAGATTGTGCTCTAAGCTTTTGTATTTTTCATAGGTAGAAGTGGGAAACTTATGTTTGTTTTTTGGTTACAAAGATAATGTCCAAGCAGGCTAATCATTTGCTGGACTCCCTTCAACTCTTTGAGAAGTCCCTGTCCTGTTTGGGGGCATGGGTGTATATACAAGGCTGATTGAACTTGTTATTTGCAGTTATTCTTTGAGATCTTGTCTTATTTAGAAGCAGGGTCTCAATTCCTTAGTTCTTAAGATTCTATTCCTGTTTCTCCAACCTTGTTCTATTTTGGGGAACGATAAGAACATCAATTCTTTTTCCTCCTTGATACTCAATGATTATTTTTTATTTTTTGGTCTCTATTATGAATTTCATTCTCCCACTCTTTTCTTTCTCTGGAAAAAACCTGTAAATTCTTTCAACTGCTAAAGCTTTTGAAAAAGTACAGCCAGAAATGCTTGCGGGAAATCTGTTTGATGTTTGGACAGACACCTTTATTAAAGCAATGATAGACAGCTAGATCTGCTAGAAAGGTGGGAGGTGAGGGAGCAGGGAAATACAATGAGAACAGGAGTCAGTTAATGTGTAAAATATTTATATAGTCACACGGGGTAAGACACCTGTAGCTGATTCAGGAGACCCATGCTTGGGTCATGGGTCTTGGAAAGGCCTTATGTTTCAAAAGAGGTTATCTTTGAGTGGTTTTATTAGTGATAACTTCAGGGATGTTTTTGATGTGTAGTAAGGAGGAAAGCAGAAATTCATTTGCATGTTGGTTGACTACTAGTGACTACCGGGAACCATGGGTTGAAAAGGAGTCTGAGACGAAGACCAGCAGGAGACCCACTGAGTCATTTATGGATGCCTAGCAAAGGTAGGAAAGAGAAAGTCTGTCCTGTGTCAGCTATTTGCATTCCCCACTGTATTTTATTATATTTGCTTCTTGTTGGGAGCAAGCAAAGGCGATAAAAAAATTGGCAAGTTGCAAGCAAGGAAGTAATGTAGTAGTAATATATTGACTTGGTGCAGGTGAAACAATATTGCCCTGTCTGACATTGTAAGCCCACATTTTGATTGCTGTGCTTTGTTGCAGAGTGTCTTGTCAGGCACTAAGGGCAGTTAGTGGCAGAACTGACATTGAAGCCTGAACTCTTTTCTGAGTCCACTCTTTTCAGATATTATATTAGATATCCTTTTAAAATTTCAGATTGGAGCTGGGCGCTGGTGGCTCACGCCTGTAATCCTAGCTACTCAGGAGGCTGAGATCTGAGGATCGTGGTTCAAAGCCAGCCCAGGCAGGAGAGACCGTGAGACTCCTATCTCCAATAAACCACCAGGAAACCAGAAGTGGCGCTGTAGCTCAAGTGGTAGAGCGCTTGCCTTGAGCTGAAGAACTGAGGGACAGCACCCAGGCCCAGAGTTCAAGCCCCACAACCAACCAAAAAAAATTCAGATTGGAATATTGTATTTTGCTCAGTGAATTTTGTTTTACTCTAAAATGGTTCCTATCACAATACTGTTCATCAAAGGGAAAGTTCACTCATTGCTTGAGATAAGGGAGCAAAAAGCATTAACTCTGCTGTTACTCAATATCATCCCAGTCTCTCACCAGTTGCCTTTCTCTTTGTGTCTCCCCTTCATGTTTCCTTCCCTTCCTCTCTTCTTCCATAACTCTCTCCCTTCCTATCTCTCTTTTTATTCCTTTCCTTCACTCCATTTCTTCACCTATTCTTCCATTTCCATTCTTCTTCCTGCTTCATAAGCACTGACAAGCATCTGCTTTCTGTCACTTACAGAGCAAAGCATTCTCCCATAGCCCTCATTTCCTCCCCCCGCCACGATATGGATGCCACAACTTACACCCCAAAACCTCAACATCGAATTGGTTTCTCTGATTTCATACAATGGCTTCTGTGACTCTCAGATAGGCAACATATTTGAATTCACCACAGCTTTGGAACTTTCTCTGTTCTATCAGTTACCTATTGCTGTGACTGGCAGATAATATACACATTTACTTTGTAATTTCTCTCTGTTGTACCAAGTATTGTTTCATAAACAAATTTGGGAAACTTGTTACCTAAAAATATGACATGATAAGGCCTTCCTAGTTTCTATGACTCAGGAGCCAGGGGTAGCTCACTGTTCTCTGTTGCAGTCTTTCCAGCTGCAGTCTGTCTGGCTGCATTCAAGGCCCATAGCCAGGCCTGCAATTCTCACATGACTCCATTGAGGAGAACCTTGCTTCCAAGCAGTCATGGGGTTGTTGGCAGGACTTAATTCCCCGGGCCACAGGCTGCTTGTAGTTCCTTGCCATGAGATGTTCCCACAGCATAGTCTGCATGGCAGGTTGCTTCCTAACAATGAGCAAGCAGGAAGAGCCTGCAAGATGAAAATCATAAGATTTTTCTAACCTTGGAAATGACAGCTATGACTCAGGCCATATTCTACTCATTAAAATCAGGCTACCAAGGCCAGCCTGCCCTCAAGGGGAGGGGGTTACACAATGTTTTGAATACCAGGAGATGGGCAGGGGAGGGGGGGCATCACTGAAATCCTCCCTACTATATTTCTATTTCTTTTTTGAAAATTATGTTTCTTTTAATGTCTTATTTTATTTTTTTATGGAGTGGTAGAAGAAAGACCCTATGTTTGGGACTGTCCTGATGCTGCTGTTGCTGCTGCTGCTTCTTTTTGCCTCCTCCCCCCCCTCCTTTCCCGCCTCTCCTCCTCCTCCTCCTCCTCCTTCTTCTTCCTGTAATAGGGCTGTTTATTACTATAAGTTAGCTTGATGGTCTTTATGACATTCTTGTTATTTTTAATATTTTTATTGTAAAGATACTGTAGAGAGGGATTACAGTTACACGAGTAAGGTAATGAGTATGTTATTTTGTGCAAATGCCTGTTTCTAAATTCTTTTATCTAAGATCAGAGATTAATATATTTTAGTTATTCAATAAATGTGACATACAGGTAATATATTAAAAGACATATATCATAATTAGTGGAAGCTTTAATCAATTCAAAAATAACCCAAAACAATGCAAACAATATATGGATCTTATTTTTGATCCAGTCTGCTATTCTTCTTTTGATTGGAGAATTGAGGCCATTAATATTTAAAGTTATTATAGAGAGATGTATCATGTTTCCTGCCATTTTCAATAAGCAATAATAATTGAAGAAAGTCTAACATAAATCATTAGCATCCTTTTAGTTGGTAAAAGGCAGGATGAAGGAGAGTTAGTAGTCAAATACATCTACTATGTACCAAGTCCAGTACTAGCTAATCTTTTGTGCATTACTTCATTTAATCTTCACACTTTTCTAGTGGTACAGATATTGGTAACAGGCTTTGCTAGTTTGCCTTCAATATTTACTCTTCCAACCTTTCATAGTAAAATCATGTGTTTGGCTGCTTTGATGAGAACTTCATTTCCCATCAACTCTTGTAGAGTGTTGTGGCCATGTACTTTTTCTGGCCATTGTGATATAAACAATAGTGTTGTGCAGTTTACAGTAACTGTTGTTCAGGGAAGTCAGTAGGTGTTCTTTCTCTTCTTTATTTCTTCTCTTTACTTAGAATGTAAATCTTAGACCATGATGGTGAAACTGTACGCATGAAGTAGCAGGAAGGAACCTGTGTTTAAGACATGAGCTTGACACCAGACCACACTCCCTTTTCAAGCCTTTGAGGTTAAATTTCTGCTAGTAGGGGGGTACTGCTATTACCACCCAAACCTAATGCTGGCTAGTAAGAATTCAATACCTAGAAGTAGGGTACTGTGTAGGACAGACACCAAAATATTCAGTTTTGTCTTAGTGCAGGGTTGGCAAACATTTGCTATAGAGGGCCAGATAGTAAATAGTTTTGGTTTTCAGGCCATATATGGTTATACAGTTACAGTTTCTTCCTTCCTGTTTTTCTTTAAAACAATCTTTAAGAAATATAAAAAAAACATTCTTTGCCAAACTCTTTATAACCATCACAGCCATTTTTAGCTCTAGTACCAACAAAGGAATATTTAGTCCTGGAGGCATGTTTGCCATTGCCGATGCCTGTCTTTATTCTCTAGGGATAAGAAGATGCCGTCAAGTGTGGGCTGCAGAGAATACATGGCTTGCTGGAGTCCTGCTTTCTCTCTATATTTATTTTTGGAGTAGTTCTTTAGTTTGCTTTATTGATTGGATGGTAAATCACTTAATTACTAAAAGTTCCATTATCCTCAGAAGACCACCAGTAGAAACTTATACAAAACTGGGAGTGCATTAATCAAAATCAGATTGCAATTGTGAATTCTTAATATTTGGATATACTCCAAAGAAGTAAAGTTGTAGGTTTTAGAAAAGAAAAAAGTAGTAAACTCATATTGATCATTTCTAAAACTTTATTGTATTAGGAAATTCAATTAAAACCATTTCATTATCCTAGAATTACAGACTATTATATTTCTCTTTTCATGTGATTTATGATTTTAAGGTAACCAATGTATTTATGTCTTCCAAAACAATGATTATTTTTTCTAATAAGTGAATGACATGATTTTAGTTAATACAGTTAGATAGTCACAGAATTCTATAAAACATTGTACACAAAGTACAAAAATTGGTGTGGTATGCACACTCTTTAATACTGCTTTTATCTCTTTCTTTTGGCACCTTAGTTAACTTCATATAAATAAAAATAATAACAAAACATAAAAGAAGAGATTGTTTAACATCTGGAAATTAGAAATTTATTTCTCTGACAGCTTGTTTTTATTAAGAGATAAAGGCTAAACATATCTTTATTGCCGTTAGAAAAATAGGGGAAAAAGAATTCTATCAAGTAGTAGATATAAATCCCAAACTACAATTACTATTCAAACTGATGGTAATGATAGTGGTTTTAAATAGATGTATTTGCAAAGACCTCTTGGAATTACAATAGAAAATGGTGAGTTTCCGAACAAAATTGTACACCAGCAGCAAACTATGCATATACAAGAGGAAAACATTGATTGCCACATAGTACAAGTAGTATGGCTAAAGCTTGTTGATCAGACTTCTGAGTTTTATAAACACAAGTATAATTAGAAAACAGAAGTAGTCAATGTTCTCAAGTAAAGGAAAAGCTTGGTATCCACTCATTCACATCTCATATCAGTAAATTTGATAAAATTTCAGATTCTCTAACTAAACCTTCTTTTCCCTCTTCCTATTTTTGCACAGTTCTTTCTATTTCTCTTGGGAATGCACTTGAAAATTCATTTTACGTAAATGACAATAATAGGTCAAGTGTTAAATTCATCTTAAAAAAAAAGGACTGTACCAACTCAGTGTTTGGCAGTCACAGTGGAAAGTTAAGGTTTAGAATGGAGTTGATTTATTTTTGGGATTCTGACCAAGTGGCAAAACCTAGCAGCTGATTGAATTATATTTAGGTTTGAAAAATGCAGATGGACCAATAGACTGTGTGCCTCAATGAGGAATGAAATAGGAAATATATGCATTTGTATTCACAGTTACTGGCATAAAACTATGTGCATAGGAAACAGATCATTCACATATTCTGTGAAGAATAGGTTGGTGATTGGTTGTTTAATTCTCCATATTAGTGAAGAGAATAAGAAATGGCCAAAATGCTGTGAAAATGAATATAATCAGTCAATATTATTTTCCATTAAAAACAATAAGCTCAAGCCAGGCACCAGTGGATCATGCCAATAATCCTAGCTACTCAGTCCTTTTATTATGCATTAATTGAGCATGAAGAATGGTTTTTGCCATTTATTTTCAAAGATTCTACAAGAAATAAAAACTTTTGCTCTTGGAATTTGAAATGCTTTTTCAGGTGGAGCAGAAATTTGTCTGTCCCAAAGGACATTTGCTTTGTCAATGTAGTTACTCTCCTTGATAATAAAAGCAGATTTGGAGACAAGAGTGTCAATTTGGATGTAAGAATTACTTTGGAGCCATTTTTTTTCAGTTTCTCACTTTAGAATCTGGTTCAAGTTTGAAGCCAAAATGGATTACATTCAATTTCATACTGTTTATGAGGTGACTATATATAAAATATGATTTGGCTATTTGTTTTAACTTAAGCAGTTGTTAATGCAATTTCTATTTCATTAAAGTGAAAAAAGACCCCTAAGAGACAGTGACAAATTAGTAGTTCCTAAACTTAGTGGCCCATTGAAATTACTGAAGAATCTAAAAAATACTGATGCCAGGTACCTGTTCCAAAACATTCTGATCTAATTGGTGTGAGGTGTGATTAAATTATCTGCTGGTGTTTGCAGGCAGCCAGCTTTGAGAACTACTGTCCACCTGATAGTGAAGCAGTAAACATGAAACCCAAAGCATAGTTCTCCAGAATTTCAGCTCTGTGCTTAGTCCTTTTGATGTCTGAATGCAATTCATCTGATCTTGATCAAAATCTACCCTGTTTTTTTTATGACCAAGTTCCAACAAGAGGTTGACAGAACTTTCTGGACCTTTGCATTTGTCTTCCTGAATTCTGAAGAACTTCACAAGAACCTGAAATTCTCTTCTCTTTTCTTTTCTTTTCTTTTTTTTACTGCAAAGTCTTGCTTTCTACATCTTGAATTGTTAATGAGATTTGAGAAAGAACAACACAGTATTTGTACTGGACTTCTTAAATGAGTTCTGTTTTGAACAAAGCAATCCTTTACAAGTATGCAAACTAGGAATATCATTTCTGGTTTGCAGCACCCTTCTTTTGGAAGAGCACCAAGACTCTAGAAGATTGGGCAAATATACTTGCTGAGCATCTGAACAGTTTCTAATCTGCAGTGACAAATGGAAGATTTTCCTGTGATGGTTTTAAATAAACCACCAGCTATGGTAGAGGTACTTTTGCTTACTGAAAGAAAGTGTAAGGAAGGGAAGGTAGAAGATGATTGACAGATTTAATATAAATGAGAATTCCAGGAAAGCCTGAGTTAATAAAACTGTTTAGATCTTGGTGCTGTATGCCTGTAATCCCAGTATTTAGGAGGCAGAGGCATAGTAGAGACAAATAAAATGAGTTCAAGCTGAAAGTAATGAACAAGTCAAAATGTTAAATGAGAAAAAGTCGTTCCTCATTTCAGCACTGTAGGTTGGCACAGGTTTTGCAAGAGTCTTGGGGTTGAGTAGAATTTCCAGGTAAAAGTAGGTATAGGATAATGAATGGAAAAAACATGGGCTTGGACTTCTTTCAAACTTATCTAAAAGATGGGATATCAATTTGTAGAAAGCACCCAGAGGCTTCAGGGGACAGAAAAATCCTCACTGATGACAGATAGACTAGATAGAACTTTTAGGCTGAAGTGATGCTGAATTCATACTCTTGCGAAGTTTTTATGAGGGTACGCCTGCGGTCATGTCCCCACAATAGTGGACAGTGGTGAAACATCTTCCTACCTTTGTTTCCTCTTTGTGGCTTTGCAAATCACAAAGCAGCTGGGAGTCAAGGGTTGATTCTAGAGTTTATTTAGCTGTTCCTGGTGTTCCTGGCTGCTCAGGCCTACTTACTCAGCTTTGGCCTGCTAAGACCTCTTCCCATTCGGTCAGGGTATGTAAACATACTCCTAGAATATTCAGGAACCTTGGAAGAACAACTTTTCTTTCTTCTTCTTCTTTTTTTTTTTTTGCTGTCAATGACTCTTCACTCTTCAGTTTTCTGTTGATGGAAAGGCTCCTTAGTGTTTGATTTCATTGAGAAATAACATTCACAGGTCTTGATTCTATAATGAGTCTTAAGTCATGTAGTTTCAGGAAAGGCATGACTTAGGATCACTAGGGCACTGAGTTAGAAGTTTATTTCTTCTATACAGAGTGTTGTGTGTCTCACTGTTAAAGTACAAGAAAGGTATCTTCAGAAGGCTCCATATCCATCCCCCCGGGCAGTCACTGCAAAAGTCGGGTAGACCTCATATGCTGTGTAAGCTGTAAGGTCTTGTCCCAGGGTCACTGCTTGCTTGAGTTGAGCTGCAGACACCGGTGCAGTTGCATTGGGGACAGCATATCCTAGAGGAGCAGAGGAAACTTCATGAACAGAGGTTCAGATTGGCTCAGATTTTGCCATATTTTATTCTTTGGAGGTATTAAAGCTAAAAGCAAGTGTCTATGGTATACAAGATGTTCTCAGGAGCTGTGGGAGGTGGCCACAGTGATGTCTAAATGGCATTTGAAAGGTCCTGGGCCAGTCATCCTCAGAGAGGAAACCACCTGCGTCAGGTTCACTTCCCACTTGGAAAATTAAACATTGAAGGTCAAGAGAAAGAAACATAACTGAGTGCTGAGTGACAGGAATGTGCACTGTGGAACTTTATCAGAGGATCTAAGAATTTAGGAAGGAGAGCAGGCCATTGAAAGGTTTGCATGGCATGGTGGAGGAGAGGCCATACCTACCTAAAATCCCACACCTGTTCTTAAAAATCCCACATCTGCCTAAATAAAACATCAGAAACGATTGGCTTCAGCCAAGAAGGAGGAATAGAAACAGGATAGATCAGCAGGAGAAATACTGAAAGTCCTTGTAAATTTTGACATAATGCCATAAAACCACCTATCCTGTTAGACCCTTCTCACCACATCATCAAGCTTATCTTGATGTGTGCAGAAGTTTTGATGCTGGACCTCCCTCTCAGAGAGCTAATGGATCCAAGTGATAAATACCTCACTCATGTGCTGTCATATGAACATTATGTCTACAAAGCAATATTGCTTTGTTAATGTTTTAGGCCAAACCTTGGTATTTCTGAAATGATCCCCAAGCTATGAGAGATAGTATGAAAAAGACACAGTTATACTGAAGGAACAAATGACAACAGAATGGGTTTGTGTGGTGGTGAAAGTCAGCCTAACCCCAGACACATTGATTTTTTGTTATAGTGGCTATTCAGGAAACGGCTACAGGAAACCAGTTGGACTACATTTTAAAACTTGAATTCATGCCTGGTTGTTCACTTTAGTCAGTGATGCTAATGAGTAAGTAAAGTGTGGTGCATTTCCCTTAGGGTTTGAAAAAGCCAATTTCACCATTTTAGAAAGTAAACTAATAACATGAATGTGTGTGTGTGTGTGTGTAGCCCAGATCTCAGCTTTAGAAAATTTGCATTTTCTTTTTTAATTGGTGATTGTTATAAGTACAAGAATGTGCTTCGGATTCTTCCCCGAGAGCCTATTATTCTTTGCTTATTTCTTTCCATCACAGTGAGGAGAGGCTCTTAAATTCATAGGTGTTCATTCCCAAGACAAAATTCGTGCCCTAAAAATTTCTAACTTTTCATTCAAGCCAATAGCAAAGAGGATCAGATTGTGAAAGTGTTGGGGAAACACAGATGCTTTCCAATATGAAAATAAACTTTAAAATTCTCTTGACAGTGGTTCATTTATTTTTATACCAGTTAGATGTCGTTGGGGTACAGCTTACTGCAAGGTAGAGGTTTATCTTTAAGAATTGAGAGGTCCTGCCCTGAGTCCTGGGTAGATGATCATTTAAACACCTGGCTGCACAGAAGCTGAGGGCTGGCACCAGCTTGCGGGGGCGGGGAACAATGCTCTCTGCAGTGTCAGCTGTTGTCTTGGTAACTTGGGATTCATTACAGAACATCTCTAAGTTCTTACAGAGAAACAAAGCTAGAATTGAGGTCACATTTGTTTAGGAAGCCTGAATAGTTTTATCTTCATTTGCCAAAATGAGACACTCATCTTTTTTTTTTTTTTTGAGCAACAAAGTAAGAACCAGGTAATAATTCCAGCACTAGGGAGGCTGAAGCAGGAGGACCATGAGTTTGAGGCCAGCCTGGGCTACACTGTGAGACTCATATAACAACAACAACAATACAAAAAATAAAGCAAAATAAAATAAAGGAAGAAATAAAAAAATGAGAAGTGTCAGCCCAGGTGTGAATGAGCAATATAGAATTCATACACCTGTACATTATTGATATAAGAATTAATAGGAGTGCTGTAATTCTAGGTCTAGCAGAAACTCTAGTTTGGTAATGTGGGAAACATATTGATATAATGGCAAGTCAGAATGAGAGATTTCTGCAAACGAAATGAAGTTTCATTACTAAAACAGAATTGAATACTACTGAAGGAAGTTTCTTGCCTGATCCCCTTTAATCTAAAGGATTTGGGGGGGGTAATACTGAGATTTGAACCCAGAGCTTTGTGCTTGGTAAGCAGATGCTCTATCACCTGAGCTATTCTCTCAGTCCCCAAAGATTATTGTTCTCTTTTTTTTAAGTAAACAGAGTAAGTTTATTTGAAGATAAAAAGAAAGCTATAAAAAAAAACTAGGAAAAAGAATTAGCAGACTTCCCAAATGAGGTGGGGATTTTCCTGTCATACCATGAGGGAAAAGTCCCCTAAAGAGGGGCTGGGAAGGCGGCTCAGTGGTAGAGTGGTAGCCTTTCATGTGTGAGGCTGTGGGTTTGATTCCTCTGCACCACATAAGCAGAAAAAAACAGAAGTGGCTCTGTGGCTCAAGTGGTAGAGTGCTAGCCTTGAGCTGAAGAGCTGAGGGACAGCGCCCAGACCCAGAGTTCAGGCTCCATGACCGACGAGAGAGAGAGAGAGAGAGAGAGAGAGAGAGAGAGAGAGAGAGAGGAAAAGAAGAAAAAAGACGCCCCCAAATTCACTTTTTATCTGTTCATTTTCATTCATTTGTTGGGCATACATAATAAATGGAGAAACCTTTTAAATCTAATCCTGCAGGTGTGTTGATCTACAGATGGACTTTCTACTAAGCAATCTGCATCTGTACCAGCCCTGATTATTCACCTATTGATAATATCATTGCTTGTCTATTTACCTCATTCATGCATAGACACTACCTATACACAAACACACATTTTTATTTAACATTTTTTATCTACCTATTAATTTCAGAAAATGAAGTAATAAAAAGAGAATGAAGGTTAGAACAGGCAGGTTGCACAAGGATGGCTTAAAAGTTAATTGACATTGATTACATTACTAATTTTTCCCAGTATGTGGTTTCTTCATCTGCATAATGAGCATTAGGATCTAACTTAACTCTTACTGGTGTCACAAGCAACACTGAGATAATATAAAGCTTGCAGAGCTTTGAGTGAGAGCCTAGTCCACAGTAAGTGCTCAAATAAACACCATCTATTAATAAATGGCACTGAAATCTACTACTAAAAGAAAAAAAACTAACCCAACTCAGATTGGGCTAGGCTGGCAAGATCATGCAGCTACTTAAAGGAGAGACAAAACTAAAACCAACTTCTTTCCTGCTCAGTTTCCCATCTCACACTTGAATGGTTCACTCAAACCCAATTCTTTTTGGTCCACAGATGGTACAAGCTGGAATTATTGTAGGTGTAATGCACACACAATCTTATGAATATGTGTTACTGAGAAGAAGTTACTGCTATTTCTGTCAAGACAGGTTTCTCCATACCTGGGAAAACTGTAGCAGAAGTGGCAGCAGCAGCTGCAGTGCCAGGGTCCCCTCCATCAGTGGGGATGCCGAGAGTCTGCAAAGTGTATTCTGCTGCGTAAGTCTTCGCTTCATCCACATAGGCACTTAGCTTTGGAGGTATGAAAGGATAGCTGGAAAGAAGAGACAGTCAGGGGAGGCATTTTTTAAGCTTGTGAATTGAATCAAATGAAAACACAAAGGCATGATGTGTTTGTTTGTTTGTTTATGTCATTTGTGGGGCTTGAACTCTGGGCGTGGACACTATCTTTGAGCTCTTCAGCTCAAGGTGAGTGCTTTACTACTTGAGCCACAGTGCCACCTCTGGTTTTCTGGTGTTAACTGGAGATAAAAGGAAGAGGACACAATAGGAAATGTACTCATTTCAATAGGAAATGTACTCATTACCTTGCTCATGTAACTGTAACCCCTCTGTACAGCATTTTTACAATAAAAAATACAAAAAATTACTGCTCTGAAAAAAAGCTGTCACAATGAAACAATGGAAAGGTACACAATTTGAAGGGGAAAAAAAATCTCACTGACTTTCCTGGTGGGACTGGCTTTGAATGATTCTCATATCTCAGCCTTCTGAGTAGATAGGATTATAGGCATGAGCCACCGGTGCCAGGCCTAATTTTTTTTAACTGTTATTTTCTTTCTTTCTTTCTTTCTTTCTTTCTTTCTTTCTTTCTTTCTTTCTTTCTTTCTTTCTTTCTTTCTTTCTTTCTTTCTTTCTTTCTTT
>NW_012267250.1:2901682-2933702 GCF_000151885.1 Dipodomys ordii
TCTTTCTTTCTTTCTTTCTTTCTTTCTTTCTTTCTTTCTTTCTTTCTTTCTTTCTTTCTTTCTTTCTTTCTTTCTTTCTTTCTTTCTTCTGGTTCGTCGTGGGGCTTGAACTCTGGGCTTGGATGCTGTCCCTGAGCTCTTTAGCTCAAGGCTAGTGCTCTCCTACTTGAGCCACAGCGCCACTTCCAGTTGTCTATTATCAGAAGAGTGGCCTTATTCTTTGGTCCAAAACTTAATGATGGGAGCACAGTATCATGTATAAAAATGGCAGCTTCATGTGCTTCAACCTAAATACTACAAAGATAAAAGAACTGGTTATATGTTTTTTTGTTCCTATTACCTTTAACATTACTAGCTGTTCACCATTGGCTGATTATACGATGTAGTCCTCCTCATCTTCATAAACTTTGGGGACTTTAGTTGGTAATCTCATAGCTAGCGCCCAACTATACATGGCAATGAATTTAATGACTTGAGCATTACTATCTAGATGATGATCAAATTTATAAGCAAATTTATAAGCAAAATAAGCAAATCTTGTCCTAAACTGTTAGACTAGGAAATTGGAGAGATTACTCACATTGCAGGATTCTGGCTTGCGAGGGCAGGAATGGTGACTTTGTATAAGAACAGTTGTCTCTGGTCTTGTCCAAGGGCAGAATGCAGCTGGTACACTGGCTGTCCCCAGTTATTCTTCTGACAAATTTCTTCTAATATCTACAAGAATAAAAAAAAGATGATCTCAACCTCAAATGTCACATTTGCATGATTTCTCTAGTTTTCACTTTCTAAGCTCAGATCTCAGGGTTTGAAACTAATATGAGAAGATATAAAATGCCACATGGTTTAATGACTCATAAAAATTCAAGTTAAACTCAATTTGAACTGCATCAAAAGTGTGATAGCTGTTAGTTCGTAACATTATTTTCATACCATTTAATCTAATACTGTTTTAGTTTAGTCCATTATCTGTAATTTTTTAACCAAGGATTTAATCCCATGATGTATGTGTTTAATTACAAAGCAATTATAGAATAGCTTTTACTGGGAGATAGGCTGCTGTCCTGTTTAGCTCAGGTGAGCCAAGGCCAAAGGAAGGCCAATGGTTACAGCAACTGCTCTCTTTTCTGGTTGGACATTCATAATTCCGCAACACAGCTTGTAGGGCTCCATCTGGGTTGGTTAGAGTGGCCTGGTACTTCATTGCTCAACTATATTTATAAAAATTCAAAGCCAATTAAGATTTCATTAGGCAAAAGAGATGATTCCTTATGGATCAATAGCAAGAATGATCAATTTCTGAGTTCAATGTACAAATCAGAAGACTTTGTTCATGTTATAGAAGCTAGAAGCCCTCGGGATTATATACGGAGTTTATGATTATTATTAGTTAAATTTTGCTTAAAAGATTTCTAGCAGTCTCAGCTCTTTTCTGTTTACTTCTTCTTTTTGGTGCTAGTGGGGTTTGAATTTAGGGCTTTACATTTGCTCAGCTGGTATTCTACCACTTGAGCCATGCTTCTAGTCTGTCTTTCAGCTGGTTATTCTGGAGTCTCATGGAATTTTCTGCTAGGACTTATTTTTGAACCAAAGTTCTAAAGATCTCAGTGTCCTGAGTAACTAGTATTACAGATATGAACCACCGGAGCTCAGCTTGCCTTAGTACTTTTAATTAAATAAATTAATTAGCTCTTTATTTTGGGTTTTGACCTTACACTACTTGTATATTTTCTGAGCAAGCACCATCACAATTATGACCTGATATCATTATAATTGACATGCTACTGGATTATGCTACTGGATTGGCACCTTATTATTGTTGTTGTTATTGTTATTATTATTCTATGTGTGTGTATGTGGTACATGTTTGATATGGTCTCATACTTGGTAGGCAAATGCTGTCATCTTAGTTTTGGTGACAAAATTTTGTCATATTCTCTTTTCCATCTCTAGTACCTAGTACAATACTTGATACATAAACAGAAATCCAATAAATATCTTTAAGACAAACAATTTCTGTATATTGCTATGATAGGCAGTCTTTTTATTTTTCTGTTTGTTTGAATAAGATTAGCAGAAACCTTAAACAAATCAATTTATGTGTAAAAGAAAAGAATAATACATATTTTATACATACTCAACTCGATTTTTAGGCAACTATGTCTATGCAAGCATAATGGTTACTTCCTTAAAATTCAGGCCTTTGGACCTTTGGAAGAAGCTTTTAGCACAGCACACAAACAACTCTGTCCATCCAGCCAAAGTGGATTTCTCAGAGACATCACCCCAACAGGGACTATCCTAAGGGTTAACATGGATTCCATCTTGTTTTATTTTCAAACCTGATACCCAGTTTCCATACTGGAACAACCTTTATAACTTTTTAATTTTCCACTAATATGACTCACAGCCTTGTGCAGAAATGTGGAAAATTAGGACTATTAAATAAAAGCTATCTAAAAAACACTATAGTGCCCAATTATGAGCATTGTAGGAGATTTAATTTGATGTGATTTCTGGCTCACACAGTTAAAGATCACCTCAATAGCATGGAGAAACTTTCTCTAAGTACAGTGTTTCCAAGAGAAAATGTCCTCAATGGTCTCTGTAGGGTTTCCTGCCATTAGTACTCTATTTACCAACCAACCTAGATCAATAGGCATTTATTCTGAGCTAGACTATGCCTCATTTTATTTTCACTTAAGATACTGACAGTCCTTAATAGTTCTTTGCACTTCAGTGAAAGAGTAATGTTTTAAACTTAATGGTTAAAAAAAAAGGAAAGGACCTATAATGGCATAATGGCACCCTCCCCCCATCAGTATTCCCACAGAGCTAATTAGCCACTTTATCTATTAACAAAACAAGATCAAACAGCAGTCTAAGTAAATATCAAGTCAATGGTTGAGAGATGAAGGATAGTCATTGGCTCAACTTACAGCACCTATCTTTGGAAAGCTATTACTTACTTGGGGAGCAAGTTTAATTCCTGGGGGTTTTAAAGTGACAGGATTCATTGGAGTGAGCTCCATTCCAGGTAAGAGGTCATAGAGTTTGTCTTCTCTCTTGTCTCCTTTGACCTGGTATCCACGCCCCAGGCCTGTGTATGCCAAATAGCCACGGCCGCCCAGTCCTCTCACTCCCGCAGCCCCTACAGGTACATTCATGTAAATTTCTAGGAATGTAAGAAGGCATTAAACTGAATCAAACCACCAGGAAATCACCCTGAATCTTACTGTAATGGAAAAGTTAGCCCATGTCACATTGATTACTGTCCTGAGTAGAAAAGTCTAGGATTCTAATGTAATGAAACTCAGCAGAAAGTAAGGCTCACCATAGGTGCATCTTTCTTTTAAGGAAACAATCTGGGGAAGAGAGCAACACCATCAAACCTATTTATAAGGACAGAGAGAGAAATTTGACAACATATCTCTCCAGTTAAACTTCGGTTCATATTTTACTTTAAATGAATAAAGGTTGGGAATACACTTATTGACAAACCCCAGCATAATAGGAATACTTGTGTGAATCAGTCTTGCATAGAGACTGCCACTGACCAGAAAATCAAAAATGAAGTCTTAACTTCTCCAATTATTCTACCACTCATGACTTACCAACATTTAGAAAGCATGTTTTAAGGTTCACCGCCCTCTTTTATATTGTCAATGTGAGGCTTACATTTCCATTGTGTTTCATACATAGATTCCTTTTGATTTGTGTTTTGCCATATAACTATTTTGATTTCCTATTTGTAGCAAAAAGAGATAAAAATTAAATCAATTACCCTTTATCCATGAATATTTTAATTGATTTTTTCTTGTTATATGCATATTATTATTATCATTTCTTTTAGAGTTTTTTTTCCTTTTTCTACATCACAACTGGTTGACAATTTATATTAAATAAATAGATTGGTTAATGGCATATTTTAGAGATATGTTAATAATGGTTCAATAATAGAAATGATCATATATGTAAGTGGTTGTGAGGGAAATCGTGATGATTTCTTGCACATTTGGCAAGAATGATTGTATTCTGAGTATAGGATTTTCAAGGCTATTGAAGAATAGAAATTCTATGAGGGTAAATTCAGTTCTCCTGAAAAATAAAAAGCACAGTGAGATCATTCTTTCCACAGTCATCTGAATGTGACTCTCTTTCTGCTTCAAAGTGAAACTCAACAGTAGATTTAAATACATTGTTTGTTGATATTGTCCAGATTGTTGTTATATTTGGAAAATAGGATTAGGATCCTGATAACATCAGGGACATTCTAGAACAACCACACTGAAGGACACTATTAGGCAGAGACAAACTATGTTTTTAGAAATAAAAATATGATCCTTATCTTTATACTGCTTAAAGTAACTGGGCTTGGAAAACTGCATGGATACTGAAAATTTTTGTAGGAAGGGGAAGGAGCAGAAAAAGTGAACACATTTTTGGGGAAAGTCAGATAAGAATGTTTCATGTTAGATTATGTTGATGGTCATTTGTGATTTTTATATACAGCTGTTACAGAGACATTATTGAATGTTTATGTGCATTAAAATATTGTTACAATTTGAAATAGTTGGTTTCCATTAGCCCATATTACTCTCCCTTTCAAGTTGTGTCAAGAATAATGTATTACTGCAAGATAGTCATCTAATAATTAGGAAGAAGCTAATGATCATAGAACTCAGTGTTAGCTTGTACAAATCTTATGGGTCTATGCAAAAATCAAATTATAGGCTCATTTGCTTATGTTCTAACCAACTTTTTTCAACAACCAGTTGTAAAGTGAGAAAAGGAGCTTCCTGTGGAGTGAGAGCTATCGATATATTTGATTTTCAGTATATAATTTTCTAGTCTTTTTCTCCCAACACACCCATGTAATGTGTCTAAAACTACCACACTATAAATCATTTGGGATCTTGGCATCATTCTTAGGGAAGAGCTGACTAGTGTTACCTCTGACAGAAGGGGCTCGGATTATGGTCCTATTGTTGAGATGGCCTTTGTTGGCTGGAAAATGAAGACTGGGAATTGCTGCATAGGCCTGCGGGGCATAGAAGACAGGTGCTCCAAGGTAGGTTGTGGTAGGATCATAAACATGACCCAAAGAGTACGTGTATTCTCCTTGCAGCATGGTGCCCCTTCCACCAGTGCCTCTGGTATATCTAACATAACTGTCCTTGTCTACTGGTTTGGCTAGGGTCACTTCAATGGGGGAACCATCCAGCACCTGTCATAGAAAGCAAGAGAAAAGACACAAGAGTACATTTAGACACTTCCATTGGGCTGAGTCCTAGTCACCTGTCTGTGTCAGACTATTTGCTGTATATTTACTGACCTTCAGTCATTAAGTTCTTATCTCTTCTTAGGTTGATATTTGTATATTGGTTGAATTTTCTTTGTGTGGTTGTGTTGGTGAGTTGCACAAGATGCCCACAGGTTTGACAATGACATATTGATTACTAACCTCCAGTATATTTGTTATGAATTTATAATCTATGTCTAATTACTGAGATAGGAACTTATGTACTGCTTTCTATTCCATGTATTTAAAATTATGCAGTTATAGAATGACAAGAAATTGTAGTATCATTATGGGTGGAATATAAATTCCACTGCATAGTGCAATAAAATGAAAATGAAGGAAAACAATACTAGAGATCTTTCAATGTTTAACATCATGTCTTAATAGTCCAATCAGGTTTTTCCAGCTGACATGCAGCTAAGTGTCCTGCTTATTAAAGCAGCTACACAGTAGTTAAATTGTCACTGAGAAAGAAGAGATGCCTAGGTAGGGCTTTACTCATGGAAGAAATTTATGAAGCTATTACATTGTTTTCTGTAGGTATTTCTGAAGCAAACTTTTAATCTGCTGAGCAGTCAGGAACTAAGTGGAATAGAGTGGGAGCTGAATTGAGGAGTCTCATTTCAATCACTAATTTAAGATATATCCTTAAGGATTATTAGAGTAGATTTCTCTGACCAAAGTTTGTGAAATTTCGGCTCTGGGTGCAATCAAAGATAACAGCTGTGGGATCTATCTTTATGGGCAATGAACTCCTTTACTCTGTCTGCCTACACAAGAAACAAAAATGGTTCACAAATTCTTGAAAAATTGACGTATTATCTCATGAATAAGACAATATTGCCAAGTACTGATGGTTTGCACATTCAATCCTAGCTACTCAGAGGCTGAGACTTGCCAACCCAGGCAGAAAACTGATGAGACTCTTTCCAATTGACCGTTTCCAAATGCTTGTCTAGAGGCATGGCTCTAGTGGTAGAGCACTAGTTGTGAACAAGAAAACCAAGCAAGAATCCAAGCAAGAATCCAAGGACCTGAAAGAAACTTAGGTCCCAGGGTTTCCCTTATTTGCAATATCTAGTAGAGGTCTGAGACAAGCAGAAAAGGTCAGATAAGTTGATGTTAGGCGAAACGAACCCAAGATAAAGACTCTAATATTTTTTTCTTTCTTGCTATTGTTTCTAACATATTTATAAGATATTTCTTTGTTGCTTGTATGTCCCTCCCCCACAGTATAACCCCTGTTTTCACTGTATTTGATGTTGGTATAATTTGTGGAGGGGAAGGGAAAAAACAAATTGTTTAAGTAGGGATACAGGTGGACCCATTGCAACAATGAGATGTACAAGACATTATGTTGAAAAACGAACATTACAACTTTGGCGCTGGGGGAGTGGCAGGGGGGAAGATGGGAAGGGATAGTAAGGGGAAACAAAGGAGGAGGAAACAATGGTTGATAAGAAATGTACTCATTACCTTGCTCATATAACCCCTCTGTACAGTATTTTCACAATTAAAAAGAGATTTAAAAAAAAGAATACAAGGGCCTGATTTCAAGCCCTGATACTAGAAAAAAAGTGTTGATAGAATATGTGGCTTCCCCTGACTATAAATAAGAATAAGATGGCCACTTACTTTTATATACAGAAAATAATGTAACGTGTTCTTCTAAAAAAATCTCCTTCACAACAACAGCTATCACCATCATGAGTACTTCAGTGGTTTTTGGATTATTGAAGGATACTGGACAAAGCCGTGTTTATAGTCATACTTACGATTCCAGATAGCTTCTGTGACAATTTGTTCCTAGTTTCATGCAACCACCTTAATCTGTGTGTGTGAGCGCGTGCGTGCGAGTGCGTGTGTACCCACAATGGTCCTGGGGCTTGAACTCAGGGCCTGGGTGCTGTCCCTGAACTTCTTTTGCTCAAGGCTAGTGCTCTACTATTTGAACCACAGCTCCACTTCTGTCTTTATTTTTGAGTAGTTTATTGGCAATTAGAGACTCATGGACTTTCCTGCTTGGGCTGCCTCAAACTATAGTCCTCAGATCTGAGCCTTCTGAATAGCTAGGATTATAGTTATGAGCCACTGATGCCCAGTCTACTTTACTTTTTATCAAGAAACAGTGTCATACATGGCAAATAGAGTCACACTAAGAAATAGACAGAATCCAGTTTATACTCAATTCTCCTCTATAGATACTGACAAAATGAGAAGAAAGGGACTTAGAACATTGAAGGAAGGAGTGACCTTAGCTATAATAGATTATATATCTTTACCCTTGTTTTTGAGGAAAATGAGCACCTCAAATAGGTCTCTGTTGATGAGGATATGTTTTGAATGAAGTGTTTCTTTATTGTAAAACCAGACTTATTATTGTAATAAGTTATGCTCTGTTTTCCTCTGCCCTCTCCAATAGCATTTAATACCACGATTATATTTTGTTATTTAGTTTAGAATTTCAAGAGCTATGACACTATCTTGTTAATTTATAGAGCTTATTAACCCAGCAAGATTTATTTCCCATCCTAGACATTCACAAATACTTGTAGAATTACTGAATAATCAGGTGTAAAACTCAATTCATATACCTCTCCAAATATGATTCTGACTTCTGTAACATCCTTCTACATGGAAGAACTTACAATGACCTCTCTTCCTCAATTCCATCTCCAATCAGTTCCTGGGTCCTTTTGATTTCATTCTCCCACAGTTCTGTGTAAAGTTCTCATCTACATTCCATTACTACTATATGCAAGCTCTTCTTTTTTTACCATTCTGGTAACCATAATAGCTTTACTACCTCTCCCACTCAATAAAACTATGTTCATTTCTAGAAATTGTAAATACAATTATTTCCTTACCTTACCAAAACACTTCAATCTTTCCTTGTCTGATAAATTACATATAAATATCTCAAGGCACGCTAAGATGGCTTGATAGGTCCTTGGGAAACATTTTATTTTCCCATACCATGTTATACTTGAATAAAACATTCAATATATATTTGTAAGTAATATTAAATATATTTAACTACATAGTATATGCAAACATTGCTCCAAAAATATCTAGCTGCAAAATGATATGAATGCTTTTCTACTGTTAATAAGTCTAACATAATTATTCAGCCTTTAATTTATAATTGCTGTGTCTTCTCAGCAATCATCATAGATACTCAGGAATGTTTCCAAATAGAGAAAAAGCTAATTTGCAATAACACTTTTATGATACTAAGTATAGTAATGAATGAAGAAGAAACAGTGCTTTGTTTCATCAGCACATATTTAAATATAAATTTGTTTTTGCTTTGCAGTTTTCTGTTTGCATTTCAGAGTCAATACCCCCACCCTTCCAGGAATTAAATATTTTGAAGACCCTGAAGGAGCACCTATGGTCCACGCTCCACTGTGTCTGAAAGATCTTGCCTCTCCTTTGTTCTAATTGATTGTTATAAGTAGGCTCTTCTTTAGGACTCCAGGACCTTCAATATTAATGTTGGATTTGGGTAATGTAGAACCCTAGGAGGAGGCTGGTAAGACTTCTGTGAGTCTGGGGATACTTATTCTCTTGGCTCCCTTTCTTAAGAGTTCACCTTAGGCTGGCCATATCCCTTCATAGACAAGATCAGGCACATTTAAGGTGGTATGACTGTATGTCACCATTCTTTTCCAAGAGACCTCCTCTTCCCCATTCTGCCCTCTTTCAGGATTTCTACTACTGTTATTCTTTTTCCCCTTGTTCCTTTAACTCAGAATACTGTAAACCCCAGGTTCTGCAGACCTCTTTTGATCCCACTTCTCCCCATTTAACACTTGTAACTGATTCTTTTGACATTTGTTTTCTGTTGGGACCCTGACCCAGGCAAGCATAAATGAGTAAAACAGGCCTTGCCATTCAGTTGACTATTCTTCAATTTTGTCTTGCTCTTCCCAAGTTATCTGCTTCTGAGATTGACTCTCTTATTAATATTTTTTCTTTGAAGTGACCAATGTCTTAACATGCCTTGTCTTCTAATATTCATGACAATTTTTTGCTGCTTGATGACCAGCTTCTTCCTTTGAACTTTCATTAATTTTTAATGTCTTATTGATGCTTACTTGACTTTGCATACATATTTGAGTTCTTACCTTATTGTTCTACAATAATTTCAGCTCTTTGACAAGAATCTTTGGTTTGATTCTTTTAGCATCTCAGAACTTATTAGCAGATAAATGATCTGCAGAAGGTTTTTGGTGTTTGTTGGATAGATGTACTTATTATGTTGATTCCCAAGACAAACTGGAAGGATTTAGAAGCTTGTTTTCCCCCAACTGTATTCTTGAAAAGGAAAGAAATTCTAAGCCATGCAAAGGTGGAAGATCCAATTCTGAGTTCAGAATGATATCTTCTGTGATCATTAGCCTTTAAAATACCATATTACCAAGTGTAGGTATGAAAGAATATTGGGATTTGGGGTGAAAAAATCATGTCCCATCCTTTCTTTAAAAAAATTGATGACCAGTAACTTTTCCATATCAGAAAGAAGTTGGAGGTGTTTCCCATAATTTCTCTATTGTGTATCTTTAAATGATTGCAGCAGCCATCACAGATAGGGGACAGGTGAGATAAAGGCATAGGATTTGTCTCTCTCTCTTTCTCTCTCTCTCTCTCTCTTTTTGGTCAGTCGTGGGGTTTGAACTCTGGGCCTGGGTGCTGTCCCTCAGCGATTCAGCTCAAGGCAAGCACTCTACCACTTGAGCCACAGTGCCACTTCTGGTTTTCTGGTGGTTAATTAGAAATAAGCGTCTCATGGACTTTCCTGCCCGGGCTGGCTTTGAATTGTGATCCTCAGATCTCATCCTCCTGAGTTGCTAGGATTACAGGCATGAGCCACCAGCACCCGGCTTGGGACTTTTCTTTTGAGTAGAAGTTCCACAGAAAAATTGGATAGAATCTGTAATTTTTTCCCTTTCTCACATGTTACCTTTCCATTTAAAGCTTTCATAGCTTCAACGGCATCTTCTCTGTTACTGAAGTGTACGAAAGCATAATCACGGATTTTCTTTACTCTTTCCACAGAACCTGTAAACAGAGTGTAAGCAGCCCTGTTAGGAAAACTGAAATGTCCCTGAAAAAGATGTAGTTCGCTTCCAAGAGTGTAAGTATCCTACCATCAAGGTTTAACTTATTACATATTTAACAGAAGATTGTTACTAATGTTCAAATAATGGTTACAGTCTGATTGATCCTAATTAGTTATGGATTTAGTTCAATTTTGTTTAATTAATTTATTCTGATGTAGATATTAGAAGGCTGTATTTGTCACACTAAAAGGGATATTTGTAGTTCATGAGCTAGGATCTAGAATCAGATATCCTATATCATTATTTAATACTCTTTAAATTAAGAGACATAAAGTTGCTTCTAACAGAACATTTGAGATCTAAGACCATTTCTTCCCATACTATCATATCTAAAGATTGGAAAAAATGGAGATCTTTATTAATTCTACGTTGGGGAAAATTTTAATACAAAATTATTTACACACATATATAAGCATTGTGCATATATATGTCAATTATATCACCAATGAAGTGGTATAACAACCTAATGGCTGATTTTACAGGAATAATTAAATCTGGCATATTTCTATTGATATCAAGGAATTTTTAAGAGAGCAGAATAGACCTATTGTGTACTTACTTGGAAGAACACTTTTGTTTCTTTTAAAAAGTTATAAAATAATAAGAGGGTAGAAGTTAAGTTTTAGAAATCTTCACCCTTCTTATGTATGCACAAATACAGATCTACTCAAAATGGACTGAACTAGACAGACAGAAACCAAACTTTTAATGAGGAAGGGATTTATGAGAGGAAAAGTGGGGAGAATGAAGGGGGGCATTACATTTTAATTGGTATTTTTCAAATATTTTACAAGTTTATCTATATTATTGTGTAAAAAAGCTCCCCAGCCTATTTTTATATAAAGGACGCATTGTACCATATTGATGGTAAAACAAACAATTAAACAAATAGGATTGTACCAAGATGGTGTCTTCTACAGATATTTTTGTTTATTCAATTAAAAAAATAGATCTTTTCTGACTGTGTATAGTGATTCATGCTTGTTATCCTAGCTATTTGGGATGCAGACATCACAAGGACTGTGCCTCAAAGCCAGTCTAGGTCAAAAGTTTTTGGTCTCATCTCAATTTTTAAAAGAGTTGATGCATTGGTTCATCCTTTGTCAGCAATTCTCACAAGACACTATGTTGGAAATGAACTTTACAAATTGTGGGGTTGGAGTTGGGGGGGGGAGGAAAGTAGGAGAAAAACAAGGGAGACAGTAACAATGTTCAACAGGAAATATACTTATTTCCTTACTTATGTAACTGTAACCCCTCTGAACATTATGAAATTAATTTTTTTAAAAAGCTGAGCATGGTAGCATGTACCTGTCATTTCAGCTCTTCCCGGAGGTATAAAGTAAGAGAATCACAATCCAGGCCTTCCTGGACAAGAAAGATGGGAGTCTAGCTGAAAAATAACTCATACAAAAAGTAATTTTCAGTGCCCACGTGGTAGAATGCTTGCTTAGCAAGTGCAAGGATCTGAGTTTAACCTCAGTAGAATAAAATAAATAAATAAAAATAAAAACTAGAAATAAGTGAAAGCTTAACCATCAGTCAAGCCTGTTAATGATCTTCTGTGAGGCTACACTAACATGAGTGTCTCTTGAACGGCCAGATTCTCTTCTCTTCCTCCTAGTTTCTAGAGAAAGCTTGGGATAAGACAATTATGCTAGGGAAAATAATATTGAGAGAGAATCCATTCTCTATCAATGTTCAGTTCTCCTTTTAGATTCAAGGTTGCAAAGGTAATTAGAGTGTCTAGTCTACTACATGGTTCAATGACTATGAATTACCTTCTTTGAAGTACAGTTGACCTATACTCTAAGCGTAATTTTAAAAGACTGGGATTGTTCTTTTTATTCTCCATTAGCATTCAGCCCTTGACTTCATATTCTAGAGAGTAAAATTATCTGGTTAAACTGAGAAAATAAGTAAAGGTATTTGAGACCATAAAGATTGGGACATATAATTAACGGAATTTCCAGTGAGGTCTTTATTTTCTTTGATGATAGGTGGGGTGGTGATTGTGGCTTAACTCCTTGGCTCATCTTGGTAATTGAGCAGTAAGAGGTCAATTAGGATGTATTTCAATTCCATTCTCAATGTGGCTCTGCTTGTATCTTATATCTTAGCTTCCTGAGAATGGAGGTTTGCTTCAGTGACATCTACCCCCTTCACTCAGTTCCTGTTTACTGTGCTGGACACAGGCCATTTAGAACTTGAAAGGGGCGAGGTTTTTGCATTCAATTCACCCCAACTTCCATCATTCACATGCATTACTGGTGTTTTAGATGGTTATGAATTTAGGCATTCTGAAATGCTGATTTCAGATATTGAAAACCATCCTTCATTATTGAATTATAGTGTTCAGGTATACCTGCTTTTGGCAAACTGAATATGTTAAAATTTAGCTCCATAAAACATTGAAACTAGAGAGTATGAGCTTGTGTCATAAAAGCTGGCACTCTTTCCAGCACACACTGTGAAACTGCTCATTGAAATGCCAGACACACAGTGATGCCATGAATCATTTGCAGACTCTGTATTAGCCCTGATGAGCTTTCGGTATGGCACTGTTGATATGTTGGAGCTAGTGTATTGCACTAAAATGTCAGGGAAGGCAAAGTCTTATAGGTGTTAGGTGGATCTTTATAAAAAGAAAAATGACACCCTTATGAGTTGACTAAAGACCAGCTTATTAACCCAGAGTTGGAACAGACAATATGTATGAGTGTGTGAGGTGAATATTCTCAGTGATTTAACATGGTAGCACTGTGACTGGTATATATCTATAGCCTAGCTAGTCTGTTAGGAGCCTGAAAAATTCTTAGTTTTGAAAAGATATTATCGCTATGGTAAACTTAGGTTGTCGGGATGTATTCTATGACACGTAAGTCCCACCAGCTGCTCTGGCATAAAAGACGATCCATTTCCCAAAAGTTTGGGAAGTGAGACAACTTATATCTCTTCCTAGAGACTTTGCAAGCATATTAAATTAAAAACTCCAAGTCCCACAATTTAAAAAGTCCACTTAATTTTGCAAAGTCTGGTATTTATGAGCTTATTTAACCAGAGACCATTTTATCAGTACTCGTCACTAACAGTTTCTAAAGTTTATGTTGTAAGTTGGTTTTCAAAAATTCTGATTTGGACAGTGTTTCCTAAACTGATTACTTCTCTCAGTGTTGTGTCTTTTTTTTTTTACATTTTTTTATTATGAAAATACGTTACAGAGAAGTTACAATTACATGCGCAAGATAATGAGTGTATTTCTTATCAAGCATTGTTCCCTCCTCCTTTGTTTCCCCTTCATGTCCCTTCCCATAACCCACTCCCCCCACGAATACCCCCCCTCCCCAGCCAAAGTTGTAAAGTTCATTTTTCCACATAACGACTTGTACATCTCATTGTTGCAATGGGTCCACCTGTATCCCTATTTAAATGATTTGTTTTTTCCCTTCCCCTCCACAAATTATACCAACATCAAATACAGAGAAAGCAGGGGTTATATCGTGGGGGAGGGACATACAAAGCAACAAAGAAATCATCTTATAAATATATTAGAAATAATTGTATGAAAGTAAAAAAACATTTGAATACTTATCTTGAGGTTCATTTCACCTAACATCAACATATCTGACCTTTTCTGCTTGTCTCAGACATATACAAGCAGAAAAGGTCAGATACATTGTATCTTGATAAGAAGGGAACAGAGACAGTTTTATGACTTGGAATTAAAACTAAAAAGTATTGACATGATGGATAACAATTAATTATCCCCTTTCATCTTCCGCCTATTCCTTTCTTTTTTTCTTCATCCAGATAAGTTCCTTAGGCTTTTTACGTCCTTACTTATGTACCTAAAAGCCACATATATATTCCTTAGCATGGTTCTCACTTTTGGGGAAAATTTTGGAAAAGTCTGGAGGTAGTTTTGGTCATTACATCTTGGAGATTATTACTGGTATTTACTGGGAAGGGAAGTTGGATGTTACTGATTAATGTGTACTAAAATATACTGCACAGATCACTATCACTAAGAATGGTCTATCCCAAAATGGCATTAGGGCTGAGATTCAGGAACCCTGCGTTAGGTGTATAGTGATAATGGGGTTTGGACAGACACTCTACTGCTTGAGCTCTGACCCTCATCCTGTGTTAGAACCATAGAAATAGCCAAGCATCCACTGATGTAATAAATATGTATTGATTATTTATCTACCTGGGCCTTCAGAAGTATAGGACTGAGGAGATTATAAGAGGAAAGAGAATTCAGGGAATTCATAGTTTAGTAAAGAATATGTATTCATTGAATATCCTCACAATTAAATGTAAAATTATAGTAGCATTTAATGCTGTACAAATATTTAAAATAGTTGAAGTAGTCTGCATTTTGTTATGAGAAGGGGAGACATAGAAGCTATTCTTTTGACAGGTATACAAAAATTATCTGAGTCATACATAAGTGCTTTGAAAGTACATTTTGAACAAAAAGACCTTATATGAGAGTTCTACCTGGTTTAATATTGTTGAATTCCTTTTCAATCATTTCTTCAGAGGTAGACAGCATAAGATTTCTTACATACAGGATTTTCACTGAAGACATTGTATCCTCATCGACTTCCACTTCTGGTTCAGCCCAGTCTACTGCAATAGGATGTCCCCATAACTGAATTCTTCCTGTTGACAGTGATCACAAGAATAATAAATTATTTAGAAATAAGGACATCCTCATCTTAGTATTAATGGACTTTTAAATTGAACCAACCTTTAAGATCTTGAACGAATAAGACCATTAAAAAGGTTGTTATTGATTTTAAGACATACAAATAAATATGGGTTGGCTAGTAGGTAGTTCTGTGTGACTAGTGGCTTATTATAATGATTGAGAATGAAAGGAAGTAGGATGTGGTTTGAAATGGAACAGAAATGAACCAGAAGCGAGCATATTTGACTCTTAGGATGGCTTTTAGGGTAAATGTGGTTGGTTAAGGTGAAACAGAGTCTGAGTTCACAAAACATTAAAAGGGGCTAGGACATGTGCCCGCTGCTCTAAGAATTGATGTCATATAAGCCAGAAAGTAACCAAGGAGATCTACAGAAAATAGTACCAGGGCAAGAGTTATTGCATCTTAGGCATCTCTAGTTTTTGTTGCCATTTTGTTTTACATGACTTTTCCATATCTTTCATGAAAAAAGTTTATTCCAAAATGACCAAGTGTTTAATCTATCATTATCATTCTTCATTTTTCTCCCTTCCTGCCCCCCAGTGTGTGTGTGTGTGTGTGTGTGTGTGTATGTGTGTGTATGTGTGTGTCTTTTTCTTTCTTTTTTTGGTTGGTTGTGGGGCTTGAACTCTGGACCTGGGCGCTGTCCCTCAGATCTTCAGCTCAAGGCTAGCATTCTACAACTTGAAGCACAGTGCTACTTCCAGTTTTCTGGTGGTTAATTGGAGATAAGAGTCTCATGGTCTTTCCTGCCTGGAGTGGCTTTGGATTGCGATCCTCAAATTTCGGCCTTTTGAGTAGCTAGGATTACAGTGCAGTACCTGTCTGTCTTTTTCTTTTATAAGATTATGGTGGCCCAGGCTGACATGAAGCTTCCATTTGTCCAGCTTCAGCCCCAAGTTCTAGGCATGGACCATTATGTCTTGATAATTTTTTATTCTTGAATTTCTCTTATTTTAATAAGAATTCATGTGAACATGTAACTTCGTATAGTTTTTCCGAATATTCTCAAATGATCTGGGTATCTTGAAACATTTTTTCCCCCAGTATCTTGCTGAAATCTTAAACACAGGAAATGATACCTGTTGACTACCTGTGGTGGGAGAATTCAACTAAAGTACACTTTTTTGAAGAACTTAATTTTTTAAAATTATCTTTAAGTGATTGTACAAAGAAGTTCCTATTCTACTAAACAGTATGAATACAAAGTGTCTGATAACATTGTCACCCATCACTCCTAACCCACCCCTTCTCTCATTTTTTTTTCTTTTTTTGAAGAACTTTTAATTCTTTTGAATAGGAAATTATTAGACATTAAGGAGCCATAATAACTTGGTTCACTTAATTTTCACTGGAGTCATGTCTCACAGGCAGGTTAATTATGTCCACATTGTAATAGATACTATATCCTTTTTCTAACAAGCCTGATCACATTTTATATGCACACATACCATAACTGGTGCACTTAATTTTTAGAAGGTCCTTTACTTTGGGTCCACTATTTTTGGCTATAACCATCTCCAGTGAAGGTGAATCACCCATGCAAGAGATGTTTCTAAACCAAGTCTGTGAAATCTCCCGAGTATGAGATAATTAAGAAAGATGAAGAGAGTTTAAAAGTCACCGGAAGTGAAGACAAATGTGGGGGAACAGGACCAGTCAGCACTTGTTTCCTGTGGCAGGCGGGATGGAGTGGCGAGGTCTGGTGTGTGGGCCGGGGTAGCTCACCTGGCAGCAGCTTTCTCCTGGCCATGGCAGCAGCCCTGTGACTCTCATACTCCACAAAAGCGAAGCCCCGATTTTTGGTCTTATCTGCAGCGCTCGGGTAGACAATGACGTCCACAACACCTTCGGTGACCTTTTTCATCTCTGCTAGGATTTCCTCTCTCTTTTTGGTTTTGGGGATTCCCCCAACAAACAATCGGCAGTTGTCGACACTGGCACAGACCCCCAACAGACGCCCATTTCTGCCACAAAAATAAAACCAAATAAATAAATAAAGAGCAGGCCAACAACAACAACAAAACCCCGAAGTGGTGAGAATCCTACTCTATCTTGGCCAAAAGGTCTAGAAGTGACATTGAGGAGAATTTTCGGGTGATTGTTCTTCATGGGGTGGGGAGGGAAAGGGTTAAAAGCAATTGGGAAGAGTTTGGCTTCTTAGCTATGTTATTATCAACTCTATTTGTTAAAGGAGCTATGTGATATGCAGCCGAGAAGGACCTGCACTCTTCAGGATAGATATGGATTAGGCTAGATATGGACATCTTCACCACTGCCTGATGGGCTCATAACACTGCCTGCCACTCCAGCCTAGATTCCTCATGTCCCCTCCCTGGCTGTGCAGACACGATTGCTCATACACACAACCCTTTGTCCTGGAACAGACATGCTTTCTCTTTTGAGCCACAGAGAAGAGCATTGCAGTGGGTAAGATAGCCTGGGCCTCCACCTTACACATAAAGCACTTGAGGCTCCAAGAAAGTGAATTGACTCGCTTAAGAATTTACACATTCTGGGTAAACAAAGGAGGAGGCTGCAATGCTTGATAAGAAATGTACGCATTATCCTGCCCTTGTAATTGTAACCCGTCTGTACAGTTTGTTCACAAAATAAAATAAAATTAAAATAAAAAAAAGAATTTACACATTCTAAGGGAGAGACTGGCCTCTTTGGTCTGTCCCTGTTTCTTTCAGTGAGCAGAAGTGGCTGATTAGTACCCAAGGTAAGGGCTACCTTCCTTGGCAGAGAATGGATTAAACTACTCCTATGTGGACTTGGCAAAAAGTGTCAGAAATCTTAAATGTGTATGATGTGGGACTGAGAATACTCCTACTGGGAATGTGTCCTAAGTAAGAAGGGGTGAGCATCAGTCTTTATGTATATCGGTAATAATGTGTTGTTTAAAATAGCTCGCCAAATTGGACTTGAGCAGTACTTCATAATCAGGAACTGCTCTGATGCATCTCTAATGAGAAGCTTTAGCCTTATGACTGGATATTCCCTCACTGGATAATGTAGTATATGTATCATCTTTATTTCTTGCCAATTGAATGCCAGTAATTATCCAATCAATTCATCAAAACTTACCCTTCACTTTCTAAATATCTCTTAGGATGGATAGTTTTGCACCTGGCTAAGAATACCAGCTAAGCAAAGGATAGGATTTCCTGCCACAGAATGCTTTGCTGGCCTTAAAAATAGTAATATCTATTGGCTAAAATGACAGTTCACAATATGCTGCTCATGTTTTTTTTTTTAAAGAGTATTAAAACAGAGAGAAAATATGGAAAAACAATAAAATGCTAACTTAGTGGTTATCTTTAGGCACTGGGGTGATGGAAGAATGGTTTCAACTTTTATTACTTAGTGCTTTTTGATATTTTCCACATGACATGTATTAGGCCATATAGGTTTTTGTAATAACATGGTGTTATTAAAAACAGGTAAGGTATCCTTAACAGAGACAACCCATTTGTCAGGAATAAAAGCTTTTAGCCAGGTGAGTGGGAGACTGGTCTGCTGTTTTGGGAACTATAGTTCTTTATTGTATGCCAGGCATTCTGACCAGGTTGGGCCACTGTCTTACTTGTCTCATCTCCTATGTTTTCCTGGAGAACCAAGAGCCTTGTATCCAGTCTATGACAAGTCTACCTCAGTCTGGTGACATTGCCGATAGAATATGTTTTTTGGGAGAGGTAATAGGTGATAAAGCTATCTTCCAGTTGCTTGGTTTTTAGAAATTTGCCTTCAAACTTGGATAAACGAACTCACAGTCCAACAAAACAAACACAAAGAAACTGGCCCTGAGTTCAAGCTCCTGGACTGGTATATACACACATACACACCAACACACACATATGTGCACACACACACACTAACACACACTCACACATTCATACACTCACACAAAAGAAAAAAAATTACCTAAAAAAGACTAAAATCCTCTCATAATATATTTACTTAAAACTCATAATTCTGATAGCTAAAAGACTGGTCTAGTATAGGTTACTGGAAAGGGGAGGATAAAATGTCTATTTCCTATTTTTAAATGCATGTGGTTTGTTAGGATTCTTTCCCAGAATTACATGGAGATAAAAAGCCATCTCTCCAAAGTTGAGGGCATGACTTTAATGTGTCTAGAAGCCAGGCATTTAGATGATGTTCAGTGAATATTTGATGAGGAGGAAGATGATGTGATAATCATGAGCCTTTTCTGGATTGAAGTCTCATCCATCCCCTGAGAAATGGTAGCTGAGAGCAAATTGAAGGTTATTACCTTCTCTGCAAGAAAGGTTTTTCTCTCTGGCAGGATTGACCCTAGATAACATAAAAATCTATGAGATTGCCTCTGAGGTCTCTATTTGACTATTTCATATTCCATTGATCTCACTTCCTAATTTGTACTTTCACCTTGCTCTGTCATACAACCAGAGCTTTGCCTGTAGTCCTGAACACTAATGCTCTCTTTCCATTTTTGTCATATTTCCCCTTCTTTTCCCTTCTCTGCCATAAGATCAGTGGTTAAATTTTATAAAGGACCTGACATTTGTCAGGTGCAGAGATGTGTATTAGTTCATTTTTTTAATTTTTTAATAACAACCCATGAGTTAGGTCTATTTTATCTCTGTTTTACTGATAAGACAATGCAATTAACAGTGGATACTGTTAATGACCATGGATCACAATAGATTGATTTTATTTTCTACACCTTCTTTATTTTCAAAGTATTGACAGTTCCTACTGGGTGGCAAGGTGTTAAGTAGATAGAAGAAACTGGTTATTTTCAACAGAGTCAATTTCAGTTCTATATCTGTTTCAACTCAAAAGCCATGTTTAGAATAGCTCTGTTAGTATGTCCAGATTTTATGAAAGACTAAAGAATAGAGAAATCTTCCAACTTTGAAATCATATACATAGAATATTATACTCTACTCAATATAGCTTTTTGTAGTACTTTCCAAAGCACATTGATGTTTATTATTTTATAGGGTAGGTGCTCAGAAGATCTTGTGTGATCAGGTTATGATAATAATAAAAGTGATGTTCAAAAAAGCCAAAGGATTTTTGTCCAAAAGAACCTCAGCTAGAACTTAGGTCTCCTGATTCTACTTTAATTTCCCACATACCACATACAACTCTTTTGAGTCCATGGAGGTGTGAGGGGGAGGGGACTGTCCTTTGTGTTTTCTTCAACTCTGTTCTGAAATTCAACCTTGAGATCACATAGCCATACCCAATTGTTATTCCTGTGCCAAAAGAAGTGATTTGTAGAATTATAAAGAAAATGTGTGAATTACTGTATGCCTTTATTAAATGGGAGAAAAATACAGATGGGAAATTAGTTATTGTATAACTTGATAGAAAAACAGAAACAGATTAATTATCTACTTCAGTTTAATTTATGAGCTGCATAGATCTTACCTAATTTCATAATTGTTAAGTTGCTTGATTGCATTCTTGGCTTCTTGTTTATTTGAGAATGTTACAAATGCATATCCTCTATTGTTGCCATTAAAATCCATCATCATTCTCATTTCATAAATTTTACCAATCTGTAAATAACAGAAACATTAAATTAGTATATTTATGTTTGTACTTACAAATGGACATGTGTATACATGCATGTATATATATATATATATACATATATATATATATATACACACACACATAATAGTTTCTGAATTCTGCCTCCTGCTAGTGTTTGGCATTTGAATTCCATTGGGAATGGTTTTCATAGTTTTATGCTGGATTTAGATTAATTATCTGACTCATGGGAGTCAGATATTTAACTCAAGTTTAAAGATATTACGTGCAAGTGGCATTTCAGTACAAGTTAACAGAATGTGCTTTTGACAGAGCAAATGACCTTTTGTCCTGCAATTATCTGGGGATTTGTGCAATGTCTTAGAGACCAGAAAACACATTTATCATCAGATGTACAATTTCTTACTAGATTTGTCCATGTCTTCTAAATTGGCTTTCAAAGTCTCCATGATTTGACCTTTACTTGATCATCCTTTATCACTGATGTTTAAAATATCAGTGTTTAAAACAAAATGCAGAAACCCTCATTTAAGACCTTGGTAAATGAACTGCTTTTACCCTGTCAGGATATCAGAATAAAAGGCTGTGTTGTTATTTTCTCAGTATAGATTGAAGGTAAATGCAGCTCAGTATCATTGACACAGCGTTAGGACCACCCTAGAAAAAGAGTATGCACTCTATCTAACTGGGTTTTGTCCTCTACTTGCTTATATTTGACTCCCTCCCATACTTCACTGTTCTTAATAATCCAGACTCGGGCTGCTGTAAGACCCTGATAGAGTCAATAGGCATGTGGGGAAGGAAAGTAGCTCTGTGTTGGCTTTTCTCGCTGCTCAGTCTTATCTTACTCTACCCAAAAAGATTCAGTGTTGGACATTTGTTTCCTCAGTGCTTATTGAGAGTTAGAGCATGTGTCATCTGTGATTTAGGCATCTCATTAGGCTCATTTTTCAGGTTAAGAAAAATAAAATTCTTATAGGATTAGGTCCTTCAAGTTTGTATATATGACAAATGGAATTACATGTACAAAATTAGTATGATTCTGAATCCAAAGCTAATCTATAGAATGCAAACACATAAACATGTGCACATACAATTGATTTTGGCATTTAGGGGAAGAGCTACACACTCAAATTTACTAAATTTGTCCAGGAATGTGATTGTTGTTAAAAACCACTTGGTAAATTACTAAAAAAAGAAATTTAAATTCACACTCTTCTTTTAGTTTAAACTTTAGTAACAAAGCATAATTTTGTATCATACCCAAGGAAGGTATTTTTTGGTAATTATATAACAACATTGAGAAACTATGTCCTTAACCTTATTGACACATTGGGCTGAACAAGATTTAATAAAAATCTTGTTTTGAATCAATATGCATAGACACACATTTGAGCAATGATGAGTATACACATTATTATATTATAATTCTGAATTTCATAAAATCATACTAAAATCTCAATTTGGAGCCCTATCTTTTATTTTCCCTTCATTCCTTCCCTCCCTCTTTTCCTCCTACCCTCCTTTCCTCCTTCCTTCCTTTCCTCCTTTCTAGCTTTCTGTTTGTTTATTTATTTATTTGCAGTAAGATTGAATCCAGCACCTTGTATACACTTTACATTTGAGCTATATCTTTAGCCCTTTTGTTCTTATTTGTCTTAAGGTAAGACCTCTCTAACTTTTCCAGGGCTTTCTTTGACTTCACAATCCTGCTTAAACCTCCTGAGTAGCTGAGATTATGTAAGTGTCCCACCATGCCTGGCTAACAATATCTTATTGTAGTCAGAATATTGTTGCACTTTTCCAGATTAGCAGACATGCCAAATTTTGCCAATAGAGAGGTTGGCGGATGTGTTACAAACTTGAGAATCATTGGGAGTCCTGAACAGGACAAAGAGTTGAGTCGGGCAGTGATATTGAGTTGACAGTGAATAATGAGTTGTAAGACTTTAACTGTGTCCACAATGGCGTCCTGGCCATTGGAAGAGGAAACCATTGGTGATCAGAAAGAACAAGTGTGACAGCAAAGTGAATGTTATTTTTCCCTTGGAAGAAGAAAAGAATAACAAATTTAGACTCACTTTTTCACATAATGGTATAAGTTCATCCTCAAAAAGGTCTCGGGGGAGTTTTCCAATAAAAATCTCACAGCCTCTTTCTGGGGGTGCAGCATCCCAACCAGGTGGAGGGCCACCATATTTCCTCTGTCCATTTTCCTGCAATTCCAAAGCAGGGTTATGAGTAGAGAAGAAAATCATAAAATATTTAGTTTGTTTCCTTGGTTACTTTAAGAAAATCATTTTGCCATAAGGAAAACCATTTTGAAAGTCATTTCATGATATATTTGCCATTGACATGTAATAAAAGTGATTGATTTGAAAGTAAAAGTCTTTGATATGATTGATGACATCAAAGATTTGCTCAATTTAAGCCTCTTTAAAATTTTTTAAATGCTAGACAAATATAATGGTGCTTTAAAGATATTTTAGTGTGAGAGAATGACAACTATCTCCTTAACAAGTTAAGGAATTGTTTTCTTATCATTATAGAAGCTTGACCATCAAATGACTGTCATTGGAATCTGGGGCTTTGCTTTAACATTGAAGCATGTGTAATATGGTTGCAAGTGTCCTGGAGCTGAGTGCTTGGCTTTGTTGTTCAGTATCTGTGGGATTTTAGGCAAATGAGTTCAGTTTTCTCAGATACAAAGTGAGTTTAACATCAGACTTTGATTAGAGGACAAAATTCATCAAATACACATGGCATTCCTCTTGGTCTGTGATACATACTCAGCACTTTCTCCCTTTTTGCCTCCCTGGATTTAAATCATGGCATAAACCAAGTCAGGCAATGTGGGCTCCTAAATAGAAACATTTGAAGATTAACATTTGCAGATGGGAACTGGCTAATTTTGAAGCTACCTGGTAATTAGGATTTAAATCTGTTCCCAAAGCTGATGAAAATGTAAGCGCACTTGACTGAGGTTGGCTCTTTATGTGGGAAACAATGATGTACTTAGTTCAAATAGAATGAACTTCTTCCCTTTACCCTCCCACCTTTGTTCTAAGAAATGTTCATTTTGAGAAGGAGTGACATTGGTGTTTTCATGGAATGCTATATTTGTTTTTCCATGGGTTAAAGACCAAAGTGAAGTATGGGGGCTAGTCCACCACTATTGATCTGAAAGTTCATTTGCTAGGGAAAGATAAACAAATTACTTTTCACTCTAGCACAGTTAGAGCTTTAGGGCAATATATTTTATTGCAATTTGTGTTGAAATGAAAACATAAGGAATTAAATGTCGACCAGCAATTTTTACTAACTTCACAATGAATATTTCAGGAGGTTTATGCCTTAAGAGGACATGTGTAGTTTGTGAACTAGCATGATAATGGACAGAATTTTAAAAATGCCCTAGTGTATCACTTTATCATCCTGAGAAGTCATTTTTTTTGTGGAAAATGTCAGCTGCCTTCCATAACACTTTCTATATATACTTTTTTTTTTCCTTTGGTTGGTTTGGGGGCTTGCACTCAGGGCCTGGCCACTGTCCCTGAGCTTCTTTTTGCTCAAGGCTAGTGCTCTACCACTTGAGCCACAGCTCCACTTCTAGCTTTTTCTGAATAGTTCATTAGAGATAAGCGCCTCACAACATTCCTGTGCCCAGGCTGGCTTTGAACTGCAATCCTAAAATCTCAGCCTCCTGAGTAGCTAGGATTATAAGCGTGAGCCAACAGCACCCAGCTCTCTATGTATATACTTTTAAAAGATATGGGCTAGTTTGTTTTGCATAGTAGATGTTTATTGTTTATAGAATCACTCAAGTTTTTATCCACATTAACTTGAGCCTTTTCAATTTTTTTTTAAGGGTTTGCATAAGGGCTCTTCGGATCACAACATTTAAATGATGCCTGTGGGCAAGATCACTTTTTTAACCTCAGTACTTTATATCATGATGATTTGGGTATAAATCCCAAACAATTCTAAGTCAGTGTTCTGTATTGCCTTAATTATTCTTGCTTCAGGTAACTGAGCATTTTTCAACCTGCTGAATATTTTGACTCTCAAGTGCTTATAATTTCTTTCTTAACCTGTGATACTTTCAGGATCACCCAACTTTAGTATCACTGATAAATCTGAGAAATGGACTATTTCATGCTTTTAGAAAAGAAACCTAAAGAATTCAGTCTGTATCCCAATGGAGAATCTTCTAAAAATACAAGTTTGATATTTGCAGAGATAGTAAAGGTTTTTATTTATTTTCTTGCTTTCTAACAAATCCCAACATCTCATAATTATTTGAGGTTACATGGTTATAGTTTGGAGAGGTTTTAATTTGAACACAGGAAATCTGACTGAGTTTATCAACTTAATTGCTATTTTCTACTGCCTTGGATATAGGGAAGCCTAGATATTTACCACAAATGCATCCCTTAAAACACTCCTTATTTATGAAAAAGTTTATCCTGATACTGAGTAGACAACTCCCTGATACATTTGAAACCAGTCATTGTATTATGCTAGATTTTAGGGAGAGCATATCTCACATCTCTTGTTTACAAAGGATCATGTTCTTATAACTAACCATTGTCTTCCTTCCTTCCTTCCTTCTTTCCTTCCTTCCTTCCCAACCTTCTCCATTTTCATGATGATAATCCCTCTTGCATTATTTCCTATGCATCTTAGATGTTTATAGCATTCAATTAATTACTAGGATAAACATGGTATGGATTTAGAAATATTTTTATACTTGAAGTTGAGAAAATCAACCTGTCATCTCCTACCAGCAAATGGCTATTCCAGAATCTCTAATTTGCCGAGCTTCATCTGAAAGTTTGAAAAGAAATAAATAGGCAACTTGTAGGCAGGCCTTTTTGTTTTCCCCTTCAACCTTCTTGATTGCTAAAATTACTGAAAATACCAACAACCCATTTTCTGTAGAGCATGGGTATGAGAGCATTCATTTGCTTATGATCCAAAATGATTGGTTCAAGCTTATAAATTGTATTTCTATGGTTTCTATAAACACTTAAAAAATTCCCAAGAATAGCCTTTGGAATTGCAGGCTGACTAGTTTAGAGATATTCTGAAGTTCATATAGTGGGGAATATTTGTTCTCTGCACAACCTACTGGGCTTGGAATGCATCCGGAGAAGTCCAGACCAATTTAAGACAGGCACTGGGTGTTAGTCATGGAGTTAGAATAGCTGTCCATTACTCAGAAAGGACACTGGGACTCTGGATTTCTGATATTTCAGGCACTATTTTTATAGTTGAAGAAGTTAAAATAGATAAAGCCTAATTATTACTGCTCTTTTCCCAGCTGACATATGTCTTTCTCATGGGATGCAGTCTACCCAATGGCCTGAGTATATCATAGTTCAGAAAAGAGAATATAGAGTATGGATTTTTCAAATGACAGAATTGTTATTAAACTGAAAACTTTTACTTTCAACTCAAACTCTGAAACTTTTCTCTCTCTAGTCATATATAAATAGGTAGGTGGCCTGTAAGTGTATAAATTAAGAATTGAAATGCAATTCTAACTATAAATCAAATGGCTTCATTTTAAGTACTAGATATTGAACCTATATAGTAACTTAGTTTATGTCAAGAACATTTTGAAATTCTTCCTGTCATGATGGAGTCATTAGGTCTTAAGGGGACTAGTTACTTTTACTTTGGTGGGTGGTACTGACGATTAAGCTCAGAGCCTTGCATTTGCTAGGCAAGTGCTATACCATTTGAACCAGTCCCCGGCCCTGCCACCCTAGTCAACCTGCCATGTCCTTGACCTTGAATAAAACCAGACAGCCTTCTTCAATAGATCATTCTGGACAAGAAACTTTAACACGAAGGTTGAAAAGATTGAGTTCATTCTGGCCATGAAACATCAGAATTTTTGTATAGAACTTCCCTTTTTTACAGGATTGTGGGTATAATGGTGAGGATACTGGAGTAAAATAAACTGGAATGCTGATAGAGAAATTGCAATGGTGACATCTTTGGTGTTGAACATTTGTGATAATGGGTCCATTTCCTTGTTACAAATCTGTGATGTGATTTTAGGTTTCATACCTCAATAGCTTACCCTTGAATCCAGTTCTCCAATTACAAAATTCCTACAATCCAAAACTCCTTTAATCCATTTTTCTGCTTAATTAACCAGAATTATTTTCTATCATTTGCATATAAAAGTAATACCTGAACAAGTGTTGACTGTAGTTGAGTTATACATTGGCATAAGTATTAACATGTATCAACTTTAATCATCCAAACAAAGCTATGAACATGAGGAATCCAAGCACAGAGTGTGCCTAGATTCATATTAACACTGACCACACAGGCAAAATTGAGTCCTGTGTGTGTGCGAGATGGAGTCCATAGACATTTCAGGAACTGTGATTTAATTTATTGCATAATTCTTAGCCAGATGATCTTCCTGGAATAGAGCTGTCAAAAGTTGTGGTCACTTTTGTTCTAGGTTTACCAGCCTCATAATTCTACATGATATGTGTTATGCCTACCTTCCTGTTCCAAGTCACTAATCATGAAGACTAAGTGGCTGTTTGCCCCCTTACATGAGCCCATTCATAATGTGGAAAGACACTAATCAATGAACTCTCATCCAGTCAGTAATTCCTCTAATGACTCTGGAAATTTTACGTTCTAAATCTGCAATCATCTTGTGGTTCTCTTTTTTCTTTCATTCATTTTTTTTGCATTTTTTCTCTCCAAGAGGAAAGAAATTACATACTTTTCTTTTTCTAAACTGCTTTCAAATGTCCTCTTATTTTCTAACTGAATGGATTTTTATTCCTGTTCTTATTTTCTCTCATTTTGGGCAATTCACCTATGCTTGGTGGCATATTGAGCCTTTATACGCCTTCCAAACTCAGAACAGTGATTCTATATATGGTTGTCAGAGTTGATAACAGTGTATTAAGAATGTCTCTTTGGATTGTGCCTAATAAGATGTAGCCAAAGTTGTAGAGATACAACTTTGCATTTAGTCTTCTTACTAAGTTTTCTTGCCTAAGTACAAAAGATATCAGTATGTGGAATAGTTGTTTTGTTAATTGTGCCAAAAGACAATTCTCTGTTGTGCAATGTGTACATTTTCACATTTTATTATGATCAACAATATCATTTTGGCAAAAATCTATTATTTTGTCAGTTGTGGGGATTGAACACTGGCCCTGGGTGCTGTCCTTCAGCTTTTCACCTCAAGGCTAGCACTCTACCACTTTGAGCCACAGTGCCACTCCAGTTTTCTGGTTGTTCACTCAAGGTAAGAGTCTCTTGTACTTTTCTGCCCAGATTGGCTTTGAACCACAATCCTCAGATCTCAGCCTCCTGAGTAGCTAGGATTACAGGCATGAACCACTAGTGCCCAGCACAAAATCTATTTTTAGACTGGAAAATTGTAGTAAGCATTATTTACTAAACTTCATGCTTACATACTTCTGGAAAGTTATGTTATTATTTTCATAATATTATAAAGCATATGTGACATAAATACTAGATATTCTTCTTTAAAAACCCACAAAACCCCCAAACAACCCACCAGGCTATTGAATGGCTATTGTACGGATATGTAGTCAACTTGAGTTATTACTTGTTTCATAAGAAAGCAGAACCAATTTTTTTAAAAAATTAAATTGATACGTTTGAGTTAAAGGAAAATTATTTTTAAGTGATATCAACTGATTCTCAGGGAATCAGTATCTCAATATTTGAAGTATTTGAAGGAAAACAGGCTTTTAGTAATAACTTGTTTTTTTAAACTTGTTATGTTGTAAGATTTTGGCCATTTATAGGGATATTAAATTCAACAATAAAAAAATTAGGAGTCAAAAAACTTAAAAACAAATGCATACATATGTATGTATGTATGTATGTATATATGTATGTATTTTTATGTGAAAGGGCAAGTAAAAAGCCAACTTGCTTCTAAGACCTCTGGCTTTGCAGCAAAGTTAGTGTAAGGATGGGCTGTAAAGCAAGTGTTTTCTTTGTGAGACCAGGAATTGTTGGATTCATGCTCACCTGTGGTCACAATGAGTCTTGACCTTTGATCCAATCTACAAAGGCCTCTAAAATCTATTTAAGAAGTAAGTTTGCTGATAAATTCACCTGTTTGTGTCTTTTAGAGTATGTAATTTATCCAAGAGTCCTCTCTAACTTTTTTTAAACTTAGAGAGTTGCTTTTGTAAATTAGTTAATACTATATATATATATATATATACACACACACTCTCTCTCTATATATATATACTCTCTATATACAGTATATATATATATATATATATCATAGCTAAAGATCTGATGAAATTATTTCAACTTCTTCAGGCAGAGAAAGATATAATAAGGACCATTTGGCTTGGATGGTTTCTAGTTCAACATACGCCAAGCACAATCTCCTCAAATGCATTTAGTTTTTGGCATGCCAGGTATTCAATAATAGACATTATTCTCTTTCTCACACTCCTGTGAATTTTAATTTTTTATGAGCTGGGAAAATTGGCAAGTTACTCAATCTTTCCTAATTTTAAATTCTTCACCTATAAAAGTGTGGAGTTTCTTAGGTGAACTGGAGGCTAATTCGGACACTACATTTAATGTGGAAAAAATGTTCATATGGTGTTAAGTGACTTAAGAATAGAAACGCTACATGGAAGGTTATTGGAATTTTATTGTAAAATATATTTTATATTTTTGTTGTAGTATGAGGTTTGAATTCAGGTCTTATGCTCTAGTTGGGCTTTTTGTTCATGACCAATGTTCTACCACATGTGACATGCAGCCATCCTGGTGTTTTGCAGGTTAATTGGAGATAAGAGTCTTGTTAACTTTTCCTACCAGGTGGATTTGAGCCATGATCCTTATCTCTTAGCCTCTTGAGTAGCTAGAATCACAGGCATGAGCCTCAGCATATTGTTGGAAAATTAAAAACAAAAAAACAATATATCACTAGTCATTTCTTATCCATGTGACACCTTTTCTTTTAATTACCTCATGACTTAACACTGATTTACTTACAGAAATGTAATACTGCATATTCAATATATCTATATTTTCCATATGTATTAGTATCATTTCTCAAAAGTGCCTAGTAGGTATATAAGCAGTTACAAAACAGGGCAATGACGATCACTTTCTAGCCAGCCCATGTCCCATATAAGTTCTAAACCATTGTCCTGATCTCTCTGCTCAAAAAGATTAGAAGGACTAGAGAACTCTTTAGTCTGAGAGCTAAATTTCCACATTAAAAAGTCTGAGAGAATGGAAAGCCAAATCACTGTCTTACTATGGATTGAGTCTAAATGCTGTGGCAGTGTACCATTTGACATTAGCTCAACTTGCTGCTTAGCCCTTCTGAAACATTATTAAAAGGATCTGAGCTGCTAAAAGTCTTAGAAAGATTCATGATATGTAGTTCTTGTTCTCACTAGTTGCTTCTTTTCTATTTCTGATGACTATTTTTACATTTTACAATGATTAAGTGCTAGGTTTTAGTCAATACTTTGGGTTGCTAATACATATTACCAAACATCACTTAAAAATTCTGAAGTTGTCTGAAAGCAACCTAAATTCAAAATCCCTGTCCCTGTTTCTTCCTATTTGTTTCTTTCTCTTTTGTGTGTGTATGTGCATACACTATTTCTGGTGCTTTAATTCAGGGCCTGGGTGTTGTTCCTCAGGTGTTTTGTTTTGTTTTTGTTTTTTCAAGTGGTAGTACTCTACCAATTGACCCATAGCTCTACTTTTGGCTTTGTGGTGGTTAATTGGAGATAAGAGTTCCATAGACTCCTGCCCAAGCTGGTTTCTAACCTCAAGACTTCAGATCTCAACCTCCTAAGTAGCTAGGATTACAGGAATGAGCCACTAGTACCTGGCTCATATTTGGTTCTTGAAGTTCATGCTAAGTTTTCAGCTGATGACACAGAACAAAGGCAATCATGCTATTTAATCTACGCAATATGGAAAATGACCTATGTAACTTGTGGGTAGAAATGAGAGGGGCAAACTGGGAGAGAGCAAAGGAAGGGTTGATGCTGTCCATGAAAAGAAATGTGTTCATTACCTGACTTAAAAATGGTAACTCTTCTGTACAATGCCTTAAAAACAACATTAAAATTATATTTAACCATATGCCATGGGCCTGTGGCTGGCTGGAGAAGCACCCTGGAGAAGCACCTGCCTGGGATGACCTACCAATCCCATCTTGTTCTCATACTTCTTGATACCTATTTAAAGTATTGAAATCTCTGCACTTAGTGGATAACCTCAACCCTTGGTGAGCAGGTATATGAACAAGAGGTGAAAATAGACAATAGATGACAAAGGACACAAAAACTACATTTTTTACACCATGAAGTCAAATTCCTAATTTAATGTTTGTTTGTTTTTTGTGCAGTGATGGGGAAAAAGGTCAATTTTATTGTCCCCTTCCTTCCTTCCTTTCCTTCCTTTCCCCCTCCCCTCCCTCCCCCTCCAGTCCTTCCTCCCTTTCTTTCTTCCTTTCTCCCTCCTCCCTCCCTCTCTCTCTCCCTTCCTTCCTTCCTCTTTCTTTCTCTCTCTTTCTCTTTTTTTCTCTCTTTCTCTTCCTCTCTTTCTTTCTTTCTTACATTTGAATCCCAAAGTTATTTATTTTTATTATACTATTCAGAACCTCTGGTTCAATGGCTTCTTTTTTATCATTATTTAATGATCTCTTTCACTTTTTATAGATTTTGACCTAGAGTGCATTTTATCAGGTATGTGTCTAACTTCTCCCATTCCCTTTGCTTTTCATTTGCATGGCAAATCTTTTTCCATTCTTTCAGTTTATGTGTATGTCATGATGGTGGGACAAGTCTCTGATAAGCACCCTTAGATGGGTTCTGCTTCCCTCTGTTTGTCTATCTTGACTTAACTAAAGAATCTAATTCTTTTACATTCAGGTAGTTATTGATAGGTAGATACTACTGCCATTTTAGTTTAGTAATTTTTCTTTAGTAACAGGTTTTCACTTCTTGTGTTTTAAAAATATATCTATTTTGAATTTTGCTTTATGGTTATGATTAGCTTATAAAAATAAGAGGTTAAATTTTTGAAGGATAGTATTTTAGCATAATGGAGTTAAACTAGAAAAAATTAGGAAAAATAAATACTTCCTGATCCTAGTAGATGAAACATGTAAAAATATTCTTTAACTACCTTCCTTTTAGATGTCACGATTTGTATCTTATATTCTTCTAAAAGTCAGCATTGTCTTCCTCCTCTTCCTCTTCCTCGTCCTCCTCGTCCTCCTCGTCCTCCTTGTCCTCCTCCTCCTCTTCTTC